>NC_080032.1:89767907-90385586 GCF_030020395.1 Manis pentadactyla | reverse complement strand
ATATTCATGACACTCCTCTCACGAGCCGGACTCTGGTGTCTGTGCGTTTCCTCATTTAATCTTCACAGAAAGGGTAAGAGGCAGACATTATCCCCAGTTTACAGAAGAAACTAAGATTCAGAGGGTTAAACACCACTGAAGTGAAGTATATACACTGAAGTGTAAATACACTTACACGTGTATTTTCGAGGCTGCAGTCTGAACTCGTGTAATGAAGAGACCACAAAATATATAGTGGTCTGTTCTCTTTTGGGGAATTGTAATTTTTTTAACTGAGGTACATATAGTAACATGCACAAATCTTAGTGTACAGCTCAGTGAATTTTGACGTATGTTTGACATGAATTTTGACTCATAATTATCACCCAGATCAAGATAACATTCTTGCTAATTTTTTTTGCTTCTAACAGTAGGTCTCCACACCATTCTCACCCCATCCCCTAAGGCTGTCTACTTCTTTCCACAGCCACAGCCACCACCACAGTCCAGGCAGCCACACCCTCCTAGGGCATTACCTCCCGGCCGGCCCTGCTGCTTCTATTCTTGTCTTACTGCAATGCCATCTCCACAGCCAGAGCGGCCTTTAAAAAGTGGATGGCTTCTGTGATAACTGGCTGCCAATGAGCTGTGCTCTCGGCTGTATTCACCTCCCTGGTCGAACCTGAGTGCCCTTCACTTTAACCAACAGAATGCAGCAGAAGGGGCGCTGTGCCACTCTGGGCTGAAGCCTCAGGAAGTCCTGGCAGCTTCTGCTTCTGTACTTGCCGAAGCCCTGCGCTGCCATATTAGAGGCCTACCTACCTGCTGCGGGGATCTCAGGGGAGAGACCCTGGAACCGCACCTGGAGAGAGAGGCCCCGCTGTGCCATATCAGCTGGGCCCGGCAGCCTAGCCATCCCTGCCGAGGCAGCAGGCGGGTGAGTGAGCCACCTGACCGGCCAGCCGGCTGCCCAGCACACGCCCCCCGGCCGGCCCGGCCTCTCTGACCGCTGTCCTCCCCTGTCTCTGTCCTGTCTGCACATCTGGGCCAGACGAGCACTTGGCCGTGGGACCAGGTCCTCGCGGGAGCCTCCCCAGGTTAGAGGCCCCAGCGGAGACTGAAGGGGCCCTCAGGACGCTTGCTGGGTTGTATATTTGGAGCCAAGTGGGAAGAAATGATAATTTCACAGCTTCCCTGGAATGAAATAAAATGACCAGAAATGTGTGCAAAGAGGAAAGCCACGAAGAAACGGCAGCCTGGGACCCGACTGCAAGTTCCTGAGCCATGAATCCCTCCCGGGCCGCGCTGGCACCGCTCCTGAAAGCGCCCGGGGCGGGGCGCTGGCACAGGCTGCACCCCCAGGGACACGACGGCCACGACAGCCCAGCGGCCGGCCCTGGAGGGGCGGGGCGGGGCATCGGCACGTCGGGGTCCCCGTGCCAGCAGGCCCCCCTCCTCTGGTACCACGTTCCGCGTCAGCACCGGGAGACCGAGTCTCTCCCAAGCAGAGTACAGCACACGTTTCATTTTAAAATCCAGTTACGTTTCCGCCAAGGCATGAGAGAGTCTTCCTCAAACGACGCGCCTCCAGAAGACAGCGCTTTCAGGAACCGGGGAGGAGCTTCTGCTTCCTGCCGCGTCTCTGCCCTTCGGGGGTGTCCCGTGACTGGCAAAACGGCAGCCCTTCGGAAGTTAAAATTACAGCCCTAAAAAATTGACTCAAGTACGGGATTTTGTTTCAGTTTGGACTCGCTTCCAATCGCGCTTCCCCTTTTCCAGGCTGGTCATTGCTTCCTCCTCGTTTGCCCCGTGAGGCGTCATTCTCGGTCTCTCTTGCGCCCTATTGAACCGCCCGGGGAACAGCGGTCACTGGCGAAAGGCTCGTCCTCTGGCCTGTGGGGGGGACACACCCTTGGTCTCAGGCCACGGGGTGTGGACTGCTTACTAGGGAGAAAATCTTTGATTGCTGCCCAGATCTGGAGGCCTATAAAAACTTAATTTCTGGGTTTTCTCTGTGTATATAAACCTCAGAACATTTCACAGCATGTCAGTTAACCCTTAGGGAAGGTTCCTATGACAGTTATCCTCCGTGTCCACGGGGACGGAGCAGGAGGAAATGCAACTCACCCACAGGAACAGGGCTTGGCGATTAGGGAGGAATTCCTTCAGTGAACACTGAAGAATTCAGGAAAGAAATGTCAAGACTAAGGCTTCTCTTCTTTAGATGTCATTAAACACAGGACAGATTTATTTGTCTGCACATCTTTCAGTTATTAACGGTGCTAATATCTGAAAAATCATAGAAAAGCAAAATAAGAAGAAATAGATATCAAAGCAGCTAGTATATTAGCTTGCCTTCATTAACACTTTAAAAAATTGAGTCAATACTAAGAAATTATAAAACTATGGTTTCAGAGCAATTAAACGCTATTCACAAATTGGATTTACAGAATTCCACCCATAAAAATAAAACATACAGGAAATGTTCTTAGGGCAGCAATTGCTGGAGTATAATACGAGGTTTTCCTTCCAAATGCTTGCATCACAATTGTCGGTGGGACCTGGCTGCCGGCTGACTCATCCCATTATATCCAGATGAACAAGTACTAGAGAGGAGATAATCCCGAAGCTTAATTTTATTCATTAGTTTCAAAGTCTCTCAACTGTGCCCAAAGCTGCGACAGTGACTCAGTTCACCGATCTGTCTCCCAGCTCTTCTGCTCTCCCGCCTCCCTTTCTGGTAGCGGGGGACACAGATCCCAAAGGAATACGAAGTTCAGCAGAGCAAAAACATCGTGAGCCGCGAGGGTAGCTGCACCTCTGCCCCCAGATACGGCAAGATGGGCCAAAGGGAACATGTAACAATGATCTAATGGGTGTTCAGCCACCGGAGAATCTCCTGTCGGCATGTGTCACGCATGCAACTAATTTTCCCACTTGGATGTTAGATAAGAGAGGCCGAAAGAGCTACTTAAGAAAGGGCGCTTTGGAGTCCACGACCCGAACGGTGATCCTGGTCATGCCTCTTAATTGCTGTGTAATCATAAGCAATTTTTTTACCCTCTGGGCCTCATTTCCTCATCTGTCTAACGACAAAGAAAACATCAGAGAGCCATTCTGAAGACCAAATGAGACAACATCTGTAAAATACTGGCGAAAGACTTGGCCTGAACAGACTTTTGATTAACATTAGTCATGAGCAGCATCATTACAATGATTATAATTCTCATCTCTCAAAATCCTCAATTTCTAGGATTGCTAATAAAATAATAGTAATAGCCTCAACAGGGAGAATGTCCCTGGGCATCTGCTGGGAAGAAAGCTGGGAGAGGAGGTCTGGATGCTGTGCACGCCCCTCCCAGTGGATACTGTGTTCGAGGCTGTGAACCAGGAGAGGAAAGGCCTATAGGGTCGCTTGGCATCACCCAGCGGACACCACGGCCTGTGCCTCCTGTTTTCTTTCTGAGCAGGATCTGGAGTCGTGTGGGTGATTGGTCAGCCGTGGAAGCCTTGAGCCTTAAGTGGTTCTTTATTTAGGGATACCTGGTCCTGATCTGGGCCAAGAATTAGGATGGGGGTGTTATTTGACTTTTTAACTTTTTCACATAGGAAACGCAAAACCCTGGTCCCACAAAGCCAGACGGGATGAAATTTGTGTTGTCAACTTAGATGCCTGATTCTGAAGTAGCGAGTAGCAGTGTGTTTCAGCAACAGGGACCTACACATCGGCTATGAGGCTCTTTTCCTGTTTTTCTTGCTTTGCCGGGGGGATGGGTGCCAGCCACTGACACGAACTGCTGCTGCCTTCTGGCAGGGGTGGGGCTTGGGGGGCTGAGGGTGAATGTGTCGAAATACATCATCCACTCAATGGAGCTTTAGAGCAGCTCTCAGACGCTCTTTGGAATGGCATGTGCAGGTGAAGAAGGGGACCCTGAATTTGGAAGAGACTAAACCTTAGAAACCTGAAGGGACTGTCTGTGTACATGGACCAGGGGGCTTGGGAGGTCTGAGCAGGCTGGCCAGTGCTGGGCCGCAGGGGTAGGACTGGAGAAGTCCATGCCCACCCGGTATGATGTCATCTCTCCAGAGAAACGCTGAGTTATAAAGAGGAATGAAAAAGGCTAAAACTCAAGGAGGCTAAAAGAATTCAATTTGTTCTCTAAGAGAAAAAATGGAACCTGGAAGACAAGTATGAACCTGTCATTAACTGGTATATCACAGCTGTGCTTTCCGAGGGGGCAGGATGGGACACGGAGCTTTTAGGGTTCAGGCACCTCGCTCAGAACCACGGCCTTCCCGTGGTCTTGTTCCCTTTCTCACTCCTTCTCTTTCTTTTTAAAAATTAGTTAATACCTACTGAGTGGCTGTATTGTGCAAAATACTCCACTAGGCACCTAGGTCACAGAGGGGCGCAAAGTGAGACACCGTCCCAGGCCAGCTTAGATATTACAGGACATAGGAAAGGGTCACAGGACACAGGGAAGGGTTACAGGACAGAAAGGTCATGGCATGCAGGGGTCACAGTGCATGGGAAAGGGTCACAGCACACAGGAAAAGGTACATACTTTTCGCTGCAACCCTATCACCTGAGACTCTGATTTATGCATCAATCTGAGATGACCTGGTTAATGTCTGCCCTTGAGAGGCCGATTATCTAGACACATGGGCCAAACTGAGCTTCTGCACCCACCCAGCTGGGAGCCGCGCGAAGGCCCCTGAGAGCCGCCGCAGACCCGCCGCCCCTGGACACCGTCCGGGCGCTCAGCGGGCCTCTCCCTCTGAGACACTAGCCCACCCCCGTTATTTCAGCTGAGGAGCAGCTCTTACACACCACCATACAGACGCCTTTGTCAAGAAACGTGAGAAACAAACACTGATTTTGTTTTTGCTTTTAATGGCAGGGCCTGCGGGGCTGCCCGCCACATTCCTCGACCTGCGCAGCCCTGAGAGGAGAAACGTTGGGGACGAGAAACAGACATGAGTGAGGGGAGGGGCTTTAAATTATAAAATCGGTGTCACAAGGCAGCGGATATAATCCAACAGCTAGAGGAAGTGTAATTAAACAATCATTTCACAGCATCAATCATGTTCTTTCCATCCCAGATTTCAAGAATTCATCCTACAATATTTTTATTGTTATATATTCTGAAATAACCCAAAGCACCGATCTAAATCTAACCAGGTGCTTATAAATGTCTTGAGAAGTCTGAAGTCCTTCCCAAATTATTCATTTACTCAAGATTGTATATACTGGCTATTCTATTCTCTAGTAAATCCTATTATCAACTATTTGTACAAATGTTTTACACATTTAATGACATTTTTAGCTTGCTGCTTATTAAATCTTGCACCTTTCAGAGGTGAGATTAAAAAATTGCTTGGGATTATATATTTCACATGAATTAAATGATTCAAAAACATCTGCGGAAGAAGCAAATTCGGTTGCATCTCCTTAGAATTGCTAAATGAGTTGCATTGATACGGCTTACAATTGTCCTCTCTTTTTATTTTGCAACTTTTACCCAGTACTTTGGGACCATTTGTTTTCCATAATGACTATGATCCTACAGTGGGAATTAATAAGAACACAAACTACTCTGACACACTCACATCGAGAGCTCACCCTGGGCTTCACTAATGCCAACACACCCCAAAGCCTCCCCTTTCCAGCCTGTTTTTTCATGGCACAGCTCTGGAAGCGATCAAAAGATCATCTCCCTTTGAACACCAAGACTCTGGCTGAAAAAGACTTCAACCCGGGGAGTAGATGTTTATTTTCACTGTGCCTAACAAACACATGCCCATTAGCAATAATAAAAAAGAGAGTTTAATTTTAGTGTTTTGATTCATTATGATAATAATAATAATGACCCTATTGCTAAAAAATATGCTTAAGTTAATTCATCAGCATGTATATAGGAAACACTTCTGCTTAAAAATTGGCTGTATCAATGGCCGAATCAGCAGGTATATGTGTATATATTATTTGACCATGTGAAAACACCACCTGGTTATGGAACACAGTTAAGTCATTTTTTATATTAGATTCATTAAGGCCACAAAAAAAAACTGCAAAGGAAATGAGCAAGTATGTGCTCAAAAATAGCTTCAATTTAAATAGTCATTAAGTGGCAGGCTCTGTATCAAATGCTTCATGTGTTAATTCATTTAATCTTCATGACGCTTTTGGAAAATAGATACTAACATTTCCTGCATTTGAGAGATGAAGACCGTGGAGTCACGGAGAGATTAAGTCGTTTGCTCGGCTGGCCTGGGCAGCCACAGCCTGCGGGTCTGACAGGCGGGGCGGCCCCAGCCCAGGGCTCTACCCTTAAGCCGCGACTGGTTATTGCTGGACTTCGCAGAATCACAAACACCAACTGAGGAGGAATGGGGACATTTATCCGGTTCTTTAAAGATATGCAACCACTGATTTCCCAGGCCTGTGGATGAAGCTAATGGACAGTGTGTGTGCCGCACCGAGAGCAGAAAGGGGGCCTTAGCCACCAGACTTCAAGGGTCCTGGTCCCGCGACAAGACCTGCCTGGGGGGACAGATGCATCTTAGCCAGAAGCTGTTCAGCAACCACCACCCAGCATCCAATGAGCCTGCCCAAGAGGGGAGGAGGCGCTGGTCACGGGGACACGTATTCTCACTCCTGAGATGGTAATATCTCCCCACAGGTTACAGCCCGGTACCCGTGTGCATGCACCCTGCCCAAGAAGGGACCCCATCCCACGCCATCAGGTGTAGGGGAGCTGGAGGGTGAACTACCAGCACAACCCTGTCTGTGCTCAGAGCCACCCCCCCTTTGCCAACCTGCTCCCGGTGCCCGTGCCAGGCCGCTGCACCTGAGAGGGGACAGTGCCCACAAGGTCCAGCTGCTCTCTGATGAACCTTGGTGGCCGACTCAGTTCCCAGCCCACGCCTCCAGCACTTCCGGCCTTCCCAGCAGGTCACAGACTCAACAGAATCCTAAAGCCACAGTACCAACACCTATTCAAAATCCTGGCGTGGCTCTGGTGAAGAAACCGAGGCTCCAAGTTTAGGTGACGGTCACGGCGACAAGCCCGCGCTCCGCAGAACCGAACGCAAAGCTCCCGGTTCCCAGCTCCGTGCTGCTGCCCAGGGGTCCCGGTTAGCAGCCGAGACCAGAGGGCATCAACCCCACGGCCTTCCCGCCCTCCTTCCCTTCTCTCGGAAGAAAGAGAAGGATAAACTGTCTCTTAGAAGACCCAGGAGTTGACTCACAAAGAAATCTTGTCCGTTTTCAAACTAAACTAGTTTTCAAACTAGTTTTTCCAAATATTTTGAGTAATGATCACTCTATCCAAAATTCTTCTAATGTAACTAAAATACCATGCCTGCATTGCAAATAATTTTGAAAGACCCATGTAAGGATTATTCAGTATTTTAAAAGGTGAGAAAAATTAGAGTACCTTTTGAAACACATGGTTGTATGTGCCAACAATCAAGGAACACTCTAAAATCCAAGAATTCTGCCTTTCTAGACTATACTGCTTGCAAATTTTACTGACCTTCAAGTCTGTGAGAAGGATTCAGATATTGCCATGTAAAAATATTGTTTTTCTCTGAAGTATTTCAAGGGAGTGGCTAGTACTTGGTATAAATTCTTTTCATTCCCTCCTGGTATGTTCCTAATATGTGCACATAAATATCATGTGACAATATGTGACGTGGAATTGCCATGTTCAATTTGAAGCTTCAGGGGTAAGTGTCCAAAATTTCATATATATATCTACATATATGCACACAATACAGATACATGTATATGCAACTATATATTAATTATCATATTCCACGAGCTATTACAAAGGAATGTGAAGGGAAGGACATGTGGCTCAAATGCCAACCCAGATTCAAGTTGAAAAGCTAACTGTAACCTTGGAAACCATCTTCCTAAATTCACACACCGAGAACAAAGGGTCGATGCCCTATTTCTCCAGTTTACACTAAGAGATGGAGGGCCCTGGCCACTTAAAACTTTGCAACATCTACAGCTGAATTGAGTTTCACAAAACACTTGCTACAGCAATGAACTTGAACCTGAGAGGAAACAGCAGCAATGTGGTCTGGGGACCGGCTGTTCTTCACAGCAGGTGGGGCAGGTGGCATCGCTCTCCCAGGGCCCCCAGCGTGCCCGTTTGCCATCAGGCAAAGCCCCCCACTTACTCGGTGACTGTGTTGATCTTCTCCAAGGGCAGAAGCCTGTAGGTCGGGCTCCCTTTTCAATGGCTTGGCTGTCCCTGTGGAGAGACAGGGCGTTTTCAGGTCACACATAAGAAGAAAGAGCAGATCAAGGCTCTGCAGGGTTGATTTGGGATCTGTGGAGACAGGATCTGTTTGGGGCTTTCTTTTCATGAATTCATCTAAATATGGTTTCCTCTGCTTTGGAAGTAATGGCGAATGCAAATATCCTATGGAGAAGAGACATTCTACCTGTTAAGTCATGGTGATATCTGCAGAACGCTCTGAACAAAATCTGCCAGAGGTGGTAATGCTGGAAACGACATAATGAAAGGACTCCGATTGAGCACGATTGAAAATCCAATCACTTGTTTATATGGTCAAAATCATCTAGCAAAAGAAAAGTGAGGGAGGCTTAGAAATAGGACCTATTAAAAAAAAGTGAGAATTTAGCCCTCCTACACTGTTAGTGGGAATGTAAATTAGTTCAACCATTGTGGAGAGCAATATGGAGGTTCCTCAAAAGGCTCAAAATAGAAATACCATTTGACCCAGGAACTCCACTCCTAGGAATTTACCCTAAGAATGCAGGATCCCAGATTCAAAAAGATATATGCACCCCTATGTTTATCACAGCACTATTTACAATAGCCAAGGAATGGAAGCAACCCAAGTGTTCATCAGTAGATAAATGAATAAAGAAGATGTGGTACATATACACAATGGAATATTATTCAGCCATAAGAAGAAAACAAATCCTACCATTTGTAACAACATGGATAGAGCTAGAGGGTATTATGCTCAGTGAAATAAGCCAGGCAGAGAATGACAAATACTAAATGATTTCCCTCATTTGTGGAGAATAACAACGAAGCAAAACTGAAGGAACAAAACAGCAGCAGACTCACAGACTCCAAGAAGGGACTAGTGGTTACCAAAGGGAAGGGATTGGGGAGGATGGGTGGGGAGGGAGGGAGAAGGGGATTGAGGGGCACTGTAATTAGTACTCACAATATAGGTAGGTCACAGGGAAGGTGGTACAGCCTGGAGAAGACAAGTAATGGCTCTGTAGCATCTTACCACGCTAATGGACAGTGACTGCAATGAGGTGTGTGGGGGGTGGGGAGACTTGATAATAGGTGTGAATGTTGAAACCATAATGTTGTTCATGTGAAACCTTCACAAGATTATGTATCAATGATACCTTAATTTTAAAAAAGTGAGAACTTAGAATCCATGATTTTAAGTCTAAATGGTGAACTTAAATTCCTTTAAATACATGAACAATTTTGACAATGGCACAGATGCATGCAATCAGCTATTTCCCACCTCCATTACTTTTAAATTACAGCAGGAATGCTTCAAGATGTAAACTACACAAAGAAAATCTTTCTTACCGTAAGCAGGACTATACTCCAACGGTTTACAAAAGGAACAGACAGTTCAGGGGCATAGCATAGAATTCTGGCGCAGTTGAAACCCCCAGTGAGTTCCAGGAGTCCCTTAGAATACTTGCCTCGTGGACATCAGTAGATTTTCCCAATGTGCTTTCAGAAATAAGACGGACACCATTTCAAAGGGCAAGTCATTCTGTTTTCAAATAACTTGAATCATTAGGCTGGTCTTTCCCATTTTAAGGTGAAGTCTATCCCTGTAACTTCCATCCCTTAGTCCACTCTCTAGAGCAATGTAAACAAGATTGTTCCCTTTCTATGTTACAGTCCCCTGGATTCAGGGCTCACTGTCACATTCTGCCTACCTCTCCTGCCTCTCCTGGATGAGTGCCCCGCTTCCTCAAAGCCCTCACAGCACCGTCGACGATCTTGCCTTCCTCATTCGTCTTTCCCTGATTGTGCTCAAGCTCGGTCTTTTGAAATTTCTAATACAGTCGTTTATCTTGAAATTCTTTTTTTTTACCCGTGTTTCCTCTCTTAAAAACAAACAAGAAATAAAAAGGCACACACAACTCTCTCTCTATTAACTTCCAGTGTTCATTTTACTTTTCTTTTGTCCTTCAAAGTTTTCAAAAAGTATTTTATACTCACTTTTCCCACTCCCTCCTTTTTTAAAGCGACGACAGGGTAGCTTCTGTCTTCTTACCCTCCTGAAGTTGTTTATAACAATACCCGTGTTGTACCTTGAAGGCGAGCTGGAGAAGTGGCCTGAGAAAGGACCGAGGTGTCAAACAGACCTGGGTTCTGCACCTGCCACTTGCGAGTCGTGTCGTGTGGTGACAGCATATCTAACTTCCCTCAGTCTTAGTTTCCGCCCGGGTAGAACAGACTGTCGTGAGGACCCGGTTAGATACTGTGAGGGGTGCCCACGTGGGCAGCCGACACCTGTGCGGGTCGCTGCTATTTGTTACCATTACTGCTCTCGCCAGTGGGTGCCCGACTCGGTGCCCATCAGATCGCCTGGTGGGCTTGTCAAAACAGATCTCTGGGCCCCAACCCCAGGGTTCCCGACTCAGGAGGCCTGGGTGTGGCTGAGAATGCGCATTTCTAACAAGCTCCCTGGAGACGCTGGGTTGGTTCCAGGACCACTCGGGGGACCACTCTGGCCCAGACGGTGACTCCAGCGGACAAGTGCACCCAGGCCCCCCTGGAGTGGCCGAGGGCCACCGCACCCCAGCCTCCAAGTCCCACTGCGTGCCAGCCGACACCACGTGAGTCCCTGGAGGCCTCCCAGGGGACGGGCTGCCCTGTCTCCGCTGACCAGTGGTGCCCACCTCACTTCTCCCTTCCTACAGGCGCCCCTTCGGCTCTCCGGGCACGATTTCTCTGGTTTTCCTCCCACCTCGCTGACTATTCCTCCCCAAAGCCACGTTCCTCATTGTCCCTCTGGGGCTGAAGTCCTCTCTTGGGCTCTGTTTTTCTCGTTTTTTCGCTCTGCCTGCTTGTACTGCTTAAGATTAGATTCAACAGCAAATAGTACTAACACCCCCCAAAACAGTGGTTAAGACAAGACAAAGACCTTGCTTTCTCCTGTCGAGGTGCAGAGACATCTGTGTCCAGATGTTCCCTTGTTGTGAGGACTCACCTGTCACATGGGATTAGGGTCCCTTCCCCTGCAGGTCCCCCCACCTTAACAATTACACTGAGGATGTCATTCACCGTCAGTGACCCTGTTTCAAAATAAGTCACATTCTGAGGTTTAGGGCTTCACCATAGGAATTTGGAGGACACAATTCAACCTGTAACGGATTTAACCCCTGCTTTCTATGCAGTTATTGAGACCAGCTCAAGTCTAGGAGCCTCCGGTCAAGCACCCGAGCCTGCCTGGATGGCTGTGGCCGGGGCTCTGGCAGGGGAGGTAGGATGAGGCACAGTCAGGTGACCAGGGGTCTGGCCAGGGCAGTTTTCCATGCAGGGGGCTGGGCTGGCCCATCTAGGCCACAGACGCGATTGCTGAATCTACCCGCCATGGCTCCTGCCTGGCAGCCCCCCTACCCCACTGTAAACATTCACGGCACTTGCTGCCCCCTCGGCTCCGCACGCCTCTCCAGACATTGGAGCGGCTCATTCAGACTCGGTTCGAGCATCATTCGTAGAGAAGCCTTTCCTGCCTAAGCAGTCCTCCCCCTTCCCCATCACTTTCGGGCCCCGTCCCATGTTCTGTTATTTTGTTTGTAACATTTATCACCACCTGTTCTCTGTCCCTCACTAGAATGTAAGCTCCAGGAGGGAGCGGCTTTGTGCATGTTACTGACCTTCGTGCATTAACACCTGGAACACACACAGTGCTCAATACACTGGTGTTGAAGAAATGGATACATTTGCTGAGATTTTGTTCACCTTACACAGATCTTGAAAAATGTAGATGAAAAGTATTCTGAGGCTCCACCCCCCCATAATTGATTTAGTGGATTGAAACCATTGTTATTAAAGAGAAAAAAAAAATAGACTAGAACAGATGCCAGAGCTTGTCACAATTTAAGAATATTGTGTGGTGAAATCTCTGCTTTGGTTTCATACACCTACGTCTGTGTGTGCTGTGTCACAAAGTAAAATGATTTCTGACTTTGGGTCATGGTCAGAAAGAACCACTGCTCTTGTCCTCATGGGACAGAAATGTAAGCTTCTCTTAATGTGATTTTTAGCTTTTGAGTTTTAGCACATTTCTTCACTTCTTTTGAGGACAGAACAATCACTGTAGTTAACACTTACTGTTTTTCAAAACAGTCTTTGCCCTTGAAGAGCCCAGAGTGTAGCAGGGAAGGTGGAAACCCAATACAGTAGGGGAGGAGGTTCAGCAGGGAGCACGGCCTCGCCCAAGTTCCAAGCAGCGGGCCATCAATCCTGCCGGGAGACTCTCCTAAGAAATGTGTTCACACTTAGATTTGGGGGGTGCACATATCCAGTGCTCGTGAGAAAAACACTGAAAACAAGTTTTGCCTCTCATACTTGGTTATAGCCCCTGCCTGGGTGAGGAAGTCCTGGACTCCCAGCTCCTGAAGCTATTTTGCTGAGAGCTTGAGAGCATCTGGAGGCATTTTAACATTATCCATCCAACTATCTGTTTACCTACCTACCTACCATCATCTGTGTACCTAAATACTCTCCCTGTAGTTCTGTACGTGAAATTCTGCACAGGAACAGTGGCTGGCACATACTTGTTCCGGCACCCCCAGGAGAATAGTGACACTCTTAATGTAGATTTCAGGCACTGAAGTCCAAGTCACTCTTTCAGTTCAGAATCGCTCTCGTTTACGGAGGAGTCGTCCGATTCTGAGTCTTTCCAGATGTCTATTGCTTTTGGGGTGTTTGCTGGACATTTCAGGGTATTCCTAGTGCCATACAGCTTCTTCCTTTTTGAAAAGGTATGTTACATATTTTGAGAAAGCATCAGTGACCATGTCCACATTTATGAGAATTTGGTACAGAAAACCACATATGTGAGAATTCTTTTTTCAGACTAAGAATCTTGATTCGAGGTCTTGAAAATATGGTCATAATAACACACACGCACAAGAACCGCAGCCCGAGGAGAGTGTAAATCATCCCAACAGGTGTCAGGTCCAGGTTTCCCCCAGTCCCCAAACAGAGCCTTCCTGTGAGAACTTCCCTAGGTTGAGACGCCATGCATCTGAGAAGCGTCACCGTTCGTTAATATGGAGAGTTTCAGTGCTCGCGGGCCCAAGAGAGAACCTCTCCCAGGCGTTCCTGGCACGTTTTCTGCCATCCTGCTCACGGGAGCACAAACCAGGTCCAGATAAAGCCCGGGCGCTCATGGACAGCTGCGCTCTGGGGCTGACGCTGCGCCGACTGGGGCTCCGGGAAGGACGCTGGGGGCCTCCCACTGTCGGGGGCGCTGCAGACACGCGCCCAGCCAGACCCCCGCCTGTCAGCTCCTTTCATAAAAGTGGCCCCTTCGGGTCTCTCTCAGGGAGTGGTACTGACGTGGGTCTTCTGCAAGAGCAAAGGCCCCGGTGAACTCCTGAAAAGCAGAGGGTATCTGCACCCTGTCCCGGACCAATGAACCGGACGGGGTGCTCCTACGAGTCCAGCTTCCTCACACAAGCATCCTTGGGCCAGTCCACAGTGCTGGTAGCTGGGATTTGCAAGAAAATGGCAATTTCCTTTTTAATCGCATCACTAAAGGAAAGCAGTAACACATCCCACGTGTTATTTGGGGCAGATCAAAGCATAAACATCACTACCTGGCATAAGGTTAAGTGTCTTGCACACATTACCTAAGATAATTCAGCCATCGCATGCAAACAGTCCCTAAGATTCAGCTCAGGTTCCCACGCAGCTGTTTTGTATACAGACCAGGTGCTTCGGGGCCCATCTAAGTGGGTCACGTGGCCAGAAGCCTGGTAAAACCTGGCCTTCCTGGTCTTGTTTCTCCCGGCTCAAGTGATGGATCTCAGACATTGTAAAACGTCCTATCAAAAAACCAAGAGGACGTTTACCTGATTTGACCTGTCCCCCCTCCTACTGCTGACTCATTCTCTGCCCCTCTGAAGGTCACCAAGCCTGCTGCCCACACAGCCGTGTTAACAGAGCGCCCTGCTGAGGTCCAGCCTCGAGACTGGCTGTTAACCCCTTAGCAACTATTTTAGAAGCCCGGTGAGGGCTATCATTGCATGGACAGGCGCTTCTGTTCCAATTCTGCTTCAACTAGCGGGGCCGCTAATACTGAGTCTCTTTTTCTCCTTCCCTCCCTCCCTTCCTCTCTGTCTTTCTTCCAATTACCATTTCTTGCACATATGGGATAACAGGTTGATTTTTGTTTTTAATGTTACCTGGCAGGCCCCTTTCTCCTCTATCACAACTCCAGTCTCAAGATATTCTCATTTCATTCTCCTTTAGCAGCATTTTAATTTAAAAATTCCCTTAAAATTAGAAAATAAGCTCAGGTATGTTATAATTTCTTTTAATATTTTTGCTTACATATATAGTATCATAATTCACTTGTTAAATGTTGCTGCCAGAAATACAAGGAAAAGGTAGATTGTTAGCTGTCATTTCAGACTGTGACGTACTTGGAGGTAGTGACAGGACATGAAACAGGATCCTCTAGGCAAGGAAATTGTCTGCTCAGCTGCAACCTGCAATTGAGGAGCTCTAAAACATGATAGTTTTATCGACAGTCAATATGAGATAGCTGTGTAAATACTATTTTAGGTTGTTCCAATCAAGGAAATACGGGTGACTCAGCTGTTTATTCAAGTATTCATCACGTCAGGCGTGTGCTGGTCATGGAGGTATGGAAGTAACCGTGGCTGATGTAGTCCCTGATATGATGGGGCTATTTGGCATAAGAGACATTAAATAAATATTTTCCCAGTTAATAAATTACAGTCCTTCTGAGTGCCATGGAAGGAACGTACAGAGGTGGAAATATGTAATATGGGGGTGATTCCTGGTCTAGAATTTGGGTGGGGAGCAGTAGCAGGGTTGTTTTCCTGAGGCAGGGGTGTGTAAGGATAGGCTGAGTGTGGGTCGAGGTTGACTAGACCCAGAGAGGAGTCAAATCCAGGCCGAGAGAACATGCAGGTGCCAGGCTGGGCAAGAGCTTTGGTGCCTCTGAAGAACAGAAAGAGTGCTGGGGGTCAGTGTGCGGGGGAGGCGGAGGCGGCACGCAGGCCGGGGTGGCCCAGGAGACCCAGGATAGGCATTCTGGGTCCTGCGAAGAATTTTTAGGTTGATTTTACATGAAGTTGTATGAATGAGCTGCAGCTGCGTAACAAACAACGCCCTGTCTCAGGAGAATGAGACGGCAAGCGTTTATTTCTCACTCAGACGAGTCAGCTGGGTAGGCCTGGCTTCCGCCGCGAGTGTGAGGTCTGCCACGGGGGCTCTGCTCCGCGCCGGCCACGCAGGGGCCTTGGTCTAGGGCCCGGGCTGCCTGCGGCGGCTCCTCGTTGGCGATGCTGCGCCAGGGTGAGCCTGACAGCAGACTGGCACAGGCGTAAGGCGGAAAAGAGCGCGCTGGTCTGTCTCTTATGTCCCAACTTTATCTCGAGAGGCTCTAACTTGCCCACACCTCTGTTCCCCGGGCAACCACCGGGGACACGCAAGGGGTTTCAGCCAGAGGGTCCCAGGGAAGGTTGAGAGCCCAGCAAAAAAAAAAAAAGGAGGAAGTCATCCAGGGACTCTGAGAAGGTCCGTAGGGTTTACGTCCCAAAATAAGCAAGTTACACACAAAGTTCAAAGATCCACCATGTTCAACTCTTCCAAAAGGGCCATCTGCTTTGTGGCACATGAGCTAACATCCCATTGGCCAAAACGAGCCACGTGCCCACACCCAACACCAATGGGGCGCAGGCAGACAACCCTCTAGGGAGGCGGGGTGAGGGGAGAGCTTTTCTGCAATAATCTAATCCCGGAAGCCACTGAGGGATTACAGCGCGAGGTGGGGAGGCAGATTTGACTTTAAAATGCTTGCTGAAGAGTATGGGAAACCGATTCTGATTCAAGAATCATGGTAGGGAAACAAACAAGGCGGTTACTGTGTTTATGGTAAGAGAGAGATGGTGGCGGCTTGGACGAGGCGGTGCTAACGCAGCTGGAGAGGATGGATTCAGATACGTAGACTGTAGATAGAAATAACAAGATATGTTGACATTACAGAAATGCCAAGACCTTCACCCTGGCTTTCCCATCAACTCCTGGGTGGAGGGACGTGCTATTCATTGTGACAGAGAAAAAAACTAGTTTTATGATGGTAGATGATGAGGTTAGTTTTGTATACACTTGATTTTGGCAGGGCAGGTAGACATCTGAGTGGGGCACCGTCTGTGTCATCACTATGAATCATATCTTACACACCCAGTGCTGGCAGAACGTTCGTAACTTCTCCAGAACAGTACGTGTTGTTGTGCTTATGTTTGCTAGGAACCAGAAGAGATTTCAAGTAGACATTTAAACAAAAACAAATAACTTTAAAAATAAATAACGTCTCAGAGATAATTTAGTCTAATCTCTTCATTTGACAAATACATTTAAGAAAACCCAGAAGTATTTTATTCCTTCTTGTATAGATGCATTGTTTTAAAAAGCATAGCTTATAAATCAATCAATATGCAAAAATTTTATTAAACATTTATGGTGTGTTTCATACTTTATAATTTGTGGTATGAATATAATCATTAATAACAATTAGGACAGTAATGATGTAAAATTTTCTTAAGCACTATGTGTCAGGCATTTACCAAGTGTTTTTAGTGTATTATTCATTCCTTGTAACAGAATGAGTTTATGAAGAAAATGAGACATAATGGTTAGCACTGATCCGGTGTCCATGTTCTTAATTATTGTGCTATATTATTATGGTTCCTGACTTAAAGCAACCAAATATATGCTGGGAGGGGCAAATGCTACACACACACTTAGAAAACTGTACAGGAAGACATATTTGAGTACTGACTGTGGGGGTTATAGACTAGTAACTGCTATAAAATCATACAGATTGGGGAGTTCATATTACAGAGACAGTAGTATAGACTTTGAAGTTCCTTCCTCTTAGTGTCAGGATGATCGTCTTCTCTGTGGGACATCTCATAGGGAGAGATGAACATGGTAGGTCTTTGACCTTTTCGTGTAACTTGCTTATTTTGGGATGTAAACCCTGTAGACCTTCTCAGAGTCTCTGGATGACTTCCTTGTTTTTCCTGTTTGCTCTGAACCTCCCCTGGGACCCTCTGACCCTTGGATTTAGCTGAAACCCCTCACCTGTCCCCAGCAGTGGGAGGTGTGGGCAAGGTAGATCCTCTTGAAATAAACTTGGGACATAAGAGACAGATCAGCGCTCTCTTTTCTCTCTTCCATGGCCTACCGTAAGGGGTGGTTTCCTCATGCTATTCTTCCAGAGAGTTTGCATGTGTTGAGTGAGTCCATCCAATAAGGCTCCTTTCTGAGCATAGTCCTGATGTTGAAATAAACAAAATTCTCTGAAGACAGTGCTTTGCTCCTTGCCCAGCTCCCCTTTCCCATGACCCTCTCTGCTCATGGCTTGTTCCTCTCATGCAGAATGCTAGCATCTTAATCCTTCTCTCAGACTCTGTATTCTAGGAGACATGGGTGATGAAAACATTTACAGTTTCAACTCCCTGAAAGTGACATCATGATTTCATCATATGTAGTAGTTTCTAATTTCTTCTTGTTGAGGCAAGAAGCTGACTCTTATTCTCCTCTGTTCCTGGATCTTCAGTTGTGCTTTGGGGGATGAAGGAAGGTCTGTGTTTGGGGGCAGCAAAAAAAAGCCACCAGAAATGATTAGGGAAATTTGGGGAGCAGCAGGTTGGAATGAGGACAAAAACCAACATTTTCTGGGTATTCTCAGAGTTGTGCAGGCTATGTATGGATTTCCTAAGTCAGAGGGTTCAAATTTGCTTGTTTGGATACTGTGGGTATTGAGTCATCACAGAAGAGAGGAGAATCTTGGGATAAAAGCTGTGTGTATATGTTACTGTACATCAAGATATGGTATGTTTATGATTGGAGGGTACATGAGTTAAAAAACACCTGGGTGAGTGAACAAGGTCCCTGTCTAGGAGACAGCACAGCTGCCCTCTCCAGGGGAATAAGGGCAGCAGGAGGAACATGGGAGTCTATGAACATGTCTCCCTGCAGAGCAGGCAGGAGAAGGAAAAGCAAGGAGCACTGGGAAGATCACAGGAGTGAAGGTCTCATTCGTTGCCATTAGCTGCAAGGCCTTTACTCTAGCCCTACATGGACCTTTCAAAAATACAAGTCTGATCACATCACCAATCTACCTGAAACACTTCAACGGTTTCTCATTGCCTGTAAGATTAAGCACAAAACTCGTAACCTGCTTGGTGAGATTGTCTGAGCTGGTGCCGATACCAAACTGCTCAGCCCCGACTCCTGTCACCCGGCTCTAGGCTCTTTCCATGTTAGCCATTCCGGGTATGTTTGTTTATAATACTTCTGTTCTTATACATGTGGGCCTTTGACCAAAGTTCTTCTTCCACTCGTGTCACTCTTCCCTTTCTTTGTCAGCAGATGAAATGCCATTTCTTTAGGCTGACCCTCCCCAGCTTCCCGGACTGCAAGGGCCCTTGGCATATGCTCCTGCAGTGCTCGGTGCTTTCTCTCTCTAATATTCGTTCGGCCAACATTTTTGGAGCCTGGCATCGTTACATGCATGAGAGATATGGCAGTGAAGGCAGCGGTCAAAAACCCTGTCTTATCACACTTGGAGTTACTGGCCTGCTGCTTGTATTCTGCCAGCACAGCTCCAAGAGGGTGGGAGCATCTCTCTCCTGTTCGCTGCTTTGTATCCAGCATGTAGTATGGAGCCTGCCACACTGTACATGCTTAGTGAATATTTGTCAAATGAATGAATGGTAAAGAAGCTGGAGATCCCCCAGGGCTGTAACCTGCAGGCCTTAAGGACACCTTGGTAGGCAGTTCTGACACAGTCAGAGGCATAAAGTGGTTTAGCACACTGGGGCAGCTCCAGACTTGCTAGGAATTATGAATGATGTAAAAGGATAACTTGACCTGTTAGGCAGAAACATTTCGGGCTATCAGGGCCAAATATTGACTTTAAATGTTTTAAGAGGGTTCACTGTTGAACAGAGTGGGAGCTCCGGGGGCTCACCAGAGTTCTGGCTGGTCTCCATGCATGCTTATCGCACAGGGGGTTTTAAAAGCAATCTTGTTTATTTGGGGGTAAGCTACAATCGTAGAGTGTTTGGAATTGTTATTTCTTTCATCTCTATCTATTGGCACAAGAGGATAGAACTAAGTTGGGAAAACTAATTTTGCTTTTGAAAATCTATTCCTTTGCAAATTAATGTTCAACTACAAATAAATACTGGTTCTGAATAAGAAGTTTGGGAGAGTGAAATAACTAATTCTAGATAGGAAATTCCTTGAGGACCAGGCCTGTACCACATTCACCTTTGAGCCTCAGTACTGAGCAACAATCCTGGCAGTAATAAATTACCCAGTATTGTTTTTTCTTTTCATGAGTGAAGAAACACAGTCTCTTGACTAGGGAAGAAAAATCTGTGGAATTGCTTATTCTGGTTAGCATAGAGACCAAAAATTATTAATTGGCTGAAGTTCAAAATTTATAGATTACTTTGATGTAGATATAGACAGGAAAAATAGTGAACCAAAATCAAAATAAAATATTTAAATTAGATTGCACTATTATATTTATTTGAAGCCTATCTACTTGAATAAGGAAATCACAAATATAAGAAAATAAAATATACAAAACAAAAACCACGGAAGAGAAACTAGAGAAGAAGATTACATTAAGAAAACATTTTTGAGAAAAAGCCATATCAATTTAGGATGACACTTAGCTCTCAGTTTCCTGTTAGCCTAGGAATATGTACTTGTCATTGTCTGGTGGGCAGAAACATCTAAGTTCATCAGGAGACAGAAATATTTTCCTGATCCCAAAATCTGAGGTAATTTATCAGATGGGTCTTTGTAAAGACAACATTGAGAGAAACAGGGAAAAGATCGATAATGTCAATTTTACAAATAAAGATGAAAAGATGAATACAGGGAGACCACCTCTTTTCTCAGCAGTGGGTGAGAGATGAGGACATATTAAATCAGGGTTCTAATAAAAGCTGTTCCTGAGGGTATGATGAGTAGTTTTTTGTTTCTCTGGAATGATGTGGCATAAATTTGGAGAGGATTAAGAAATGAATATGCTGTATCATCCTTTGTTCTGTGTATCTCTGAGACCTAGGAGCAACAGATGGGTGTCCGAAGCCCAGGGTGGGGTGGTGGAAGACTGTGTGGCTTTGAGGGCAGGGAGGGGGAGGCCATGTGGGAGCCCTGATCTTTCATCTGCACTCCTACCTCTGCTTCAACCAGTGATGTTCCTCAAGTCTAGGTTTTACATTTTGGGGTTCCTGCCTTATTTTTCCTTACCTCTGAAAGGAAAGTTCTGCTGAGAGATAGGGAAATGTGCCCTAGAACATACTGTTACTGAAGAAACCGCCCCTGAACACACTATTTAAAAAGCACCCACCTCCTCTGACCCACCACTCTTCATCACCTTTCCTTGCTTTATTTTCTCAACAGCAACTTACCAATATCTAAGTTACTATAAAGTGTATTTCTTCATTTTGTGTATTGGTCAAGTTAAATAGGAAACAGTATCCTCAAACTGGGTGGTCTGAGGACAGAGTAATAAAAGAATGATTTACAAAGGTGTGGGCAAGGTTTAGGAATCCAACAAGGGCTGACATAGTGCCTCGGGGCCAACAGCAGTGGTGGTGGTGGCGGGGACCTGTTGCCACCACCAGACCTATAAAGAAAAGGGAAAGAGCAGTTACTGGAGTCAAGGGAGGAGTTTAGAGGGTAAGGCATCTAGAGAATCTAGAGAGGGCTGCCTTTGAGAGAAACATGCGGCCATCCCACGATGAGTAAACTCCACCACTTTTCTCTTGTGCTGCAAATGCCTACCATTGGCCAAATCCAACCAGAGATGAGAGGGCAAGAGAACCTGTGGCTGTGGTCTGTAGAGATGCGCAGATCAGGGTGGAGAGGGCTGGAGAGCAGATCAGGAGGCGCATATAAAGATTGTCATTAAATTTCAATTCCTGGCTTTCTCTTCCAACTAGAAGTTTCATGAATGCTGAGATTTTTATCTGCTTTATTCTCTACTGTATCCCCTGTGCCTGGAATTGGTGTTCAATAAATTTCTTGAATGAAGAAATAACAGCTGTTTTAATGTGAGTTAAAAAGCTAAGCTATATAAACAACATGCTACTAAACAACCAGTGGGTCAATGAAGAAATAAAAGAGGAAATAAAAAAATACTTGGAGAATAATGAAAATATGAACAATGGTCCACAATCTTTGGGATGTAGCAAAAGCAGTTCTAAGAGGGTAGTTCATAGCTGTACAGGCCTCAAGAGACAAGAAAAATCTGAAATAAACAATCTAACCATACACCAAAAGGATCTAGAAAAGGAGGAACAAAGTTAGTAGAAGGAATAAAAGTTAGTAGAAGGAATAAAATAATAAAGATCAGAAGGGAAAAAAATGAAATAGAGATTTAAAAAATACAAATATCAATGAAACTAAGAGCTGGTTTTTTGAAGAGATAAACAAAATTGTTAGACCTTTAGCCAGACTCATCAAGCAAAAAAGAGGACTCAAATAAGTAAAATCAGAAATGAAAGATAAATTACAACTGATACCACAGAAATACAAATAAGCATAAGAGATTACTATGAAAAATTCATATGTTAACAAATTGGATTACCTAGAATAAATGGATAAATACCTAGAAATATGCAATGTTCTAAGACTGTACCAGAAGAAATAGAAAATCTGAACAGATCAATTGACTAGTAATGAAATTGAATTGGTAATCATAAAACTCCCAACAAACAAAAGTCCAGGACCAGACAGCATTATAGAAGAATTTTACTGCACATTTAAAGAAGAGTTAACACCTATCCTCTTTAAAGTATTTCAAAAAATTGAAGAGGAAGGAAAACTTCTAGTTTCATTCTACAAGGCCAGCATTACCCTGACACCAAAAACCAGATAAGGGCACTACCAAGAAAGGAAACTACAGACAGTGCCCCTGATAAGCACATATGCAAAAATCCTTAACAAAATTAAATATGAGCAAATGAATCCAAAAATACATTAAAAGGATCATTCACTATGGCCAAGTGAGATTTATTCCAGGGGTGTAAGGATGGTTCAGTATTCTCAAATCAATCAGTGTGACACACCACATTAACAAAAGGAAGGATTAAAAACTGTATGATCATCTCAGTAGATATTGGAAAAACATTTGACAAAATTCAACATCCATTCAAGATAAAACCTCAAAAAGTTAGGTATAGAGGGACCATAATGCCAAATATGACAAACCCACAACTAACATCATAATCAATGGCAAAAAGCTGAAGTCTTTTACTCTAAGATCAGTAACAAGGATGCTCACTCACCACTTTTACTCAATGTATTACTGGAAGTCCTAGCCATAGCAATCAGACAAGAAAAAGAAATAAAATGCACCCAAACTGGTAAGGAAGAAATAAAACTGTCATAGATTACATGTTCTTAAAGATGACATGACACTGTATATAAAAGACCCTAAAGACTCCATCAAACAACTATTAGAATAAATGAATCAGTAAAATCATAGGATACAAAGTCAATACACAGAAATCTGTTGTGTTTCTATAAAGAAATAATGAACTAGAAGAAAGAGAAATCAAGAAAGCAATTCCATTTATAATTGCATCATAAAGAATAAAATATCTAGGAATAAATCTGACTAAGCAGGTGAAAGACCTATACATTGAAAACTAAAAGACACTGAAGAAATTGAAAAAGACACAAATAAATGGAAATATATTCCATGCTAATGGATAGGAAGAATTAATAGTGCGAAAAAGCCATACTACCCAAAGAAATCTACAGATTCAAAGCCATCCTTATCAAAATACCAATGGCATTTGTCACAGAACTAAAGCAAATAATCCTGAAACTTGTATGGAAGCACAAAAGAAACTGAATGCCCAAAGCAATCTTGAGAGAGAAAAACAGCTCACGGTATCATGCTTCCTGATTTCAAGCTATACCGCAAAGGTACAGTGTTAAAACAGTATGGTACTGGCAGAAAAACAGACACATAGATAAATTGAACAGAATAGAGAGCCCAGAAATAAATCCACACTTACATGGTTAATTAATATATGGCAAAAGAGACAAGACAATCTCTTTAATAAATGGTGATAGGAAAACTGGACAGCTACATGTCTTAACACCATATAAAAAAATAAACTCAAAGTAGATAAAAGATCTAAATATAAGATCTGAAACCATAAAACTCCTAGAAGAAAACAGGAAATACACTCTTGAACATTAGCCTTATAAATTTTGTTCCAGATGTGTTTCCCCAGGGAAACAAAGCAAAAATAAAAAAGTGGGACTTCATCAAACTAAAAAGCTTCTGCACAGTAAAAGGAGACCATAAGCAAAATGAATAGGCAACCTACTATGTATGGGAGAATATATTTGCAAATGGTGTATCTTGTAAACAGTTAATGTCCAAAATACATAAAGTGCTTATACAACTGAACACCAAAATACAACCAATTAAAATGAGCAGAGTTCCTGAACAGATATTTTTCCAAAAAAGACACACAGATGGCCAACGGGCACATGAAAAGATGTTTTATATTTCTAATCATCAGGGAAATACTAATCAAAACCACAATGAGATATCACCTTACACCAGTCAGAATGATTATTATACAAAAGATAGAAAATAGCAAGCATTGGTAAGGATGTAAAGAAAAGGGTACCTTCATGCACTGTTGATAGGAATGTAAATTGGTGCAGCTACTATGGAAAACAGTATGGAGGTTCCCCTTCCCCGCCAAAAATATAAATACCATACAGTCCAGTAATTCCACTTACGGGTATTTACCTGACGAAAACA
Source organism: Manis pentadactyla (assembly GCF_030020395.1). Lineage (NCBI taxonomy): Eukaryota > Metazoa > Chordata > Mammalia > Pholidota > Manidae > Manis > Manis pentadactyla. Next base: position 90,361,484 of record NC_080032.1, on the reverse strand, counting down.
AAATCACTAATTTGAAAAGGTATGTGCGCCCTTATGTTTACTGCAGCATTATTTACAATAGCCAAGACCAAAAGCAACCAAAGCGTCCATCAATAAATGAATGGATAAATAAGATGTGGTACATACATACAGTAGAATATTAGTCAGCCATAAAACAGAATGAAATCTTGCCATTTACAACAACGTGGGTGGATTTAGAGGGTGTTATGCTAAGTAAAATAAGCCAGAGAATGACAAATACCATATTATTTCACTTATATGTAGAATCTAGTAAAACAAATAAAGCAGAAATAGACTTGTAAACACAGATAACACACTGGTGGTTGCCATAGGGGAGGCGGCAGGGGAACTGGTGAAATACAAGGGGACGGAGAGGCACAAACTTGCAATTATAAGTAAGTCACAAGGATGAAAATACAGCATAGGAAACACAGTCAATAATATTCTAATTTCTTTATGTGATGACAGATAGCAACTATGCTTATTATGGTTAGCATTTAGTGATTTATATAATTGTCAAATTACTGTGTTGTATACCTAAAAATAATATGATATTGTACATCAACTATAAGTCAATTTAAAAAATTCAGCTATAATGGTAGGCTATTTATATGTTGGTTCTCCCTCTCCCTGATTTATGAGTAATAAATGCTTGATTCTCAATACACTGTGTGTGTGTGTGTGTGTGTGTGTGTGTGTGTGTGTGCGCGCGCGTGTGTGGTTTCCCACACAACACCAAGCAATTCTTGGACACCAGTGGGCTGTCTTACAATTCAACTACATCCTGATGCTAACTACTTGGAGGAACCCACAAGGGCCCTGTTCTCCGAGACTGCTCCCACCTCAAGCTGCTAGTCACAACCCAGTTAACTGTGCTCCTGACCCACCGGCTACAGACGGGAGGTTCCCATGGCCCCCTCCTCAGGTTCAATTAATTTGCTACTGCAGTTCACAGAAGTCAGAGGAAGAAGAAAGTCAGACTCACAGAAGTCTAGTTACTTACTAGATCCCCAGTGTATTATGAAGTATATCATCCGGGAACAGCCAGACGGAAGAGATGCGTAGGGCAGGGTGTGTGGGAAGGGCATGGAGCTCCCATGCTCTCTCTTGGAGCACAGCTTTCTCCCCAAGTCTCCATGGATTCACCGATCTGGAAGCTCCCCGATCTCAGTCCTTTTGGGGTTTGTAGGGAGGCTTTACTACTAGTACAGGCATGATTGATTAAATCATGGGCCACTGGCAACTGGCTCGAACTCCAGCCCCTCTCGCCTCCCTAGAAGTCACCAGTGGGTTTGAAAGTTCTAACCCTCTAATCACAAATCTGGCTCCACTGGCAGCCGGGCCCTATCCTGAGGTGCTTTCCAAATTCCCCTCATTAACATAACAGAAGACACCTTTTAACACTCTCAACACTTAGGAAATTCCAAGGGTTTTGGCAGCTGTGAGCCAGAAACTGGGACAAAGACTAAATATGTATTTCTTATAATAATCACAATATCGCATATTTATCATTTGTGTGTGTGTGCATGCACACAGGTGCATTTGTATATATCCCCAGCATGGTGTATAGAGAATTATTACATTATTAACACTTGTGAAATGATTTTCACCTGGATTCTGAATAACTGTATTTAGAAGAACTGCCTGCACCAGCATTTCCTGTATATTAGCATACTTCAAACCATTCAGTCATCTTCATTTCTAGGGGTCTCATGTTGCTGAGGCCAGCGTTACCTTCTTAAGGCCCATGCACTTCAGTACGGAGATAACCACGGCCTAACACATCCAGCACGTTTCACCACTACGCCGGTGAAGATTCATCACAGAGACAACTGTTTTGAACACCCTTCTGTGGAAGCAAAAAAAAAAAAAAAAAAAGAAGGTCAGTGATTTATCTGAGCAGACAGATGGGCCATCATGTATTTCTTCCAGGTGATCTAATTTGGTCTCTGACAGGCTGTAAAAAGAAGTGACTCAGGAGAGTGACCTTCCCTGACCCAAATCTGGCCCCTGGTGGAGGAGCTTCTCTAGCTGGCTGCCCCAGGGCTGGGCAAGGGTGGAGGTCGGCCCCCTTGGGAGCTGGGGTCGCACACCCAGGAATTAGAGGCCAGGAGCAGTGCTGACTCCCCGGGCAGCCGCTGGGACCCCAGCGCCACCTGTCAGGGCTGGGGCAGCTGCACTCACCGCGGCGCCGCAGCGGGAGAATGAGCCGCATCTCCGGCCGCCTGGGACCTGGGCTCCGCGGGGGGCTCCCTCCTTCCAACGTGGCGACGGCCTGCAGGCCTCCGTCAGGTTCAGTGTCTGCCCGCCTCCACGGCCGCTGCCTCCCGAAGGAGGATTCCCATTCGCTCGCTGTCGTCGGGGGCGGCCGGAAGGTCACCGCTTTGCGGATGGCGTGGGGACAGAAACCTAAGAATGGGCCGCGCCCCGTCGCGCTTGTAGTTCTCTCCGCCGCAGACCCGCTGCTCCCCGGGGAGGCCGCTCCGTGAGCCTGGGGTCCTGGAGTGACCGCGACGAAAACTTTTCCTCTGCCCTTAAGGTTTTTCCAGCCCGTCTAAGAGGCAAATTGACATGAGACAGATTAACAGGAGAAAAAAGCAACAACAAAGTTTAATTACACATAAAGACCCAATAGTGAAATCAAGGCCTGCAGAAATGGCCAAGGCAGGAAGTTTTTATGCATTTTAGAAGAAGAAATAATCTGTGAGGAATTGACAGGACAAAGGAAATTGACATTTGAAAGCTTCACTTAGTAAGGAATTCTAAACAGCGCTGGGCAGTGAATCGGTGAGAATGTCGCAGGGTCTGTTTTTGCAGCCTTCCTGCTCTCCTGCCGATCGCTGCGGGTGGGATGCCTTCCAGCCTCCGGGGGCAGAGAGCACCTTTCCCAGGGGGATTTGTTTCCTGGCTTCAGCGGGACGGAGGAGGGTCAGTGTTCTCCTGACAAGGCTGTTTCTCCAGTCACTTTCATTCAAAGTGATCGAGGGATCAACAGGCCAAAGAGGCAGCTGAGGGGCCTGTCCCGGGCCCCACAGTGACACGGGGCAGAGCTGAGGCTAGCCCGGAACGGACATGCAACGTGAGTGAGACCTAGACCTTCACTGTGAGCTGCTGAGATTTGGGCTCACTTGTTACCGCAGCGTAGCCCAGCGTGTCTGACTGATACCAGGAGATCGCATCTCTGCCTGTACCTGTTTGCCCGTCCCGTGGGAGGAAGCCCCTGTTACGCTGGGCAGATCATAGGCTGGTAGGCTTACCAGCCACGGAAAGTTAGAACACAGTGAAGGCTAAGTGAAGGGAAATGTGAGCTTACTGCCAGGCTAATGGGATTTAGAACACACACTGCTTTGCCCTGAGAAACAATCTGAACTTGGAAGTGACCCGAGCAAGGATACGCTTGTTTCCGAGGCTGTGACTGGCTCACGCGGGTCACTTGAGCTTCCTAGGAGGTGCGCTGGAAGGCGGGCATCCCAGGAGCTGATACAGCAGGCTATGCCCGTGCTGTGGAAAGCATGGCATGTCTGGGCTGAGCGCTCACCGTGTAACGTAAACCTGGGCCCGGAACCCTGGGGAACAGCGTGGGGAGTGGCCGGGCGGGAGCATAACAGGCCATAGTGGGGCAGCAGGCGGGCCTCACGGGCGAGCTCAGCCCACCCCTGGCTCTGAGTCCTGCCGCTCCCGTCCTACAGTCACTCTTCCCAGGAGGCACACGAATCATACCCAATGACCTATTAAATGATAGGTTTGTGGGAGTTTTGACAACAGAAAATAGTAGAGGACCTCAAATTCAGAGGGAGAGAAACAGGAGGCATTTTAAAATGGTTTTCTCACAAAAAGAGAGGAAGTCTAGAGAGGCACAAGAAGTCCCGCCCCAGCCACAGGCTGTCAGGTTTCTGACGGTGCCACAGGTCTAGACACGTCACAGAGCCACAGGAAAGAGATTACACGGCGTTTTTCTGCTGGACACTGTCTCTCAGGTACCTCAGTGGCATCTGTCTAGTGTGAAATTAGTTTACTGGAGATTAATTTGGTTTTTTTTGTTTGGCTTTTTTGTTTTCTGCATTGTGGCACATGAAGTGGGCTTTTAAGTGAGGAAAATCTGAATTTGAATCCCAGCTCTATTTTCTAGCCCCACGACCTTGTTAAAGTACTTAATTTCTCTGAGTCCCTTTTTCAGAAGTGTTGTTGTAAGGAAGTAAGTGGAACTACAGCATATCAGGGTGTTTGGCCCCAAGCCCACCACTTCAGAGCTCAATCCTGTTACCTGCCTTCTTCAGTCTTTTAGAAATGTTGGAAGGTGGGCGAAGAGTCACGCTGGGGCGCAGGCTGGTCCTCATACGCTGATTAACAAGGTGCATTTGGTGACCATCGTGATGGAAAGAACAGGTGCTGGGCATGCCATTCTCCATTAGGTGCAGAGCGTGGCCTACCCAGTCTGGTGTTCAGCCCTAAACAGCTACCTTAATTTCCGTGGGGCTGATGGCTACATACAATGTTTCAGTGACACCTTTTCTTGTTCACCAGGGCCAGGCAGTTAGTGCCACTAGTTAACATCTCTTGAATTCGATGGGTATTTGAGTTGCTGTCACCCACAGGCACTGTGATAATTCATCTATGGCTGTCCTCACTCTCTGCTTTCCCATCTTCTCTCCATTTAACAGAAGAAAAAGTGCTGCTATTCCTGTTCTACCGGTGTTCTCAAGCCTTTCCTTCCCAGGAAACTTGCTTTGCCAGTCATTTCTCTCTTCCCTGGTTTATTGTCGATGTCCTCCTTTCTGCAGGCTCCTCTGCCTCTCCGCGGAGCGGCCTCGCACAAGTCAGCCTCCTTCCTTGAAGCTCAGACGTACTCCTGCTCAGGACCAACCAGTGCAAAGAGCAGAGGAGGGTGTTTGGGCCAAAGATCAGGATAATTAATTGTATCTGATTAACCTGGGCCCCTTTTCTCTCCAAGCAGCTGGTAATAAGCAAGCTGGTTGCCTCCAGCTCCAGATTAAAGTTGTGACAACTTTTTCCCAAAGTGACTGAAATTCCTGGTGATGAGCTGTGGGTCTGGAGAGCGAATCGGAATCCTCTGGAGCAACAATTAGGGGGACGGGCGAGGAAGGGAATAGAGACTTCCGCATGTTCTCCTGGGGCGCTCTGACAGGGCGTGGGGGACGTGGCCCAGGGCTAGGACCCAAGACGCACCAGGAACTCCCAGGCCGGCCAGCAGCATTCTCTGCCGTGCTGGAAGCCCAGCCCCTCTTTCAATCAGAGGAGACAGAGAGTTGCAACATTTGGATATGATTTTTTAACCAGACCCACCTCTTTTTGGACAAGTGAAGAAAATGATCAAGTAGTGGTAAAGGGTCAAATGCTCTATCATTGTGCTATTTACTGTCTTATTAAAATTCTGATATCTTATTTTCTATACATTTCAATCCTAAAAGGGACAGGGTCAGGGTATTTAAGATACTATATGTACCACACAAGCCATTCAAAAATCATAAAACATAGTTTTTAAAATTCACAAAATAAATTCTACCCTTTATTAAGACAATTTTAACTCTTCCAGACCCTCTGTATTTCCATACACATCTTTGAATCAGCTTGCCAGTTACTACTCTTACTCTTTAATATAACACTCCTGACCCACTGATCCATTTTGCTGAACTTAAGCTATAACAGAAAAGCAAAACACAGCTATACCAGATGTAAACAACATGCAAATAGGAAAATAACGTGGAAACTGCCTATTTCCACAAGTAGAACACATGTAAAAATCGTCACAACTTTAATCTGGAGGCAAAGGGGCTTGCGACCAGCTGCTCAGTGTGTTGGAGAAAAAAGAAGTCTAATGTGTCCACTCCTTTGCATGCAGTCTTTTAATTGATGGAATGGGAAAATATGCAAATAATAAGAAAACAAGTTCACTGAGAAGAACTTCATGCTATTAATATTAGCCAAGATGTCCTCCCAGTACTTGCACAACTTTAGGAACACAATGGTTATTATTATTAGACTGTGATGGGATTTCTGTGAAAATCATCATTAATCCAACATTTCAAACTGGGGAAATGTATGTGACCAAAATGGCTTTATCACTTTCTCCTTTAATGTCTTCAAACTAGTGGCAGAGCAGCTAAGAGACGCCCGGAGATGGCCGGCCACCAACAGACCATCTTGCAGACGGCTGGCCACCAACAGACCATCTTGGGGAAAACCTCAGAAGTCAGGGTGGCAGCAGGATTCCAGACAGGGTGGAACGTGAGGTGGGGAAATGTTATCCTAGAAGAGTAAAGATGTATCATTTTCAACCTATTAGAGGGAATAAAGAAAACAGCATGATTTCAGAAGCATTTTCACATGTTGTACAAATGTCCTCAGAACCTTCCGGAGTGGGCTCGTTACTCTTCCGTTCTGTGGGGCCAGCAAACTGCATTCAACAGTATGGAAAAGATTTCTCCATCACAACACTGCAACAGTGATGTCTTATTAGGATTTTTATTGCACTATAAACCGAATCAATAGGATAAGGCACAAAATAACATTGATGGATAGTGGAAAAGGTGCTTGATAAAATTCAACATCAATTTCATGTTTTGCTATGTTCTTCATTAATTTTTTAGAGTGGAGAGGGTTATATTTTCTTGAAAGTTTGACAGAACTGACTGAAAGCCTTTCATTTTTTAAAATAATGATTTGATGACTTCCCATTTCTTGGTTACTGATGATTATTAATGTACTCAGATTTTTGTTGACCTTAAGTCGATTTTATTAAACTTATATCTTCACAGAAAATTGTCCATTATAAGACTGAATTTTATAGGCAGGAAATTATAAATAGTCCTCTGCCATCATTACTTTCCTGTGTAGCTATTATAAGTCTTTCCTTTGCCTCTATTTTTGTTTTTTTGTGATTTTCTACTTTTCTAGTTTAGATTTATCAGAAGTTTATCTATTACATTTTTTCATCAAGAACATCATTTAATTTTCAAAATTGATTAATTTCTGCTTATCTTTATTATTTTTCTCCCTGCTTTACGTAGGGATTTTATTTATTAGATAATTGCTGTTTATCTCTTTCAGCTGGAGTTGTATAGTTTACTTTCGTTTAAAATTTTAATAACAAAAATTAAGCTTAGGCATTTGCCTTCAGTGGAATTAATTTATTCAGCACTTTTATTGAATATCTACTGTGCTCCAGACAATTTTTTTATCTTGAGATAAAACTTATTATATCACAAGACTTAATTTAATACCTTCATTTTATTTTTGTCTAACTAGTATATTTGCATCCTTATTTGAAAGTGTATGTGTCCTAATATTTTACAAAGGAGGCACAGAATTTCATGAATATAATGTATGACAAGAAATATAAAAAATAAGAAACACATTTTAGAATTGCTTTTAAAACTCTCATTAGTTACTTCTAGTTTTCTTGACTTGCATTGAGAGGATGTGGCCCGTGCAGGTTAGGGCTGCTGCATTCACTGGTGTTCTCTTTGCAGCCGTGTAAGTCAGCATCGTGCGCAGCAGTGGGCGCAGAAAACCCAACGAAGGGGCTTGTGGGTAAGGGGCCGTCCTGCGTCCTGGAACAAATGCACAACAGGACCCGCAGGAACCGTGAAGAGCAGACTCTTTCCTTCCCCCTGTTCGGCTGGTATGCGAGAGAACGTGCCTGGGACCTTCTGTATTTGGTTCCTGCAGAAGGAAGGGGCGGCCAAGGGGCGGCCTAGGCCCCAGCCCATCTGTGCAGACGTCCCTGGCCAGTGCGGAACCGACGGGCAGAGAGCGCCTGCGGACAGGATCCTCTTCAGTGTTCCGGCCTCTGTCTCAGGGAATGAGGATTGGAATGATGGGTGAGCAGGCCAAGCTGTGAAGCTAGTACACTATCACTTTTTATAAATGTGCCAAAGACACAAGGAGCTTTGTATTTTTTTAATACGCTTCCTTTCCCCCCTATATTTACAAGTCTTTATGTCGTTGATTTTTTTTTGTACACTTGATCTGACAAAGGCTAAAAATGGTCTGTAAAGTCTTCTGGAATACACAGTTCCTGCTTCCATTTTTAATAATCATTACTGTCTATATTTTACAATTATTTAGTGCTTACAGGTCAATGGTACTTTTTCATTGTGGATGGATGCCTTTTATACTCTTTCTTTTTGACGTGGATTCTCTTTCATACAATCTGTCCTGCTTCCTCTGCTTTATCTTCATTTGCACTTGGCTGGAAAATCTTGGTCCACCTTTTACTTTAGCCTCTGTCATTTTGTTTTGGGGCACTTCTTGCTTGCATCATATGCCTCTGTGTTTACACACTCACTCTTCACAAACATTTGCCAAGTCCCCGGTGTGCCAGGCAGTTCCCAGTGCTGGAGGCGTGACAGGAACGGGGCGGAGCACACTTGCAAGACTGTCACGTCCACTGAATGAGTATGACCATGGAATGTAGCATCGAACAGGTTCATTTTAATTCGCTGGTGTCCCTTTGGATTCATTCATGGGGTTGGTTCTTTCTCTGTCGATTTCCTTTCCTCTTTCTCAAGATTCCAACATAATTGAGTCAAAAAACTAGCTTAGATGTTGGAGCAACAGCAGTTCCAGGAGAGAGAAGCCAGTGGGGTCCCTTTAGAAAAGGCCTGTGTTGGGAAAGGGGATGATGTTTGAATATATTTCAATTTTGGTCATTATTTGACATACGAATTATGATCTGAAGGGGATGAAAAGTTCTGTAATTTACCTTAAGGTTCCTCTCAGGCTGGGGGAAGGACCAGTGTGTGGGCTTAGGTCTCCCCCTTCTACAGCCCACTAAACATTCCCTAATTTGTTGCTATAATGCAGGGTCTGGATTATATTTATTACATCACAGTTTTTATGAACCTTCTCTTTTGGATTATTTTTCTATATGCCTTGACTTTGTAACCACATTTTCCAAGATCATTTAGAATAAATTGTTTTTAATTGCTTTTCATGTGTTCAACTGAATTTTTTTATATAGCATATTTCCCATTCTTAATTTTGATTACTTTATCTCCAGGGTGGAGTACATGCTAAGTCCTTACATATCTGAGAAAATGTACCTGCAGCTTAGGTAAATGACCAGCAGCTCATCAGTGTGTTAATGTCCCTGAGTCTCACACATTCTTCCCCTTTGCAATTTGCAACTTTTGATGTATTGTCTTCCTGCATCAGAGTCACACATGAAAAGTCTGAGGTGAGGCTGATTTCCCTCTTTTGTTGGAAACCAATTTTTTTTGTCTGAAAGGCTGTAGAAATTTTTCATTATTCTTCAAGTTCAGGAAACTTGCCAGAATACTTGGTGGTTTAATTTCATTAATTTTGTCTAGCATGTGGTATGGCCTTTTCATCTGCATACTCAGCACTTTCAATACAATTTTCCTTAATTTTGGCTCCTTGGATCCCGAGTTTTGCTCTTGAAGCCTGGCAGACGAATTGAAGAAGAGTCCCTGTCAAATTCTAATTCAAACATAGAATGTATAATTCTTCCACATTCATTTAATACAGAAATATTTGAGTAGTAAGAGTAATTCGATAATTTAGTGAAGTCTGTTTTTTACCTACAAAGCCAAATTTTAGAAAAGTATTGAACAACCCTTAATGATGTCTAAAAGTCTTGATGCTGTTATTATTACAATTCAGCAAAAGGGTAGGACTGATGAGATCAAAGGAAAGAGGTTAAGTTAAAGTACTTGTGTTTTGCAGGGAAAAACAGCATTCATAAGCTTCAGAAACTTATAGAAAAATAAGTATAGTTACTCACAAGAAGAATAAAAATAGAATGTATAACTCACATCAGATAAAATTTTACCTGCTGAGTAGAAGAAAGAAAATCAGGAATGAAATACAGTAAACATGAAATATACAATAAGAGCTTAAGTATGTTCTAACACAGCACAACTCACACTAAATATAAATGGACTATAAAAAGCAAAACCAAGCAGACTACAAAGATAAATGGAAAAAGCCACAATCATGGTTGAATAATTTAGAAAAACTTGGTCAAAGACAGAATGGACAACAAGAATTTGTAAGGATAAATAATATTTGGTCTACTAAATTGTGAGTTTATCTTACTTAGACATGCACACACACACAAAACCTTTTGCCCAGGATATAAACAATATACATTCTTTTCAAGCACAGAGAGAACATTTATAAATATTGAGCATGTATTAGGTCACAGAGAATGTTTCAGCAAATTCTAAGGAGTTATTATCACACAGACCATATTCTTTAACTATCATGTAATTAAATTAGTAACCACAAAATGGTAGTTTAAAAAATACCCAACACTCCCAAATAATTCATAGGTTAAAGACAAAACCACAAAGGAAATAATACAATATTTAAGACTGAGCCAAAAAAAATACATTTCAAAATTTATACTATGCAGCCATAATATTTAGAAAACAGTTTATACTTTGGTGTATTTTCTTATAAACAATTGAAATTATTTTCAGTAAGTGATTTCATGATTAAACTCAAAATACTATAAACATGAAGCAGTAAGAATCTTGCAGAAAACAATTTAAGAGGTTCTAATAATAAGATCACAAATGGAAAGGAAACAAGTCACCGCAGTGACGATTAACAAACTCAAAACCTATTTGAAAAGACAGATGAAAAATATGTGTCCTTAGGAAAACTTACCAAAAAAGTAAAAAGCAGTCCCTAACAACTGCAATAGGAACTCAGGGACATAATTATAGGAACAATAGAGACGTAAGCACAAATATTATAAATGTAAATATATAAAATCGTAGAGACCAGCCAATATTTTTAACAATGATTGAAAAATTTAAACAAAAGACAAATTTATAGGAAATAATGTAAATATTAAAACAAACTCAGATGAAATAGAAACCCCAAATAAAGGAAAAAATCACTAAATAAATTATATCTGTTTTCACAAATCTACTCTTCCAAGAACATGTTGAGGTAACAAAAGATGAGTTGCATGAAAACTCCAAGGAACAGATAAACTTTCTCAGACAAGAGAGAATAAAGGGAAAGACATTCAACTTGTATATGTCTCGCATAATCTTGTACACTAAAACTAAGCAATATGCTTATTGACAAATCTCCTTTATAGACATAGATGCAAAATTATGAAATGAATTATTAGCCCATTAAATCCAGGTAGCAATATTTAAAAATAGTAATTATGTTCAGTGTTGAGTCTCTTATAAATCATTAATAGTTTAGTATTGGGAAATCTATCCAAGTAATTTAATACACTGACTGAAGAAGTAAAATTATACAGCAGATAATCATAATAAAATATTTGATGACATTTAATATTCACTTATAAAAAAGTCCTATAAGGTTACACATATAAAGAATCTCCTTAAATCAGATAAAAGGTATTTTACTAAAAACCTGCTAGTAACAGCAAAAATATGTGAACTAATCCAAGCATCCATCTGTAGGGGAATGCACAAGTAAGTGGTCACTCACACAGTGGGATGCTAGGGAGCAGTTCAGCCGATTTATCGACAAGGATGATAAGAGCCGGGTGCTGTTTGCAGACGGGGTCTTGAAGGAGAGAGGAAGGTACCCGGACGGGGCAGCACACAGGCCTCCATTTATCTGCCATGCTTCCTTTCTTTAGAAAAGTCCTCACCAGTGTGACAAAATGTTAGTGTTTGTTAAGTCTGGGTGGCAGTGACAGTTTTTATGACTTTTTGAATCTTTTTCTTTTAATTTCTCAAAAAATTAAAGGAATTTAAAAACTCACTAATTTAAAAGAGGCATTCTCCCAAGAAGAAGTGAAAAATCCCTGTTTTCACTAGCTTGTCAAGGACTCAGTAACACAGCCTAAACGTCCTCCGTACCACATATAAGGTTCCCGCGGCCTCGCCTGCCTGGCGTTCCAGCCTCTGCGCACACGGGGGTCTCCCTTATGTGGTCTGGTACAGCTCTCACTGTTCCTGGTCACACAGGCCTTTAATTAGAATAATTTGGAGCTTGTCTCTCTTTATGTTCACTATTTATTTAGAATTTATGTATTTAAAAGCAATATGTTATGCACATTTGCACAAAAATTTAAACTAGGAAAGGATAAAATAGAAGGAGGCATTAACACAAGTCCTGGTACCCCTACTGCGTGAGGGGGCAGGCGCACTCCAGGTTGTGGGGACCCAGACTCCAGAATTCTCCTTACCGTGAATGCACTGTGCCCTCGTCCCTACAGAGAACTTCAGGAGTCCCCTCGAACCCCAGATTCTCTGTATCTCCCAATAACTTAGATAAACTATGACTCAATAATCTGTCATTCCTTTTGCTGATCAACAAATATTTATGAAGAGAGGCACCGTGCTGGGCACTCTGCTTACAAAGGAACACAAGACAGACAAGGTCTCTGTCTTCAGGGAGTTTTCATTTCAGGGAGAGAGACTGGAAATATATTAAAAGGAAATGAATTCAGGATCTTGAAGCGATATCTGCACCCCTATGTTCCTTACGGCATCGTTCACACCACACACACACACACACACACACACACACACACACACACACACACACACTCGAAGACTATTGGGCCATAGAAAGAAGGAAACCCTGCCATTTGTAGCAACAGAGATGGACCCGGAGGGCATCACACTAAGTAAATCAGACAGTGAAGACTGATACTGTACGATGCGGCTTACAAGTGGACTCCACAGAAGCCAGGCTCATAGAAATGGAGCAGAGGGAGGTTGGAGAGTAAGGGGGGTCAGGGGAAATGAGGAGGCGCTGATCAGAGGGCACAAGCTCACGGCTACAAGATGAGTAAGTCCCGGAGACCTACGGTGCGTCGCGGTGACTGCAGTTGACACTGTCCTGTACACTGGGAAGTTGCTGGGACAGCAGAGATAGGAAATGTTCTCCCACAAAAAAAGAGATGGTAATTGTATCAGGTGCCGGTGTCAGCCAGTCTTACTGGAGTAATCATTCTGCAATATATGTGTTTCAAATCTACAGGCTGTATACCTTAAACTTGCACAAAGGAATATGTCAATTATATTTTGGTAAGTTAGAAGAAGACAAACCACACAAACCAAGCAGGCCCATGACCACCTAAGATAATCACTATGCCCTATTCAGGAGGCTGGGGAGCGGAACAGGCTGCGGCACATGAAACCACGGGGGATTCGGTGCTGGCTGTCTGTCCAGGTGATGTTTATGCTGGGGCTTAAAGCATGAGAAGAATGAAGATGGAGGGAAACTCCTGGCAGGTAGGATGGCAGTGGAAAAGCTTCCCTGTTTCAGGAGCCGTCAGAAGGCCTGAGCAGTGGGGCTCTTGCTCAGAAGGCTAAGTGCACTCAGATGAGACAGGAGAACAGCAGAGGCTGACCCCACAGGGCCTGGGAGACCACTGCAAAAAATTTGGATTTTATTTCCGGTGAGGGGGTAAGCCATGGAGGTGTTAAGCAGGGGAATGATTAGAAATGTATGGTTTTTAAAGATCATGCTGTTTTAGTTTGGGGCTATAACCAAGTACCACCGATTGGGTGGCTTAAGCAACAGAAATTTATTTCTTATCATTTTGGAGGCTAGAAAGTCCAAGATCCAAGCCACCAGCTGATCTGGAGTCTGGAGACAGCCCACTTCCCGGTTTGCAGAGGGCCACCTCCTCGCCGTGTCCCCACAGCAAGAGCGCAGCCCAGAGGCTCTAAGGACTCTGATAGAAGGGCACTGACCGTTTCACGGAGGCCCCACCCTCATGACCCAGCTGCCTCCCAAGGCCCTGCCTCATAACCGTCACACGGGGGATGAGGATTGCAACATACGGATTTGGGGGGACACAGTATTCAGTACATAACACCAACTCTCTCCTCCGAATCCCACTACCCATCAATAATCCAGCTTTTACACCATCAAAAAAAAATTTTTTTTTTTGTGCCATAGTAGGTTGTTTTTTTTTTCATTAAGGTATCCCTGTTACACAATCTTATGAAGGTTTCACCATCAAGATTTAAAGCACTTGCATTCTATTCTGTAACTGGATATGTTACCTATGCTTTGCCTATAGAGTGATCAGAACATCGCAGCAGTGAACACCACTGACAGTCCCAGAACTGTCTAAGCGTGTTCCATGGCAGATCTGGTCGGCCATTGGGGAAGCTCAGCTCTGTAAATGGGGACTTGGCTTCTGGGGGATAGGCCTGCGATTTCCTAGCATCTGTGGAATATGTGGGTCTAAGCCTGGAATTCGGTGCTGGGAAGCCCACTTTCGCCACGTGCCCCACGAGGTGTTTACAGCAGCTCTATGGAGACAAAGCGGCTCAGAATCCCGGCTCTTGGCAAGCAGGGGCCGCGGGAGAAGGACGCGGAGAGGGCGAGCTTAGGCTTGTCCCGTGTCCCAGCCCAGGCTCAGCAGTCAGGTGTTCTCCTCCACCTTTCTGCTGGAGGAGTTGAGAGGCAGAGCCCAGGATGTCAGCTTAGAAAAGCCCACTCCCCAAGGGCAGGAACATGGGGCTGCAGAAGGGCATCCCCCTGCACCGCCCCCCTAGCGGGCCTGCTCTCACCTCCCTTCCTTTCCCTCCAGTCTGCCGGCTTGTGCTTGGAGCGCATCTTCCTTCGGGGGCAGACGAGCCAGGTCCCCACCATTTCCAGGTGGCTTTCATCTTATACCTGGGTGGGTCTCTACTGAAGCTGTGTTTTGTGATCATGTGTATTTATCCCAATCTGCTATAGACTTGAGGATTTGTGGGGTTCCTTCGTGGGAATTTGGAGGAGACAGTTTTGCAGTGCAAATTACAGCCACAAGCAAACTCTTCAAAAATCACCCATTCCACTGTCTCTTCCTTACAGCAGACCTGTCGATTACTAGTCCCCTATTTTATAGAGGTATAAATGGCATTTCCAAAAAGCCAAGCGACTTGTCCTTAATCCCACAATTCAAAAGCGGAAGAACCAGAATTCTAAGCTAAGTCTTCTTACGTTTTGGTCCTGTGCTTTGTCCACTGTAACATAAAGGTTCATTTTAAAAACGTTTCTTTCTTTTTCTTCCTCCATGTGTCCTGTTAGCATCTTTCTCTTTAGCCTGCAGAAGAGAAAAGAGAATGCCAGAATAATTCCAGAGGGCAGCCATACGTGAGAGTAACTTTTCTTCTACGTTGGAGAGAATCTGTAAAAGTGAAGCTTGTACGTGGTCCTCGATTAGCAGGTGCACAGTCCCTGCTGAGCCGAACTTTAACTCCTTTGTCACGTCTGCACAGGCGGGTTGAAGCGCCGAGCAGCAATCCATTTCCTGAGGATTCTCCTGGCGAACCTCCCCGGAGGACAGACAGACGTCACTCCACCCCGGCCCGGGCAGCGTGATGGGTGCACAGCGCTCTTCCCGCAGGAGGGCCTCAGCTAACCTCTGCCTCTGTCCTCACCTGCAGCCTCATCCGGACGCGCCGCCCGTCACTGAGGCTCAGTCCTGCCCAGTCCTTCCATCTGGTGACGGATGTGCCCAACAAGGAGAGCAGGGCAGGTGCCCAACCTTTACTACCAGGCAAATGAAGCTCAACCTGGGCTTCCCTGTGGGCTGACGTGTCCATTTTCATGCTCAGAATCAAGTCATAAGAAGGGAGGAAAAAACCCGGCAAGACATTTCTAAGAATGTAGATAAAAGGCCGGGCTGGCTTCCCCCATCCACTGGCTCAACCTGCCCGGCAAGGCCTCTTAAATCCCGCCATTCTGGCCCTGCCTGAACAACCTGCCCGCGCTTCTTTCCTTCCCCGCCCGCAGCCCCGCACAGACGCCGGAGGCGACCGTCTGCTGCTGGCACGTTTCGTGGCACAGCCACGTGTTGAAGGATCCCGCAGCCGGTCCGGCTGGGCCTCCCCGCGGAGCCGCAGGCGCCTTCCTGCCGCAGCACCACGGCGCCACCCCGCGGACGGTCTTTGAACAGTTCAACTGCACGAACGGGCGCGCTGTGAAGCGGAGCATCTCTGACCAGCTCGTTTACAGACCTGCAGGTTTTACAGTCTTACACCTCGGGTGTTTGATGAGTTCCAGCCATTGTTTCACTTACGCGTCTTCAAATCTTACTCTCTTTAACACCGACCTGTGATTTCCTTAAGAAAATTCCTAGTGAGAGCTGATTGACAGAGCACAGTAACGTGGCTGCTTCTGTCTCATTTTAAAGTTCCTCAGCTCTGGGTGAACTTCTGAAACATTAACTCTATTTCCTAGAGAAGTCTCCTGCTAGGGGAAGAACGCTCACACACGCAATACAATATGCATGCCACCTGTGTGCAGTTTTCATTCGGGATGTTCTGGAGTTAATCTCATACATGATTATCCGAAACATCAAACAAACGGTGCTGGAGCCACTGGACATCCATGTACAAAAAAATTGACCTCAACTCCCACCTTGCAGCATATACAGAAGTCAGCCTGAAATGGGTGCCATCATCACGAGCACCCAAACTTTTGCTGAATCCCAGTCTAAGAAAATCCCTGGAGGAACGACACAACCCCCCGCCCCACACCCACCCCGACACACCTCCCTCTTTCCTACTCATTGGAGGTTAAACTTATCTTACCTGCATTTTCCTCAGTAAAGCCTCCATATAATGAATTTTCTTTAAGAAAAGCATTTGCTCAATTTCATATTTGCTTTTTCTAAAAATCTATTTTTACCATATAGTTTAGGTAAGTGCATATTTTTGTTTTATATGAGAGGATTGGAATTTTTTTGTATTTGAATTCATAAATAACTCACAAAAATTACCAGCCACGAGATCCAAGATCTGACCTAGGGCTGTGAAAGACCAGTGTGGCCACATTCAAGCCACTTAGGAGTCAATCTCTTAGTTCCACATTTTTTAGGTGGTTAATGTTCATCCCTTTTTAAATTTCATGTATTTCTAAAATTTCTTTAATGAGCATGTGTTACACTGTTAATAAGAAAGTTGGGTATTTTAGATTCCTTCCCTGCCTGTTGTCTGATGCGTATTTGCAGATTAGTAGCCTTGCAAAATGCTCTTCTCTTAAAAACTATTGCTCTTGAGAGCTCAGATTAATTTTGATGAGTAAGTATGGAAAGTTTATCAGAGCTCTGAGTTTCTTTCAAACTTGCTAAATGGGTGCTAAAACAAGCGTGTTCTATATGTTTGCCAAGTATCACTTAAGCAAAATCCTAAGCACTGTCTGTCCTAAATGTGCTTTAAAAACACCCCTACCATTTTCCATAACAGGAAGGCCGATGAGCCCCCACGTACAGTGTTTTGGCACCATGCCGGGGTCTCCACCTCACCAGGAGGCACGAAGGGACCGTACGGAGGCACCAAACTGTGTGGAAGCCTTGGACTGCGGCCCGATCGGTCACCTCTAAGCATCTGGCTGTGGGGAAAATCACGTATGGTGTCTGAACCTCTGTCTCAGAGGCTGGTGTCTGCAGAATGTGATGTGTCCTGCTGAACATACTTGATGGGAGGTTCAAGCGAAATAAGGCTGGAAGTCACCTGCTGAAAACTCATGGGGGCAACTGTGGGGAGTCTGCCGTCTGGTCGGGAGCAGCTACAGTGGCCAGGAAGGTGGCGGATGCGGCAGGAGGGAGAATGGAGGACAATTTAGAACCCGCAGCAAAAACTGACGGTGCCTCTCGTGGGGCTGCCAGGACCTCAGCGCCTCCTGATGGTCCCCGTGGGAATGAGGGGAGCAGACCGGGGCGGGCCATGACCGGCTCTGCACAGACAGCGGGACGGGACCACCGAAGAGCAAGGGCGAGAAATAGGGCCGGGAGGGCGGGGAGGGCCCCCCACGACACCACCCTTGGGGCCAGTCCCGTTCCACGCGCATGTTATGTTTTTACAGGCAGGGATGGCTGCCGGGCGCCCGGTGGTAGGAATGGAAACTCCAGGTGATGCATGGAAAGTAATCATTCAAAAGCAAAACAACTGAAGAATACGGAAGGTTCTATTTTTTTTTTAAAGGACTGCATTCTTAAAAACCCTCAACATCATAAAAGATAAAAAGAGTGTCGAAATTGTTCAGATTAAAGGAGGCTAAATAGACACACAACTGAGAGCAATAGCTGATCCACCGAAGCCCACCCTGGAGGAGGCAGGACATGCCATAAACCACCATTGGGTCATCTGACAAAATTGGAATATGGACACAAATGAGACAAAGTACTGTGTCAACCGTAAGTTTACTAAAGTTGAAAATACTATGGTGACGGAAGCAAACACCTCTAGTCTTAGGAAACACTGAAATGTCTTGGAGCAACGGGCCATGATGCATGTGACTTTAAATGGTTCAGGGAAAAAAGTATTAAGAGAAAAGGAAAGAGAGAGAGTGAGCAAATGGGGCAAAATGTTAGAAATAGGTGATCTGGGTTGATGGCTATTCTTAAAGGTGCAACATTTCTGTAAATTTGAATTTATTTCCAAGAAACAAGATTTTTAAAAAGTAAAGTAAATATAGTTTAATGAGGTCCTCTATTCATGACACATTTTCATCATTATTTTTAGTTATTATAATCACATTTAACATCTGCTTGGCTCCTGGCCATTTACAAAATGTACTTTATTTAACCCTCATGAAGAAAGCCCCATTGTACAGGTAAGGAAACCTAGAATCAGACACCTCTCAGGAGCCTCACCTAGCCAGCTTTGTATTTTCACTGCCCAGCCCAGTGAATGGAGGGGGGTGGGGGGATGTTGGCACATCATCCTCTGTGGGTTTGCCCCGAATCATACGCCGAGAGGTGCACCGGTGGGACTGAGGTGCTGAGCTAAGCGCCTTTTCCCATTGTTATAGCTCCCAATGCTATAAAACATGCTTGACCCTTGGACCAGGATCAACCCTTATCTAATTGCTCTTTGCTGATTTACAAGTCACATGATCTTACAGTATCTCAGGCCGACTTTTATGTATGCCATTTATCATCCTGCGGCTAAGGGGAGAGAAGTGAAAAACGCTGATCAAATCTGGAAGGAGGAGACTGCCCTCGAGTCAGCGATGCACCCCTCTCCCCAGGGATGCCACCTGACCGGAGGAGATGGGGTTACTTTAGGCAGACGTTTCGCTTTAGCGTGAGAATGAAACAGACACTATCAAGGTACCTATACTGCTGGGCTGGTGAGAATCCTCACCCCCAGTGGGAAATGTTGTGTATCGTTATTTTGAGCACTTCAAAAGTTTTTTTAGTTCTCATTTTCAGCACATTTTCCCCTGCTTCTTTTTCAGCATTTACATGAAAATCCTAGCCAGCTAGAGGAATTCACTCTCACCAGTGGAGACCTGTCACCGACAGCACAAATGGTTTCTGGGAACTAGTTACTGATCCCCTTTATTTTAATCAGTGTGAAATATTCCTTGACATTTGCTGAATTTGGTTCCTTTTTAAAGTTATACCGGTTAGAAGGGGTAGCAACGCATGAAGGAAGGAAAACGGAGTGCCGAGGATGAGGATGGAACCCCGGCTGCGCGTGCGGGCAGGAGCAGGGGCGCCCAGTCGGGTGATGGAGGCGCCGTGACCAGACCCCTTTTCGCGACTGGGTCTTGACCCCCTTGTACTGACCTGCCTTGCATTACGTGCGCAATGAAAGTAATTCCGGATAGTCACGTGCAGAGATGTGTTCCCTCTGGGGGATGCTGGCGGTGTCACCCGGGGAGGGCAGCGGGCCCGCGGACAGACCTGAAAGGGGATCAGACAACGGGCGGTTGCTCGTTAGCCTCCCACGAGTGTCCTTTGGGGCAAAGGGACATGGCTTACGACTCCTCCATCCGTACTGAGCTCGCCATCCCTTCTCGGATCTGTGGTATTGCCCGGGACATCAGTAAATTAAAAAGCAGAGGCAAATTGATTCTTAACACTTAGCCAAAAGAAAACGTCTTAAGCAGTTGTCCTCACACAGATTTCCATTTGTATAATTTATAGCAAGAGAATCTCCTGTGCGGGCTGTCCGCCCTCCACGAATGTCCCGGTTGGTGGCTTAGAACTGCATGCTGATGTGAGTCACCACCTCGAGGCTTCACTGCAGGAAGAGCATATTGACCCTTCAGTTCTTTATTCAGTATATGTCTGCTGCACACCTCCTGTGTGTCATGGATGGAAGATGCAAAGGAGAACAAAGCTGATCCCTGCCTTTATAATTGGGGAAACGGATAGCTGAACAGGTGGTCACCAAAGAATGTCAGGATGGGGGAGCACACGTTTCTATGGGACAATTTTTGATGGGCATGAAACCTCCTCTGTGATAGTCACTTGACCTTCTGAGGATCGGAGAAGGTTCTGGAGAAGAAGACAGCTAAGCAGCACGTGGAAGGACACACGAAGGTGAGTGAGAACAGGGGAGCAGAAGGCAAGAGGCAGTTAGATTTCCAGGACTTCACGAAGCTGGCGTGGAGGGGGCTGAGGAAAGGCTGGATCACAGAGGCCGCCAAATGCCATCCCCACAAGTCTGGATTTTGGACTGATGGTTTTAAGATGATATTGAAAGGTTTAAATAGAAATGAAATGATTGCGTGTACAGAGAATGGACTGGCATGTGGCTAGTCTGGGGCTAGGAGGCTGGAGAGCGCAGGCTGAGGAAGCATGGTGGCTGGGGGCCCCCAGCTCAGAGCGCCAACCTGGGGTGCCTCTTACAGCTATGTGCTACGTGTCCAAAGTTTGCTGAGAAAGAAGAGATGGGGGTGCAAGAATTGGAATCCATCTGTGCACTCTGCCTTTAAAGAATTATTAAATCATGTCATCTCCATTTTTAAAGAATCATACAATGAGAGTGGTGTGGTCTAAATAATGTAATTTGATAGAAGTCATGTTACTCGAGATGTTGAAACTGTGCACTGACCCCTGAGTCTCTAGGAGGTGGATTAAACAAGTTAGAGAAATTAACAGTTGCCAAATTTCATCAATAATTGCTATGATATCCTTTTACGTTTTCTTGTGAAATCTACATGGAGGATGTGCAAATAAATATCTTCATAGGTTAGAGCTAAAAACTTACTCCTCTATCAGTTCTTAGTTTTGAAATCCAGAAGACTGTATCCTGTTCATTTGGGCACAGCCGGGTCCTCAGATGGGGCCTGCTACATGCTAAGGGCTCCATCAGTGGTAGACAGTCAAGCAGTAAAAACCCACTGATTAGAATTCATTTTTCACAGAAATGCTAAGAAATTTCTTTAACACCAAATAAATATTAATTGGAAGTAAGCTAAACTCATATCATATTCCAATTGGATGTATGTAGCTTCAGATGGGCTTCATACAACTTACAAAAAGGCAGTGGGAATTGTGTGGGTGAAACAGTGAGGAATTTGGTCTTTTGTAATTTTGAGCTATTTCAAATAAGAAGGCTGAGTCGTTTTAAAAAATGGATGGGAGGTGCTGCGGTTTAATGGCACCCCACAATTTTCTTTTCAGGGCTGAGAGTACAGAAAAAACATTTTCTGATTTTCTGTAACGTTAGCAAAGATGATTCTAGAACAGGGACTATGAGAGTCTTGGGATGTAAGAATTAGAACAGCCTTTATAGATATATACACCTACTCCTCATTTGTGTGGCTTTAAAACACAAATTATAATATATATATAGTAATTTATATAGTTATAACTTACAATTACATAAACCTTTTAGTTTTAAGAAAAAAATCATATTATATACTTTTGAAGGTAGTATTCCATTTTTCCGGTCATTTTGAGTGATGCTTTTGTAACATGCAACCTTTATTTCTGCTTTAAGCGCAGAGCTTGGCATCAAGTGGGGTGCAAATTACATGCCTGTACTCTTACACCAAAGTGTAGTCATGCAATTATATCGCGCCAACCCAATTCTTTACTAAATGCATGCTAATACTTTCTTTGGCTTTCTTTTTTCCATAGAGACTCCTTACTAAATATTTAAAGGGGTCACTCCCCACCAGTGACAGCCTCCCACCCAGAACACCTGCCTTGGGGTCTCTTATTCCAGGATGTGTGTGCATTTGTTTTGCTCTAGGAGGATGTAATTTTGTTTAGTTTTAAATTTAAGTTTCATTCATCTAAGGAGCTCTTTTCCATTTTTTTTCTTCTGTTGCTCATACTATGCTTCAGTGTGTTTAATGCAAGTTCTATGGAGAAGAAAGGGGAGAATTAATGGTTAAAAGAGATCCCGGGATTTGCACTTTCCTGCCTTGTTTTTTCCGCGTCCAGTACGAGGAGGGCATGAGTGGGAAGGGCTCGCCCCCAAGCTGAGCGCTTAGGGGACCCCTGAGTCCAGATGTTTGGAATCCATTAGACGAACAAAAACGAAACTATCATCTATGCCCAGTAAACAAGCTTGTAAACTAAATTAATTAAATTCACAAAAACAAATTGATTTAGGGATGGTATGTTTACATTACAGAAAACTGCAAGAAGCTTCCACAGTGAGGTTTTCTACTGAATGTGAATTTTGATGTTGGCATTTACGGTCCTTGCATCGGCGCCCCAGTGAAGCACCCCGGGTCTGCGAGAGCAGAATGCTTTGCGTTTGATGGGTTTTTGCAGTTCCATAAAGCCCGTTCTTGAGTCATCTTACCTGCATCTTCTGCACCGTGTGTGATATCCCAGCAGAGTAACAGATCATGTTCGGTGTATAGTACGCAGAAACTGCAACTTCTGCTCCAACACCACTTTCACAAAATTCCATTCCCACAGGGGTGCTTTTTGTTTACTCAGTGGAGGCACATGTCCATTGCAAATAACATATATTTGCTCTGGACACCTCCTTGTATTAAAATATTGCTTCATTTTAGTGCAGAGTATTGAGATATAAACTCCTAAATAATGGGCATTTTGTATCACATTTAAAAATAACCTCCCTTTTATCTGAGAATGTTTTAAGTAAATCTATTATATCCATGTATGGCAACTTTGAAATAGATGCCAATCTTCATAGTAAGTTAATGAATACTTGACTGATATTTCATCCTACAATCTGGAGTAATAATGTGATGTTACTTCTCTCTATAATGAAAAGTATTCGCTCATCAGTTTGTGTCCTGCCCATCAATTTCTTTTGAGGAAACATTATAAGCATGTCTTTGATCCAATAGTTTAAAGATGTATAACACACAAAGCACAGTGAGTGCTATATTTAGGCATATTATCACCACTTTGATTTAATAAGAGGAGCAGAATCTGATTTTGTTCTGTCAAGAACAAAAACAGGGTGGAGACAATCGAAATCATCAGGATTCAGGTGGTGCGTGCCCAATAGCTGGCTGTTACACTGAGGAATGTTTAAAAACTCATTTGAGTCACACTTTCCATGTAGCTGGTGCATAACAGTGCTGACTGGTCGGTCGGCTGACTCTGGTGGGCTGCTGACTTGGCCGGTCAGTCCTTAGGTCTTCGTATTAGCTGCCCGGCGGGTCCACTGCTTATAGCTGGGCTTTTCCCTAGGAACTAAAGTTCTTGCTGTTCTAATTTTGTTTTTTGAAATGTTCTGAGAAGGGCTTTAGCTCTGAGAGGCAGAGATGGTAGATGGTGGCTGCTCCTGAGAGGGGAGGGACGTCAGTGCCGTTACTGAGGCAGGCAGGGCCGGCCACCGCCAGCCGTCGGCTTCCGACAGATGACCCACTCATCTGTCCCCTGGTGGCTGGGCAGAAGTTAGTAGCCCACAGGAAAGTGTGAAGAAACTGGTCTGCCCCTCGCCTCTTACTCTGTCCCATCTCCCAGCTCCTGGGTCCCTTCAGGCTGTCCGCTTGCCCGTCCACCACCCTCCCAGGCTCCTGCCTGCCTCCAGCTTTCTATTCATCCAGGCTGCTCAGAGGTGGTGCCCTTTCTGTACCATCCTCATCTCCATGAACCATGACCCAAGACCAAAACTTTACTGCAACAGAGACTATAGCTGGCTGTTTAAAGAGTAGCAATTACACCGATTCACACTAATATGTGCAGTAATCTTTAAAAGGGTATTTACATTTCAGAAGAAGTTTTTATACCAAAAATTGAAGCTGTAATGCCAGAACTTCAACTTAGCAAAGACAAGTTTGAGCCAGGAATCTTCCAGGTACTTATTAAGTTTATTCTCATTCTTACTCTATCTAGATCTTTTAAAGAAAAGAAACTGTTTACTGGGATAAAAGCTAACAATTTGCTTATAAACTGGTGTCAGGCTTGGCCAAGCTCTGCCTGCATCTGGCAGCCTTATAAATGGTTAAGCTGCTGTGTAGTTCAGAGGAACCTCAGTATTTTAATTTATCACCTTCCTTCCCGATATGAATGAAGCAGGTGGTCAGTGTTGTGTGATTTGTACCAGAGGGACAGGAAAGGCAGTTTCTGTCTTCTGCTGGTTGGGCGGCCTTGAGCATGTTGTAGAACTTTCCTCAGATGCAGGTCTCAAAACAAACTCATGTAGCTGATGTGTATGACTCCTGGGTAAGGAAAACTGTAATAGCCCCAAATATGTACATAAATGTAAAGCAATCTGGGTTAGAGTTCCATTGTTACTGTTATTTTTAACTGGTCAAAATAATTCTAAAGTTAGTATGGAAACTTCCCATCATAAATAAGTTAGTCACGGTGATATAAAGTAAAGCAGAGGGAATCGACAATATATTGTGATATCTTTGTACAGATGGTAACTCTACCTACCGTGGTGAGCATTCAGTAATGTATACAGTCACCAAATCACTGTGTTGTATACCTGAAGCCAATATAATAATATGTATCAACTATATACTTCAAAAAAAGTTAATATGGAAGAAAAAGTGTACAAATGTCATGAAAATTATGAAAGAAAATAAGTAGTGAAGGGGGGCTTGCCATACCAGATGTTAAATGACTATATGGCTGCTGCCATCAAGATACTATGGATATTGGCTCAGGAATGAACAAACTGGTCAAACAGAACAGAGCACAGAAACCGACTGAAGTGTTTTTTCCATAAGAACTCAGTGTATGGTGATGCTTACATTTCCCTGTAGTGAGGAAGGGAAGAATTACCTTTTTCACAGTGTCGATGTAATGGAACATTCACCTGGAAGAAAAAAAAAAGATTTGTAATGTACAGTAAGTACAAGGAGACTATTAGGTTCTATTAAGGAGATTATGAATCTAGGGGGTAGGGTAGGGACATCTATGAACAAGACAGAAAAATTTGCAAAGCAATAAAAAAAAATGGATAGACCTAACTCCGTAAGACCCTAAAATTTCTGAATGGCAAAAGGTACCATTACAAAGTTGAAGGACAAATGATAGACTGGGACAGAACTGCACATATATGAGAAGATGTTAATTTTCTATATGTACAGTATTCCTGCAAATGGATAAAAAACAAGGAATATCACATATCACAAGATAACAGGTACACAAGGGGACCCAGCAATTCTCTGATAAAGGACACAGCAGCCGCTAACACTGGACAAGATTCTGTGCCTCACTGGTAGTCACAGATGCATGTATTAACCAAACAGGTACTTGTTATGTGTCAGGCAGAAATTTTAAGACACAGATCAAATCTACATTGGCAAAAGTGTGGGGAGAACTGATCCTTCTTAGGCACTGTTGGTGAATGTGTGCATTGCGAAAGCACTAGAAAGTCATCTGGTAATAGCAAATAAAAGTGTGCATCTTTAAGCTAGAAATGTCACTTGTAGGAATCTTACATAAATAAAAGTGCCAGCTTTAAAGATAAAGCTGAGTGAAACTATGTATTGTTGCATTTAAAAAACCGACACCCCCAATCCTGGAAATGCCCTGAAAAGCCACCAAGAAGACAAGTATGGATAGGTTATTATTTCTTTATACTGTAGAATATTATACAAATATTTACAGGTCTCTACTAACTGACTTAGCAAAATAACCACAATACACTGTGAAGCGAAAAAAGCAAGGGGCTAAATAATATGGTTTATGATTGAATTTTTATGACAGGACTATGTGTGTGCTAAATATGAGCCTATATAATATGTGGCATGTGTGTGTGTCAGTGTGAGTGGGCTCAGGAAGACACAGGGAAGGGCACACTCCAAAAAGCTGAAAGCAGAGCAGGGTTGGGCTGGGCAGGAGACCTTTAACTGTCTATATCCGCATGTTGCTTGGATTATGGCACAAAGCCCCCGTTACTCTTTTGGGTTGGATTATGTTTCCCACCCAAATGTGTTTGTTGACGTCCGAACCCCCAGAATGTGACCTTATTTGGAAATAGCTGCAGATATAATTACCTAAGCTAAGCTGAGATGATGGTGTCCTTATGACTAGTGTCCTTTAAAAAGGGGAAATTTAAGATCCAGAGGCAGCCACGCATTGAGGAAGGCCGGTGAAGACCCAGGGAGAAGCCAGCCTGGGCCTGGAGGGGGCCTGGCACCATGCCGCCCTTCACGGCCTCAGGGGGGTCCAGCTGCGGCTCTCCGCCTGACCTCTGACGTTCAGCCTCCACAGCGGTGAGGCACACATCTCTCAAGTTAAGAAATGTTAAGTCACCTGACTTGTGGTTTGCAAACAAATACAGTTACTACTGAAATGAAAAGCTTAGCAGGCATTTTGAAAAAGGAACGGAATTAAAAGAACCATATTTTGTGCTTGTTCATTCGAGAAACATGTATTACCTATAGCGTGGTAGGTATTCTAATTATTTTACTCTCCCAGAAATGTTGGAGAATAAGAATTCATGTCCACTTTACAGAAGTCCAGTAACTTTTCCGGCATTCCACAGTGAGAAGCTGCAGGGTGGGGGTCTGGCGGGTTTCAGCACCCGTCTGCGGCGTTTCTGAGCTGGGTCCCACTGCTGGCTGCGGGATCCCCGCAGTGTCCGTTTGAATCTTCAGTAAGCATCCAGGGAGACGTCAGCTCCCCCTTCCCACGTCTACAATGTCAAGAGGAGGCACACAGAACGACGTCGCCTGTGACATATGACACCACAGTGGGGCGGTGTGGGGACCTCCTTGTATCGCGCTGTGTTGGAGGGAAGGACAGTGATAGCCTTTTCTTGGTTGTTCTCAACATTTCATGTTCATGTTCATTTTTATCTTGCCAGCTGTCTAAGCTAGAGAGGTAAAAAAATGAGAAGGTGGAAGAAAGGAATATTTCAGAAGTCATATGACTTAATCCTAGAGAGGTGGTGTGTGTGGCTTAATGATATATTTCAGGGTTTTATCGAGGAGAAGTCAAATAGAAAATACCCACGACCTTGTGACACAGAAGTGACACTTCCCACATCTCTTAGCGAAGGGCAGGAGGTTTCTTTGTTGCTCTGACTCTTGAAAAGGGCCTGTGGATTACCTCGTCCATTAACTGGAGTGGTAACTGTGCATGTCGGTACTTACTATTTCATGCTATCACATGTGGATAAACTTTATCCATCCTCAACATCGGCTTTTGGTCACTTTCTGTCGCACTCAACACTGCACCCTCCTCTTTGAGCCACTAACACATTTTTACCTACAGAAAACCTAATGCATTCTTGACAGTCTCTCGTATGGTTTACGCATCAGAGTCTCTCACTAAACTGTAAATTCCTTAGGGTTTGAGACCACTCAGTCTCTATGCTCATACGCATCTCAAAACCTGGCATGTACCAAGGGACCAAGAGGCACTGGGTGGGTCAGGAAGGGAGCAGAAAGCACCGCCACCCCCTGGACCCGGGACACCCCATCGCTCACCCCACCCACACGGACTACACCTCCAGCTGGCCATCCCCTCTCCCAGACCCACTCTCGCCCCCATCCTTCCTCTCTCCTGGCAGAATGCGGCTACTGGTCTTACCAGCACCATGACAGCACCGAATAGCCAACACGTGCATTGCCTTTTGCGTTCTAAGTACTGTATGCATACTGATTAATTGAATCCTTACAACAGACTTCCCAGACAGGTACTGTTATTAGCTCCATTTAATAGAGGATAAAACTAAGGTGCAGACATATTAATCTCCCCAGGGTCACACAGCTCACCCACGGTACAGCCACAGTCCAGCCCAGGCGCTCTAGCTGCAGAGTGTGCTGTGAACCGCTGTGTCTTTGGGGAAATCGCACCTCTGATTGATTGGGTGGCAGTAAAGGGAATTAATACAGCATTATGCATGTATGTTCATGTATCATTTATCTAACTGTTTATAATTGAAACGTATAAATGTCTCATTCAGTCATCGAACCTCAGCGGAGACCCAAACCTTTCCTCTGAATCTGTCCATTGACACTTCTACGGCTCATTACCTCTGTCCTTGTTGCATTCTGCAATTTTTAGTTTTGACTTCATTGAAGAAAAGGGAACTTAAGTACACTCGCAAAGTAATCTGAGTACAAAACCGTCCAGTGTATTTACGATTTTTTCCCAGTTACTTGGAGGTGTTTTACTTAATGAGACACATTTTCCATTTTTTATAGTGATTAATTTATGGAGCCTTTAGAAAGCATTCATTTGGACAGACCAACGTTCCCTTCCTTTTTACACTCTCATAGAATTGGTTTACATAATATTTAATTCAGATGAGTAATAAAAATAATATGTGCAACTGGCATAAACATGGAGGGTCAACGCCTCTGGCTTTTGATAAGCACAAAAATCATCAGGTGAAGGGGTGTCTGGGTCACTCGAGGGCGGTTAATCCAACTGACAGCCCACAGTCCGGCTATCAGGTGGTGCATTCACCAGTGGGGTGGGGGTGCTGGGTGATCTGGTAGCAAGTGGAGGTGATTAAGCATGTGCTGATGTAGCCTGTCTCCTCAGAGGCCTCACTCACCTTGTCCCCTCCACTGCACACTTTCTCTGGCTGTGTCCCCACCTAACACATATATGAATATATTATTAATTAAATTGAGACACATATTAATGCTTCTTTTGTGACTCTACAGTATGCTGTTTATTATACACTTACAGTTTTTAAATGTAGCTTTTAAACAATTTTTTATTGTGATAAAATCCACATAGCATAAATCTACCATTTTAACCACTTTTAAGTGTACACTGCTGTGGCATGAAGTGCATTCATAGCGTGCAACCATCCCCAGCATCCATCTCCAAAGGTATTTTCAGCCTGCAAAACTGAAGCCCTGTACTCGTTACATAATAACGCATTTTCCCTTCCCCTCAGCCTTGGTCAACCACCATTCTTACTGCTGTTTCTGTGATTTTAACCATTCTCGGGATCTCATATAAGTGAAATCATACAGTATTAGCTTTTTTGTGTCTGGCCTGTTTCACTTAGCGTGATATATTCAAGGTTCATCCATGTCGTAGCATGTGTCTAATTTTTCCCTTTTTGGAGGCTGCATAATATTCCACCATGTGTATATATACCACCTTTGTTGCTTATTTGTTCATCTGTCCAGGTTTGTTTCGGGTTGCTCCATGTTTAGCTATTGTAAATAATGCTGCTCTGAACACAGATGTACAACTGTTCCTTCAAGAGCCTGTTCACAATTCTTTTAGGTATGAAATACAGTAGTTTTTTTTTTAAGGCAGCTCTTCCCCACTAGAATGTGAACTAAACTTTACATCCTTAGTGGATAGCACATTTAATTAAATAAAGGCTTGTCAAATAAAACATACTCCACAGACAACCGGAGGTTTTTATCTGGGAAAGGCCAGGAGCTAGGGCAACTGACTCTGTGGTTTGTGCCCCGAGAGCTACACAGACATGAAAAAAAGTTGCTTTGCAAACTTTATGTAATTCTTGTCCTAAAATAATGTGATTCTGCCACTAAGATTTCCTTTTCCCCTTTCTTCCTTTTCCCAGGTAGCTGAATATAGAATTGTATGACATGTTTTCTCCCTTAAACTATGAAGTCTACTTCATTTTCTAACTATAGATTCCTATTTTTAAATTCCAGGGGGCAGAATTCTCCTCGGAAACCCCGAATCACTATTAATTAGTGATGTCTATTTATAAAGGGGTCTAAGTGTTTAGAATAAAACATGAAACCTCTTATTTTGACTGACGTTTGATGCAGACATTTCAGATAGCTGCTAAATGTTCATGACAGCTGATCATTACTGCCACTAAGAGATTTGATCTCCAACAGCTTAAAAGGTTGTATGAGACTTCTGTAGGAAAGGTATACATTTTAAAGCTAAAAAAGAAGTAGAGAAAGAAATGCTTTGAAGCCATCGGCCTAGGAATGCCCCCAAACAATTTAGTAAGTGAATAGAGAAAAGGAACCAACCTTTGATGAGGTCCGTCAGTCAGGGACCGTCTCAGCCGAACTGCCGACCTCGTGAAGTCTGTGTTATTAGTGGGGTGTTATTAATAACCCCTTTAGTGGGATAAGTCCTACATTTTTTCACCTTTGCTGCTGTTATAAGGAAATTATGTGTTTTTGGCTTCAGTCATGATAGAATAACGATTTTTTTTAAATGTCCTCCTTTATGTACTTTTTTTACTAGCATACTATACAAGTTTGAGAGAAAGCGGCCAAGGGACTGGGAAAGGAAGGGACTGGGAAAAAGCCCGGGAAGGCAGGAGGCTCACACCGACGAGGACTCTCCACCAGGAAAGCCACTTTTGTGCACTTAGATTGTAGTTGTCCGGCTGACTGGTTTCCATGCTAGTCTCACTGGGCTAGGAAATACCCTTATTTTCATAATTTTACGTCTTATTACTGAGTCAATGCAATCATGTCAGCACACTGGGGAGGAGACTGGTCTGATTCCGGTGTGTCTTGAGGATCCCACTCACGGAGACAGGCTGAGGCGAACGGCAGAGGGTGAGCAAGCCCTTCAGAGGCGGCCTCGAGCTCCCAGCGCAGAGACCCCAAGAGGCCTGTGCACGGACGTCCTACCTTCCTGGCCCCCAAACTGAGCTCCCGTCAGGAGAGTCCCTTAGCGTTCACGGTGAGCACACAGATGCGGAGAACGGTAGTGCTCTGCGCTGCCTGTCAGAACTGCCCACGGGCGACAGTGAGTCAGTGACTTTCCCACGCTCCCGGTGTTCCCTTCTCCCCGGCTGACGCCCCCATTCCTGCTGTGAACACACCCCACTGCCCAGCATGGCCTAGGGAGGAAGGAGGGCGGACTCGCCCCGGAGCTTACGTCCCAGCTGGCGGGGAGAGCGCGGAAACTCAGTACATGACATACGGCAGGCAGGAAAAAGCACCCCGAGGAGAACTGAATCTGGAAGAGGGACCAGAGACTCGGCAGGGCACATGCGTGTCTCTGTGGGTGTGTGTGTGCACGCATGTGTATATGTGTACATGTGTGTGTGTGTTGGGAGTATCTAAGGTGACATCTGAACCAAAGCCTCAATGACTTAAAGGACTGAGCTCTGTAGCACCAGCCTGAGACGTGGCAGGAGGGCGGCCGCCCTGGGCTCTGCTCAGTAGAGGGACCCCCATGTCCCAAACACACAAAACAACTGCATCAAAGAACACATGGACGCCTCTGTTCAGGGTCAGGACTCAGGGCTGGCACAGCACTGGTGACCCTGGACATCTCTTCTCGTGAATAAAACTTTTGTTAAAACTCTCCAGTGCTGTGACCAGAAAACTGAAGGCCACAGTGTCCTACTACCGTCGGGGGCAGGGGTTGCTCGTGGTGCTGTTCGTGGTGGAGAGGAAGCAGGTGACGGAGGTGCCGAGATCAACAAAACACTGAACTGCCCACCTCTTCCTCTCAGAGAAGGACAGAATCTTGCATAATGAAAAGTTATTTCCTTTCCATGCTAAGAGTCCATTTACTTCCTTCTCCTCACGTTTGATTTGTGGTTCTGGAGATACATATGAACTCAATTTTTTACACTGACAATCAGGTGGACACTGAACTCTACAACTGTGGATCGTTTTATGTGTATAAAAATATTTAGTACAATTTAAGTGCATTTTCCAAAAAGAAATAAAATTTCATCTTTATTAAATAATGTTATTAAAATTCTAATGGTTATTAGTTTATATTTTGCCATTTATATGAATTCTGAAATTTTTACAGTAGCTTCTTTGAAAACTAGAAAAATAATTTTAATTTTTTTACATTTAACTTTTTCATGAAAATATGTTCAAATTTTTTGCATTTTGAATACAATCCCATTTTATTTTTCAATCCTAGATGTAGATAGGGATGAGGAGATGGAGTCCTTCAATACTTAAAAATTGGGAAGAGGAGGACGGGTCTCAGCTTACATGGAACCCTCTGCTGGAAGCTCCCCCTTGACCCTTCAAGCTAAGTTTTGCTCCTACTATTTGATCCCAAAGCACCTTGTATTATTTACATGCATCAATAACTTTTATGACACTGTATTGCAATCTCTTGTTTCTCATTCCCCTCAAACTGTGAGCTTCTCTAAGCTTGTCTCTCACAAGGAGAGATGCTTTGTCTTGTATACCATTGTATCCTTAGCAAAATTGTATGCATATGGCACCTATAAATATTTTTAAATAATTATTTCTTGAATAAGTGAATTGTTTAGTATTTGTAAGAAAATTTGGGTGTATTTGTTGTTTTGAGATTTGGAATTTGTAAGAAAATTTTGAGGTATTTACTAATTTTTATAATTAAATACATAAAAAATTGTTCCTTTTAAAAAAACCCTGAGGCTATTTTCTAATAATGTTTCAGTAACTTTCCCAATTGAAACATCTCCTTTTTATCTTTAGATAAGTAAATAAAAATAAATAAATATATATCTATACATGCACAAAATTTACCTTCTCAGGTATCCATGTTCATGGATAGGAAGACTCAATGTTATCAAAATGTCAGTTCTTCCCAACTTGATCTAGAGATTCAGTGTGATCCTTCACAAGAATTAACTCAGAGTGGATCATAGAATTAAATGCAAAGTGCAAAACTATAGAACTCTTAGAAGATAACACAGGAGAAAGTCTAGATAGCCTTGGACAAGACGATGGCTTTTTAGATACAATGCCAAATGCATGATCCATGAGAGAAATAAATGATAAGCTGCACTTTATTAAAATTAAAAATTTCTGCTTTGTAAAAAGACAGTCAAGAGAATGAGAAGTCAAGCCACAGACTGGGTGAAAATGTTTATAAAAGACATATCAGATAAAGGATTATAATCCAAAATATGCAAAGAACTCTTAAAACTCAACAATAAGAAAAGAAACAACCCAATTTAAAAATTGTCAGATTATCTGGACAGCTAACCAAAGAAGATACAAAGGGGGCAATTAAACATATGAAAAGATAGTCAACATCATAATGTCATTAGAGAAATGCAAATGAAGATAACAATGAAGTACCATTACACACCTATTAGAATACTGCTTTTCCAGAGTATCGATGACACTCAATGCTGGTGAGAATGTGGAGCAACAGGAATGCTCATTCACTGCTGGTGGGAATGCAGAATAAGAGCCAAAATAGGTGGAACACAGACGATTTTAAGGGTAGTGAAACTGAGTGGGTATATGTCATTACACACTTGTTAAAAGCCACAGAATGTACACCACCAAGATGACCCTAACGTAAACTATCGACTTTGAGTGATGATGACGTGTCAATGTAGGTTCGTGGGTTGTAACAAGTGTACAACCTGGTGTGCGGGATGTTGATAGTGGGGTAGGCTGTTTGGTGGGAGGTGAAGAAGAGGATATATGGGAACTCTCTGTACTTCCTGCTCAGTTTTGCTGTGAATCAAAACCACTCTAAAATACAAAGCCTAGTTTTTAAAAAATCATCATTTTGGGTATCACTGTTCTTCACTTCCTAACTTCAGTGTCTCAAAATAGGTGTCTCAAATACACAGATGTATATGTATATGTATGGCAGAAGGTAAATCTGAGCGGTTTGACCCCTTCCTAGCCAGAGTACAAGTATTTCTTTTCTAATGTCTGTGTTGGTCTCATTTCTAAAATTCTATCAGAAGAAATGAATTGCACACTTTATTTTTAGTGTCAAAACCACACTTTTGTAGGTCTACCCTAGAAAGTATAAATACAAATTCCTTTATGAAATTCTGATTTTAGGAGGGGTGGAAGATGGCGGCATGAGTAGAGCAGCGGAAATCTCCTCCCAAAACAACATATATCTATGAAAATATAACAAAGACAACCCTTCCTAGAATAAAGAACAGAGGACACAGGACAATATCCAGACCACATCCGCACCTGAGAGAACTCAGCGCCTCGCGAAGTGGGTAAGATACAAGCCCCGGCCCCGCGGGAGCCAAGCGCCCCTCCCCCCAGCGCCCGGCGAGAGAAGAGCAGGCAGAGCGGGAGGGAGACGGAGCCCAGGACTGCCGAACACCCAGCCCCAGCCATCCGGGCCAGAGTGCAGACACAGTACGTGCCCAGGGTCTCTGGATACTAGGGAAACAGGGCAGCAAGAACAGTGAGCGGGCACCGGAGGCCGGGTGCCGGAGGACATAAGAAAAGCGCGCGACCATTTTTTTTTTTTTTGCTGTTTTGTTCTGGCGAGCGCTTTTTGGAAGTCTTAAAGGGATAGGGCCCCCAGTACTAGGAAAACAGGGCAGCAAGAACAGTGAGTGGGCACTGGAGGCCTGGTGCAGGAGGACACCAGAAAAGAGAGTGCCCATTTTTTTTTTTGCTGTTTTGTTTTGGCAAGCGCTTTTCGGTAGTCTTAAAGGGATAGGGACCCCAATAGTAGGGAAACAGGGCAGCAAGACCGGTGAGCAGAGGCCTGAGGCTGGCACCGGAGAATAAAGAAAAATGAGCGAACACCTTTTCTTTTAATTAAAAAAATTTTTTTTTTTTTTAAATTTAAAAATTTTTTCTTTTTTTTTTGGTGGTCGTTTTGTGTTCGTGGGTGCTTTTTGGAAGTCTTAAAGGGGCAGGGCGGGAAACTTAATCCAGAGGTAGGGAATCCGGGATCTCTGGGCACATTAACCCCTGGGCTGCAGGGAGCAGGGAGGCCCCTTACGGAGATAAATAGCCTCCCAGCAGCTCCCGCTCCAACGCGACTCCACCATTTTGGAGTAGCTGCCCGAGCCAGGCCACGCCCACAGCAACAGCGGAGATTAACTCCATAGCAGCCGGGCAGGAAGCAGAAACCCTGTCTGCGCGCAGCTGCGCAGCACAAGCCACTAGAGGCCGCTGTTCTCCCAGGAGAGGAAGGCCACAAACCAACAAGAAGGGAAGTCCTTCCAGCCGTCACTCGTCCCAGTTCTGCAGACTATTCCTATCACCATGAAAAGGCAAAGCTACAGGCAGACAAAGATCACAGAGACAACACCAGAGAAGGAGACAGACCTAACCAGTCTTCCTGACAAAGAATTCAAAATAAGAATCATAAACATGCTGACAGAGATGCAGAGAAATACGCAAGAGAAATGGGATGAAGTCCGGAGGGAGATCACAAATGCCAGGAAGATTACAGAAATGAAACAAACTCTGGAAGGGTTTATAAGCAGAATGGATAGGATGCAAGAGGCCACTGATGGAATTGAAATCAGAGAACAGGAACGCATAGAAGCTGACATAGAGAGAGACAAAAGGATCACCAGGAATGAAACAATGTTAAGAGAACTGTGTGACCAATCCAAAAGGAACAATATCCGTATTATAGGGATCCCAGAAGAAGAAGAGAGAGGAAAAGAGATGGAAAGTATCTTAGAAGAAATAATTGCTGAAAACTTCCCCAAAATGGGGGAGGAAATAATCGAACAGACCACCGAAATACACAGAACCCCCAACAGAAAGGATCCAAGAAGGACAACACCAAGACACATAATAATTAAAATGGCAAAGATCAAGGACAAGGAAAGAGTGTTAAAGGCAGCTAGAGAGAAAAAGGTCACCTATAAAGGAAAACCCATCAGGCTAACGTCAGATTTCTCAACAGAAACCCTACAGGCCAGAAGAGAATGGCATGATATATTTAATACAATGAAACAGAAGGGCCTTGAACCAAGGACACTGTATCCAGCACGACTATCATTCAAATATGATGGTGGGATTAAACAATTCCCAGACAAACAAAAGCTGAGGGAATTTGCTTCCCACAAACCACCTCTACAGAACATCTTACAGGGACTGCTCTAGATGGGAGCACTCCTAGAAAGAGCACAGCACAAAACACCCAACATATGAAGAATCGAGGAATAGGAACAAGAAGGGAGAGAAGAAAAGAATCTCTGGACAGTGTATATAACAGCTCAATAAGCGAGCTAAGTTAGGCAGTAAGATACTAAAGAGGCTAACCTTGAACCTTTGGTAACCACGAATTTAAAGCCTGCAATGGCAATAAGTACATATCTTTCAATAGTCACCCTAAATGTTAATGGGTTGAATGCACCAATCAAAAGACACAGAGTAACAGAATGGATAAAAAAGCAAGACCCATCTGTATGCTGCTTACAAGAAACTCACCTCAAACCCAAAGACATGTACAGACTAAAAGTCAAGGGATGGAAAAACATATTTCAAGCAAACAACAGTGAGAAGAAAGCAGGGGTTGCAGTACTAATATCAGACAAAATAGACTTCAAAACAAAGAAAGTAACGAGATAAAGAAGGACACTACATAATGATAAAGGGCTCAGTCAAACAAGAGGATATAACCATTCTAAATATATATGCACCCAACACAGGAGCACCAGCATATGTGAAACAAATACTAACAGAACTAAAGGGAGATATAGACTGCAATGCATTCATTCTAGGAGACTTCAACACACCACTCACCCCAAAGGATAGATCCACTGGGCAGAAAATAAGTAAGGACACGGAAGCACTGAACAACACAGTAGAGCAGATGGACCTAATAGACATCTATAGAACTCTACATCCAAAAGCAGCGGGATATACATTCTTCTCAAGTGCACATGGAACATTCTCCAGAATAGACCACATACTAGGCCACAAAAAGAGCCTCAGAAAATTCCAAAAGATTGAAATCCTACCAACCAACTTTTCAGACCACAAAGGCATAAAACTAGAAATAAACTGTACAAAGAAAGCAAAGAGGCTCACAAACACATGGAGGCTTAACAACACGCTCCTAAATAATCAATGGATCAATGACCAAATCAAAATGGAGATCCAGCAATATATAGAAACAAATGACAACAACAACACTAAGCCCCAACTTCTGTGGGACACAGCAAAAGCAGTCTTAAGAGGAAAGTATATAGCAATCCAAGCATATTTAAAAAAGGAAGAGCAATCCCAAATGAATGGTCTAATGTCACAATTATCGAAATTGGAAAAAGAAGAACAGATGAGGCCTAAGGTCAGCAGAAGGAGGGACCTAATAAAGATCAGAGAAGAAATAAATAAAATTGAGAAGAATAAAACAATAGCAAAAATCAATGAAACCAAGAGCTGGCTCTTCGAGAAAATAAACAAAATAGATAAGCCTCTAGCCAGACTTATTAAGAAGAAAAGAGAGTCAACACAAATCAACAGTATCAGAAACGAGAAAGGAAAAATCACGACGGACCCCACGGAAATACAAAGAATTATTAGAGAATACTATGAAAACCTATATGCTAACAAGCTGGGAAACCTAGGAGAAATGGACAACTTCCTAGAAAAATACAACCTTCCAAGATTGACCCAGAAAGAAACAGAAAATCTAAACAGACCAATTACCAGCAACGAAATTGAAGCGGTAATCAAAAAACTACCCAAGAACAAAACACCCGGGCCAGATGGATTTACCTCGGAATTTTATCAGACATACAGGGAAGACATAATACCCATTCTCCTTAGAGTTTTCCAAAAAATAGAGGAGGACAGGATACTCCCAAACTCATTCTATGAAGCTAACATCACCCTAATACCAAAACCAGGCAAAGACCCCACCAAAAAAGAAAACTACAGACCAATATCCCTGATGAACGTAGATGCAAAAATACTCAACAAAATATTAGCAAACCGAATTCAAAAATACATCAAAAGGATCGTACACCATGACCAAGTGGGATTCATCCCAGGGATGCAAGGATGGTACAACATTCGAAAGTCCATCAACATCATCCATCACATCAACAAAAAGAAAGACAAAAACCACATGATCATCTCCATAGATGCTGAAAAAGCATTTGACAAAGTTCAACATCCATTCATGATAAAAACTCTCAGCAAAATGGGAATAGAGGGCAAGTACCTCAACATAATAAAGGCCATCTATGATAAACCCACAGCCAACATTATATTGAACAGCGAGAAGCTGAAAGCATTTCCTCTGAGATTGGGAACTAGACAGGGATGCCCACTCTCCCCACTGTTATTTAACATAGTACTGGAGGTCCTAGCCACGGCAATCAGAAAAAACAAAGAAATACAAGGAATCCAGATTGGTAAAGAAGAAGTTAAACTGTCACTATTTGCAGATGACATGATACTGTACATAAAAAACCCTAAAGACTCCACCCCAAAACTACTAGAACTGATATCGGAATACAGCAAAGTTGCAGGATACAAAATCAACACACAGAAATCTGTGGCTTTCCTATACACTAACAATGAACCAACAGAAAGAGAAATCAGGAAAACAACTCCATTCACAATTGCATCAAAAAAAATAAAATACCTAGGAATAAACCTAACCAAGGAAGTGAAAGACTTATACTCTGAAAACTACAAGTCACTCTTAAGAGAAATTAAAGGGGACACTAACAGATGGAAACTCATCCCATGCTCGTAGCTAGGAAGAATTAATATCGTCAAAATGGCCATCCTGCCCAAAGCAATATACAGATTTGATGCAATCCCTATGAAACTACCAGCAATATTCTTCAATGAACTGGAACAAATAATTCAAAAATTCATATGGAAACACCAAAGACCCCGAATAGGCAAAGCAATCCTGAGAAAGAAGAATAAAGTAGGGGGGATCTCACTCCCCAACTTCAAGCTCTACTATAAAGCCATAGTAATCAAGACAATTTGGTACTGGCACAAGAGCAGAGCCACAGACCAATGGAACAGACTAGACAATCCAGACATTAACTCAGACATATATGGTCAATTAATATTTGATAAAGGAGCCATGGACATACAATGGCGAAATGACAGTCTCTTCAACAGGTGGTGCTTGCAAAACTGGACAGCTACATGTAGGAGAATGAAACTGGACCATTGTCTAACCCCATATACAAA
The DNA here is from genome assembly GCF_030020395.1 of Manis pentadactyla. Lineage (NCBI taxonomy): Eukaryota > Metazoa > Chordata > Mammalia > Pholidota > Manidae > Manis > Manis pentadactyla. The sequence continues at coordinate 90,322,574 of NC_080032.1, read as the reverse complement.
AGTAAACTCAAAATGGATCAAAGACCTGAATGTAAGTCATGAAACCATTAAACTCTTGGAAGAAAACATAGGCAAAAACCTCTTAGACATAAACATGAGTGACCTCTTCTTGAACATATCTCCCCGGGCAAGGAAAACAACAGCAAAAATGAGTAAGTGGGACTCTATTAAGCTGAAAAGCTTCTGTACAGCAATCAATAGAACAAAAAGGATCCCTACAGTATGGGAGAATATATTTGAAAATGACACATCCGATAAAGGCTTGACGTCCAGAATATATAAAGAGCTCACACGCCTCAACAAACAAAAAACAAATAACCCAATTAAAAAATGGGCAGAGGAACTGAACAGACGGTTCTCCAAAAGAGAAATACAGATGGCCAACAGACACATGAAAAGATGCTCCACATCACTAATTATCAGAGAAATGCAAATTAAAACTACAATGAGGTATCACCTCACACCAGTAAGGATGGCTGCCATCCAAAAGACAGAGAACAACAAATGTTGGCGAGGCTGTGGAGAAAGGGGAACCCTCCTACACTGCTGGTGGGAACGTAAACTTGTTCAACCATTGTGGAAAGCAGTATGGAGGTTCATCAAAATGCTCAAAACAGACCTACCATTTGACCCAGGAATTGCACTCCTAGGAATTTACCCTAAGAATGCAGCAATCAAGTATGAGAAAGATCAGTGCACCCCTATGTTTATTGCAGCACTATTTACAATAGCCAAGAATTGGAAGCAACCTAAATGTCCATCGATAGATGAATGGATAAAGAAGATGTGGTACATATACACAATGGAATACTACTCAGCCACAAGAAAAGGGCAAATCCAACCATTTGCAGCAACATGGATGGAACTGGAGGGTATTATGCTCAGTGAAACAAGCCAAGCGGAGAAAGAGAAATACCAAATGATTTCACTTATCTGTGGAATATAAGAACAAAGGAAAAACTGAAGGAACAAAACAGCAGCAGAATCACAGAACTCAAGAATGGACTAACAGGTACCAAAGGGAAAGGGACTGGGGAGGATGGGTGGGTAGGGAGGGATAAGGGGGGGGAGAAGTAGGGGGGTATTAAGATTAACATGCATGGGGGGGTAGGAGAAAAGGGAGGGCTGTACAACACAGAGAAGGGAAGTAGTGATTCTACAACATTTTGCTATGCTGATGGACAGTGACTGTAAAGGGGTTTATAGGGGAGACCTGGTATAGGGGAGAGCCTAGTAAACATAATATTCGTCATGTAAGTGTAGATTAGTGATACCAAAAACAAAACAAAACAAAAAAAAAGGGGGCAGTTCCTGTGTGGAGACCTCCAATGAGTTCTACACAAGGGTATAAAGGCCATATAAAAGTGTAGGCTGTTTGCGTTTATACAGAAGATCAAAGCCTAATCATCTGAAAATGAACTAAGATACGATATGAAAGAGAACTTCCAACATCTGCACTCTCGGGAAGACTCATGCCAGAAGATGATCATCAAAAAACCCCAACAAAGATCCACGCACTGCTACAGCTGTAGATGCACTCATCCCACCAGCTCCTGGACTTGCCATGGGAATGAGGAAGGAGATATCTAAGCTGGCCTGTGCATACAGTAAAACAACAAATTTGACTGGATCTATACTGTTGGAACTCAACCAAGAATTAGGAGAAGTGCAAATTGTAGCGCTCCAAAATCTTACAACTACAGACTATTTACTGTTAAAAGAACATAAGGGATGTGAACATTCCCCAGGAATGGGTTGTTTTAATTTGTCTGATTTCTCTCAGACTGTTCAAGTTCAGTTGGACAATATCCACCATATCATAGATAAGTTTTCACAAATGCCTAAGGTGCCTAACTGGTTTTCTCGGTTTCACTGGAGATGGCTGGTAATTACAGGTATGCTTTGGTTATGTAACTATACTCCTATTATGTTAATCTGTATGCACAATTTAAGTAGTAGCTTAAAACCTATACATGCTGAAGTTACTCTACAAGAAGATATGTCAAAGAAATAATCAATCTTCCCATGTTTTCTTCCGCCTGCTACTTCTATAGCTTTTCTTCTTCCTTCCTAATTACAACCCTTAAATAGAATTCGTGCCTCATATCAAATTTACCGAGTATCATAATTCTTCCAAGTGGTAAAGATACCTCAAGACAAATGCTGGGCATAGAAGCCACAGGGCATAAATATGCAAAGAAGTAAAAAGCTAACCTTTTCAAACAATAAGGCTTCTCTCTCACTTACCAACTTCACATTTCCCTGTATGGCCCCGGAGGATGACTGGTTAGCCAGAGACGGGTAAGATTCCTCAAGGGAGGAACAACCTAAGACAGGCACAGTCGCAGGGGGGTCATCAGGTGAGAAATTGGGGATCAACAGAGGTGAGGCTTAGAACCTCACCCCCCCTGTTCTGAGAGAAATCTTCTGCATACGTGGATGTTTTATTGCCCTTGTCTAGCTTGGATTAACACATAGTCTACAGGCACACACCTGATCATCTACATTTGCTCTTTTACAACACTAAACTATGTTTTCTACCTTTATCTTGTATCTACCTACCACTTCAGCATTTTATTAAAAATAATAATAATAAAGAGAGAAATGTTGTATCCACATATAAATCAAGTATGAAAACCAAATGAGTATTCATATTTCAACTGACTGTTTATAGTTCATAATGCATGAGCAAAACCGAAAGTTTCTGTGATGACTGCCCTTGTACTGTTCACTATGTAACTTATTCATTATGTAAGAATTTGTTCTCCATGTAAGAACTTGTTTGTTATGCCTCAGAAGATTGGAGACTGACGAAAATTAGGCTTGGGGTGGATTAATGATTGTGCATTGAGCATTGACTCCCCTAGACAGAATTTTATTGTCGTTAACAACCATTTGATCAATAAATATGAGAGATGCCCTCACAAAAAAAAAAAAAAAAAAAAAAAGGACAGACTTCCAATGGTAAAATAAATAAGTAACCGGGATGTAATGTATAGCATAAGGAATATAGTCAAGATATTGTAACAGCTTGGTAGGGTGATAGCTGGAACCTAGAATTATGTATATAAATGTTTTATCACTGTGTTGTACACTTGAAACTAATGTAATACTGTGTGTCAACTACCCTTCAATAAAAAATAATTATCTAAAAAAAAAGAAAAAAAAATAATAAAGCTAATTTTAACTTCTTGGAAAAAAAAAAAAGAACTTCTGATTTTAGGAAATTATTTAGAAACAGTTCACTAATAGGCACAGCTCGGCCTCAGGCCCAGTTTTGGAAAGGCCGTCCTCAGCGCCCCTCCCTTGTGTCAGGCGGGGCCTTCCTCCCACCAGGCCTGGGGCCTGGGGCCTCCTGCTCTCCAGAACGCCTTCCACATCCTACTTTTCTCAAGTTTCTACTTTCATTCGGTTCAGACAATCTGCTCTGGACTATGTCCCACACTTGGTTAACACATACCAGAGAGAATGGATATTACTGGGCAAATGCGTTGTGTGTGCATTTTAATGGGCCTTCTGTAAATGATGTTTTAATGCACAGTAATGGCTCCAGTGACAGAAATCCTAGGGACTCTGGCAGGCTGGTGGGAGCGATGTACTTGGGTAGATCAGAATTCTGATGTTCCTGTACCACACACAGTCAGCTGGCTCCTAGTGTCTCTTCTTCATGGTTAACCCCATAACCAGATAAGTGCTCCTGGCTTTTCCGTTATTAAAAAAATTAATTAGTTTCCATTTTTTAATTTATCTTTATTTCCTTTAAAAATAGCAAGAAGTTAACATAAAATGGCTATGTCATTCTCTCCATCCCTATTAGTCAAAGAGAACAAAGAGAAATGATAGGAAAGAACCTGAATAGACATTTCTCCAAAGAAGATATACAAAAGGCCAACAGGTATGTGAAAAGATACTCATTAGGGAAATGCAAATTAAAATCACAGTGAGATGTCACCTCATGCCTGTTTTAATGGCCATCATCAAAAAGATGAGAGAGAACAAATGCAGGGGTGGATGTGGAGGAAAGGGAACCTTGTGTACTATTGGTGGGATTGTAAGTTGGTGCAGCCACTATGAAAAACTGGTATGGAGGTTCCTCAAAAAGTTAAAAAAAACTACCATATGATCCAGCAATTCTACTTCTGGGAATTTATGCAAAGGTAATGAAAACACTAACAAAAAGATCCCTGCACCCCCATGTTCATAGCAGCATCATTTACAATAGCCAAGACATGGGAGCAATCTAACTAGTCTGGACAGGTGAATGGGTAAGAAGTTGTGGCATAGAACACAATGGAATATGATTCAGCCACAAAAAAATGAGGAGATCCTACATTTGCAACAACATGGAAGGAACTTGAGGCATTATGCTCAGTGAAATAAGTCAAGGAGAGAAAGGCAAATACTGCATGATCTCACTTATACGTGGAACCTGAAACACAAACTAAAAAAACTCATAGAAAAAGAGATCAGACTTGCAGTTACCACAGGTTGGGGTGGAGGAAGGCAAATTGGAGGAAGATGGTCAAAAAGTTACAAGAGAAATATGACCTAGGGCTGTAATGGACATCGCTGTGACCACAGCTCGCACTGCGGTGTGAATATAGGAAAGTTGTCAAGAGAGTAATTCCTGAGAGTTCTCATCACAAAGAAAAAACTGCTTTCTCTTTTTATTTTATACGTATGAGGTGATGGGCACTGAATTTATAGTGGTGACCATGTCACAGTATGCGTAAGTCAAACTGTTGTGCTGTACACCTTGAACGTATACAGTGATGTATGCCACCTGTTTCTCAATAAAACTGGAAAATAAATAAGAAATAAATTTAAAAGAAAAGAGAGAGAGAAGTGGGGGGGCGGAGCCAACATGGCGGCGTGAGTAGGACAGTGGGAATCTCCTCCCAAAAACATATATACTTTTGAAAATACAACAAACACAACTAGCCCTAAAAGAGAGACCAGAAGACGCAGGACAGTGGCCAGACTGCAGCTACACCAGCGAGAACCCAGCGACTGGTGAAAGGGGTAAGATACAAGCCCCGGCCCCGCGGGACCCGAGCGCCCCTCCCCCCAGCTCCCGGCGGGAGAACAATAGGCAGAGCGGGAGGGAGACGGAGCCCAGGGCTGCCGAACACCCAGTCCCAGCCATCCGGGCCAGAGCGCAGACACAGTATATGCCCAGGGGGCCCTGGATACTGGGAGAACAGGGGGTAAGACCTCAGAGCGGGTGCTGAAGCTGATGCCCCTGTGACAAAGAAAAGCGGGGGCTTTTTGAAAGTCTTAAAGGGACAGGGACTTAACAGCTTGACGGAAACAACCCAGGTCACAGTACAGCAGCTGGAAATTACAGGGAAAACCGGGTGCACTAACCCCCTGGGCAACAGCTCTGAGACCCCTCACGGAGGCAAACAGTCAAGCAGCCCCCGCATCCATTACCCCACCGGGCGCTGCGAAAGCAGAGAAGCAGCCTGAGACAAATTCCGCCCACAGAAAGGGAAATTTCTCCCTTCCGGCCAGGCAAGACACAAAGACCCAGTCTACACGCAATTACCCAACACAAGCCACTAGGGGTCGCAGTTGCCCCAGTAAAGAAAGGCCAGTAGTAAGTGAAAATTTTGGCCCTCCCAGCTGACAGTCAATAGCACCTGTCAACATGAAAAGGCAAAAAAATATGATCCAGACAAGACTAACCCAGACAGCTTCGGCATCTGCTACATCTTCCCCTGAGAAGGAATCTGGGGAGATAGATTTAGCCAGTCTACCTGAAAAAGAATTCAAAACAAAAGTCATAACCATGCTGATGGACTTGCAGAGAAATATGCAAGAACTAAGGAAGGAGAATTCAGAAATAAAACAAGCTCTGGAAGGACTTCAAAACAGAATGGACGAGATGCAAGAGACCATTAATGGACTAGAAAACAGAGAACAGGAACGCAGAGAAGCTGATGCAGAGAGAGATAAAAGGATCTCCAGGAATGAAAGAATTTTAAGAGAGCTGAGTGATCAATATAAAAGAAATAATATAAGAATCATAGGCATTCCAGAAGAAGTAGAGAGAGAAAAGGGGATAGAAAATGTCTTTGAAGAAATAATTGCTGAAAATTTCCCCAAACTAGGGGAAGAAATGGCCTCTCAGACCACAGAGGTACACAGAACTCCCATGACAAGGGATCCAAGGAGGGCAACACCAAGACACATAATAATTAAAATGGCAAAGATCAAAGACAAGGACAAAGTATTACAAGCAGCCAGAGAGAAAAAAAAGGTTACCTACAAAGGAAAACCCATCAGGCTATCATCAGACTTCTCAACAGAAACCCTACAGGCCAGAAGAGAATGGCATGATATACTTAATGCAATGAAACAGAAGGGCCTCGAACCAAGACTACTGTATCCAGCACGAATATCATTTAAATATGAAGGAGGGATTAAACAATTCCCAGACAAGCAAAAGTTGAGGGAATTTGCCTCCCACAAACCACCTCTACAGGGCATCCTACAGGGACTGCTCTAGATGGGAGCACTCCTAAAAAGAGCACAGAACAAAACACCCAACATATGAGGAAAGGAGGAGGAGGAATAAGAAGGGAGAGAAATAAAGAATCATCAGATTGTGTTTATAATAGCTCAACAAGCGAGTTAAGTTAGACAGTAAGACAGTAAAGAAGCTAACCCTAAACCTTTGGTAACCACAAACTTAAAGCCTGCAATGGCAATAAATTCATACCTTTCAATAATCACCCTAAATGTAAATGGACTGAATGCACCAATCAAAAGACACAGAGTAATAGAATGGATAAAAAAGCAAGATCCATCCATATGCTGCTTACAAGAGACTCACCTCAAACCCAAAGACGCGCACAGACTTAAAGACAAGGGATGGAAAAAGATATTTCAAGCAAACAACAGAGAGAAGAAAGCAGGTGTTGCAATTCTGGTATCAGACAAAACAGACTTCAAAATAAAGAAAGTAACAAAAGACAAAGAAGGACATTACATAATGATAAAGGGCTCAGTCCATCAAGAGGATATAACCATTATAAATATATATGCACCCAATACAGGAGCACCAACATACCTGAAACAAATATTAACAGAACTAAAGGAGGAAATAGAATGCAATGCATTCATTCGAGGAGACTTCAACACACCACTCACTCCAAAGGACAGATCCACCAGACAGAAAATAAGTAAGGACACAGAGGCACTGAACAACACACTAGAACAGATGGACCTAATAGACATCTACAGAACTCTACATCCAAAAGCAACAGGATACACGTTCTTCTCAAGTGCACATGGAACATTCTCCAGAATAGACCACATACTAGGACACAAAAAGAGCCTCAGTAAATTCCAAAAGATTGAAATCCTACCAACCAACTTTTCAGACCACAAAGGCATTAAACTAGAAATAAACTGTTCAAAGAAAGCAAAAAGGCTCACAAACACATGGAGGCTAAACAACACGCTCCTAAATAATCAATGGATCAATGACCAAATCAAAATGGAGATCCAGCAATATATGGAAACAAATGACAACAACAACACTAAGCCCCAACTTCTGTGGGACGCAGCAAAAGCAGTCTTAAGAGGAAAGTATATAGCACTCCAAGCATATTTAAAAAAGGAAGAGCAATCCCAAATGAACGGTCTAATGTCACAACTATCAAGATTGGAAAAAGAAGAACAAATGAGGCCTAAGGTCAGCAGAAGGAGGGACATAATAAAGATCAGAGAAGAAATAAATAAAATTGAGAAGAATAAAACAATAGCAAAAATCAATGAAACCAAGAGCTGGTTCTTCGAGAAAATAAACAAAATAGATAAGCCTCTAGCCAGACTTATTAAGAGGAAAAGAGAGTCAACACAAATCAACAGTATCAGAAATGAGAAAGGAAAAATCACAACAGATCCCGCAGAAATACAAAGAATTATTAGAGACTACTATGAAAACCTATATGCTAACAAGCTGGGAAACCTAGGAGAAATGGACAACTTCCTAGAAAAATACAACCTTCCAAGACTGACCCAAAAAGAAACAGAAAATCTAAACAGACCAATTACCAGCAACGAAATTGAAGCGGTAATCAAAAAACTACCAAAGAACAAAACCCCCGGGCCAGATGGATTTACCTCGGAATTTTATCAGACATACAGGGAAGACATAATACCCATTCTCCTTAAAGTTTTCCAAGAAATAGAAGAGGAGGGGATACTCCCAAACTCATTCTATGAAGCTAACATCACCCTAATACCAAAACCAGGCAAAGACACCACCAAAAAAGAAAACTATAGACCAATATCCCTGATGAACGTAGACGCAAAAATACTCAACAAAATTTTAGCAAACCGAATTCAAAAATACATCAAAACCATCGTACACCATGACCAAGTGGGATTCATCCCAGGGATGCAAGGATGGCACAACATTCGAAAGTCCATCAATATCATCCACCACATCAACAAAAAGAAAGACAAAAACCACATGATCATCTCCATAGATGCTGAAAAAGCATTTGACAAAGTTCAACATCCATTCATGATAAAAACTCTCAGCAAAATGGGAATAGAGGGCAAGTACCTCAACATAATAAAGGCCATCTATGAAAAACCCACAGCCAACATTATATTGAATAGCGAGAAGCTGAAAGCATTTCCTCTGAGATCGGGAACTAGACAGGGATGCCCACTCTCCCCACTGTTATTTAACATTGTACTAGAGGTCCTAGCCACGGCAATCAGACAAAACAAAAAAATACAAGGAATCCAGATTGGCAAAGAAGAAGTCAAACTGTCACTATTTGCAGATGACATGATACTGTACATAAAAAACCCTAAAGACTCCACCCCAGAACTACTAGAACTGATATCGGAATACAGCAAAGTTGCAGGATACAAAATCAACACACAGAAATCTGTGGCTTTCCTATATACCAACAATGAACCAACAGAAAGAGAAATCAGGAAAACAACTCCATTCACAATTGCATCAAAAAAAATAAAATACCTAGGAATAAACCTAACCAAAGAAGTGAAAGACTTATATTCTGAAAACTACAAGTCACTCTTAAAAGAAATTAAAGGGGACACTAACAGATGGAAACGCATCCCATGCTCATGGCTAGGAAGAATTAATATCGTCAAAATGGCCATCCTGCCCAAAGCAATATACAGATTTGATGCAATCCCTATGAAACTACCAGCAACATTCTTCAATGAACTGGATCAAATAATTCAAAAATTCATATGGAACCACCAAAGACCCCGAATAGCCAAAGCAATCCTGAGAAAGAAGAATAAAGTAGGGGGGATCTCACTCCCCAACTTCAAGCTCTATTATAAAGCCATAGTAATCAAGACAATTTGGTACTGGCACAAGAACAGAGCCACAGACCAATGGAACAGACTAGAGAATCCAGACATTAACTCAGACATATATGGTCAATTAATATTTGATAAAGGAGCCATGGACATACAATGGCGAAATGACAGTCTCTTCAACAGATGGTGCTGGCAAAACTGGACAGCTACATGTAGGAGAATGAAACTGGACCATCGTCTAACCCCATATACAAAAGTAAACTCAAAATGGATCAAAGACCTGAATGTAAGTCATGAAACCATTAAACTCTTGGAAGAAAACATAGGCACAAACCTCTTAGACATAAACATGAGTGACCTCTTCTTGAACATATCTCCCCGGGCAAGGAAAACAACAGCAAAAATGAACAAGTGGGACTATATTAAGCTGAAAAGCTTCTGTACAGCAAAAGACACCATCAATAGAACAAAAAGAAACCCTACAGTTTGGGAGAATATCTTTGAAAATGACACATCCGATAAAGGCTTGACGTCCAGAATATATAAAGAGCTCACACGCCTCAACAAACAAAAAACAAATAACCCAATTAAAAAATGGGCAAAGGAACTGAACAGACGGTTCTCCAAAAAAGAAATACAGATGGCCAACAGACACATGAAAAGATGCTCCACATCGCTAATTATCAGAGAAATGCAAATTAAAACTACAATGAGGTATCACCTCACACCAGTAAGGATGGCTGCCATCCAAAAGACAGAGAACAACAAATGTTGGCGAGGCTGTGGAGAAAGGGGAACCCTCCTACACTGCTGGTGGGAATGTAAACTTGTTCAACCATTGTGGAAAGCAGTATGGAGGTACATCAAAATGCTCAAAACAGACTTACCATTTGACCCAGGAATTCCACTCCTAGGAATTTACCCTAAGAATGCAGCAATCAAGTATGAGAAAGATCAGTGCACCCCTATGTTTATCGCAGCACTATTTACAATAGCCAAGAATTGGAAGCAACCTAAATGTCCATCGATAGATGAATGGATAAAGAAGATGTGGTACATATACACAATGGAATACTACTCAGCCACAAGAAAAGGGCAAATCCAACCATTTGCAGCAACATGGATGGAACTGGAGGGTATTTTGCTCAGTGAAACAAGCCAAGCAGAGAAAGAGAAATACCAAATGATTTCACTCATCTGTGGAATATAAGAACAAAGGAAAAACTGAAGGAACAAAACAGCAGCAGAATCACAGAACTCAAGAATGGACTAACAGGTACCAAAGGGAAAGGGACTGGGGAGGATGGGTGGGTAGGGAGGGATAAGGGGGGGAGAAGTAGGGGGGTATTAAGATTAGCATCCATAGTGGGGTGGGAGAAAGGGGAGGGCTGTACAACACAGAGAAGACAAGTAGTGATTCTACAACAGGTTGCTACGCTGATGGACAGTGACTGTAAAGGAGTATATAGGGGGGACCTGGTATAGGGGAGAGCCTAGTAAACAAAGTATTCGTAAGTATTCGTCATGTAAGTGTAGATTAATGATTAAAAAAAAAAATGCAGTTCCTATGTGGTGACCTCTAATGAGTTCTACACAATGATATAAAGGACATATAAAAGTGTAGGCAAAGGGTCTGTTTGTGTTTATACAGAGGATCAAAGCCTAATTTGGCTACCCCAAAAATGAACTAAGAAACGATATGAAAGAGAACTTCCAACATCAGCACTCTCGGGAAGACTCATGCCAGAAGATGATCATCAAAAAACCCCAACAAAGATCCACGCACTGCTACAGCTGTAGATGCACTCATCCCACCAGTTCCTGGACTTGCCATGGGAATGAGGAAGGAGATATCTAAGCTGGCCTGTGCATACAGTAAAACAACAAATTTGACTGGATCTATACTGTTGGAACTCAACCAAGAATTAGGAGAAGTGCAAATTGTAGCGCTCCAAAATCTTACAACTACAGACTATTTACTGTTAAAAGAACATAAGGGATGTGAACATTCCCCAGGAATGGGTTGTTTTAATTTGTCTGATTTCTCTCAGACTGTTCAAGTTCAGTTGGACAATATCCACCATATCATAGATAAGTTTTCACAAATGCCTAAGGTGCCTAACTGGTTTTCTCGGTTTCACTGGAGATGGCTGGTAATTACAGGTATGCTTTGGTTATGTAACTATACTCCTATTATGTTAATGTGTGTGCGCAATTTAAGTAGTAGCTTAAAATATATACATGCTGAAGTTACTCTACAAGAAGATATGTCAAAGAAATAATCAATCTTCCCATGTTTTCTCCCGCCTGCTACTTCTATAGCTTTTCTTCTTCCTTCCTAATTACAACGAATTCTTAAATAGAATTCGTGCCTCATATCAAATTTACCGAGTATCATAACTCCTCCAAGTGGTAAAGATACCTCAAGACAAATGCTGGGCATAGAAGCCACAGGGCATAAATATGCAAAGAAATAAAAAGCTAACCATTTCAAACAATAAGGCTTCTCTCTCACTTACCAACTTAACATTTCCCTGTATGGCCCCGGAAGATGACTGGTTAGCCAGAGACGGGTAAGATTCCTCAAGGGAGGAACAACCTAAGACAGGCACAGTCGCAGGGGGGTCATCAGGTGAGAAATTGGGGATGAACAGAGGTGAGGCTTAGAACCTCACCTCCCCTGTTCTGAGAGAAATCTTCTGCATATGTGGATGTTTTATTGCCCTTGTCTAGCTTGGATTAACACATAGTCTACAGGCACACACCTGATCATCTACATTTGCTCTCTTACAACACTAAACTATGTTTTCTACCTTTATGTTGTATCTACCTACCACTTCAGCATCTTATTAAAAATAATAAAGAGAGAAATGTGGTATCCACATATAAATCAAGTATAAAAATCAAATGTGTATTCATATTTGAACTGACTGTTTATAGTTCATAATGCATGAGCAAAACCAAAAGTTTCTGTGATGACTGCCCTTGTACTGTTCACCATGTAACTTATTCACTATGTAAGAATTTGTTCTACATGTAAGAACTTGTTTGTTATGCCTCAGAAGATTGGAGACTGACGAAAATTAGGCTTGGGGTGGATTAATGATTGTGCATTGAGCATTAACTCCCCTATACAGAATTTTATTGTTGTTAACAACCATTTGATCAAATAATATGAGAGATGCCCTAACAACAACAACCAAGAAAAAGAACACACTTCCAATTGTAAAATAAATAAGCAACCGGGATGTAATGTATAGCATAAGGAATATAGTCAAAATATTGTAACAACTTGGTATGGTGATAGCTGGTACTTAGAATTATCATGTATATAAATGTTGAATCACTGTGTTGTACACCTGAAACTAATGTAATGTAATACTGTGTGTCAACTACCCTTCAATAAAAAATAATTATCTAAAAAAAAAAAAAGAGAGAGAGAGAAGCGGCAGCAGTTAAACATGGACTTAAGGAGTCCACAAGCATTTTTTGGTTTGTAAATGGACTTGTTCTAGGAACTTACACATGGAAACTAGTTTTCTGAAACCTGTGAGGTTTTTCATCTGTTTGACCTGGTCTAATTTTACAAATACTAAAGTGATATTCACATAGCTTCCGATAATTAGTGGCTGGGCAGACTCCTAGAAATTAAATCAGTGCAACGTGAAACAGAGAGCTAGCCATTAACAACCTGCTGGAAGTTAGTGACAGTATAGGTCAGCTAACTAATTTGACAATATACTGCCTGAATTTCCTAAATAAATGCACTTTTCCACTTTTGTGATAATCAAGTCATGGAAAGCAGAAATAAGGACATGGTCCTTGTCTTCAAAGAATTCATAACCTACTTGAGTCAATTCCAAAGAAAACTTTTAACTTGGCAGAAAATAAGAATGAGGAAGATAAACAGGCACACAGACGTCTACCGGCTCGCGCCCTCAGGCCGTCCTATCCCTGGTCTCGGAAGTGACGCTCTCAAGGCTGACTCGGGAACAAAACCACGGGGCGCAGGGCTCCGGCTCCGAGCCTGCGGCTTCTGCTGCACCATCTCGGGGTCACAGTAATAACAGACTAGCTGACTGTGACGGACTAACAACCACACGGGTTTGCGGGTCTGGGGAAGAGCCCTGTATTTATCCCGGTGGTTCTGCTTTGTGACCTCATACCCAGTGTCGCTATTCTTTACTTATTTCAAAGCAAGGAACATCTGTCTTATCCTAAAAAACCAGACCACTAGAGGAAAAAAATCTTTCTGCTTCACTTAGAGAAAATGTGCATTTAGGCATATGAAATGTACAACCATCATGAGGCATACACTGCATTCCTGTCACGTGAGTATGAGCTACTGAGAGAACCCTGGTTACTTCTATGGGCAAGGGACTTTCAATACCTAAACATAATTCTAGGAGGCACCACAGCTGCCTAACTTTGCATTCTAATTTATTATTTGCTGTTGGAACGCAAATTCATCTATTGATGCCTAAAGATGTGCCACAGGATTATTTCATACCCGGCAGATTCTCGAAGACCTGCGATGATGACATTGATGGAGTGCCACGACTCTGTGATAACCTTTGTATATTATTTAAGTGCAACAAATACTTCATTCATCGCCTGCCCTAAACTTTGCATTTGGTGACATTCTTGCTGCTGTGTTAATATCAGGTCTATTAAGCTGGACCTCATGGTCCATTACCCTTTCTTTAGATTTGACCCCATGAAGTTTAGGGGTCTTGGGCACAGTGTGAAAGAGCAAAGGGTCTCACTCTCACCCAAGGAGCTCATTAGGACTTTATAGAAACACAATAAATACTCACACAGTGCTAACATTCGCACTGGGGGACGCTCACCAGACACACAGCCTGGTGTCAGGAGGTGTCCATTGTCCCCTTTGTCCAGGCCTGCACACTGACGGGGGGCTGCTCCCTAGAGAGAGCGCTCATTTGTAATCTGGCATCTTTTTCTTTGTCGGAGAGATTCACTTACTGTTATCCTATCTCTGTGGGACCTTTTTTCTACTTTTCTGTGTCTTGGTGCATTTCTTAATGCTTCCAATTAAAATCTGGACTGCACAATTTAAACCCACTTCCACAATTCATGAAAGAATTCCAGTGGGAAGCGCTGACAGCCAAATCTGGACTGGAGGCCTTTACTCTCTCATGAACTGTGTTGCAGATTCATTAATCCCATTTGCCTCATTAAATCCGTTTGGGATTGCAGGTAAATATTTCTAGATTTCTCTAGGGGAGAGAGCTACTTCAGCTTTAATTTTAAAGTCTGATGTGCAGTAATTCACTGATATACTTCCTCATATTTAAAAATTTTATAGTAAAGAGTTACGTCATTGCACAGACCAACATTCGATTCTATCATATTATTATATCCAACCACTGCCGTGAGGTTTCCTCTAAAATCCATTTCGTCTGAAAGCCTCATGAGACGCTTTTGTCTAGGGGCTGGTGGGTGGCGTGAAACGGGATTTCTCTCCGGAAGCGGAAGCAACTGAGTGCTGCGAGGCCCTTTCTCCCAGGGCTGGTCTCTACAGACACACGGTAGGAGGCTCCAGCTCTACCACTCAAATTAATCACATTTTCTTGGGCAGAATGCCTCTGCCACCCCCCCACAAAGACTTTTTTCCTCTCTATACTCTGCAAATTACTCAATGAAAACACTGGATTATACAAAACAAAAGGGTTTTTCTGCTTATGTCAATCAAGCATTGATGGCTTTGTTTTTGTTTCTGAAACAAGAAAACGAAGGGACAGTTTTGTTTTACAAAGTCTGGATGAATCACCTCACTGCATAGCTTTCCAAGGAAACTTCACTGGAGGCTTGGGAAAAATATTGGTGACTCAACAACGTGCAATTCAAGACCACGTGATAAGACTCAACTATAAGCCAAACGGATCATCTCTACCAACCAGCTACTTTTTAAAGGGAAAAGTGACTTAGAACATGGGCTGTGCTCTGCTTCGGAATATCCTGAGAACATCCCCTGATCTTTCAACTTAAAACGCTGTTTCTGACTATGTGTTAGGAGCTCTGTTGTTCATGTTGTAGATGCAGAAATAGATACAAGCAGTCTAGGGGCCAACAGCTGATGGAACGTTCTCAACTAACCATTATACAAAACAGCAACATGAGCTGTTACTGGAGGCCGGCTGGAGAATGGGAGAGTGGGGGGGCAGAGGAAGGAGGGGAGAATGACCTTTGTAGGGGGACACTTCCTCTAGGCAGTCAGTGGGGAAAAGGCACCCTGGTATGGCACAGCACGAAGGGCACGTGGGCAGGAAGGCCCGTAGTGTCTTTGGCAGCAACTCGGCTGCCTGCCTGAAACAGAAAGCTGGGGAAGGGATGAGAAATGAGCCCGGAAAAGGGATTTGGTGCCGGAGTGTGACGGGCTCGTGATACTCTGCTTAGAAGGAATTTGATATTCCTCCTGGCGACATTAAAGGATCTTAAGGATCCACTGAAGCAAATGAAAGAACCCACTAATATGGCCAGAGGAACACTTCCAGAAGATAACTGATGGCAAGGTAGAGGATGATTTGGAGGGGGAGTAATTCATTCATGGAGAATTAGAGAGGCGACTGTAAGAGTCCATGCAGGTGATGTGTGGGGCCTAAACTAGGGAAATGGGAGGAAAGATATATTCAAGGTACATTTATGAAGTAAATTAATATAACTTAATGATCCAGTGCATATGCAGATGAGACGTGGGAGATAAGAGAAAGCCTGAACTCTCCAGGCTGGGTCACTATACGTAGCAATGCCTGAGAGCAGGTTTTACGGAGAATATAGTAGGCTGGGTTTTGGACAGGTGAAGGGGAGAAGGACGTTAGGTTATTGGAAACATGAATCTAGAGCTCAGGAAGATGTCAGGAAGAGTGTGGGGACCGTCTTCAGGACGTGAGAGTGGAGAAGTCATAGCAGAGGAGGTCATCCTGGGACAGAGGAGCCGGGGGAGCAGGTTTTCCTGCTGCGTGTCAATGCCAATCAAATACTTTCTGAGAGGTGACTGAGAGAGAACTTAAGGCCACCTCCAGGCACAGCAGGGAAGTGTGCAGGAGCGATGACTAGCATCTACCATGACGCATCTGCGCCGGCTGCCAGCCATTCCCAGGCACTGAAGCGAGAGCCTCAGGAACAAGCCTCGGAGAGTACCAGTCCTGAGGGGATGCTGGGAAACCGGGCTTGGCCAAACGAGAACGAAGGCCGGTCCAGGGAGGAGAGGGTCAGTGCACAGTCCTGCAGTACTCAGCTCAGTACCTCGGACATCACAGTCAATACCTATTTGCTGAAGGAATGGACGAGTAAGCAGGCCAGGGGTTCAAAACAGCACTGCAATCGGAGCAATATAAAAAGTCACCAGAATGATTCATAAAGAAAATAACACTCCCCCGCCAGGTGCTTTAAATAAATTAATGCTTTGGTTATTTTATTCATAAGAGCATGCTATTTTCCCACTGTTCACATAAATATGGAAATCATTCCACTGTATGATCATCTGGGATAATACTACAGAAAAAGACTATAAAAATAGCAGCGGGATAAAAGTTCATATGATTTGATGTAGGAAACTAAGTTGAAAAATTAAGTGTAAAGATAAAAGGTAAGAGGAATAAAATGGAAATGAAAGCAGCTTTTTCTTGGGGAGGTAACCAGGAAAAAAATGAGCTAAATTCTCCCTGTGACACCCAGGAAGAGAGAAGATGTTTCATTGACTCAGATTATGCAGAGAATCAATCAACTACTTCTAGCTTGCTGTGGGCAGGTGAACACCACTCCCTGCTGTTCAGGTATTTTGTATTGGAAGATGTTTCCTTGCCCCTAAAATTGGAGTCTAAAAATAAGTAACTCTTCATCCTTTCAATACTTTGAGTATCAAACCTGTGAGTGACCCCGGTCAATCTGTTGGGGGGTATGTGGCGGGGCAAACAAAAGGATGGGGAAACCAGTGGGGTTGTGGCATGTCTGTTGGGTGGTGAGAGGGCATGGGAAGCAAGTGCCAGTCCTAAAACACAATAGCTAGAACACGCAGGAATTTCAATAAAAATTGCAAGATGAAGTCCAAAGAAAGATGCAATCACATCCTCCTTTGGAAGGAAGGAAGGAAGTTTGGCAAAGGGTCTTTGTAGGATTTGCATTGAGCATAAGGGAAATAACATCCACTTTTAGTCAGTGGGCAACAGGAGGTGAGGCACGGTGGGTAACGAGCAAAGGCAGAGGAGGAGAAGAAGCAACGGCACACAGCAGGCATTGCGACGTGGGGCGTCTCTGACCCAGCTCTCCACCAGCCCACCCCAGTCCGCCTCACCTGCTGCACGTCTTGGCCGTGGCCCAGGGATCGGCTGCCTGGGGTCCTGCGCACGAAGAGCGCTGTAGGCAGGTGCCCTGTGCCGCTCCTCTCTCCTGCTTCAAGATGCTCTGGGTGGTGCCAGCACAAGATTTTTGCAAGCCAGCTTCCCCAGCTGTTGGAAGGAAGAATTGACTGATGTAAGTCTGAAAACCTTAGAGGACCTAAATCAAAAGCTCACTCACTAAAAATGGGAAGGCAGGAATTAGTTATCTTCCATGTGCTGTGAGGCCCTGTTGGGGGAGGGACTCCAGTATTTCTCAACTCTTGGAGCTTTAAGGGTTGGGAAATACGACTTATTTTTGGATAAGAGTCTCATCTCATTTTTTTCTCCTGGGGAGCACAGGTTTATTGGTAAGCTTTGTAATCATGTAGCCGTGATGTGCCCTACTTATTGTTCTAGGGGCAGCCCTGAATTGGCGATCTAAGCTCAGCTGTTCCCAACGGCGAGGCAGGATACCTTACTGAAATTAAACACCAGACTTTCGACCTTCATTTAGCAGCATTTGGTATAAGCTTCTTGATGGTGAGATCTGTATTTTATGATGCTTTATATCTGTCACATTTTATTTTATTTTGCTTAATACATTATTCTGTGTTGATTGACTATTGCCTGGCCCACTACTTCATTCAGAGATATTTAAACATATTACATTGAGACGGAGGAGTCTCAGAGAAAGATTTTCATTGTCCCTTGGGCTTTTAATGGTTTAAATAAAACTTATTTTTTAAAAACATAAAAGTAATAATACACTTCACAACAGCCAAAAGGTAGACCCAGGATATGACTGGGTAGACAAAATGTGGTGCATACGTGCAACGGAGTATTATTTAGCCACAAGAGGAAATACATTCCAATTCTTCGGGGAGGAACCTTAAAAGTATCAAGTGTAAGAAGCCAGACACAAAAGGCCACATTTATATGAAATATTCCAAATAGGCAAATCTGGAGACAGACAGAAGATGAATGGTTGCCAAGCAGTGGGGAGGGTGGAGAATGAGGAACGAAATGCTTAAAATGTACATTTTCCCCTGGCAGATGATAAGGAGGTCTTGGAACTAGATAGTAGAGATGGTTGCCCAACACTGTGAACGAACTTAATACCCGTGAACTGTACACATTAAAATGGTTAAAATGGTAAATGTTATATGCATTTTACTATGATAAAAGTAAATTTAAAAAATTTATTCATGCTCCTTATAGAAAATCTATCCCCTACTAAAACTCCTTGAGAGTTAGGTTGCCAGATAAAATACTATATCAATACTGAAAAATTATTCACTGCTTACTGACATCCAAACTTCATTAAGTGCCCATATTTCTGTTTATTAAATCTGGCAACCATACTGAGGGTGGAAAATCTGTTTCTGCCTGAGCTTTATCTTAAGTACTTAGGATAGTGTCTGGAACATGCGAGGCAGGGCGTCTGTAAACATGTCACATGACTCTAAGTCTCAGAAGACATATAAAAATAATGAACCTATGGGAAGAAGAAACTAAAATCATTCACGGAGTCACCAACCAAGAAGAGCTACTCAGAATTTTTGGCTGTGTCTACACAGGGCCTTTTCTACCAATTTATCTCCTTGCTTGTCATTACTGTGTGCCAACTGCAGACCTTACACTTTTCATTGATGGGTTTAACATAAGCAACCATCATACTACCAAGCCCTCCTAATAAACATAAATTTTATAAGCTGAACAATGATCTGTTGTGGAGATACTTAATTTACTCATCTTTTTCATATTATTTAAAAAATTTTCAATGCTTTATATAATGTGTCAGTAAACATGCTGGTCTCTAAATCTTTGTTTTTGACTTCCCTAAGAGAATCTAACAGGTGAGTTACTACATCAGAGGAATTGATGTAGTCTTATGGCCATAAATGTGAGTAGATATTCTAATGTTTTCTTCTTATGGCTTTTGATGTGTACTGCAGTGCTGACTCCCCAGGGTCAGGTTAACACACCTACGTGTGTTGAATTCAAGTGGTCACATCTGCTCTGGCAAGCACCTTTCCAACAGCTTACAACCTGCTACTTTGACAGAGGAAAGATACATCTTGTTGTTTTAATTTATGACTAAAAAAATGAAAATTGGACCTTTTCCCACATATTTCGCAACAATCATCCCTTCTTCTGGGGCTGAGTTAGTCAGTGGAAGGCCTCACAGTTCTCATTAGTTTGCACGTACTTATTATAGATCAGAGAGAGGAACTTTTTGCCTGCTGTTCTTTGAATATTCTTAGTTGTCAAGTCCTGGTCATGCCTTTTGTGAGAAGGGCTTTATTAGAGGATGAGATGGTTGTTCGTTCCTGTAGATGACGATTTCCTTTGGTCTGAAAGGCTGACAGGGACAGTATCACCTTGGGGTCTCAGTGTCAGGAGGTGACCATGGGGATAACGCAGAGAAGCAGCAAGAGAATAGTGTCACTGGAGAGCATCACTGTCCCCGGGGCTCGCCTCCGTGCCCTGTCTGTCAGCTGTAGCCGGGGCTCTGCCCCCCCAGGGTGTGTAGCAGCCCTACTGCCAAAGCCCAGCCAGGCCAGCATGCTTTTTTCCAATTTTTCATTTTTTCAGAAAATTCCCTTTGCAGGTTTGATGCACGTTCGCATGCATTCAGTGGCTTTGGCTCTACAAATTTATATTATTGTTAAAATCCCAGAAAGATCTAAAGGTCAATATTTAATATAAGGAGGGCTCTTTCCAAGAATGAAAGAAGCATCTTACAGACCTGAGCCAGACCAGAAGGCCTCTAAGCTAAGGGGGCTCCCGGTCATTTCCGTGGGAAACCACACGGATGGGTTACCTCTAGACGATCTGTGGATCTCTTACCAAATGGTGTAAGTACAAAAGAAATCTGAGGAACACCCCCAAAATTCCTGAGAAAATTATTCCAACAGGTACTCCCTTTGTGGCCCGAAAGAGACAGAGAACATTAAATGGAAGGAGACTGTTGGACCATAAGAATTCTCCTTCAGGAAGCTGACCACAGGCCAGTGCACAAGATGACTGTGGGGACGTGGGCAGAAAACATTAGAATGTCTACTCACATTTATGGTGGATCGCACTGTACAGTTTTTATTATTTATTCACTTTATAGGGTTTATTTTTAGTATACAAACTGGAGGAATGTATTAGTTTTACTTTATGATAAGGCTACACAAAAATGCCTTGGAAATAACTGTAAGCGATGCGTAGAAAATCTCATCACTGAGTCAAAACGGGACCAGAGTAAAAACGAGAGAAGCCCAAGCCATTCATTAGTCCTCCGCCGAGAACTGAATGGGGTCCAAAAGTCATCTTTTGCAAGACTGTTTTCCACTTTTTTGAGAGTTTCTGAATGAAGTCTGATCGCTCTGAGGACACTTATTCAGACAGGGGTCCCAACTCTGCCAGTGGGAAGCCATCAGTAATTTTAGAGCAAAAAACCATTATAAACCCAGACGGGATGATGTTATGTTAAATCAGTTCTACCAAGTCTTGTTTCTGAGATGTCCTGCTTAGCAGCTGAGGACGACGGCGACAGCGGGGGTCTGCGGGCTGGGGCTTCGCTGAATGCCGAGGCTCACTCCACTTGCGCAGCGGTTTCCTTAGCACGCTCTCCTGCGGTTCTGAACCCGCTTTATCACGTCTGACAGCAGAGACGCGGACACCTACATCTCTGCCATGTCCACTTCCACGTTAGTCATAGTCGGGAGAAACTAGGCAGACGGTAGCCGGGGCTGCCCGTGGCCTATCACCCCGGGGTCCGCCCTGCTTGAAGCACCCTTCATCGCCCTCCCATCCCACGGAGGCTGGGCCCCTGGCAGCCCCTCTGCGGAACAGGACCGTGTCCGGCAGGAAAGGCTTGCGTGTCCTTTACGGCACCGACCACAACGTGGCGGGAAAATCTCAGGACAGCCTGGGAGGGGAACCCACAGGGGAGAGGGAGGCAGGACCACGGGCCCTGGAGGTGCCCATTCCCGGTGCCCGCCAGCCTCCTGCCCTGAATTCCGAGCATGCCCTTGAATTCCCCTGAATGCCCC
Organism: Manis pentadactyla; assembly: GCF_030020395.1. NCBI lineage: Eukaryota > Metazoa > Chordata > Mammalia > Pholidota > Manidae > Manis > Manis pentadactyla. The sequence goes on along the minus strand of NC_080032.1, from coordinate 90,300,868 downwards.
GAATCACCGCGTCCTGCTACCACGCGCCCCTTTGTCTCTGTGCCTGAAAAGCTCCCGCGCGCCCGTCCCGCCCCGCCCCCCACCTGTCAGTCTGCGTGACTGACGGCGCTGCAGGGGCTGCGCGGCCAGAGTCACGGGCTCCGTCGGCGGGAGGCACTGGTCAGGCCGCGCGTGCCCGGAACCCTGCTCTCTGCCGGAACCGGCTGTGACCTCGAGGGCGTCTGGGGTCTGTGGGAGGTGTTTCCAGGGAGCAGGGCTCCTGGGAGGTTTTGTCTGCAGAAGGAGAGAAATGGAGATTTGACGGAGGCCAGGGGACTGTCCTCCCACGGCCTGCGGAGGAGCAGGAGGCCCCTCAGGGGAGCGACAGGTCCTTGCGGGCACTGCAGCTCGGCGTAGGTGGAATTTGGATAAATGGGAAATTACTTTGTAGTCAGGTGAGGTCTGGACGTTCTGCTTACACGTCTGCAGATGAGAGACTCTGCTTAGCTCATCAGCTGCTCACATAATTTGATTTGAAGGACACCGCAAGGTCGCTCTCTCCAAAATACAATTCCCGCGCAGAGGACATCACCCGCCCCTGCAGGAGATTCCAGCCTTCCCGGTCAGACAGCGCAGAGGCAGCAGGAATTGCCCCCGGAAGGTTAGTGATGTTATCTAGGAGCGAAGAAGCCCAGGGTTCTCTGGGTCTCACTGAACAATAGCAAGCTTCGGTCTACTTTCTGACTAATAAACTGCTGCCTAGGAAACTAGGAGAGAGAAGAGGTGGGGGTGAGAGGTAAGGGCAGGCGAAGGACAAGGTCAGAGGGTGTCATCAGCTAACTCATGATGGACATGAGTCCTCAGGGCTGAGCCTGGAAGTGAAGCCCAAACAATGACCCTGTGGCCACTGCGATGCTAGAAGAACAATAAGAGACCAAGGGCAGCATGAAGATGTCCGAGGTATGATGCAAACGCAGAACGCCTCGGCGACCTCAGAGGTTTACCGTGGCTATCCTGCTGATCACAAGCAGCTATAATTAATATAAATTTGAAGAATTTATATTAATACTTGGAAATATTCTCAAACATCCACCATATATGTGAGAATATAAGTGAACAAATTACCTTTGTTCACTTTTTTACAAAAATATGACCTTCCCCTTATATGAAATGGATTCATGGTGTCTAGATACACATTGCTATGGTGGAATCAGAAGGAACAGGTTCACGCCCACACTTAACACCACTGCCCAAAAGTCACCCATGACAGTGGTGAAACTGGCATGCCTTTGGACTATGGTTGCCAGATTTGGCAAATAAAAATACAGGACATGCAGCTCAAATCTGTGTGTTCTGTATTTTATCTGGCAAGTCTACTTTGGCACTCACGGGGAGCCTTTTTCTCTTGGAGGAACTTGTCATATTTATAGACAGCAACTATGACTGTAACAGAATATTCAGTTAAACTTGTGGAACAATTACTGGGAAGGCACTTCCTTCTTACATCATGCTAGGCTGTGGGGAAATCAGACATGATCAAATTATGGTCACTGTGTCTCATATGCTTTTAATCTAAGGGGAAAAGCATTTGTGTAAATAGCCATCAATAATACAAGGCAGAGGGAAGTGTGCCAACTGGAATTCAGATTAAGACTACAGAGGAAGGCGTGATTCAATGTGGTAGAAAGAATCTGGGCAGAACTTTGGAGAACATGCAAGATGATCTCCGTCAACAGAGAAGGTCGGGAGGTATTCCAGGCTCAGGGGACAGTAAATCTGAGCAAACGCTTGAAGGAGTGATGCATGGTCCTCGTTTGAGAAGAGGTGATGGACTCATATCTGGAGCACAGAGGGTGCAGACAAATGAGGTGGAGACAGTGAGAAAAGTAGTTACAGGCTGGAGGGTCTCTAATGTTATGACAATATTAAGACTCCTTCATGAGCAAAGGCGTGGAAGCATAGGGAGAGCCCACGGCACTCCAAGATGGACACAGCCTAATGCATCCTGCGCCTGAGAATGACAAGTCAGTGCTGACGTAGTGATGGGTCAGGGAGGCAAGACTTCAGAGGCAGGGAGTTAGCTGGGCAAGATGATTGCAATTACTGCCAGAAGAGGAATGACACTCGTATTACAATTTTAGTAAAAATTAACCCCTCTCTCCTTACTGTACTGAAAGCCTCCGTCTGGTTCTGAGGTGGAGTAAGAGCCTCTTCCAGGGCCCTCAGTGGCCTCTGGGGTCGCCTTTAGCCCAGACCTGAGTTTCTCTCCATGCCGCAGCAGCTCTGTGGATTGCAGGCTGCAACCTGCCCTGCATGCCTACGGGGTGCGCAGGGGAGGGCTTGGGGTGACACAGATCCCTGTGTCTGCACACTGGGGACTCGGACTTCCCGCTCTGCTCCCAAAGAAGGAGAAAGCCTGCAATGGCGGCAGGGGCTGGGAGAGGTGTGGGCACGGGACTCAGCAAGAACTCCCTCCCTCCAGAGACGCACACTTCCCTGTTCTTTATAGAAAGGCTGATTGTATCTTACTATTTAAGCATGTGTCTTCAGAGGCACGGTAGTGCTAACTTCACTGAAGCTTATGACCACATTTATATCTGTAGTAAGACATAAAACAAATCAACCCCCATAATTACACAAAACACATTAACTATTATTATTAAACACTTAAGATTTTCTACTCACTGTGTTAGATGTATTATTTAATCTTCCCACTAAACTTATGAAAGGATCAAATTCATAAAAGAATAAAAGAATGATAAACTATAAAAGGCATGCCAAAGATACACAGATTGTTTTTAAAACATGCTGTTTTCACCTACTAATTTACTACAGATTAAGAAGTAAGACCAAATGCTGGTTTTGAAATAGTCTCATATACTACTGGTAAGGTGAAAATTGGTAAGACTTTTCTGGAAGGCCGTTTTTCAGTAAGTGGAATTTTCACACCCTATGATCTAGAAACTACACATGACGGAATTTGTGTCAGAGAAATAATTAGAAATGTTTACAAAGACTGTGGTATAAGAATGCTTATTACAATATTATTACTGGAAAATGAAAAAGACCTGAATGCTTAACAGTAAGAGATTCATGAAGCGTTTTTTAGTTATTGCCATAGAAATATTTGGGTAGGAGGATTGAAGGCCATGACTTTTTTGTTGATTCTTTAAATATCTTTGGAAAAGATACTAAGACACTTTTAAAAAAGCTTCTTATGTATCTAAGACACTACACATCATAATACGAGTAGTATTTTTGAGAAATTATTTAAACTTTCTCAACTTATTTTTCTTTATACTCTACTATATCCATACAATGGAAGAATAAATATGTCTTGAAACTTTAGTAGTTAATTCTTTTCATCTCTTTAGTTAGCAATCAAATTATTTGAAACATAACTTTTAGGAATTGTTATGGGAATTATTATGGCATGAAAATTCCTGGATTTGTACTTATGTAATTCAGCCACCGGGTAAGTCTTTTCATATTATTAATGATTTTTTTCTCTTGGAATCTTTTCCCATAGCTTTCATTCAGGCTGTAGTAATCCAGATTTTAAAACAATTTTTCTTTAAAATCTGTTTCATTTTTGAATGAGAAAAGAGATATGGACACGTAGCCAACCTATCAAACTCTTTTTTCTCTATTTAAATGAAATATCAGAAAAAAGAAAAAAAATTTCTTGAGCTCCTCTGCTGCTTTAATTTGCTCCTGTTAGTTCTTTGGATCTTATTTGTAACTTGACACACAAACTCGGTTTCATTTTGTCATTTTGAGTCCAGCAGGCTTTCTGTCTAAATTTTTCTATCCACCTGATAGTCCAAAGAACTCCTGGTTTCTGGAAGGATTAAGTCAGGAAACAGTTTTTAACTACAACAAATTGAAACGTTTGCACAAGGAAGTGTTGCTTTTATAAGTGATGGGAAACTTCAGATTTGATTACAAGCAACCTTTGGCTTCCTATCTGTTCAACAATAGGCCATGTTGTTAAGGGCAATTTCCATGCACAGCATGTGGGTCCTGCTTTTTCATCCTTAGACATGGTTGTTTACTGTTCAGCGCAGTTTATGCATTTTAATCAGGCTTTTTCAGTCTCCCTTAATAAATCACCACAAAGCAAATGTACCAAAACAAGAACTATTATGCTGTCTAGGTTGCCCTTACACATTATTTGCTGCCCTGGTGTTTCACTCAGGACCCAAACTTAAAAAATCATGACAACAAGAACAAAATCCATAGCCAAGAGTGTTATAGTTAGGATTGCAACATTTTTGGCTAAATACCATCTTTGAGCTCTATTCTTTAACAGTAAGGGCCTGACTTTAAAATTCAGTTCAAGCAAGAATGACTTAACAGTTGGAACCTGCCATCAGTCCTTGGGACTGAAAGTCTTTTTGATGGGATGAAGCTGACAGCCTAGTTCCTGTCTAGCAGGCATGCACATGAAATGAGCCTGTGTTAGTACAGATACAGGTTTAGACATTCAGGTATCTTGTTGTCTGAGAAGAGTATTTCTGGCTCAGGCAATGATGAGCAGAAGAAAAAGGAATTTTCAGGCATTTACGCCTGAGTGAAAAAAGAAATGTCTTGTTAGCATCACCTGGCAACAGGCTAAAGAAAGTCTGACCTACCTCTCTTCCCTCCTTAAAGCAAAACTCTAATTTGCTTTTTAAATGAACTAACAAAAAAGTATGCTTTCCCTCCAAGAATTTGTTGTTGTTGAATTAAACAGATTTTAACTTAGGTTTCTAGCATCAAAGACAGAGTATGATAAGCAATAATATTTTAAAGCCCAGGCCAGTGGTAAGAACACTGCAAAGGAAAAAGAGAGCGGGTGTGGGGGTGGGGGGGTGGGGCACTGTAAATGTGGATCTGCATTTTAAAACATGACAACACTTAGAATTTAGATCCAATTTAGATCAACACTGACATATTTTAGAGTAGCCATTCGAAAATTAATAGTATACATATGGATTACAATATGATGCTCAGGAGGCGAGGAGAGTTTACCAAATATAGGAATCATTGGAAAATATTTTAATTGAGTAGCTGGCCCCCAAACCAATTATTTGGTAATACCTATGCTAACCCACATCATAATATATCTTATATTACCCTTTGACATCACGGCATAAAATCCTCTGAAGTCCCAAGGAATTCAGCAGAGGGAGGTGGCTGTGCACAATTCCTCACAAACCCCACCAGCCAAGGGCTGTTTTGGACACGGCCTGGAGAAAACTCATGAGTGAGAAAGCGAAGTGCCATGCGTTTGATTAAGAGGTAGACCTCAGTGTGCGAGGACTTTTCTGAAAGCATTCATCGTGAACGTGACAGGCACACTTTGGGAGGCATTCTGATTTTAGTCCAGCACAGCCAGTGGGAGAGTGCAAAAATATTCCACCCAAAGAATATCATCTTGATATTCAATTCACAAGTTTTCCAAACTGTATCAACAGGCCCAGAAGTTCAGTCTTCACTTATTCCTTTTTGCCTATAAATTTTTATTTCAAATAACTTTTTTCTCCAACCCAGATTCTCAAGCTTTGATTCCATCTCTCACAACGCCCCTCTCTTGTTATGGTTGCGTTAGAGATAAAGAAACCTAGAAAATACTATCTTCCACAACCCCTTAGTTTGATATACCAGTAAATTCACTACAGTTCTCTTTAATTTTTATTCTGTAGTCCTTTGAGGCACAGTTCTATTCCTGACATTAATTTGCCCCTTTCCCTAGGGTGAGTGGACACGCCTTTTGCATAGGTAAAGGACTAAGTTTCCCAGCCTTCCTGTGAGGAAGTGTGATGATGTGACTCTGTTCTGGCCAATACAATGTAAACAGAAAGAGTGTGTGGATCCTCCAAGAAGTCTTATGAAAAGTGTGGAGTATGCTCTTGCTGCAGCCTTATTAAAAGTATGCTCTCCCTCTGATGTCCTCACTTACCCCTAAATCCAGCTACACAGAACACAGTCATGATGTTGGTGCTCTAGCAGCCATAGAACCTTGAGGATTCGAATGACATCCTATAGAAGGCAGGGCAGTGAACTGGAAGAATCCTGAGTCTTTGATGACTTTAAGGAACTGTCATTCCAGTCCCGAGCAATGTTAGGTTTCTCTGTTGTACACAACTGAAATAATCCTAATGGATAAATCCTGACTCAAGTATGGGAAGAAGTTAAGAAAAAAAATGGAGAGTTTGATATGATTAGCTGAAACTTAGTATTATTTTTTAAGTCACAAGAAAAGAGACAGCTTAACCCAGTAGGAATTTTTGTACTCAGCAATTTTCCTTTTGGGTATGCATTTTTGATAACTAAGTATCTCTCTGAACCAGTAAATGCTTATGATTTGCATAAAGTCTCCCTATGGCCTGTGATAAAAATCATTGATTGTCAAAGTATATGGGATTATTGGCATAAAACTTTGAACTGAATGCCGCCAGACATTTGGGGAACATGTTGGGGATTTGGGTTTATATCCAGTTTGATCAGTACGAAGTATTTCTTTTAAGTTTTGTTTGCCTTACTACTTTAGTTTTGGACAAGTCACAGCTAAGAAGAAACATATTTCCTGAATTCATATTATTTCATAATAATCAGAGTATTATTATTGTTATTATTACTATTAACACCAACACTTATTGAGCACTTATTACAGGTAAGCATGTTGCTAAGCACTTACATAACAGTTTAATTCTTTCATATATAAGATAGAGATATAATGATTATCCTCATTTTACAGTTGAGATCAAAGCCTACAGTGTGTATCTGTGGCTTTAGGAAACACAGATAAAGCAATTTAGACTTATCACAGACAACAGGAAAAGTTGGAAGGGAATATCAAAACATGTGCTTGAAGGTACCAGACTGCTGATGAGTAATGAATAATTTTAGTCCTAAATCTAGAAGAATAAAGAAATATAGAAATGTGAGTTTAGTATTCATGGAGAGAGTATTCAGGAAGAGGGGAAACATTTTCCCATTTGGAACTCCCAGTTTGCAAAAGATGGTTGAGAGGATTGAGCTTTTGAAAACTCCATACGGCTAGGGTAACGAAAGCTGGGGTCTAGGACTTGTCAAGGTCTGGGGTTCAGGTGAGCATTTTGGCTTGGGAACCTGAAGGGCAAACTTTACTAATAAAGGTGAACCATAAATATTGTAGTCCTCACATCTACATGCCCCAGAAAATCTCAGTTCTTGAAATTAAATAAAGGTAATTCTGGATTGCTAATATCCCCAGGTGCCTGTAAAAGCAAATGGAAAATCTTCTCTAGAAAAAGGTAACATAATCCTGGGTCTTAAATCATTTCTCAAAAAAAAAATTTTTTTTATATACAATGTGTAGTATACAATCAAAGATAATGTGACATATAAGGAGACTAGTTAGCATAATCAGTAGAAACAATAGACAATAAAAGCTGAACACCAGGAGCTTCAGATATTAAGAAGACACTGGTTTTAAAATAACTTGCTTGCCAAGTTCAATGAGATAAAAAATAAAATAAAATAAAATCAGTTAAGACCTGGAAACTGCAAAATATGACATGGTATATTTGAACCCTCCAAAAAATGCTTAGCCAAATATAAGTTTTACAAGTAAAAAATACTATGATCAAAATTAAGAAATTAGTGGATGGATTACATGGTATATTAGACACAAATGAAGATAGAATTAGTGAAAAGGCATTCAGAAGAAAATACCTAAGTTCAGATGGAGAGACAAAACAAAATGTGAGGAAAAAGAGACAAGTAGAAAGAAACATAAAATAAAAAAATGCAAAGTCTAAAAATGCACTACATTTATTTGGAGTGCCACAAAGGGATAACAGAGAAAATGGAAAGAAGCAATATTTAAAGAGATAATGGTTGACTTTTTGCCACAATTGCTAAAGATAACAAATCTCACGTTCAAGAAACTATATAACTGGATGCAGGATAAAGAAGACAATACCCACCTCTGAATACATTGTAGTAAAATTGAAGAAAAAAAATGAAAAAGAGGATAAACACCCAGGGAAAAAGAGGTTACTATTAAAGTAATAATAGTTTGATTTCTCAATGGAAACAATGAAACCCAGAAGACAATAGTATGAAATCTCTAATGTGTCAATCCAGAATTCTTTACCTAATCAAAACACCCTTCCAGGTTAAAAAAAAAAAAAAAAGGAAATAATTTATTAAGAGCAGATCCATAGTAAATGAAATCTGAAACATATTCTTCAGGAAGGAGGAAAATGACCAAATAGAAATCAAAGACTAATGCAGAGAAGAAGAAGAGAAAAGGTAAAAATTTGGGTAACTATAAATAAATACTGACTGTATAAAACAATAATTATCATGACATATGTAGTTTAAAATATACAGAGAGAATTGAAATATATGGCAACGGCAGGGTATAAATTGGGAGCAGAGTTAACGGTGTTAGTCTTCCAAGGTTCATTCATCACCTCAGCAGAGAGAAGGCGCCAACTCAGATAAGACTTTGATACGTCAAGTATGCAGGTTGAAATCTCTGGATAATCACTAAAGAATAACTAAAGAGGATCTACCTAACTTCCAAGCTAACTGAGGAAATATATGAAATAATAAAAAACAATTGATCCAAAAGAAGGGAAGAAAGGAGAGGAAAAAAATGGGACTAATAGAAAAGTTGAATAAAACAGTGTATTTTAATTCAAGGAAGTCAACATTTACATGAACTATTAATGGGTTAAATACTCCAATTAAAAGACAAAGATTGTGGGCTGGGTTAAAATATGTAATTATATATCTTTATAAAACACACATGTAAGGCATGTATGCTGTATATTCAGAAAAGCTAAAGGAAAAAGGATAAAAAAGGCTCATTTCTGCAGGAAGATTAAACAGTTATAAAGGTATATAAATTTAGTAATGTCACTGCAAAAATAGACAAAGAAAAAAATTGACAGACTACAGAGAAAAAAAAGACAATAAACAATGACACTAAATAAGTAACTGTTATAAAAACACAAACCAAACATAAAACAAAACGAGGATATAGCAGATTTGGAAGCACAACAATTTAGATGTCATGGAAACAGATGTAACACTACCCAAAAACTACAGAACACACGTTATTTTCAATCATGTACAAAATATAAAGAATGACCATATCTGGGTCCAAAAAGCAAGTTTCAACAGATTTCAAAGGATGTTTCCAGACCCAAATCCAAATAAGCTAAAAAAAGATAACTTGAAAATCCCAACATATTGAGCAAGTAAAACCACATTAGTATAGAATCAATGAATCAAAGAATAAATTACACTGGAAATCAGAAAATACTCTGAACTAATTGATAATGAAAACAGAAATTTAAAACTTGCAGTAAAACCAGTGCTTAGAAAGTATACAGGCTTAAATGCAAATACATAAATAAAAAGTCTGAATTAATGATCTAAGTTTCTATTTCAGAAAGTTAGAATAGCAAAATAAACCCAAAGAAAGTAAATAGCATTAAATAATGAATATAAAGGAGAATTTATAGGAATAGAAAGCAAAGAGACTGATTAAGAAAAAGTATAGAAGATATAAGTAATACACTTATAATTTTAAAAAGCACTTTTTTACAAATCATGCATATATTAAAAAGATAATATAAGGATGTTATTTTATGTTAGTTGATTTTATACTAATATATTTAAAAATAAGGTAAAATAGAAAAAAACTGATTTGTAATTAAAATTTTTCCTCCATACAAAGCTCCAGGCCCACATGGTTTAACTAATAATTTCTAAATATACTTCAAGAAAAAATATTTCCACTCTTGAGGAATTCTTCCAGAAAATAGAAAAGAATTATGAACTCCTCAAGCCAGCATATCTCTTCAGTCCAAAATCTGACAAGGATATTATGAGAACGGAAAGTTAAAAATCAATCTTCTTTATAAACATGGATGAACACGTTTATGTCATACAAACCAAACTCAGCAATATCCAAAATGAATAACGGATTAATTGCATCATAAACAAGTTGGATTTCCAGGAATTTGAAAATAAATTAATATGGTTTGCCACATTAACAAAATAAAGGAGAAAAATCCTATGATCATTTCAATAAATGCAGAAAAGTTCAACCTCCACTTACAATTTAAAAAAAAAAACCTTTGTAGTAAACTAGGAATGGTTTAGTGACAACAGGTTTTTAAAGAACCCTGAAGATGTCATCATACCTATGGTGAAATGTTGAAAATGTTCTCTTGAAATAAAAAACAAGATCAGGGTATCTACTATCATTGCTTTTATCTAACACCAAACTGGAGGGTAAGTTGTTACTCTCCTGGACAACTGACACAACACCCAATTAAATATGGATTAAATAATGAGGAAAAAGCTTTTATCTAACCTAACAGGGACTCTGGTAAAAATCTCCCAGATTGCCCAGGGGTGTAAAGAGGACCCAAGCTCTCTGTCCTTTCATAGTTCGCAAGACAGTTACCACAGCTTCAGGCTCAGAGACACAGAGCAGGATGTGGGCAAAGAAGTGCATCACCTCCCGCTCTCTATTTAACAGGACGGGGAAGCCGCCCTAGAAGATTTCTGGCTGACTTTCTTCCCATCCTATTGTGCAGGACTGGATCACGGGCCAATACCTAGCTTCTAGGGCAGCGCAGAATAGCTGGTATTGTTGGCCCCTGTAGTGGTGTGAAGATTCTGTCAACAAGAAAAAGGCAGAGGAGAATAGAAAGAGAATGTCTTTTGTATAAGGAACAATAATGTCTATCACAGTAGCTTAAATAATTCACCCAAGGTCACACGTCTTGTATGGGGTAAAGCTGGGATTTGAACCCAGGCAGCCTGTCTCCAGAGACCACAGCCCAACACCTGTGCATTCTCAGCCTCGTGCATGGCACTGAAAGTCATGCATTTTGACTACAGCTTAATTCTCCATCCAAAACCCATAAAATAATCAGGGTACATCAATTCTCACTGCCACCCTCATAGTCTGTGTTGTACTCTATTCACAGCAATTAATGGACAATCATTGAAAAGCTGAAATGAGCTAAGAACCATGTTTTCCACAGAAAAGTTTTAATTTCCCACAGAATTCTTTTAGAAATGATTATTTGTAACATTGGGGAATTTAAAAATCAATCTATTATATGTGTTTGAAAAAGAGAAAATCTCACCAACTTTGAAAAGCCACCATATGCATGGAAATCACATAAAAGGTTTATAATGAGAAGATTTAAGTATCAGTAAGCAGAAAAGGAAACCAAAAATACAAGGACACATTGAAAAATAAAATGGGTACATCGTAAATCTTTTCATCAAAGTTCAAGCAGCAGTAAAACATGCTTATGTAAGGAAAATGTTTTAAAAATGTGAAATCATATTTTCATTTCACAGTGCATTTAAAATTATATGCATACTATTAAATTACACTGTAACAGGGTGATTACATGTGTTTATCAGCTGTTGTAATAAAAGCAGATAGTTGATTAAAAATGTCCTCAAAGTTTTAATTATCTGAACAAAAATTTATTTTTATGAGTATGTATGTGTGTGCATGTGTATGTTTAGAACTGGTAAACAAAATAACTTTGTGAAGTTAAGTACCTGTTGGCTCTAATCATTACTGTGAGACTAGAATCTTTGGCTTCCAAATGCTACAGTGTTTCTTTATATTTAGAAAAAGCACATGTAAATGCTAGTTTTTTCCAGTTTTCAGCCAACTTGGGCAGTATTTTATCGGCTTATCTTGTGTGGGTACATCCATGGTTCACAAATCAAAAATGGTTACCCACAGTCCTCTGCTGTCTGTCCCCAAAGGCAGTGGACAGGCTTGTTTGGGGCCGGGGAGAATGAGGTGGCACTCGCCTACCATCCCGGATATAGGGCTGATCCGGAGGCGTCAGGGCAGATGAAGGGAGAATTCAGTTAATCGGTCACATTCCTGCCGACTTGACAACAGTTCCAGGTACTACAGAGAACAGAAGCCACTCCAAATGTGCAGTTCAGACTAGGAATCTCTTATGGGAGAGATAATCACACATAAATGAATAGGTACATGGCAGATTATGTCAGGCAATTACAGAGGTATGTGGAGAGAGGAGCCCTAACCAGGTAAGAACAAGGGGAAATTTGCGAGGATGCAGGGAGAGCAGTGATGCAGCTACGCCGTGCAGAGGACTGGTCTGGGGCAGCCGCTCTGTCTGCGTGCAGGAGCTTCTCAATGCAACAGGCAGAGGATTTCAGGGAAGGATGGCTGTGACCAGACTGGGAAATAGGGGCCGAAGCCCCCACCGAATCCCTCCCAGCCATTGTCCCCACGGAAGTCACCTCTGGTCTAAGCCCTGGAGGTCTTCCTGATTGTCTGGACCCTTATTGTCCCTGAACATTCAACAATCTAACCCAATTTCACTCCTCACTGACCTATAAATCCTTCCACTCTGCCCCCTGCAACGTCTCACTGTCGTCGGCAAAGTCGCCTCCATCCTCAAAGCTCTTCTCTGAACACCCTGCACGCCCCATGCCATCCACAGCCTCGCACTCCCCTGAGCACAGAGCATCCCCGAGGCCACTCAAGGGCGGTGGCTCCCAGCCCGTCCTGGACACCGCGGGACCTGAGGGGGAGCGTGGCTCTTTACTTTTTTTGTTGTTTCCCAACAACTATTCTTACCTGCTTGCTTCACAGTAATTCCTCTTCTTTTGAAGAAGGACATTGGTGACACCCTTCACACACCACACGGCAGGCGTGCACAGTCCTTCAGGTCACCTCTGCTTGTTCACCAAGGTGTCGGCACATCCCTCACTGCTTTTCCCATGACGGCGTCTGACTCTGTGACCTGTCAGCATTCGTGGTCGTTCTGTTTCCACGTGACTATTTCAACCCACACCCTGGGGCTTCAGTTCCTCCGGGACCTCCTTCCTTCCTACGACCCTGTTCTTCGTTCCACCCCAGAAACCTACTTCCATGGAACTCATCAAAACCCAAACGCCACCACCCGCCCCATCTCAGTCAGCTCGGGTCTCTAACACCTCACAGAATGGGTGGCTTAGACAGCGTTCAGCCCTCAGAGTTTGGGAGGCTGGGAAATCCAGGATCAAGGCGCCCACGGACGTGCGTCTGCTGAGGGCTCCCTCCCCAGTTCGCAGATGGCCGGCTTCTCATGGCGTCCTCACAAGGCCGAGGTGAGTCATCTCCCCAGGGTCTCTTCTTAGGAGGGCACTGGTCCCCTTCACGAGGGCTCTGCCCTCATGCCCTAATCACCTCCCAAAGGTACCTCCTAATACCACCACTCGGGGGTTAGGACTTCAACCCATGAGTTCTGAGGGGACGCAAACATTCACCCCCAGTAGGAAGCATCCCACCCTCTAGAGAGTACCACCTCCTGTATTTTTCATTCTGTTCCTCAAATACTCTGACTTAACAATTCTTGACCCCATGAGGATTTTCAGTTCACGGACCCTACCGACTTCTTCGGCTGATCAGCCACCTGTGTATTTGTGCCACTCTTCGCCCGGCTTCGATCCCATGGTTAATCGTCATAACCAGTCCCTTCCATCCAACCTCAGCCTCTTGCCGGTCTGTCCCCACTGGCCTCACTGGCAAAACCGAAGCCATGCTTCAGGCCAGCTGTCCACCTGCTTCTGCTGCCAGACGCAAGACTGTTCAGAAAGCCCTCGCTCACCTGCACGACCCCACAGCTGAACCCAGATCTCCAGCACTTACAGGCCAGGCACTTCCTTATGCTCAATATTTAAAAAAATAATAATACTGTTTCCTTTCTCCTGGAATAGGAAACTAACTCCCACTCCACTCACTCACTCATTGTTGCTGCCTTTCTTTCACTCAATGGAAAAGTGAGTGGTTAGGAACATCCTTACGTTCCCCTGGCACATCTACCAGCTGGTCGGTCTGTGTGCAGCGCCTCTGCCCTCTACGCTCACAGCTGACGGCGGTGATTCTCCCACACGGGGCCAGGGTGCCCGGCTCCACGGGCACCGAGGAAGCCAGAGGGGAGCCGAGGGCCTCCTCACCTAGCCTGGGACTCGGCTCCGCAGTTACGCCTCTTTCTCTGGAAATACCACTTTTTCCTCTACACTGAGTCACGCTCCTCACTCTGGGAGCACGCTGCAAAAGCCCCGCAGAAAAAACAGAGCAACAGAACCTCACACAGTCCCTCTCAGGTACCGCTCATCGCCCCCCGGCCTTTACAGAGAACCTCACAAGGCCTCCTCAAGTGCCCCCCCTTCACCTCTGCGTCCCCGTGAGCCCATTCCAGTGAGGATTCTGTCCCCATGGCTAGACTGAAACAGCAACTGTCAAGGTCCCTAGAAATCTCTGTTTTGCCAAATTTAATAGTCAATTCTCTTTAAAAAAATGTATTTCCTGCTTAAAAATTAAGGGAAAACATTACAAGAGTGTATACACGTGTTAAAATTCATCAAGCTGTACCCTAAGATTTGTGCATTTTGCTGTATATACCCCAAATGAAAAAAAATGAAAAACTGAAATTAAAGAAAAAGGAAACAGGCGGGAGCGTCCGGTCTAGAGGAGCACTGCTGCCCGGGGTGACCCACGAGCGGGCGGTACCTGACCGGCTGGGGCCTCCCCTGCGATGGGGAGTCTGAGGCCTGTTCTCGGCCCGGGCGGCCTCTCTGGTCTCAGTGGGTTTCTCTAAAATGGGGACTAGTCAGGTCCTGGTCCCCGTCTTCCCCAACCTTCCTGCAGCACGTGGCTGATTCTCCTGCCTTCTTGGGCTGCTTTCTCCCCTGGCTCAGGGGTGCCCCAGGCGACTGGTCCCTCTTACTGCCTGTGATGCCCTCCCAGCCTATGCTAAGTCCTCTTCTGTTTCTTGACCTGTAAATGTGGAAGAAGCCAAGACAGGTGTCTTACTAGTGTCCTCATCACTGTGAGCACACAGGTTGGACATTTTTCCAAAATGTGATTCCTGGAGGCGCTGGGTCATCACCTCCAGCTTTGGGCACCTTTGTTTGACCTTCAAGAACACAGTTATTATAATTTCTATGTGGGCTGTGACATGGAAAAGATGGGAAAGCACTATTCAAATGATCTCACCCAACTGCCTGATTTTAAATGACATTACTATATTGATGATTTATAAATTTGTATCTCCAGCTACAACTCTCCCCGGAACCCCAAGTTCCTGTATCCAATACCCTAAGTAACATCTTCACTTGTAGGTCTGACATCCCGAACTAAAAATACCCAGAAGTGATCTCATAGCGTCTCGTGGCACCGAGATACAATTTAAAAAGGAGGGATCCTCGGCTTCCAACCCATCAGCAAACAGAGGAGCTAAACGCCTAGCGGTCCCCAAATATGACCACTTCTCACTCCCTCTGTCACTTCTGCTCTAGGTCACGCCACTGTCAGCCACACCCGCCACCACTTCAGTTCCCTCCATGCCACCACCTAGACACTGCAGTGACCATTCTATGATGTAAAACTGATTATATAACTTCCCTGCCTTTGACCTTCCACTGGTTCCTCATCACACTTAGAAGAAACCTGGAAAGTCCTTTGCACGACCTACGGAGCTGTGAATGATCTGGTTCCAGGGTCTCTCCAGCATCTTTCCCAGCTGACCATGCTTATCCACACCGGCCCCCTTACTGGTCTCCAAAACCACCACATGCGCCCCCACCTCGGGCCTCGTACTTGCTGTTCCCCAGTTTCTAATCTCTTCCCTAGGTATTTCCATGCCTGGGCCCTTACTTCATTCAGATTTTTTCTCAAATATCATTGCCTCCTCAGAAAGGCCTTTTTGAAAATCCCACCCAAAATAACATTACTTGAGGCTCTGTCCCCTCAGTCTGCTTTGTTTTCTTTACAGCAGATAATTTTACTTCCCAATTTATACTTGTTTATTTTCTGTTTCCCTGAAAGTAAGTTCTATGAGGACTGGGGTGTGTTTGTTTTGTTCACTCCTGAGTCCTTAGAACCTAGAATGACAGCAGGCATACAGGCGCTCCAGCAAATAGTCACTTGACTGGTCGTGAGTGAAGGAGTGCTGGGAGTGTATCTGGCAGGTTGGCCTGGGAGAACAGCTGGAGAAGACACAAGGAGGGGCGTGTCTCAGGTGCCTCTGCGGTAATTCAGGCCACAGATGGGGATCCAGGCAGGAGCAGTGTCTTGGGAACTGTCTTCAGAAGAAAACATAACATATAAATGTGTGTGTGTGTGTGTGTGTGTGTGTGTGTGTGTGCTCACAAGCAAATCCAAGGACAGTCATTCTGATGTCATCTTGTCAAAAAAAAGTAGAATATGGTCCAATCAATCATTATGAAATGACGTTCAGGTTGTCAGCCAATCATTGTATGCAGCATATATTTATTGCCAGCTATATAATGGGGCACCCGTGCCTATAGGGCAATGGAAGTTTCCTCTTTGAGAAAAGAAAAATAAGAAATCAGGAATATGAGTCTCGCTTTAAGAAGCAAATCGACTTTAATTAAAGGCAGATGATGGAAAGACTTGACCCAAGCAGTGCTCTGCTTATCCAGACACCTTCCAGTAAATGTCTGTGTAAAGGAGGCTAAGCTTGGTCACAGTGAGGTCGCCGTGCTTATCATAAGCGCCATAGTTCTTTGTTGAGTTTCCTGCCACTCAAAGTAAAGAAAAAGGAGACCTTAAAAAAAAGGTCAATCACCATTGTCAGAGTGTGCCTTTATGAAATGTATTTTTTTTTTATGGATGTCAAGATTTGAGAAACATAAATAGTAACAAAAAGTAATAACAAAGGCTACTGTTGGCAACAGTAACAGTTTATATTATTATTGATTACTTCAGAAGCAAAGAAATTTTATTAAAAAAATTATTTTCCCACCTAGAATTAAGCTTTTTATCCTCCAACACTCTAAACACTTCACAATTCCTTGTGATTTGGAACATTAATTTCATTTCTTGGTATGTCTCTTTGCAACAAGTTTATATTAAATAAAAACATGTGTATCTGTTTCAAAATAAAAATGCAACTTCATTCTGCAAAGATTTAAGGGCAGGAGTGGGCGGACTGCCTGGCTGGGCCTCAAGCACATGGGGCTTACTTAGGTGGAGGGGGCAGCCATTAAATTAAAAAGAAATGATTTAATTATCCTTTAAGAAAATCTTCAGAGTACTCTGAAGGTGAATAACATGGGAGTCTGAACTTGGAAGGCTGTGGGATTGGGGAATTCAGGGAAGGTTTCTTGAGGAAGAGGCACTCAAGCTGGGACCAAAAAGACAAGTGGGCATTTTCCTGGTGGGGTTAGGATGGAGAACAGGCATCCTGGCACAGGGAATGGCATGTGCAAAGTCTCAGAGTGGGAAGGAACAGAAGACTCTTAGGAGCCAAACAGAGAGCCAGAGCAGGAGTGTAGGGGAACCCGACTGAGACGGGACAGGCAGGAATGCCAGGGTCGGGCATGCAGGGCTTTGAAAGGCATGTCAATGATTTTAGATGCTAATCTATTCCAAGAAGAAGGGAGAAGAACAGGAGGAAAACCAGGAAAGGGTTTTAAGCAGGGGAGTCATATAACTAGATTTATACCTTATAAAAAGATTAATCTGGCTGTTGGTGAAAAAGTATTTCCATTTTTGGTAACATTGCAAAACTAAAATTTAGAATAGTGGCATAGGACTATTAAAAATTACAGGGTGAAGTATGACCTATTTATTTTAAATATATACTTGGGTTTCAGTTTCAAGACCTCAATTTGAACCTCCGCAAGGCCTCACAGTGGCAGGGCTGGAGAAGCTGGAAGCGGCAGCCACAGAGTATCTCCAGAGCGGTACACACGAGAGCACGTCACAGCGGGTCCCTACGAGACGCAAGACCGCCAGACATGGCGTCGCGATCCAAAGCCGCAGGATGCGGGGAGCGTATTAACGGACAGATACCTGATGGCATAAGACAGCAGGCAAAGGACTGAGGATCTGCAGGTGAGATCACTGATAGAACCTATAAAGTAAGTACGCTTAAGCTTTTTAAAAATATGAAAAAGGAATTAAAATATGAGAAGAGATCAATGTATTGTTAAAAATGGCTAGGAAGATTTAAAAGAGAACTAGTAGAACATCTAAAATTGAGATTGAAAATGTACAAAATGAACAAAAGAGCAGCAGACTCCGAGACACCGAGGAGTGACTGGCAGTTCCCTCGGGGCAGGGGCTGGAGTGGGTGGGTGGGCGACAGAGGGGCACAAAGATCTCAGTCACGATACGTGTCGGTCACAGGGATGGATGTGCAGCGTGGAGCACACTGCCGGTGGGTCTGCAACACCTTCCTGTGCTGGCAGATAGTGACCGCAGTACTTGGGGTGAGGATTTACTAATGCGGGGAATGGGTGAACCGCAGTATTATATACTTCAAACCAATATAATATTGTATATCAACTATACTTGCATAAAAAAAAGAAAGAAAAAAATTGACAATGTAATCTTTTAAGTAAAAATTCCACTAATTCAAATTAAGTAGCAAAGTAAACAGCTGAAGAGAGAAATGGTGTTTGGAATATATATACAAAGGAGTTACCCAGAAGACTGATGTGATAAAAGAGGAAAAAGTAAAGGAAATGAAAAGAGGAGCAAAACATGTCTAGAATAGGATTTTAGAAGAGAGAGCCTATAGCAATATTAGCCAAAACAATTTCAAGATGAAACATTATGAGATAGAAGATATAAATTAAACACATATACATGAAATGCAAAGAGAAGTAAGTATCTAACATAATGGGAGATTTTAATAAATCTTAGTAATCGAAAATTCAAACAGGTAAATAACTTGCAAGGCTATGAAATATTTATATAACAGCTTGGCATAATGAATACATATAGACCCCAGCAGCTGAAAAGAGGTTACACACACACACACACACACACACACACACACACACACACACACACACACACACACACACACACACACACTTTCTGTCAGCCAGCCAGAGGGGATATGCCCATGGCTAACCCTTCATGCATTATTATTTATACTGACCTTTCTGGTAAGGTAAAAACAATTCACATCTTGGCTAAAATAAAAGGCAGCCTGGGTATTTAAGATGGACATAGAAAACTGTTGGTAATTATTCCTTTAATCAGGTCTGGTTCTGGAGACACTCCAGTCCCTTCTTAAATACTCTTTATCTTTATTTGTGTCATGGCTGTGGGACGTCTGATGTCCAGAGCCTTAAATACTTCTGCACAGACACTGCCCTTAAATCATTCCAGACAAACATGGGATAAAATCGCACCAACTGATGCTCAATCTATTGACCCCACCTCTGCAGATCACATCGTTAAGGAGAGCCGACAACTGTGGTGAGACCTGGAAAATCCTTGACTGTCTCTGGCTCTGGGTCAATGGAAAACAAAAGGGAGAACTGAGAATTCTTAAAGTTTCCACAAGCTTTTTCTACAAAGGACTGTTCTGTAGCCATGGTAACAAGTAGCCGCCCGAATTGGTTGCAAACCGTTTGTAGATAATAACTCCCCTCTGTGAGCCCACTTGTTCAAGTCAACCAAACAGTTTCAGCAATGTGCTTCTGAAAGTGGGCTGCCCAGGGACACATTCACTCCAAAAATGTGACTTACCTGAAGGGTCAACAAATCAGCCGCCACCGTGCCTGAGCCACTGCACACCGCAGCAGCAGATGAGGTAGCCACCCATGCCTTCTCAGGCACCAGCCCAAAACGTCCGTCTCCTACTGGCTCAGCCATCTGACTGCCATCTTTGTTCCCTCCATTGGCCTCGGACATACACAGATAGAAACCCTTAGATCGACCTGGTGAGCATGCAGGGGTAGCCAGCCAAGCCTGCCCTGGCTGAACACTGGAGTGTCTCTGATGAGAAACCCCTTCCCGGTAAACAGGATGGCCTTGGACACTGTGCCTGCCTTGCAAGGGGGCACTTGTGCCATCGTCTGAACAGCGCGTGTATGCTCACACCTGATGGGTCTGCTAACGTATCATCATTAAACCACACAAGGACACGACTGGCCTGAGTGATCCGACCCCCAGCCTAGGGGACTTGGCAAATCAATGGCTCTGATTGTGGGCACTTGTTCACACAGCTGATACTTATTTGGGAAATCATCTGAAGCTGTGTTTTGTCTTGCCTGCGCCTCTGTGGCTGCTGAGCTCTCTCTCTCCAGCACAGCTAGACAGCCGCCAGACAAGCCTCATCCATGCTAGTGAAAACCCTGCTGACCACCCAGGGCACACCGCCGAAGAGGCAGCATGTCACAAGGCATGGAGAGCTGGAGGGGGTGGTCAAGGGCATGACCACCAGCTGGCCAGAGAACCGGACCCGGGCAATTGAAGGCCCTACACCCCCTTCCTGTGCTTGGAATGTATGCTCCTTACGCCGCTCCCCCAGGGGCAGCTATTCTTAAGGACATAGCCTTCTGCGGCCGAGGCCATTTGGTTGGCATAACGGGCCCGAACCCGGGTCAGGCTTCCATGTAAACATGGGAGATCTGGCAGGCAAGGGCAGACGTCCATTCACCCTGCAGCCTGGCATGCAAGTCCTCTCTTCCTCTCTTGCCCGTTGAGCCTGCCGCCAGCCCACCCAGAGAGGCCCGCCTCTTCCTTTGCTCTCCATGCCCTCCATGTGTGGGGCTGGTTTCAGATTTCACCCCAGAAGCTGTCAAGGTTGCCAACCAACAGGTGTTCAGGCTGAAGGAAGAAAGTATGGCCAGAACACAGTGCTGGATTGGGGCTGGGGCTGATCGGTAGGCGGAATGGGGGAGGGAGTGAAAGGTAAGTGTGACCTGGGAAAAGGGAAAGCATGACGAATGCCACATGAGAATCACACAACACAGTGTCCACGGCTGGCGGTCCGGCCTGCTCGCCTCACTAGCTGTGCAATATTACTCTAGTTTCAAATAAATCGAAGCTGTGAGACCCAACAGATCACTGGAGGAAAAGAAATAAACCTGAAGGATTGATTTTTATTTGCCTAAAATGCTTATTATATTTGACATGAGGCACATTCTCACCAGAGAAATGACACTTTCAAACAAGGGGACTGACACGTCCAGATTTGGGTCAGAGAGCCTGGATTTGGGGCCTGAGAGCTGAGCTTCACAGGGATTAACTTCTCCGTGTGTACTTCACAATTCTGGCAGTAAATGGAGAAAACTTATTGTTCATCTGAAAGAACTATTTCGGTGTAAAAACTGGGAAATATGACAAAATTCATAATGCAAGGCACATCTTCCCTTTTATCCCAAGCAGTCATTCAGGGCAAACCAGAAAATGCTGTCGGATCTCAGCGTGAATGAGGGACTGTGACTCCGGGGCACAGAGACCCAGGAGGAGGGGCTGCTGCTCACCCACGTGCAGAATGATCTCAAATCTTTCGGTGGTCTCGTGTTTCGCTTTGGGCCAAGCAGCACAAGTGGGAAAGTGGCTAGAAATGATCAATGAGCAAGTGATGCCAAAGAAACTGAATGGCCTGGAAAGAAACTGGGAAGTTTCCCAGCTGCAGAAGAAAGTCAGTAAAACAGAGCTTGAAGGTGGAATGCAGGGCACGGAGACGAATAATGCCTGAGCAGGGCAAAACGATACCCAACGCCAGCAGGGCCGGCCAGGGCAGAGGCATGCGCAGGGTAAGCAGGACAATGTGCCAGGCCTGCCGGATCAGAACTGAAAACCTGCTTATAAGTGTTTTTCAGAGGTGAGCCAGATTCTTCAAAGTTATTTCAAAGACCCAAGAATATTGGTAATGGGGCGGTATGGAGAGAATGGGAGAACGTACAAAAAAGTGTGGATGTGTACAGAACTCCCACCTGGGTTCTATACAATTGATTATTGCATAGAGGGATGATTTACACATTCCTGTACTTGTTTTTAAAGTATTTTTTCCCTGACTCAAGAATTAGGATGTAATCTCCCAAGGCTCTGGGTCATGAGTGGATGTTGGACTGTGAGAGAATCTACATAGTTAGCACCTACTGGGAAATATTTGTTTCCCTGTGAGTAACCCCATGTCAGCTAGGTCTCCAGTGGGTTATGAAAAAGGCGACAGTGACACCCCTGAATCTTCTTCTTTTGGTTGAGAATAGGATGAAGCTCCTTAAAATCACTTCTTTTTAAAGATGTCTGACTGTTGGAGCAGCTGCTCAGAGGCTGCCAGAGAGGTGAGCAATTCACCCTGTAGCTCACCATCCAGGGTCCCTATTACCGCGAAATGAGGGGGCTTCTCTCCTCCAAGCGTGGAGACCCTCCTGCCCAAGGGGAAGGAGATCGTGGAGGAACAGGGTCAGGCTTCTGCAGACGCCATGACAGAAGCCCAGTTCTTAGTGGGACTCTTTTTTTTTTTTTGTAGATAATTATTTTTTATTGAAGGGTAGTTGACACACAGTATTACATTAGTTTCAGGTGTACAACACAGTGATTCAACATTTACATACATGATAATTCTAGGTACCAGCTATCACCATACCAAGTTGTTACAATATTTTGATTATATTCCTTATGCTATACATTACATCCCGGTTACTTATTTATTTTACAATTGGAAGTGTGTACTTTTTTTTTTTTTTTTGTGAGGGCATCTCTCATATTTATTGATCAAATGGTTGTTAACAACAATAAAATTCTGTATAGGGGAGTCAATGCTCAGTGCACAATCATTAATCCACTCCAAGCCTAATTTTCGTCAGTGTCCAATCTTGTGAAGCATAACGAACAAGTTCTTACATGGAGAACAAATTCTTACATAGTGAATAAGTTACATGGTGAACAGTACAAGGGCAGTCATCACAGAAACTTTCGGTTTTGCTCATGCATTATGAACTATAAACAGTCAGTTCAAATATGAATACTCATTTGATTTTTATACTTGATTTATATGTGGATACCACATTTCTCTCTTTATTATTATTATTTTTAATAAAATGGTGAAGTGGTAGGTAGAAACAAGATAAAGGTAGAAAACATAGTTTAGTGTTGTAAGAGAGCAAATGTAGATGATCAGGTGTGTGCCTGTAGACTATGTGTTAATCCAAGCTAGACAAGGGCAATAAAACATCCACGTATGCAGAAGATTTCTCTGAGAACGGTGGGGTGAGGTTCTAAGCCTCACCTCTGTTGATCCCCAATTTCTCACCTGATGGCCCCCCTGCGACTGTGCCTGTCTTAGGTTGTTCCTCCCTTGAGGAATCTTACCCGTCTCTGGCTAACCAGTCATCTTCCGGGGCCATACAGGGAAATGTGAAGTTGGTAAGTGAGAGAGAAGCCTTATTGTTTGAAAAGGTTAGCTTTTTACTTCTTTGCATATTTATGCCCTGTGGCTTCTATGCCCAGCATCTGTCTTGAGGTATCTTTACCACTTGGAGGAGTTATGATACTCGGTAAATTTGATATGAGGCACGAATTCTATTTAAGGGTTGTAATTAGGAAGGAAGAAGAAAAGCTATAGAAGTAGCAGGCGGAAGAAAACATGGGAAGATTGATTATTTCTTTGGCATATCTTCTTGTAGAGTAACTTCAGCATGTATAGGTTTTAAGCTACTACTTAAATTGCGCACACACATTAACATAATAGGAGTATAGTTACATAACCAAAGCATATCTGTAATTACCAGCCATCTCCAGTGAAACCGAGAAAACCAGTTAGGCACCTTACGTATTTGTGAAAACTTATCTATGACATGGTGGATATTGTCCAACTGAACTTGAACAGTCTGAGAGAAATCAGACAAATTAAAACAACCCATTCCTGGGGACTGCTCACATCCCATATGTTCTTTTTTTTTTTTTTTTTTTAAATAATTATTTTTTATTGAAGGGTAGCTGACACACAGTATTACATTACATGAGTTTCAAGTGTACAACACAGTGGTAGAACATTTATATACATAATTCTAGGTTCCAGCTATCACCCTACCAGGCTGTTACAATATCTTGACTATATTCCTTATGCTATACATTACATCCCGGTTACTAATTTATTTTACCATTGGAAGTCTGTACTTTTTTTTTTTTTTTTTTTTTTTTTTTGTGAGGGCATCTCTCATATTTATTGATCAAATGGTTGTTAACGACAATAAAATTCTGTATAGGGGAGTCAATGCTCAACCATATGTTCTTTTAACAGTAAATAGTCTATAGTTGTAAGATTTTGGAGCGCTACAATTTGCACTTCTCCTAATTCTTGGTTGAGTTCCAACAGTATAGATCCAGTCAAATTTGTTGTTTTACTGTATGCACAGGCCAGCTTAGATATCTCCTTCCTCATTCCCATGGCAAGTCCAGGAGCTGGTGGGATGAGTGCATCTACACCTGTAGCAGTGCGTGGATCTTTGTTGGGGTTTTTTGATGATCATCTTCTGGCATGAGTCTTCCAGAGAGTGCTGATGTTGGAAGTTCTTTTTCATATCGTATCTTAGTTCATTTTCGGGGTAGCCCAATTAGGCTTTGATCCTCTGTATAAACACAAACAGGCCCTTTGCCTACACTTTTATATGCCCTTTATACACTTGTGTAGAACTCATTGGAGGTTACCACACAGGAACTGCCTTTTTTTTTTTTTGATATCATCAATCTACACTTACATGACGAATATTATGTTACTAGGCTCTCCCCTATACCAGGTCCCCCCTATATACTCCTTTACAGTCACTGTCCATCAGCATAGCAAAATGTTGTAGAATCACTACTTGCCTTCTCTGTGTTGTACAGCCCTCCCCTTTCTCCCACCCCCCCATGTATGCTAATCTTAATACCCCCCTTTTTCTTCCCCCCCCCTTTATCCCTCCTTACCCACCCATCCTCCCCAGTCCCTTCCCCTTTGGTACCTGTTAGTCCATTCTTGAGTTCTGTGATTCTGCTGCTGTTTTGTTCCTTCAGTTTTTCCTTTGTACTTATATTCCACAGATAAGTGAAATCATTTGGTATTTCTCTTTCTCCGCTTGACTTGTTTCACTGAGCATAATACCCTCCAGCTCCATCCATGTTGCTACAAATGGTAGGATTTGCCCTTTTCTTATGGCTGAGTAGTATTCCATTGTGTATATGTACCACATCTTCTTTATCCATTCATCTATCGATGGACATTTAGGTTGCTTCCAATTCTTGGCTATTGTAAATAGTGCTGCAATAAACATAGGGGTGCATTGGTCTTTCTCAAACTTGATTGCTGCATTCTTAGGGTAAATTCCTAGGAGTGGAATTCCTGGGTCAAATGGTAAGTCTGTTTTGAGCATTTTGATGTACCTCCATACTGCTTTCCACAATGGTTGAACTAATTTACATTCCCACCAGCAGTGTAGGAGGGTTCCCTTAGTGGGACTCTTGCAAGCATGTGTGTTGAAAATAAAAAAGACTTATCTGTCTTGTATTTGTTTATTACTTATGGGATTTGAGGAGGTGCACTAAATGGACACACGTACAATAGAGCCATCAAAATAAACATGGAAGACCTAAGGTGAACCAAGGAGAGGAGAGAGAAATACAAGCTAAGAGAGCTACTGCGACTACATTAGAAAAGCAGCTCACCTTGGCATTCAAAACACATCAGGAAACACGAGGGAGTGTATAGTCCCTATGATCTGATAAAACCAAGCGCGCACTGACTCCTTAGGCGACACAAGGCTTCCTCACATACTGAATTCACGGACACGTTCCACGCATCTCTCAGTCTCTTGCTTCTCCTCGTCACCACTGCCACAAAGCAGACCCAGCCTGCCCAGCTCTCTCACCCGGAGCACTTCAAAAGACGCCACCAGTCTTCTCCGGATCCCACCAATCTCCACACTGGGGGGTGTGCCTTATTAAAATGCAACTATGAGATCACATCTCATTGGTCTGCTTTTTAATTGACATATAATTGACACAGCATTGTATTCATTTTAGGTGTACAGCATAATGATTTGACATCTGAATATTGCAAACGGATAACCACAGTGAGTTCGGTGAACAGCCATCACACAGTTCCAGTTTGTCTCCCTTGTGCACATCCCGTTGCCTGAAGGACAAAGTTCACAACTCCGAGGGCTGCACACCAGCGCCGCGGGGCCCCAGAGCAGCGCAGCACAGGTCTAGGCATTCGCTCTGCTTGTAAGGCTCCCCCTCCTTACCTCCCCGCCAGTTCCCCCCACGTCTTCTTCAATAGCTAACTTCTATTACTTTACACCTGTCTACCCCAGAAGTTTTACCTATCCAGCCCTGAAGGAATTTGAGTTTGCAAGGAAGCTCTTTGTTTTTGGACCAGATATCAGCAAAGTGGTCATTTAAGGAATGAAACAGGGCAGAAAAGGGGCCTGAGCCTACTGGGCATTCTCAACCATCAGGTTCTTTTTCATAAGCTTCAGTAGCTTCTAATAGCTAAGCAAGCAGGTTAAGGCAGGCATAGCCCTCCCTGTAACCCCACGGCCAGGTGTGAAGGCAAGCACAGGCTGGATTCCACGACACGCTTAAACATCTATGCACCAACCCCACAGAAACGGTCAGATGTGTTCTGTAAGCTCCACGGTGTCCACCTCTCAGCCCTTTCAAATTCATGGCCTGCATGGAAATTCACCTGGAATGTGACGGCAGCAGACCAGGGTGCTACTAACACCAACACTGGGGTCAGGCGGTGAGTTCTCTGAGGCAGCGACAGAACCCAAGACTCACTCAGAATCAGGCTCCACGGAGGGTATGGGCTTGCGGGAAGGTGGGAGTGCCGTCCCCCACAGCCTGCCCGGGGGGCTGGGACCGACCCCGTACCCGCTCAACCAGCTGGACAAAGAACCTGCTGAGCAAGCAGCAGCTCCACCCAGGTCTGCCATCCCTCCTTCCTGAAGCCTCTCCTTTGTCTTCCAGGACACCCTTCTCTCTTGGTCTCTGTCTTCAAATCTAGACTAAGGGGGTTCAGTCCCTTTCACTGCTGCTTTCTTCCATCCAGCCCCTTACCATGAGTATCCCCCCAAATTCATCTCTTTTGTCATTTCTCTGTTCACTATGTTATCCTCCCTGGAAGACTTCCTAGACAACCAGAACATCTACCTCCATCTATTTGTTCATGCCTCCATGAAAAACCTGTTCCTCCTCCTGCAAGTCACCACCCTGGGAGTGGATGTCTGTACTGCTGCCACTAAATCAGAAAACCGGGAGTGATGCCACGTTCTTCCCTTTCCCCGATCAACAACTGATGCATCAGGCTGGATAAGTGTTTGCTGTGGGAGCTGTCCTGTGCAGTGGAGGGTGCTGAATGTCCCCTGGGGAGCGGGGATCACCCCCCGTTGAGAAGCACATGGCCCAGTCCTATAGATTCCACTACATTATTTATCTTCTAACTACAATATTTATACATATAGTACAATTATATAGTACACTATATATATAGCACAATATAGTGTACTATAAACCACTACAGTATTTATCTCCTCCATTCTATTTTCTTGCTATTAATTTTATTAAATTCCACATCATTTTATGTCTGGCTTTCTCCACCTGACTCCCACCTGACTGTGAAAAGCTGGCTGACCCAGAGTTATTCCTGACTCAAACCTTTATTGCCACCTTCCTTTAAAGAAAAGCAGAACACCTGCTTTTCAGCCTCCCTGAGTGGCCAGGTGACACCGCTTAGCATGGCAAATTAGGTTTGCAAAGAGGTAACAGCCAAACTTAGAGTGTCCAAGGCTTTGGGATCACCTGGCTTGGACGGCATCTCAGACTCATCACTGGGTAAATGTGCAGCTGTAGGAAAGTTACTGAGGTTCTCTGCACCCCATCGGTCACACTGACCTTGTAGGGTCACTGTGGAGATAAAGTGTTTAGTACACCTGGCTGGATGTAAACCCTGGTAAAACGGTGGCTATGACACAGGAATGGCGGTGATGAGGCAATCTCTTTTCCTTGCTAATCAAAAGGCCACTACATCGCACCTTACTCCACCATGCATGCCTTTGAAGACTCAGATTAGCAGGCTTCCTCGAAGTTTTCTCACAATTTCCTTCTAAACTATAGGCCCTTTCTTAGATATTACTTGTTTTTCTCCTTCACAAGACAAAGATCAGATCTTCTTTTGTCTGTTCCCAGGACCGCCACCACGCATGCTTGATAAATGAGAGGCTCAGTATAGGTTTGTTGATTGAGTCAACAAATGAATGAATATTAGTAATATACACCAGCTTTGCAAACAATTTCAATTCCTTTTAGTGGCAGGGGATGGGGGGAAGTGGGTCTTTAAAAAGCTTCCGACAAATCTACCAGGTGAAGTTTTAAAAGAAATTTTACCTCGCTAGCCTAGCACCTCTGGCCAGCTTTTAAGTAAACTGAAGCCAGGGAACAAATTATTCAAAGGGTAAAGAGGAAAACTATACACAGGACCCCAACCTTTGCGGTCATCCTTTAAAAACCTTATTCTAAACAAATTCACCTAGACTCTCACAGAGAGCGGCCCTGCAAAGCGCGGACAGAGGAGTCGCAGCTTTGACACTCCGGCGATACAGGCGTTTCCCAAAGCAAAGAGCCTCACAGCTGTGCTTCCAGAAGTGTTGCTGAGACGCGGACACGCTTGGCTCACCTGTCCAGTCTCTATTTAGCAGGCTGTTAATAAACTGAAGAATACCCACATTTCTAGGGGAAAATGATCAACAGTGACCCTAGCTGGTGTTATTTTGGTCTCTCTGTGTTGGAGAACCGACCACATGTGGCTGGAGCCCAGGTGGCGGACTTTCTCCCTGGATTTTGGACCCAACCACCTGTCCGGCTCCAGACAGACTCCCCTTTCCTAGATCAGAATTTATTACATCATCTCTTCTGGATGATCCCTCAATCAAATCTCATTAAAAAGGGACAGGAAATGAATTATTGGAAACACGTTTCTTAAAAAGACTCCCAGGAAAACCCCTTTCCTTTCCCCTTAAAAAAACAAAAACCCAGGGGCCACAGGAATACGCGCACAACTCACTCTTTAAAAGGTAACTTCCATCCGCACGGCCACAGGCGTCTCCGTGGCACGCGTGAGTTTCTGCTTTTTTCCTGCAGCCCTGCAGGCCTCCGGCGACTCCCGCGCTGCCCGGACGCCCGCAAGGGCACCAGCCCGGGAGGCAGGCTCGCGGCGGGGCGGGGTCCGGGGCGGGCAGTACCAGGCCGGGCGCGCCGGGCGCGGGGCTGGGGTCCGCGGCGCTGGGAGGGACGGGCCGCGTCCCGCCGCCAGGCCCACCCCCTCCCGCGGCGCGGCCCCCGCCCCCCCACGCCCCCCGGGCCGCGCGCACTGTTGGCCGCTGTCCCCTCGTGGGCCGGTGACGTGAGCGGCCGGCCGGACGCACCTTCCAGACGCCCCGGGCGCCCCGCGCCGTCCGGTCTGCAGAGGGGCCCAGGGCCCGGCGCGCTCGGAGCCCCCGCCGCGGCCAGAGGCGCGCACAGCCTCGCCGCCCGCGTCCCCGCCGCCCGCCCCGTGAGCGCGCCCGCCCGGAGCCTCGCCGGCGCGAATCCCGCGGCCCCGGCGGCCCCGCCATGCTCCCCAGCGCCGCGGCGGCCCGCGCCGGCGCCTCCTGGGACGCGGCGGCCGCCTCGGCGCTCCTGGGCTGGACCCCCGCGCCGGGCTTTGGCGGCCTGGGCAAGAGTTTCCTGATCGAGAACTTGCTGCGCGCGGGGGCCGCCCCGCCGCTCGCGCCGCCGCCGCCGCCCCGGGCCCTGCCGGCCGGCCCGGTTCCCCTCCAGCTGTGCCCCGCGGCCGAGCACGTGCGCGCCGGCGGGGCGCCCTGCGGCCCGCGGTGGGCGGTGCAGGCGCTCAGCCCGTCGGCGGACGGCGCGGGGCTGCCGGGCCGGGCTCCGGGGGACCGAGACTGCGCCTTCCGGCCTTCGGCCCCAGGTGAGCGGCTCTCCCGCAGCGGCCGGCGACCCGGGGGCTGGGTGTTGGGGGCGCGCGCTGCGCCGGGCGCGTCCCAGGGCACCTCCAGGTTGGCGGGGATAACCCCTCCGTGGTGAGGAGGGTGCCGCCGTCGGGGTGACCGCCCGGCCCGCATCACCAGCGTCCTCCCTGTCCCCTGCTCCCACGCGTGGGGCCGGGGCTGCCTCGGGGTTCGGCCTCTCCGGTGAACCCCGAAGGCACGGCCGTGTGGCAGCGGCAGGGGCGGCCCAGCCCCAGGCCCCTGCGCTCGCTGGGCCGCTTGCTCGGCGTTTCCCAGGTCCACCCCTCCCACTCCCCGTCCGGAGGCCACCCGGCTCCCCGGGAGGCTCTGGGCAGGGAGGGCTCCGCGCGGCCCGCCGCGGGGCGCTGGCCGCTCGCCCGGGACGGTCGGGCCTTGCAGAGGCGCTCGCAAGCGTCTTTGGAAGGAGAGCTGCGCAAAGCTGTGGCCTTCTTCGCTCTGATTCGGGTTACTAAGGCGCAGGACTTTCCCTTCCGGCTGAGCTGAAGCAGCTGACAGGGCACCTGGGGCGGGAAGTTCACCAGTAAATGGGAATTTACCCGAAGACGGGAGCTTTTCGTTGCTTATAATTCCCGCAACCCTGGGAAGAGGATGCGGACAGTTTGAGCAAATCTCAGGTCAAGTGAGGAGGGGCTGCGGGGATTGGCGGTGGAAGGACAAGCCCCTTGGAACCTCAGAAGCTGAGAGCCAGGTGGATTTAGAGACAGTCTGGGTAGGGGGCGGCTTGCGTCCGTAGACGATCTTCAGTCGCTCTTTTATTCTCTGTGCGTTTGTCCAGAATGACTAATAGACGCTTTTCCAGCGGACTCCATTGTCCCAGCAAACTGCCGGATCAAATTTACTGCTAATGGCTTTATAGAATCTAACGTGTTTAGAGCCGGTCCTGGTCTTTCGGTTTGAAATGGTCGCTCACAGAACGGAACAAGCATTATCACGCGAGCGCCGGCCCCACTCGCACAGTGGCAGCCCAAATGCTGGGAAGCGCTTCAGCGCCCCGGGAGGGGAAGGAACACACGCAGGCAGTGTATGTGCCTCCGAGATTTGGGCCACTCTGTGCTTTTCCAAGTATTATAAAGCAGGTTCGTGTAGACAAGTTAGTAAATAATTAATGTTACTTAAGAACATTTTCAAGAAAATGTGTTTTGCGTAACTGTTGGTGGTCCGGCATTGTGTCCACAGCCGTTGATTCTGAAAATTCCTTACATTGCTCCTGACCATGACTGGCTACCCAACATGGACAGCTACTTAATTTTAACCTTTGTAGATTTTACAGATTAAATTTAAACCAAATGTGAATCAAGTGCAGATATTTCAATAATCCGACAAAGAATTTCATGTACCTATTCATTTTGTTCAAAATATTTTAATTATGGGGTAAAAGGTTTCTTACCTGTATTCCTCTTGTTTTCAAGAACATATTCCTTCTTGTACACGTATTAGAGTGTCAAACTGCAAAAATGATTTTTGGAATAATTAAGAGAGTGTAAGTGTTTATATTTCCCTTTGAAGTATGTTCTTCTAGGTTAATTTTAACTTGAACAAATAACCTTTTATTTTGAAAAATCATTCTTGTTAAGAGTGCATTTAAGTTTTGAAACTAGAAAAATATCTTAAAAAGAAAAAATACCCCATAAATGTTTGCCCACAAATGTGCTTATAACCAGTCTTTTCATTCATTTTTATAAATTTCCCAATGGGTGTAGTTTTCAGCACCAGTTGTATTTAAGTGACAGATTTTAGCCTTACCCAAAGCTGGGAATTCTTTTACACCGCGTGTAGTTATGAAGTTATAGTGAGTACTGACGATGTCAGCTGTCCCCTGAAGATTAAAGGGGATGAAATAATGTCTGAAATTCTGTAGCGTATTAAGGAGATAGAAAAGCGTCTGTCTTCAGAAAGATAATACCTCTTTCTGAAATGCCAGTGGACAAGCAGTTCTGATCCTTTAGACACTAACTTAGGAGTGAATCAGAAAAATGTGATTTTGAATTATTTCATCAGATGAACTACCCACTTTTTCCTCGACCATAACTTGTTCAGTTGCACCAGCCTAAATGTTGAATGAAAAAACGCCAGAGTTCTTTTCAAATGCGTCAGTGAAACAGCACCATTTAACTAGGGGCTTTCTGCCCTGGCATAGATTTCTGCTTCATTATTTTTGTTGCCCACTATTGATCACACTATATACCTCATTCATTCAGCAGCCGCTTACTGAGCGTCTCCCCTGTGTCGGGCTCTGTCCTAGGCCGTGGGATGATCAGGGAATGGAGCACATGCCTGTCTCTGCCCTGTGGGGCTTGCGTTCCATGTTCTGGGCTGTTTTCTGGTTTGCCGAACATTGTCATAGTTGTTAGCTGCTCTAATCTTCATAATAGGCCAATTTTTCTCTACAATGATTATTCACCTGCTTGTTTTCTTTTTGTCTGAAGTATCTGTTTAAACATCCATGGACTTGTAAAAAGAGAAAAAAGTTGCCGCAAATCTTCATATTCCTTGGGTCTTTCATTAAATATGAGAAACGAATAAGGGAAAATGGGATAACTAAGTACATGTATCAGAATAATAAATCAGATTGTGATTTTGTATCTGAGCCTGTAAGGAAGGAAACTGGCCTTCGCTTTCATCTTGTCTGCAAGGTGGTGATAACGAAGCAGCGATGTGGGCTTGTGGGTCATAGACGAGAGGAAGCTGTTCTTCTCCATCCCTGGAAGTTGGCCGGTGTTTGAGTGTTTAGAATAAGAAAAGGAGCTCTCCATAGCTACGTGCTGTCAGGTTGTTTATGTAGAGTACTTTAAAAACTTAAAAAACCAAAAGGGCACATTCAATGCAAGAGGCAGTGAGTAGGTTCACCTCTAAGAGTTGTATCTGAAACGAAGGAAGTCTTGGATCTGTTATAGTTTATTAGTGGAAACCAAGAGGTTTTGCAAGTAAATCCCAATCAGAGGATTCTTTCCTAGATGCTTGCTAATGTCATTATTTAGGCAGATATTGTGTAGATTAAAATATTCATAGTTCTGTAAATAAAAGGTCTTGAAATGCAAAAAGCTAACAATTTAAATTTCTCTTGGTTATGCCACCAATTTTCTTTAAGGTGAGTGGACATAGCCTTGCTTTTTAATAGCATTTATTACTTTAAACACTGGAAAATGCTTGCTATAAAGATAAATTCTTGAATATAATTTCTTGATTATTAAATCTACTGCATATAACAAGATTAGAAAGCAAATGTTAATTCTGGATAGGTGAATTGAACTTTTTTTAGAGTAATTGTCTCAAGTGTGTTGTATTGTATGGTAGAAAAATGGGCCAGATCCACCGTATCTGCTCTGGCACCTGGTTAGGACTGTTTCTCACCATTGGTAGTTAACCTACATGCTGGTTTTCCTGACCGCCTCCCAGGCCCAGTTGCTATTTACTTCGTAACCCTTGACTCTGTCTTAAACTACTTGCAGCTATGTTTTCTGCTTCAAGTTGTAGTTTTTCTCACTTTCACTGAGATTCACTGGGAGTGTGAAATAAAGTAGCTTCTGCATTTTCCGCACCTGAGGAGGGTGGAGAAGATGGCTCTCTGCTCCAGCTGGGGATTATTCCAACCGAAGACTTTGTGATCTGATTTACTGAGCCAGAGTTTGGTACCAGTTGTTGCGAGCACTGTGCTCCAGACTTGTTCTGACAAATCGAAGCCACAGAACCGTGCATGTTGATGATGCTGATCCTGAACCGGGGCGGAGAGCTTGGGGAATCCAGAAAGGAGTGGGCAAGGGACCCGGTCTAGTGGTTTTTGCTCAGGCCATCACCTCGGCCGTCCTTTGGTGGAATTGGTAGATGAGACTGAACCTTGTTCGTGCTGCCTCTGTATATTTTTTGTAATCTGCTTAACAGTCTTTGGGTTTATACTAACATATTAATAACTTTTACATAGTGTATGAGGAATCCGCTCCAGGCAAATTGATATACGGTCCTCAAGTCAGTGAACTCCTTCAGGCTCAAGAATTCCCTGCAGCGAAGGGAACCCAGAGGACTGAGAGTCCTTCCTCATTGCTGACGGAGCACGCCACCCTCCTTACCAAGTGATGTCAAAGCAGGAGCTGCAGGTCACAGTTTCTCTGCGTTTGATTTGCCTCTGATTGGAGCACTTCTCTCTCTCCCAACCCCTAACATATGCTTCCCTCCTTCTCTTTGACAACAAGGAATCTCAGTGTGTTAGCATGTATGGAAGCTATTGAGATTTAATAATAAAACAGGAGTAGGAACATTTTAGAATTTATCCCTTAGCACTTACTCACTTTGGGGATTTGGAGGTTATTTTAAGAGGCACTATGGTTTGAATGCCCAGAAAATTGCATTCCAATGTAGGCAGAAATAAACATAGGATTCAGAGTTTTATTCAGGAGGGCAAAGGATGCCATATGTTGTGGGCAATTTAAAAGGATTGTCCACAGTGATTTTATCTACATTTGTTTGCCATAAATGTGGCTCGGATGTTGAAGCCAAAGCTGTGCATTGGACTCCATTGTGTCCCTCTTGGAGTCCACCACCTCCTTCCTGTTCTTTTTCTCACTAGAAGAAAGTCCCTTTTTGTGGTAAGAAGGCATTTTGTGGCTAGGCTGTTGCTGAACAATGATAGAGATGGTAGCAACTTGAAAGTTACAAATGTGTAAGTAGGTAATAGATGTGTTTATAAAATACTTTGAGATTCTTTGCTATGAAAGTTTTTATAGGAGTGAAGTGTTGTCTTTAAAATATTTACACAAACGTGTCCTTATGTTAGGGTCAGGGGTAAATACCCCTCACTCAACCTGCTCTCCACCAGCCTCTTTCCATTGTTGATTTGTCCATAACTTTAGAATCCATCCTTTGAAGGAACTTCATTTGTAGCTCTTAATACAATGTTTGTCCACTTGATCTTGGGTTAGTGGAGGCTCTAAGTAAAATGTTTTCTTAATTACAGTGATTTTTTTTCATAGTGAAGGTACAGAATTTTTAAGTCAGTTAAGTAACTGAGTTTCATTCAAATACACCTGGAGTCTGTCATAAATAAAAAGGCAAATTGTAAAAAGAAATGATATGATTTTTATCTAGGAATGCTTGTTAGAACCCTTATGTAAGACTTCATTAGATTATACATCTATTTTTTTATACTCTCCTAGTAAGAAATTGGAGTTTCGCCTTAACATGCTTACCAGATCCCTGTACATTTTATTCCAAAATATTTTACTTTCAGTCATGTTTCCACTTCAAATGAAATCTCTCCCTTTCATTCTTTTTAGCCTCCGGTCAGTCCTTGATTGGGCACTGCCAATAAAGTTACCGTAACTGATTTCATTTTAATAGCACTATTCATTTGTCAAACAGCTATTAGTTGGGAATATTTCAGGAACTCATTTTTTTTTTCTTTTTTGGTTAGTTATATGAACAGTAAACTCAGGGCACTAAAATTCTTTCTGAAGTCAAAGATCAAAAAGCATCTCTAAGATTTTAGACTCTTGTTTCAGGGCCAAAGCATCTGGGAGAAGAAAAGAAAAAAATCTTTTAAGCCTTTTCCTATATTTTGCTGAATATTTAATTGCCTTCTTGCTTATAAATATTCCAAAGACAAACTAGGTTTCACTTCCTTTCACATGTTCAGGCACGATGCCCTAACAATCTTAATTTTATTAATTCCTAGTGACTGTCAGAGATATAAAATATACAATCTATACACTTGTACCAGTCCTGTGGAGAGGACTAAAAATTTCTTGAGATGTAAAAGTTTAAATCTCTAACACTTTTTAAATTAAAAAATATGAAGGAGTTAGTAAACTGTTCTTTGGAAAGATTTATGCACATTGAAAGAGACTAAAAACCATGACCTTTGGCAAGTTTTTTTAACAGATTGTCCTAGGGCTGGATCGAATTTAGGTGTGTTGAACCAATTCTGTAGTTATATTGGGTCTGAAACCAGGAGACAGGCTGATTCCTCAAAGCAGGAATATTTTTTTACAAATGTATTTTCTGTAGGTGCTTTTGCACAACAAATTGAATAGCTGCAACAGAGACCGTGTGGCCTGCAAAGCCTGATGTAATTACTAGCTGGCTCTTTAGGATAAAAGTTTGCCAACACTTCCTCCAAAGCATAAATGGCAAATTGGGTAAATTTTAAAATACCGTGAAGTTTTCTCGGCTGGTTTCAGCCACATGTCTATGATTGTAAAGCCTAGATTCAAGTCTGAGGTCTCTCTGTTGCTGGTTATACGATCCTAAGTAACTCATGTGACCTCACTGTTTCCTCATTTCTAAATGAGAACATGGGTTGGGGTCAGCATGTGACTTTCAAACACATACCTCGAAAGCCCATTCATGTTAGACTCTTGTCCACCATTCTACCATAAGTAAAATTTTGATGAAATGGGTATTGCTGTGCAAGAAACCATCGAAAAATTTATAGGCTTAAAGGAACAATTTATGATTTTTCTCTTGTGGGTTGACTGCACGCTGCGGGGTGGTCCCGGCTCAGAACCCCACTGCGGGTGGACGTCCGCAGGGGCCGCAGGCCTCTGAAGGCCCGGGGCTGGGTGTCCAGGGTGGCTGTTCGCTCGGGGCGGGCCCGCTGCGCCCAGCGGGAGCTGCCCTCCACCCCTGATCCCCCTGGTGTCCCGAGCTGCTGGTAGCCTGGTGCCCGGCTTCTGAAAGGGCGCGTTGCAAGGACACCAGCCGGTATCGGCAAAGTTTTTTACCATGTGGCCTTGCAAGCTGAGAGTGTCACCCCCACTTCCCTGGGTCAGCGCGCCGGCAGGACCGTCCCAGGTGAAGCGAAGGGGAAAGAACCCTCCTCGCCATGGGAGGGGGGCTAAGTAATTCGCAGCTGTTGAAAATCTGCCACAGGGTGAAAGCAGGAGGGCCGCCCGCAGACGTGACCCCCTGCCCTGTCCTGGGGACAGGGGGGTCATGTGCACCTGACCCCGGCGGTGGCAAAGCGGGGGGCCCGGGCAGCCTTTCCGGGCCGGGAGGGTTCTGCCGGTGCCGTTCTGGTACCGTGTTCTCCTCCATGGCGTCGATGGGGCAGTACCCCCAGCAAGAGGCGTCCCCACATCCCAACACACTTTGCTCATTTTTTCCGAGCCAGCGAAGACTCCTCCGGGGGGCAGGTGGCAGCGGTAGGAACCGCCTTCGACGGGCGGTGGGCTCGGGCCCCACGGCGTGAGGCTGGGCCACCCCTGGGGGGTCCGAACCAGCGGCTACTGTCGACCTGCTGCCCCCCGTGTCATCCCTGCGGAGGGTCCTCCCGGTTAGCCTGCCCCTGTGCGCATCTCTGCCACTACTGTCAGGCGAATTTTTCGAACCTAAAGCTTTGTCCTATCACCAAACCCTCAGGAAATCCTCTATTATCCCCGTTTGGCCATGAGACCAAATACAGTTTGTCCTTGGAAACCTCCGTGGCACGGGCGGGTTCAGCTCCTCCAGCCAGGGGCTTCCCGTCGGCCCCTGGGCCTGTGCCAACAGGTGGCTGGGCTCCCGGAGCCGCCCCGTGCGCCCCAGCCCTGCCTCCCCTCCTGCTGGGCCGCCCCCCTTGCTGGCATCCTTCTGTCTCTCGCCATTCTCAGTACCTTCCCAGCCAAGGCCCAGGTTATGGTGTTGGTCCTGCCTCAAGCCTTCTTCACCACAGCCCTGCTCACACTACGCTATCTCTTCCCTCTGAGTTTTAGTGGAAGCCTGGACCACGCTGCTGAGTTCTGTGTGTTGTCCTAGGGTTGACCTCAGACCAGGCTGGTAATGGCAGGACGAACAGCTGACATGGATTGAGCGCCCGCCACTGTCAGGCGTCGGTCTGTGTTCTCAGTGGTCCCATCCTGGCTGTACCTTTTAATCACCTGAACAGCTTTTGAAAAAATGCTGTGCTTAAGGGGCCCCTCCCAGCCAGCCCGAGTCAGTCCTGTTTGATTGGTCTGGGGCCTGGGCATCTGCATCTTTGAAGAGTGCTCCAGATAATTCTAATGTGTATTCAGGGTTAAGAATCACTGGCTAGGGAAACATACAGTGTGAATTTTTTCAGATCATATCTCCTTCACTGGGAATGCTCAGATTTTACAGAACAAAATTGAATTTGGGAGTTCAGAGAAATGTACACTTCTTTTCCTTGACCAGCAGATTCAAATCTGCAAATTAAGGGACAAAATGCAGAATTCTGTCTTCTCAAGGAGGGGAATTACCCTTGCCTATTTATTGTCCCAGCACACAGTGCATTATGTGGCACTTGATCGATATGCAATAAATATTATTAGCACAGAATTAAAAAGACAGAATCAGACAAGTAAACACTGCACTTGATTTATCTTCTCATGAGCCGACCAGAACATTAAGACCTTTGTTTTTCTGTCTCTGAAATGCTCAAGGCAAAAATAATGCTGTGGCTTTCTGATGAGCAGAAAGATAAAGGATGAATATCCTTGTTTTCCCTTTTGAATGAAGGCAGATTTGCATGTGGATCACATAAATGAACTACTTTCAGGTTGGGTGATAAAAGAAATCACACCTCATTAGATAAGTGATATTTCTTAGGTCTTATTACTCAAGACGGATGGTTGCCCCCTTTAGTCTTGTTTTTGAGTTCACTCTTCTCCAGATAGTCTGCTCAATAGTGTATTATTTTCAGGTCAGAAGTTGAGATTTCTTTATTCTCAGTGCCCATGTACCCGGCACGCAGAGGGGGTCATTAAAACCATCCTTTGGGAATTATTTGATTCCCAGTTACTCTTTCCCAGAGGTATTGTTTGACCCTTCGGTTGACTTAAGGAACCTTTTCTCTTTTCTCCTCATCCTCCCTAAAATGTGCTACCCAATCAGCAGAGCACAGCCGAGGACTCTTGAAATTCATCTGGAGATTTTATTAGTGGTCTTCAGTGTTCTTTCTTTGAAATGTCAGCTCCGTTTGCAGTGACAATAAAAAAAAAAATGTGGTTTCACCCGGTGTAGATACCTGTTGCTCTTCCCTATCTCCCTCATAGAGAATGCAAAAAATGAATTAAAAAAAATTATTGCTTGCTTTCTAAACAACAGAATTTTGAAAATAATTTCTCTGTCGCTAGGCTTGTCACCCTCCTTGACTGTGGAGTGCTTCCGTCAGGGACCCATCTAGTTAGTTATTAAGGTAAAAAAGAAAATCAGGCCAGTTTGCCGTGAAGTTGGCTTTTTGAATTCCCCTCTTAAACATTTGAAATAATTAGTAGATAGTTTGATTCTGTGTCCAGATAAGCCATAACATCTGATTAAGTTGTGA
Source organism: Manis pentadactyla (assembly GCF_030020395.1). NCBI lineage: Eukaryota > Metazoa > Chordata > Mammalia > Pholidota > Manidae > Manis > Manis pentadactyla. Next base: position 90,261,801 of record NC_080032.1, on the reverse strand, counting down.
AAGGTTCAATGAAGTTTTCTGTGAATAAGTGATTTTAGTTGTTTGGGTTCAGACAGTTTAGTTCCAAAAAGTTGAAGTCATTTGTTTGCCATTTGTAGATTCCCACAGAAACTGGGAGTTAGATCAGTTGGCAGGATGCCAAATCCAGAGGATCCTCCGCGTTGTACAAGCTGACAGTGTGCGTTTTTTCCCAGAGGAAAGGCCATTTCTTTTTCTCTAATGAGAAGTTTAATTGGGGATGTGTCCACTTTCTGGCTCCAGCTCTCAGGAATTACTGGCAGTCTGTGTGCACAAAATCCTTATCCCTCATGGGATATAATCACTAAATACTACGCCAAACTATTTATGCTTCTCTTGTCTTTTTAAAAACCATTTGCTGAAAACAGTTGTCACCACACTCCAGATGCATGCCCGTCAGAGGCGGGCTGCCAAGGAAATAGACAGCCTGTGCTACGTGTGTAGCCAGTCCGGTGCCTGCCGTAGAGTAGGCGCTTCCTAAACATTGTCATAGATATCGCTCAGTAAGCCTGCAAGGAATTCTTCCCAGTGTGATCAATGATGAAGTGCCTGCATCCAATTTGCACTGATGGCCTTTAACGCGCCCGCCATCCGGAAGGAAATCTCCCTGCTTTCTGTCCCTCTCGGGCATCTTCAAAGCAGTTCTTTAATGACTCACCAACGTTTTAACACAACTGTCAACTTGTCACTTTGTTTTTGAGTTTCCTTTTTTTGCTCATTGCTTTAAAAAGGGTGTGCTTTACAAACATTTAAAAGAGTGATATACATGTAGTTAATGCCTCGCATTGCCTGAAATGAGAATTTCCTGGTGCCTTTCTACCCCTGCAATCACGTGCTCAGCTGGGTCAGCATCTGAGTTAGGCTGCAGTAAGAGAGTTTGAGAAAGAGGGCTCTTGATGGGGATTTCACACAACTTCCACGTAAGCCAGCTTAAACCAGGTGCATTTGCGTGCAGAATCGGGAATTAACTAATCTCCTGTGTCAGTATGTGTGGGTCCAAGAGGTGATTTAAAATGATGAAGAAATTTTACACAAGAGAACTTTAAGCCCAGTCACGTCACATCGAATTCTTTAGCTCTTGGAGCTGTTACTGTAGATAGTGTGTTATTTTGATTACCACTTTACTGTTTGAATATAGGGTAACATAACTCTGTTTCAGACTGTTCAGTTAAAACCTTTTTTTTTTTTTTGGTTAAATTTAACACTAAGGTCATGTATCATGGAACCTCATTCATCATGGATGAATTTAGTTGATCACTTGTCTGAAGTGAACCAGCCATTTTTTATCCATTATTTGTCCCATTTTTAGGGCCATAGGATTAGACTGAGTTACATTTTGACTAGAATAGTAAAATTTGTAATTTGCACCATATCCTTCATGGTTATTTTAACCGTATCTCTAGTGTACTTATTCTCTATACTTTATGTTTGAATGAAAATATTTCTTTTATCTGTGTGTTTCTAGCTGTCATGATAAATGTTTCATCATATGTAAATGCAACATTACTGAGTCTTTTTCTTTTACTTTTATTTAAAACGCCAAACAGCACAAAAGCCATAACTTAATTATCTATGGAATGTTTATTTTGGAGGCAAAATAATTTAGTTAACAAAAATGCTTGAGAATAAGCATAATGAAGCAGCTTTTGTACATAGAAATGTATTTTCATTTGTCAAAGTACTTCATATATTCATAGGAATAATGGAAAATATGATTGCCTAAATAATGTCATATGCTTATAATACAGTTTGAGATGTTAAATTCAAATGAAATGGTGTATCATTTCTATGATTCTTTACAGTCAATATTAGAACAACTTATGATAACAATGAAATAAAAAAAGTTTTATAGTACTTTTTAAACACCAAAAGGGTCTCTTTATCATATGTTGCTTAGTTGCCATATTTTGAAAACAGCATTAAGATGAACATTATTATTTGAAAAATCCAGATATTAAGCTAAGAACATTAATATTGACAACTTTCCATTGGATTATAGAAAAACCTGCATTCATGATTAATTTGCAATTTGAAGGCATTAAGGACCCTGAGACTATAAAATTCTTATTGGGCATTGCACTTATTTTGATATATCCTTCAACAGTATTGATGAAAATAAACACATGCTTATTGATTGATTAAAATACAAGCCTGAAATTACTGTGTTCTTGAAAAAGGTATGTATGCATATCAAAATAATATGCACTAAGTAAGATTAAGAAAAGAAAAAGTTGCCATTGACTATGAAGGGAGAGTAATAAAAATACTCATTTTCAAGTCATATTCTAGATTTTGAGGTTATCTGTTATGGAAGATACTGTATTTCAGGGTGTGTCAGAGGTGTGTTATCTAAGATCAGAAGTTTCCTGTTTATTAGTTTTGTAAGTCATTCAGTAATTTATTGAAACTATGCTAAGAATGTGTCACATGCTCTGCTGGGTGTAGCATGGTAAAAGAGAACTGCCCACCTTCAGGAAATCTCACCTATATTTATCTTGTACTAACCCCAATTATACTCAGGATATGGAATATTCAGGGTATTTAACCAAAGGCTGGCATATAGCAAATGCTCAGTAAAGAGCAATTATTAATGTTCTGTGACATCCCTTATAGCTATTTTTCATCTGCTGAGGAGCAAAGTTTAAAATTTCTGCATTTTTCAAGAGTAACGATAACCGTCCCATGTATGTGTAATGAAAACATTATGAGTAACAGTAGTTTTATGCAATGAGTAGAACAGAATTTTACAGCAACTCTTAATACTATAAACACAAATGCTTTCAGGTTAACTCGATTTCTCTTGAGAGAAAATGTTATTACTATTTTCAAATACTTTTAAATGTGTAAAAGTGATTGGAAAAAAAAACATTTTGTCATGAAGTTGCCCAGTTAATAAGCTGTTACCAACTTTGGACTCCAACAAACTATGTGTTTCGAAGAACCTTCTGAAAGTAAATAGCACAGTGATATACTTCTTAAAAAATTAAACTTATGCACTGAATGTTCAAATTGTTTCTTGATAAGTATTGTATCTCAAGTTATGCTGTCCAGTGCGAAAGTCCCTGGCCACATGAGTCTATTTAATTTAAAATACTTCAAGAATTCAGTTACAGTCATATCAGCCACATTGCAGGTGCTCAGCGGCCAAAGGTGGCAGGCAGGTGCCGTATGGAATAGTGCGCATCTAGGATACCTGCGTCATCACAGAGCGTTCTCCTGGGCAGCGCTGCTCTGTCATGTGTGGTCAGTATTTATTACTTACAACTATGACCACATAGAAAATGAACTATTAAGTTGGGTTTCGATAATTTGAAGCATTCCACCACATCTTCCATGTCTTGATTCAGTTATTTGGCAAGGTCTTTGACCGATGGGGGTCCTTTAAAATGACTTTAATTTCAGTAAGAGTTACAACTAAGTAAAGGCTCAGAAAATGAAGGGCTTTCCTCGGTGGCTTTCAGGAAACTTGTCTGAAAAAACGGCTAATCAATGAGATCCATGCTTTCTCTGCAGTGCCTTCCAAACCTTGCTTTCTGAGCGCACCCCCACTCTGCTCGGCGTGCTGCGGTGAGTCCTGCCAGCGCCCTGCATCCGCCACTGCTTTTCCAAGTAAGTTTTCACGCTTCATCAGCAATGCCTCAGCTCCTCTGTACACTGAAGCAGCAGGATTTAATGTGCTCTGGAAACCTAATTGGCAGTGCGATGGCAAGGAGCTAATTCCCCACTAAAACTCACAGCGTTCCCATTCAGGAGTTTTCCAGAGATTTATCAGAGCTGGGCACACTGAGCCATTGTGGGAGGTTTCTGAGGGCATTGAAACCCCACACTCACCCACTGGGGGGAGCGACCTGGTTCCCGTTTGATAGAAAAGGTCTTAGAGGGACCTGTTTGGATTCTTCTGAAATGTATAGCAATTAAATGTGTACTCATTTAAAGAAGAAGAAAAAGGAGGGAAGGAAAGCTAAGAAATTGTGCCATGTAAAATTTCCATTCGGTTTCAGATGTCACACAGTCACTACGTGTCCATGGTGAATAATTAAAAATTGTCAAGATTGTCAAAAGAGATAAGTACCTCCTTTTTATGATCTTAAAGAAAACCAACCAGAGTCATAGGAAGTATTTTCAAGAGAGCGTTTCTGCAAATATTACAAAATTTTACTAGTGTCCAGAGGTGGAGGGAGGACAACTTTCAAAACGTTGTAGAGTGAGTGCACACAATCACTCCCAAGCAAAGAAAAAAGTGTCTCGCTACAAGTTCACCTTGATCTTGAGACTTCTGGGTCAGACAGGAATTTGGAGGCAGGGAATTTGCATTTATGATAAAGAAGGCCGGTGGAGGGGCTCCTTCGTTCCTGCTGCCCGAGAGGAGACATGTTTCCAGGTAAACAGCTCTGTCCGGTGAAAAGAAACGGCTACACAGTCAGGCGGTGGGCTCCGTGTTGGGGTCCCCGCTGCCTCTCTGCGTGTGTGTGTTTTGAATGTTTCAGGAGAGCAGTTGCTCGTCAGCAGAGGGATCCCTGACAAGTGGGGCAGCAAACGCTGGCCATTCAATGAGCCGCAAGCGTCTCGTCAGGGGCCGGCGTGTTCCCACGGGGCGCCTCACAGGCGGGGACCCCCCACAATGGGCGGCCTTGCCGTAGCCCATCACCACGTTCACTGGGCTCGTCCCCACATGACCTCGTGATTTTTCACTGTGCAGGTGAACTTTAGGAAGCATTTTGCATGGAAAAGGCCTGGGCAGGGGTCAGTTGCCCTTTTGTGTGGCCAATAAAGCAAGGCTCTGTGTGCCAGTCTTTTCTCCTGTCTCACATCCCGAGTGAATTTCTGGGCACCATTTACAGCACTTGACCGAGAAATAAAGCAGTGAGTGAAACTGACTTTTATAGACTCTTTCTAGCTCATCTTCCCATATAACCGTGTCCACCTGAAAGGGGATTTAGTGGATGGGCTCAGTGTATACAGGGCTTGCTGAATACACAGGGCCCATTATCAGCTGTGGGGATTGTTTATGAACCAGGACTGACATGCTACTATTTTGGAAGTGACCTATTAATTGTCCATTTAACTAGAATGTATTGATTCAAACAGGAGAGTAGAAACCGTGACTAAACCCTTTGCTCGCTCCTTCAAGGTGGTCCCCCCATCCGGGCAATTGAAAACTGCTGTGCAAATTAAGGAGACATTTATCACCATAGATTAGGGTATCAGGAAAAGATTTCTGGAGTAGAGGTTTAAAACCCAAATATCTGATACGGTAGCCTAGGGGCATCTCTGTGGAATGAAATCCACATGGTGTTGTATTCCACCATGGAGATTAAAAGCAGCCCCACACCTAGTGTATTTCACCTTGATGCAATACTGGTCCTCTACTTTAGAAAATCCCTGGCAGTGTGGTTTAGGTAAGTGGAAACAGACAAAAAATTTCATCTAACAGGTGGACATTCACGTATGTGTGTGTTTATTTATTTATGGTAGCGTTTTAATGATAGTCTCTAAGCCATAAAACGGGACTAATGCCCAGACTGGTTGAATGAAGAGAGCACAAAAAAGAATTCTAAAGACATTTTCTAGATAATTTCATCTTCTCAATTGCTTGAAATATTACTTTAAGCAAGTACCCTTTTCCGCCATGTGCTTCTCAGTCTTGCCCTCTTCAACTCTCAGCAAAACAGCTGTAGGTTGTGGTGTCTGTCCCTGGACACGTGTATCTTTTACTGATGACAACATGCAAGGGGAAGATTGGCACGTTCAGGACACGGATGGGGTGTGCTGGCTTTGGCTTGTCTTTGTTTCCACAGTTGGTGTTTTAAAACAGTGTAGGGAGGCTGCAAATGTTTCTCATAAACTTCTGTGTCTCCTTAGTTGTAAATCTGAACTGGATCTTTTGTTTTGTTTGTTTATAATGTTCATCATATCGGTAGCAAAAAAATAATGAAAGGGGTGGATTTCATGCTGTCAATAAAGAATTTTGCATATATAACCATGGTATCAAGGAACAGGTAATAAGGCTTACATCTATCTGCATAGTAATCCTTATGTAAGGCATTTACTAGATTTTCTCTTTCTTTTCTCCTTTTTTCAATAATAAGAATGATTTTTATGCCCAAGCATTTACATTTTTTTCCATTGTATGAAAAGAGGACGATGAGCAGTCTGAGTAGTCTTGCGTTAAGTTTCAACATGGACAGCCAAAATTAAGGTGTATACTAAAAATTGTGATAAATGGTGAAGTCAGTGGCCTTCATCACTGCTCACAATATTGACTTCACACTTTCCACAAGTGTGGCCTCAGATCAATACGTCTATAACCAGCAAGTGAAATACCGTTTTTACTTTTTTAACATGACTCACATATTGGAAACTGATTTAACTTCCCTTGTTACAATTTATGATTGACTTGTCACAGTGTGGGAACCATCATTGATCCAGCGCCCTTCTCATACAAAAAATGATGGAATAAGCTATTTAAACAACCTGGACAATGGAGGGAAACACGAAAAGGCTGTCGTAAATGTGCTTCCTCCCCCCTAAGCAGCGTAAGGAAAATCTTTGATATCATCTCCATGAAGTTCTTTTCAAAATAAAAACATTTCTCAGCTAACATGAAATGGAAAGTTGTGGAAGTTATGCAAGAAATGACCTTAAAAAAATACCTGAAAAAGTATAGGAGTCTTAATTATGTCGAATAGCTAATTAAAGCAATCAGATATTTTGTTCTGTCTTTGAATGCCCAGCTTGAATCTGACCTTTAGAGACTTTTAGGCATTAAAAAACAAAGTTTAAATTCAGAGCATTATAAAAATACAAGCAGGGAAATATTCCTATGGGACAAGCTGTCTGCCTTTTTCCTGGGAGATGAGCTTATATTCTACCTTTTAAGATCATTGTACTTTCTTCCCTTCCTTGTTAAAAGAACGTAATATACTCTCCCAGTGTAAATACAGGATTTTGTTGAAGGCAGACGGGGGGCCTTTTTATTGCTGTGAACGTAGGGGGTCCTGTGCGTGTCTTTCTCGGCCGGCGGTGCTGTTTCCTGCTCCCGCCTCCTGGCCGGGCGGCCGAGGACCCCCTGCCCCTGCGGAGGCCCACCGCCGGCTGCGCAGAAGCTGCTCTTTCAAGGACTTCTCTTTAGGGTCTAAGATCTTCAGGGGGACACGGCATCTTGCTTTAATAGAGAAAGAAGCCTAATTATTTTGAAAATAGAATCAAGTTTGTACAATAAGTTGAATATAGGTTTTGACTTCTCGGTAGGGAAGGGAGGGGAGCTCTGGACATAAATGACACTCGGCCAACCAGGAAGAATGTTCAAAGGAGTCAGAGGCTCAAAGAAGTAGATTTTCCAAGTTGATGGCTCTATTCAGCGGTTCTACAGAGGCAGTGAAAGGACCTGTGTGACATTCCTGGGACGGAGCTCCCTTTCTTCCCAAATGCTCATGCGTCGTGGAGGGTGGGGGGCGGGGACGGGGACCCCTTAGTGACATGGGGTGCCTGTGCCTGATCTGCTCTACATCTCTTGCCCGAACCCAACGTGAAATCTAATAAGGCAGCTGATAAAGTCCTGATTCCAGATTCCCTGTTACATGTGCACATGCACAGAATAGGGGAGGGAGAGAGTTGGCTGAATAGAGCAGAGAAGGAGAGGGCTGTCCTGACAGCTCAGTCCGTGTCTGCAGAGCAACGTGGGGACCTGGGACTGTGCTTTTAGAACCAGCATGTCCAGAACATGAGAGAGAATAGTCCTACTGGGCTCCCTAATGGCCAGACTGCCGACACCTGTTCAGTCCTGGAACCTCATTTTAAAAGGGACGGTGGTACATAAAAACCAGGTCTGACTTAGCCACTAAATGGTGTAAGGTCTGTATGACTTGCCAGGGAGTTTGAAAACAACCGAGTGTCTTGACCAGAAGAATCAGTCTTCCCAGGTGAAACCCTGGCCGTGTGACCTTGGACAGAGTTCTTAAGCTGCCTAAGCCTCATTTTGTTTGCCTGTGAAATGGGAAGATTAATAGTAGCATTCCTGGCATAGATTGGTTGACTAGGTAAAATAATGCACATCAGTGGCTTAGCACAGGGGATGTAGGACAGGACAGAGTCACACTGTATATGCTCAGTGTGTTTTACATGCTTTTTATATGCTCAGCATATGGTTGCTGATATGTCACACCTGCCTAAACACCTTCGAGTGATCCTCACTCCCTATTGGGTCGTGGCCCGGATCCTCATAGTCCCCTGTGATCTGGCTCCGTTCTACTTCACGGTCTTTGTGCCAGAGGTCCAAATGTTTTCTGGAGCCCGGCAGGTAGTAACAAGCCAGGTGGGCAATGGTAAACTGGGGACCACACATTCCATCTAAGGGGCACCTGCTCATGCCTTCTGTTTCGGGCCGCCCCTGCCTTGAGGCTGCTCGTTTTCCTTGGAGACTGTATTCCCTGTGCCTTCGCACTTCTAGACGTGCAGGTCACTCTGAGGCCCTGGCCTTCAATCCTCCCCTCTTGAGCTTGGTTGTTCTTTTAGACTTGGCTCAGCCTAACTTTTCTCTGAACTCATCATCTCCTCCTCTGTGGTACCAAAGCATTTTGTAGATCCTTCGGTTCCTGTACTTAAGACATTTTTTGCTTCTTTGTCTAGAAATAATCATTAAGCACCAAAATGCATACCAGCTATGCCATAAACTGGAGAACCTGCTCTCCTGGTGCCTATAGTCTCAAGTGGTGTTCGTGGCTCAGTCCTCCCATAAGAAGGCAGGGACCATGTGCCATTTGTCTGGCTTCCTCAGGAAATAGCCCGGTGAGCCTGATGGCCAGCATACTAGTGTCCTCCTGCTGCTGTCACAGATTTCCACAAGCCTCGCATCTTAACACAACACAGACTTATGATCTTGCAGCTCTGGAGGTCCGCAGGCTGGAGTGGGCCTCACCTGGCTAACATCGGGGTGTCCCTTCCTGGATGCTCCAGGGGAGAGTCATTTCCTTGCCTTCTCCAGCTTCTAGTGGCGCCTGCGTCCGCCTCCAAAGCAAGAACATAGCATCTTCAAGTCTCTGACTGTGACTTCCTCTTTTGCCTCCCTCTCCCAGTTTTGAGGACCCTTGTGATTACAGCAGGCCCTCCTGGGTGCCCCAGGGTACTCTACAAACCTCAAGGCCAGCTAATTAGCACATGTCATTCCATTTGCATCCTAACACTGTGTTGCCATATAATGTGGTGTATTCACAGGTTGTTGGCACCGGGATGTGGGCATCTTTAGGAAGGCCATTATTCTGCCTCCCAAACCAGGAAGCGCAGTGAGTGAAGAATGAATGGTGGATGATGAACGAAACTCTCAGGGGTGGACGTCAGGGCTGTGCTGGCCACAGGAAGGCAGGAAATAGAGGAAGTGGCTCTGACATGAAGGAGCTGATGACCACCTGAACTGGGGGTGGTGGTGACTGGGGGTCTCCCAGACCCTCCTTCTTAGACTCACCATCTCTGCAGGCTTTCCCTGGACACACAGATCGAGACCAGCCCCTTGTTCTGTGCCCCCAAAGGGCCTGCCCTGGGGTGCTTCATCACGCTATGACGCTGGGTCAGTAAATGCCTGAGGGTGTGATAAACCATTTGTCTTATTTCTCAAAGTGTAGCCCTGAGCACAGGGCCTGGCATAGAGCAAGTGTTCAAAAATTTGTTCAGAGAATAAATGAATGCATAAATGAAGAATAAGAGAAAACAGATGTGTTTAAATCACCTATAGCTTGTTCCACATAGGCGTTTTGTAACCTGGGATCACAGGCTTGCTGACATGACATGCAAAACTGGGAGACGGCCATGTGCACTTTTTCCCCAGTGGGGAGCAAAGGACATTTATCAGATTCTCAGCAGAGTAAGAAGCGCTGGTCTAGGTGTTCAGAGTCCAGAGACGGGATAATCTGGCCATGGTAAGAAGGAGGAGGATGCTGCCTGGGGACGGACGGACTGACTGCTCGCCGGCGCTAACTGGGCTTCTCTATCTTTCCTCTAGGAGAAGGCGGAGGGCTGCCTCTCCTGGCTCAGGACTCTAATGCTAAAGCTCGGAGGGGTATTTTAAGAAGAGCCGTCTTTTCTGAGGACCAGAGAAAAGCTCTGGAGAAAATGTTCCAGAAGCAGAAATATATCAGCAAGACAGACCGAAAGAAACTTGCCATCAGCTTGGGACTGAAGGAATCGCAGGTACGGGAGGGCAGGGCAGTGCCTGGGGCTCCGGATCTGGTGGGGGGCAGGGGGCACAAGGAGCCCCTCCACTTGCCAAGTGTCTGTTGTACTTGGCTTTGTGCTGGATACTCAGGTGTTGTTGAAGTGATTTTCATGATTTTTAGTGGGTGGGAACATAGGTCCCATTTCCTGTTTGGAAATAAGTCCATTTACTGAGAGGTTCATTAATTCTTCCCAAATGAAGGAAATGTTAAGGTGTGGCGTTTATATCATTCAGTTGTTTGCTCTGTTTTCAGGGAAGCAGGCTGCCCAATTCCAAGCAGGAGCCAGTTTTCCTGCTGTCTTAATCCCAATCCACAATCTAGGCATGAATGAGGGGCTCATGATCTTAATGGATTTTGTCATTTCACAGTTTGGGCTGATGTCGAGCACAGTTAAGTATTGTTACGTTTGTGAAACTTACAAACCCTTCCAGGGTGCTGATGTTTCCTATAATTTTGAACAAGGTTTCCTGGCCTTTTGGGAAGTACAGAATACTCCATTTGAAGACTGGCCTGCTTACGATAAATAATTGGCAGGATAAGCCACTAGCGTTTTCCTGTTTAATTCTTATAAACACCTTATGAGAGAAGCACCGTCCTCACCCTATTTCCCAGTGAGGAGCTGAGAAGTGAACTGGGTCCAGGGTCACGCAGGAAGCTGCTTTGGAGCCGGGCCGCCCCAGGCCACCTGCTTCTGGGTTTCACGCTCTGCATCACCTGGGGCCACCCCAGACAGCTGTGCAGGACGTCCGTGCACGAGGGCCCTCGCCAGGGGGCCGGCAGCCCCTAAGGCACAGACGCTTTCCTGGCACAGCTGCACCCACCTGGCTTCTGTGTATCAGCATCGGGGCACTGAGGGGCTGGCAGCGGGCTCTGTGTCAGCCACCACACTCTTGCGTTCTTCCTTCAGTACAAATGACCTGGTTTCTAACTTCGGATTTTACTAAACCAGCTATTTTGGCATGAACCTCGCCTTGACCCTGCCTCCTTCCCCTAGGACAGGGCTCTCCACCCTCCACCGCCCGATTCTTCCTGGTCGTAGGGAGAAGTTCTGTGGTGTGGGAGAGAGTAGCCGGCCTGGGTCAGCCCAGCCAGCGTGGTCTCCTCGAGGTGCGGTGCTGGTGAGCCCATCACCGTAACTGGCTGCTTGGGGCCCCAGTTTCTCATTTACAGAACAGGGACACACAGAGGAATTCTGTCTATGCCCCAGAGCAGCTTCTGTATATGACACATCAGCGGCTGTACCTTGATGGGCTGTTGTGTGCAAGACACTGCTAGGTGGGCAGGAAGAGGGAATATTGGTGGGGGCGGATTAGGGTGCTCTCCTTGCACCCAGGAATTTTTACAACCACGTGGGAAAGTAAATCAGAAGTGCAAGAGCAGTTAGATAACACACAGGACAATCGCTCTGCAGACGCCGTTGCAGGTCAGCTATGCTGCCGAGTGGAGGTGCCGCCTCCGTGGTCCTCAGTGGAGCCTCACACAGACCCTCTCTCTGGAGGGACAGCCCTGTGACTGGCCTGCATCCCCAGGGGGAGCTGGTGATGGGACTCTCCAGTCCTCTGGCATTACTGGGCCTGAGCAGGACCACGTGGGCACTCAGCAGGCTTGGCCTGTGACTCATTGGCATGGATGAGAAACTCCCGAGGGGAGAAAAGGTGCAGGTCTGGGAGCTTAGGGGTGCCTCTGGTCGGGTGCGCAGAACTTGAAGGAGGTGTAAAGAGATGAAAAGTGGCTGGGTTGGATCTGCAGAGCTTTGAGAAAGCGTCAACGTCTCTGATAGTGCAGCCCATCTTCTTAAAAATAGACTATTGAAAAGACAGTGTGTGCAAATTACAGCATATTTATGAGGGGATGCTCTTAATCTCTCCATTCAAGAAAATAGTGCTCCTATTTGCATGTTATCATCCAGTTCCCATCCATAGGTGCGTAGTTTCACATAGGTGATTATATTGTTTTAAAAATTAAGGCACCTCAGGAATGAATGCTTTTTATCTTACTGAATTTGGTGAACATCTCAGAATCAATTTAACATTTTCTTATTTGCATATATATCTATTTACACACTTAAGACATGGCATTTATTACAACAAACTCAAACAAAAGGGAAATTGGTAAAGTTAAAGATGAAAACTCATTCCCTGTCCAATCCAACTCTGGTTCTATAGTCATTTATAAATGGCTTTGAATTTATTGACATACCACGTATTATTTTTTAAATATATGTATGCGTTGTATATGAACAAACATATAATAACACAGACACATGCCTAATGGCTACCAGGTACCCTTACATTTGATGTCATTTTTCCTTATAAGGTAGCTGTTTTTATTATCCCTATTGTACAAATGAGGAAACTGAGACTAGAACTGTGTATATATGTTTTTAAATAAAAACAGGATCCTACTCTGTATGTATTTTGCTTTCTCTGAAGGTAAGTACAAAAAGATTATTTACTTTTTTTAATCTGAATTTTCCAGTTACCAGAACTTGAGGATCTTTTAATCATTTTACCAGCTGTTTTTATCCAGAAAATTTATCTTTTCCTGGCTACACCATTTTTGTCTGTCATATCATCTTTGTTGATATGCTGCAATTATTTTGACTGTTAATCAAAATATCTGGAATATTATAGTTAGTGACATTTTCCTGTTACACAGCCATGGCAAAAAGCCTCTCCAAGTTTGTGGCTTTCTTTTTATTGTGGTAAATTATATATATAACACAAAATTTACCATTTTTAGGTGTACCATTTAGTGGCATTAAGTATATTTCACATTGTTGTGCAACCATCCCTGCCCTCCATTGCCAGAATATTTTCATCTTGCAAAACTGAAACTTGTACCTGTTAAATGATGACCCCCTCCTACCCAGAGCCCCTAGCAGCCACTACTTTCTGTCTCTATGAATTTGACTACACTAAGTGTCTCATATAAATGGAGTCATTCTGTATTTGTCCCTTTGTGATGAGCATATTTCACTCAGCATGATTGTCTTGCAGTTTCAACCGTTGTAGCATGTGACAGAATTTCCTTACTTTTTAAGACTGAGTAGTATTCCATGACATGGATATACCACAGTTTGTTATGCATTTATCCGTCACTGGACACATGGGTTGCTTCCACCTTTTGGCTTTCACGGATAATGCTGCTATGAACATGGGTGCACAAGTGTCTTTTGAGTCCCTGCTTTTAATTCTTGTGGGTAGTTTGTGGCTTTTTCATAGTTTATGGTATCTTTATTTTTACAGAAATTTCTCATTTTTATGTGGCCTGTTCTGTCTTCTCCTTTGTGGCCCCAGGGTTTTATGTCGTGCTGAAGAAAACATTCCTCTCCCCAAGGCTATATTGATGATCTCTTATGTTTTCTTCTAGAACTTCTATAGTTTTGTTTTTACACTTAGCTGCTTGGTCCATCTGGAATTTGTTTTTATATTTGTTGAGAGGTAGAACATTCATCTTATGATTTTTTCCCCCAAATGTGTACATTTGTGCCAATACCATTCATTGTGAAGGCGTTTCTTTCAGGTTTTGTTTTTTCTTGAGACATCACTCAAAAATATTCTAGATACACTGAAAAGCTAAGGAAAGAAGAACATAATGAATGTGATGAGAAAGGCAAGAATCACTATTGGAAACAAATAAATGTCTTAGTGGAAACCCACTAGAAGTACACCAATTCCAGGAGTAAATATACGCTGCAGATAATAGATGAGTTTATGAATAGAACCGAATACACTAGTACTGTTCCCTTATGAAAAGCCTCAGTCACAGGGCTGTAGGTACGGCAGTCCTTTGGATTCAGTTGCCTGGTGCAGGTTCCTTTTATAGCCATTTGGAACATCACCAAACAAGTTGAAAAAGTGAAGAAAGATTTTCGCCAACCTGGAAAGACCATCTTAGAATTTTTTTCCTTTCTTTGGGAGGCATATCTGGTTGATATACTTTAATAATTATTTCTTTGAGTAAAAGTTTTCCAGTTTTTGTTTTAAAAATAGAAATCTACTAAACTGTAGATGGCAGGATGTAAACTGCAGTATGCAGCGTAATACACAGGAAAACAATGGCGTTGGTTTTCGAGATACCAGGAAACCAGCTGAAGTTTCTTTTCGGGCACAGCTGACTCCCTAGTCAGTAAAGAGAGAGGTTAACAGTAAAGAGCGACTCAGGCGGGGTGAGCGGAAAGCATGGCTCACGTTAGAAAACATCATCATGAGCACTTTCGGGTTAATTACAATCCATGGTATTTATTAAGCCTAGTTCTTTGAGTTTGATAAGTCTTGGGAGCAATCAAACTTGGAAACTGTATAAAGCCTGCAATTTATCAGTATGTTGTAGAATGTGTTCTCAATCTAGTCTCCAAAAGTTGCGGAGATCTGACTGTTTTTAAGAACCCGGGCTCTGGAGTGGGACAGTCGTGGATTCTGGGCTGAGTATTTCCCTTTTACAAGCTGTGTGACCTTGAACTGGTTTATCGCTCTGAGCCTCATGCTCCGTCTTCTTATGTGTGAAATGAGGACTGTGTGGTCACTGTGAAGATCACGTTATGTAATCCACGTAGAGTGCATGGCCTGATACTTGGCACAAAATAAACAGTCAGATGCTATGGCTAGTAACATTTCCTTTGAGTAAATAAGTTAACACAGACTACATTGTTTTAAAATATGGAAGAAGTTAAGTCAATCTTGAAGGATGTCAGACTTACAAGATGTAACCGATTTACCACAGTCGTTTTGTTTCACAAATGTGTGAGGATGTTGCACTAACTGAACTTCGGAAGGAGCCCACGAGGACTCCGCTAGGCTGGCTCACGTAATCGAGTGTTCTGTAGAAGGAACGGTAGGAGAAAACAGTTTGAAATGCTGAAATGAGGTAACGTGGAGTAAGTGATCACCTTGTCCAATTATTTTATCAATAGGTGAAAATTTGGTTTCAGAACAGAAGGATGAAGTGGCGGAACTCCAAAGAAAAAGAAGTGCTTTCCAACAGGTGTGTCCAGGAAGTGGGCCTCCAAGGGGACCCCCTGGCCCGGCCTGCACTGGGTTTCCCTGCTCCGTGTCCTTCGCTCTGGGAAGTCTGCCGGCAGCCGAGCCCTAGGTGGAGGGAAAGCGCACCGGAGCCCTTGGACAGACTCACCCGGGAGGGTCCCGGGGCGCCGTGCCCCGTGGCACGGGCCCTGCCGGGTGCCTTGTTCATGTGTCCTGGAGAAGCTGGAAGCGAGGGCGCGCTCACCGAGTCTGTCTGAACGGAAGCGAGTGTCCCTCCGTGTTGACTTAGAACACTTAGCTGATAACACTTAGCTTTGGATCTAAAGCCAGCTACCCTGTGTCTCATCAGTGCCTAAAACCTAACACCTCTGGAGTGATCCATGAACTAATGCTTTAGGAAAACTCTCTCCTATGTTCTCTTTTTGGGTCCCAGATTCAGACTTAATTTGTCGGCGGAACAGAATCTCCAAAAGGAACGATGGATGGGACAGAATGAGAGTACCAGTTGGCTCAGCCCCTGCTCTGAGTAGACACGTGTGTATCTCTACGTGTGTGTGTATAAATATTCATTAAAACACATTAGTATAAACTAGTTCCTCTTTTAATATTACATTTCCTTTTATATGAAGAAAAACCATTGACCCAAATGTTAATTTTTTTTTCAAAAGTGTGAAATTTGAATTTCAGTGTAAATTTTCATACCCAAGAACATGTTTTCAAATATTCTCTATTTTCTGTTTTTTTCAGTATCCAGCCATCAGTGAATTTTAACAGCTTAATAATCCTAATCAAATGAACCACTGTTAGATTCATACACCGAAAGTATGTATTTTAAATCAACCCAGAAAGTAAACCGGAAGGATTTCTGAATGAAACAATTAGTATTCTTAATTTCTAAGCTCTGCCCCTTACCAGGCCATCAGTGAGGGAGGGAGGTACCCATTCAACTAATTTATCTTTTCATCCCATCTCTTAAGAATGGGCCTTAGTCAAGGTTTGCAAAATAAAATGCCTTTAAGGGCCTGTCAGGTGAAAAGAGAGCATGGCCCACCTAAAGATACTTGAATTTAATAATTTTTAAAATACAGTGTTGCCCGCCAACCAAATCGTGTGTGCCATGCAATTTGTGCCCTCTGGTGAAGACTTCAAGAAGTGTTGTAGTTCTTCAAATGTTCCCACCTGGACTTCAAAATACAGTGATGATGGATCTTATAGTTATTTCTGTTTACACTTCTAGTTAGAGACTCAATTTTCCACTTAGGTGGTATACACTATATATATTAGGTTATTTTTATGTATTAACAAACACCACACAGATGTTTTGTGTGTTTTTTTTTTGAGTATCCTGAAATAGTATTATTATAAAATTGCATTTCTGGTAGCAATTTGCTTAATTAATCCAGAAATTTTTATTCCAGGTCCAAGAAAAAAAATTATGTTTCACTTTGAAGGAAATGAGGCAGAAAAAGGAAATGATGTGGTTTGGAACTAGGTTATTATTAATTTGTGGACAAGAAACATTATTAGAAGTTCTTGATGTGGAATTTTGTTAGTGAGAAAGCCATGGGAACAGAGTGGCTCCTAATTTGCTCTTTGCTTTAGATTTTGAAGGTTCAGGGTTTAGAAAAGGCCGTATTTCAGAAAGTAAGGGGTTTTGGTCAGCATCAAGAAATTATTTTGTGTGAATGAAATTTGAATGCGTATAGGTTAGCCTGTCTTTATCACGAGATCTTTTATGGAAAAGTCATCTCAAAAGAAGCTTGTCTCAGAGCCCCTTTGGGGGAGAAAGAGGTGGGAATGTGCTCACAATTTAAAATTTAAAACCTGTCTTAAAATGGTTTGTAATATGGTTTCCTTTCTCTGTGTAATACAATGTCAACCTCATTTCCATGTGCTGGGGTTCTTCTGCATTCTGAGTCTCCGCTAGGTCTTCAGGGTGGATTAACGATTCAGTCCTTATGACAATAACCCTGTGATGAAGGCACTTACACTGCCAGCGCTCCTGTTACCCAGACTCGGGGCGGTGCGGGCAGGGTGCCCGCCCAAGGTGATAAGGTTAATAAATGGGGTTTGGACACCCCGGCAGTCAAGTTTCAGACCCTGAAATCTCACCAACCACGTGGAGGTGGAGGCTTGCTGTGGAGTCTGTTGTCCTAGCTATGGACGCGTTGAGATCTGTGTCTAAGGGGTTGCCGTGAGCTTTATTAAAGAAATTTAGAAGCACATTGTGCTTTATAACCTCTTACTGGGGGATGGTTTTCTCAGTATTCTCTATTAATTTAGAGGTTTAAGGACAGTAAAGAATTGCAAAAGCCTCCAGCTCTGAAGCCCCTATGGAGAACAGTCCCATAGGAGTGTTTTAAGTGTAAACTGGAAATATATATATATATATTTTTTCTTTTTGGAAATATATTTTTTAATCACTCTCTGTTAAAAATCATAAAGTGCTCATCTGTGATCATCGTTCCTTGAGACTAACTTGAAAATCAAATGAGAGAATCCCGAATCGTGGTCCTCTGATACCCAGGCTTTAAAAGGGGGCTCACTGGTGTTATCTGATTGGCCCCCAGGGTTTCACCCCAAACTCTGAGACCTAGCAGAGGCTTCTCTCTGTGAGATTGGCCTGATTTTTGAATAGACAAATACATCTCGGACTTGGTTTCTGCTTGGAATATGTGAAGGCTCAGGAAAAGTATGCTTTGGGTGAATGTATGTGTAGTGCCTTGGGAGCGCACGAGCTCACAGGGAGACACAAGCCGGCACTTACCTGCGCTGCCGGAGAGGCTCTGAGCTCGGTTCCGAGCGGCGCAGGCCTCCCCCTTCCCTGCGCTGGAGCTCTGCCTGCCATCCTCCACCTGCACGGGTATCTCCTCCCTGGTCTAGACACGGACTCCCTCGTCCAGGGGGCACACGGTACATGCGGCCTCTGCTTCCCGGGGCAGCGCTCTGACACGCGCCAGGACTGCAGAAGCCTGGGGGCGAAAGTATTTAAAACGTTTCAAGAGAAATTGTCCAGTGGATCTTGAGCAGATGAGGTGGAAAAATGATGAGCAGGATCCTCTAGCTTTTATAAAGATAAACGTTTTGTAAAGCTAAATGTGGAGGGTTGAGAGTGTATAAGCAGGTTAGGAATGGTCACTGGACCCGGAGATCATTGACATTGAAAAGGGCAGCTCTGGTTCCTGAGCAAGGAGGTGGGTCGAATGGGGAACCCAATTATTTAGTCTGTGGGTTCTCGAACTTTAAAAATCCATAGACATGAAAATGCCATCCTTTCGATCCGGTTTTGGGTATGTGCTCAGATCTGGACATATATTCACACATATTCTTCATCATTCACACCTCCCATCCCACTGCCCAGCATCATTATACATATATTTTTTTCACTTTTTGAATATAAAATCATAATTAAATATGTCCACCCAAATGACGCATGTCCTTTCTGGCCCCTTTGTTCGCCATTCTGATGTCACGTGCATACCTACAAGCTACGTGCTCCCCTGCCTGCTCTGCGGCCCATTTTCATCAAGCTCCTCTCGTCTGTAACACAGCAGAGCTCAGAGCTCATGCCACTGTGTTCCTAAGGCTCTAGATGCTGCCCTCATCTGAAACCACGCAAATACAGGTTTCCACACCTCCTGGGCACCATGTGTGAGTGCTGCCCTAGGCTCTGTGCAAAGAAATAGGAGGGAGAGAGCGTCCTTGCCCTCAGGAAATTTATCATCTGTTCTTGCCAAACATTTGAAATGCCCATGCTCCTGGTGCTTGGATCCAGTAAAATTGGGGAAAAAAGTAATCTTCTGACATCCTCCCCAAATCCCTTCCATTTGCAGTGGTGAGAGGGGAGGCTTATCAAGGGCTCCGCTCTTCAGACAAGCCGCTTGGCCTTTGCTGGCTTTCTATGCTGTCTGTCCTGCATTCGGCCACGTCGGCCCCAAGAAGGGCCAGAAGGGTCCCAAGAGCTCTGGCTGTCTTTTGTTCATAGCACACCCTACCTTCTGCTTTTTTTCTTTCTACCTTCTCAGCCTCAGATCAACCTGTGCCCTTGGTGGGTGGGAAGAGTGGAGGAAAAGCAAATAACAAAAGAGTGGGGAATCAGGTGACAAGTATTCTTGAATAGGTAGGGATAATTTTGCAGAATTAATTCATATCCTAAACCATTTCTGAAACAAGAACTACCTTAAGGTGATAGTACTAGCCTGCAAAGATGGCTCTTAGCTTCCATGTATTAGTCGGATTCCTTTACATTAATTTTTTGGTTATAAAAGTTATACATACTCATTATAAATACACACTTAAAAATATAGCTATCAAAGAAAAATGTGTAATTCTACCATCTGGGGAAAGCCAATTTTGTGGTAGCTCTTTTGTGAAAAATATTTCACTTTTGAGTGTGTATATATGTTTATGTAAATGTGTGTGTATGTCTAAACAAAACTCAACTTTATACCGAGAACATTTTCATATGCCATTAAAAATTCTTTGGAATTATTTATGATGAATGCGTAATATTCTAGTGTGATTCACTCACTTTTGGTGGACCAGGGGATGGGCCAGGAGATGGCAGGTTGTGGAAAGAGTGATCACGGGCTCCTGCGCCATAAAGTATGCTTAAGAAAAACAATCTGATGCTTATTCTTGTAGCTAAATGAAAGCTCGGCAAACATAAAATGTAGGATGAAAATTGAGGGAGTTTCGGCTCATACTATCAGTGGGGTTGAATGTCAAGGAGTAGCAAATGTACCACCTGGAGAATTTCTTCCACAAGACACCATGAGGTTTATTAAAAATACCCCATCCAATCAGAAACAAGGCAGCGTACAGACCTGGATTTCGGGACATGGCTGGCTGCAAACCTGCTAATGTCAGGTAGTATTCCACCTCAATAAAGGGGGAGAAATCAAGCAAACTAGTGGGTATGTGGCATCTGCCGCCAGGTTTTGCCAAGGTGGAAAAGCTTCTTTGCCTAGTCAGAGTCCCATGACCCTCACAATTCTATGGATATTCTCTCAAAATTGAAAAACAAATTATGGGGAGAATCTTTTGCTATTAGAGCATTCCAAGACTTAAAGGGAGTCTTCAGTGTTATTTAAACCCAAAGCAGAACCATCGAGCACTTGATGGCAATTGAAAGCCGATTTTGGTAATTCAAAGTCAAATTTGAACACAGTCCAATGATAGAATTAATTCATAAGGTAGATGTAATCCTATTACTACGAATTTGCACTGTCGGCTCCTAGGGGCTGCCATCTAGATTACCACAAGCTACGTAGCTTAAAACAACAGAAATCTATTCTCTCACAATTCTGGATGTCAGATTCCAAAATCAAGATGTCAGGAGGGCTGTGGCTCTCTGAGGGTTTAGGAAGCCGTCTCTTCCAGGTCCTGGTGACTGACGGAGTTTTTCGGCTTGGGCTGCGTGACCCCAGTGCCCACCTCTCTGCTTTTTCTTGTAAGGACACCTGTCACTGGATCCAGAACCAATTCTAAGTCCAGGGTGATTATATCTCAAGATCCTTAATTAATTGCTTCTGCCAAGTTCCTTTTTTCAAAGAAGGTCACGTTCACAGGTTCCAGGAGTTAGGACAGGGACATATCTTTTTGAGAACGACTGTTTAACCCAGTACAACTTTATTCTACAGGATCACAGCAAAATATCTAGAATAAACAAAAGTGGAAGACCTAGAAGCCCTTGGTATGCCCTGTAATGGAATTTGACTTAAGCTTTTGTACTAATCAAGCATTATACTACTTGCAAGAATATTTGTGGCAGGGAAATTTTTGTAGAAACTGCCTCCATTTTAGATTTCTTTGTACACCAGGACAATTCAAGAAAATGCAGCATTAATTTGTTAAAGCCCCCAAATGGATTCCAGATGTTGACCATTTAATCCAAGAAGGTGTTTCCATATTGTACAAATGTGGTACAGATCAAAACATTGGCATTGTTTAATTTATGACTCACACATGAACCATTGTTTTCTGTGATATAGTTATTTTAAGTGATTCATAAACTAAACAATGCCAATATTTTGGACACATACCATGTTTGTATAATGAGGAAACACCTTCTTATATTAAATGGTCAACATCTGGGATCCATGTGGGAATTTCTTTGAAATTTTAAATAAAGACAAATTAGCATGGCATACATTTTCTCAGAGATGCACCTAGCTAGTAATTGAAGGAGTGAACTTGGTACTATACCGAGGTTAAGAAAATAGGGATGTTGTTGAGAGAAACATCCAATCATGTTTTACAGCACTGTTTTGAGGTTGGGGTAGATGGAAGTGAGGAATGAAATGCCATATGGACAGTACGGAGTCAGGGACCAAGAGTCAACTCAAGTGTACTCCGGGTAGATGTGTAAGTTATCAAAAAGTTTCTGCAAGGCAACTCGGTAACAAGTTGTTAGCATATCCTTTGACCAGACAATTCTACGTAACAGAATTTATTTAAGGAAATAGAAATGTTCCAACAGTATTATATAGAAGTATGCTCATCCTGATATATTAGACTTTATTTTTTAGAGAAATTTTAGGCTCACAGCAAAACTGTGTGGAAGGTACAGATTTCCCGTGTGCCCCCTGCCCCAACTGGCTCATGGCTTTCCCCATTATCTCATCTCACCACAGAGTGGTTTGTTTGTTACATTTGAAGTTTACATTGGCTTCACTTGATGTTATAATTTCTATGGGTTTTGAAAAATGTATAGTGACATGTACCCACCGTTATAGTATCATACAGAGTAGTTTCACAGCCCTAAAAGTCCCTCCCCTCATAATATATGTTTTATAATAATAGGGGATTGGTTAAATCAATTTTAGCAAATTTTATGTAATGAAATTCCATGCAACCATTAAAAATAATATTGTAGAAAATTGATGATATATAAAATTAGCCATAATTCATTGTTAGAGGGAAAAACAGATTATAAGACAATGTTAATATCTAATATTCTGTGTGTGTGTGTGTGTCTGAGTGTGTGTTCAGGTTTAGAGAAAAGACTATACACCCGTTTATTACCTGTAGCTTTGTCCGAGTCATGGGGTTAAAGATGATGCTTGCTTGCTTTTCCTTGTTTTCCATTTTCTGAATAATTGATGAATTGTATTACTTTTAAACTTAGAAAACAACTGTTTGGACTTGGGTGTCTTACAGACATCTCAAATTCAAATAAGCTCTTTCACTTGAAATCTTCACCAGTATTTCCTTCTCTCAGTAAATAGCAAAACATGGCATCCGGTTGCTGAATTCAGCAACGTGGCAGTCGGCTGGGGTCTTTCCTCCCTTCTCCCCTCATATATAATAATTAATCACTGAGTCTTGTCCACGCACCCCTAAAGTCGCTTCAATCTGCCCCATTCTCTCCATCCCCACCGTCACTTGTGCGTTTCAGGTCACTGTTCCCCCTTCTAGAAGCCTCTTTGCATTCCCTCAGCTTCCTTCCAGGAGGGGAGTATGAGGGATAAGAGGGCAGAGCGCTCAGGGACCTTGGAGACAGGGTGGCTGTGGTGGTGACCGTGGAGCTGCGCTCGACAAGGGAAGGGGTGAGGCAGGCAGGGGCGAATTGTTGGCGAGAATGCGATGGGATCCATGTAAAGGGTGTTGTGGTGAACGTGAGATTTTTAGCTGTGGGAATGCATAAAAAGCGATCTGGTGGTTGGAAAGTATAATATTTACAATTAGGATTTTAGGGTTTTTCACACGTGTGCTTTTAGCCTTTTTATGTGCTTATGCTTTAGGGTGTCTCTTGAAACAGTATGTTGCTGAATTCAGCTTTGTTTAGTCCACTCCCTGTGGGGTAAGCAAGAAGGGTGTCTGTGTGGAGGTGGGTGGGCTGGTAGGCGCTAGAAAGGTTGTCCCATTTCAGAATTAGGTTTGGGAAGGAACTGAGAACAGTGGATGGTGGTAGGAGTTGTAAAGAGAAAAGGAAAGTGAGTCAAACCCCCTGGATTGTTGGCTAAAGGAAGGCAGAGCAGGACCACCCCACACCCACAGGGCTCCTGGGGAGCAGCAGTGGATGGCACATGCCTGCGCCTTGGCCGCATCTACGTGGGTCACAGAGAATCCGCTGCCGGCGAGTCCAGGTTGGTGGTGTGAGCGGCCTCGGGGGACCCTGTCCAGCCCGGCGTGGGTCTCTGAGGCAACGGGTTTATAGTGGTGGGCAGAGCAAACCAGACCTTTGGGAGGCAGTGATGCCAGAACTACCACGTGCTGGAGGTCATCTCACTAAGGAGAAGCTCTCATAGAGCTGTGGGCTCACAGTTCAGTTATCCAGTTGTTAACTAAATATGTATTAATTACATGAGTCAGACACTGGGTTGCATGGTGGAGAATCAAGACAAGATCAAACCTCAACAAATCTAGGGGTTCATGACTCTCCTGCTTTAGACATAACCCTTGGCCTTTCTGAAGCCCTCTGGCCACTGGCAGATCTTAGTCAAAGACCTGATGGTGCTGAGAAAATGGATCTTTAGGTGATCACATTTTGCAGGGGGAAGGGTGGTGAAGGGCACCCACGGCCTTGCCTGCCACGAGAGCTGACAGCAGTGGGTTTCATTGTGGGGAGCTCCCAACCAGCCTGCTCATCTGTGGGGCCACATGGGGAAGTGACAAGGACTCCTCTTCCACACCTTAATGCAGTGGCACCTAGCTGTTGGGGACGTGATAAGACCAGCGGCCCCTCTCCCCAGATCAGCGGTTCTCCAGGGACGTTTGTAATGTCTGGAGACATTTTTGGTTGTGTTTTAGGGCTGTCCTAGTGGCATCTTGTGGGCAGAGCCCAGAGGGCATGCTAAACAGCACAGTGCATAAGCTCCCACAACAGAGGATTATCTGGCCCAAAATGTCAATAATGCAAGACTGAGAAACCCTGCTCTAGGAAAAGACATGTCTGCAGAAACACACGAAACTTGGAACACAGTTTCAGGGGCTTCAGGGGCTTCCTAAAGCTGATTGATAGACCCAGTCTGAGTCAACCGATCTCAGGTCAAAACTCTCTGCTAGAAGGATCTATGTAGCCTTATATCAGGAGGAAGATGGGCTTCTTTTTAGCTTTATTTCAAACAACTTGATTAAATTTTAGAACAGTATCAAAAATGTGTTTAATGGTTTACATTCTTTGAAATAAAGTGCACATTTTAACAAAAACTTTCCACTTTATTTTCAAGTCAAGGCACATGGTAAGCCAAGCACGGTGCGGGTGTTTTTGATTCATATGCTGGTACATTGGGATGCGTTTGCATATGGGTTGTTTAATGTTAGCAAAGTTGGTGAGACTTCTTTTTAGTGGGTCTCCAAAGGGTCATTTAATTTTAAAAGCAGGAGGTTATAGTTTTCCATTAGGAAATTCACCAACACGGGTTCCAATCATGTTCAGCCCCATTAGGATTTGGAGAAAACAAGTCCTCCCTTATTTTATCACGCTTCTCCAATACTCAGATGTTTGAGGAATGACTTAAGTAATGGCCAAATGGATCTTTATTCTATTATATCACCAATAAAGTTTAGGCTTTAAGCCTCTTTGTAACTGTTGCCTCACTTAAAGAGCTCAAAATCCTAGGAAATGGTGTAAAGTTCTTTGGTGAACAAGTGTGTTAATAGCTTCCATAAAAATCTCAATATTTGGGATTTATAGAACATACTGCTCCAGTCTAGGCATTTTTACAAAGCAGATGATATCAACTCTGCATAGATGTGAAAAGGCACATTTCCTTGATCATTCAGCAATGTGCTCTGACTTCAGGAGTGTTTCATTAAGACATGCTGTTTACTGTCCATCGTCTGGGATTGGAAAGCAGATGCATTTGAGCAGCCTCTGCACCTCTCATACTCTTGGACAGCGTAAACGCCACGCTTATGCTTTTTTTTTTTTTTTTTAAATAATTATTTTTTATTGAAGGATGGTTGACGCACAGTATTACATTACATTAGTTTCAAGTGTACAACACAGTGGTAGAATATTTATATACATAATTCTAGGTTCCAGCTATCACCCTACCAAGCTGTTACAATATCTTGACTATATTCCTTATGCTATACATTACATCCCGGTTACTTATTTATTTTACCATTGGAAGTCTGTCCTTTTTTTTTTTTTTTTTTTTTTTTGTGAGGGCATCTCTCATATTTATTGATCAAATGATTGTTAACGACAATAAAATTCTGTATAGGGGAGTCAATGCTCAATGCACAATCATTAATCCACCCCAAGCCTAATTTTCGTCAGTCTCCAATCTTCTGAGGCATAACAAACAAGTTCTTACATGTAGAACAAATTCTTACATAGTGAATAAGTTACATGGTGAACAGTACAAGGGCAGTCATCACAGAAACTTTCGGTTTTGCTCATGCATTATGAACTATAAACAGTTCAAATATGAATACTCATTTGGTTTTTATACTTGATTTATATGTGGATACCACATTTCTCTCTTTATTATTATTATTTTTAATAAAATGCTGAAGTGGTAGGTAGATACAAGATAAAGGTAGAAAACATAGTTTAGTGTTGTAAGAGAGCAAATGTAGATGATCAGGTGTGTGCCTGTAGACTATGTGTTAATCCAAGCTAGACCAGGGCAATAAAACATCCACGTATGCAGATTTCTCTCAGAACGGTGGGGTGAGGTTCTAAGCCTCACCTCTGTTGATCCCCAGTTTCTCACCTGATGGCCCCCCTGCGACTGTGCCTGTCTTAGGTTGTTCCTCCCTTGAGGAATCTTACCCGTCTCTGGCTAACCAGTCATCTTCCGGGGCCATACAGGGAAATGTGAAGTTGGTAAGTGAGAGGGAAGCCTTATTGTTTGAAAAGGTTAGCTTTTTACTTCTTTGCATATTTATGCCCTGTGGCTTCTATGCCCAGCATTTGTCTTGAGGTGTCTTTACCACTTGGAAAAATTATGATACTCGGTAAATTTGATATGAGGCACGAATTCTATTTAAGGGTTGTAATTAGGAAGGAAGAAGAAAAGCTATAGAAGTAGCAGGCAGAAGAAAACATGGGAAGATTGATTATTTCTTTGACATATCTTCTTGTAGAGTAACTTCAGCATGTATAGGTTTTAAGCTACTACTTAAATTGCGCACACACATTAACATAATAGGAGTATAGTTACATAACCAAAGCATATCTGTAATTACCAGCCATCTCCAGTGAAACCAAGAAAACCAGTTAGGCACCTTAGGCATTTGTGAAAACTTATCTATGATATGGTGGATATTGTCCAACTGAACTTGAACAGTCTGAGAGAAATCAGACAAATTAAAACAACCCATTCCTGGGGAATGTTCACATGCCATATGTTCTTTTAACAGTAAATAGTCTGTAGTTGTAAGACTTTGGAGCGCTACAATTTGCACTTCTCCAAATTCTTGGTTGAGTTTCAACAGTATAGATCCAGTCAAATTTGTTGTTTTACTGTATGCACAGGCCAGCTTAGGTATCTCCTTCCTCATTCCCATGGCAAGTCCAGGAACTGGTGGGATGAGTGCATCTACAGCTGTAGCAGTGCGTGGATCTTTGTTGGGGTTTTTTGATGATCACCTTCTGGCATGAGTCTTCCAGAGGGTGCAGATGTTGGAAGTTCTTTTTCATATCGTATCTTAGTTCATTTCCGGGGTAGCCCAATTAGGCTTTGATCCTCTGTATAAACACAAACAGACCCTTTGCCTACACTTTTATATGCCCTTTATACCCTTGTGTAGAACTCGTTGGAGGTTACCACACAGGAACTGCCCTTTTTTTTTTTTTGCTTTGTTTTTGGTATCACTAATCTACACTTACATGACGAATATTATGTTTACTAGGCTCTCCCCTATACCAGGTCTCCCCTATAAACCCCTTTACAGTCACTGTCCATCAGCATAGCAAAATGTTGTAGAATCTCTACTTGCCTTCTCTGTGTTGTACAGCCCTCCCTTTTCTCCTACCCCCCCATGTATGTTAATCTTAATACCCCCCGACTTCTCCCCCCCTTATCCCTCCCTACCCACCCATCCTCCCCAGTCCCTTTCCCTTTGGTACCTGTTAGTCCATTCTTGAGTTCTGTGATTCTGCTGCTGTTTTGTTCCTTCAGTTTTTCCTTTGTTCTTATATTCCACAGATAAGTGAAATCATTTGGTATTTCTCTTTCTCTGCTTGGCTTGTTTCACTGAGCATAATACCCTCCAGCTCCATCCATGTTGCTGCAAATGATTGGATTTGCCCTTTTCTTATGGCTGAGTAGTATTCCATTGTGTATATGTACCACGTCTTCTTTATCCATTCATCTATCGATGGACATTTAGGTTGCTTCCAATTCTTGGCTATTGTAAATAGTGCTGCAATAAACATAGGGGTGCATCTGTCTTTCTCAAACTTGATTGCTGTGTTCTTAGGGTAAATTCCTAGGAGTGGAATTCCTGGGTCAAATGGTAAGTCTGTTTTGAGCATTTTGATGTACCTCCATACTGCTTTCCACAATGGTTGAACTAACTTACATTCCCACCAGCAGTGTAGGAGGGTTCCCCTTTCTCCACAGCCTTGCCAACATTTGTTGTTGTTTGTCTTTTGGATGGCAGCCATCCTTACTGGTGTGAGGTGATACCTCATTGTAGTTTTAATTTGCATTTCTCTGATAATTAGCGATGTGGAGCATCTTTTCATGTGTCTGTTGGCCATCTGTATTTCTTTTTTGGAGAACTGTCTGTTCAGTTCCTCTGCCCATTTTTAATTGGGTTATTTGTTTTTTGTTTGTTGAGGCGTGTGAGCTCCTTATATATTCTGAACGTCAAGCCTTTATCGGATGTGTCATTTTCAAATATATTCTCCCATACTGTAGGGTTCCTTTTTGTTCTATTGATGGTGTCTTTTGCTGTACAGAAGCTTTTCAGCTTAATATAGTCCCACTTACTCATTTTTGCTGTTGTTTTCCTTGCCCGGGGAGATATGTTCAAGAAGAGGTCACTCATGTTTATGTCTAAGAGGTTTTTGCCTATGTTTTCTTCCAAGAGTTTAATGGTTTCATGGCTTACATTCAGGTCTTTGATCCATTTTGAGTTTACTTTTGTATATGGGGTTAGACAATGGTCCAGTTTCATTCTCCTACATGTAGCTGTCCAGTTTTGCCAGCACCACCTGTTGAAGAGACTGTCATTTCGCCATTGTATGTCCATGGCTCCTTTATCAAATATTAATTGACCATATATGTCTGGGTTAATGTCTGGATTCTCTAGTCTGTTCCATTGGTCTGTGGCTCTGCTCTTGTGCCAGTACCAAATTGTCTTGATTACTATGGCTTTATAGTAGAGCTTGAAGTTGGGGAGTGAGATCCCCCCTACTTTATTCTTCTTTCTCAGGATTGCTTTGGCTATTCGGGGTCTTTGGTGTTTCCATATGAATTTTTGAATTATTTGTTCCAGTTCATTGAAGAATGTTGCTGGTAGTTTCATAGGGATTGCATCAAATCTGTATATTGCTTTGGGCAGGATGGCCATTTTAACGATATTAATTCTTCCTAGCCACGAGCATGGGGTGAGTTTCCATCTGTTAGTGTCCCCTTTAATTTCTCTTAAGAGTGACTTGTAGTTTTCAGAGTATAAGTCTTTCACTTCTTTGGTTAGGTTTATTCCTAGGTATTTTATTTTTTTTGATGCAATTGTGAATGGAGTTGTTTTCCTGATTTCTCTTTCTGTTGGTTCATTGTTAGTATACAGGAAAGCCACAGATTTCTGTGTGTTGATTTTGTATCCTGCAACTTTGCTGTATTCCGATATCAGTTCTAATAGTTTTGGAGTGGAGTCTTTAGGGTTTTTTATGTACAGTATCATGTCATCTGCAAATAGTGACAGTTTAACTTCTTCTTTACCAATCTGGATTCCTTGTATTTCTTTATTTTGTCTGATTGCCGTGGCTAGG
The DNA here is from genome assembly GCF_030020395.1 of Manis pentadactyla. Taxonomy (NCBI): domain Eukaryota; kingdom Metazoa; phylum Chordata; class Mammalia; order Pholidota; family Manidae; genus Manis; species Manis pentadactyla. Next base: position 90,232,690 of record NC_080032.1, on the reverse strand, counting down.
ACCTCCAGTACTATGTTAAATAACAGTGGAGAGAGTGGGCATCCCTGTCTAGTTCCCGATCTCAGCGGAAATGCTTTCAGCTTCTCGCTGTTCAATATAATGTTGGCTGTGGGTTTATCATAGATGGCCTTTATTATGTTGAGGTACTTGCCCTCTATTCCCATTTTGCTGAGAGTTTTTAACATGAATGGATGTTGAACTTTGTCAAATGCTTTTTCAGCATCTATGGAGATGATCATGTGGTTTTTGTCTTTCTTTTTGTTGATGTGGTGGATGATGTTGATGGACTTTTGAATGTTGTACCATCCTTGCATCCCTGGGATGAATCCCACTTGGTCATGGTGTATGATCCTTTTGATGTATTTTTGAATTCGGTTTGCTAATATTTTGTTGAGTATTTTTGCATCTACGTTCATCAGGGATATTGGTCTGTAGTTTTCTTTTTTGGTGGGGTCTTTGCCTGGTTTTGGTATTAGGGTGATGTTAGCTTCATAGAATGAGTTTGGGAGTATCCCCTCCTCCTCTATTTTATGGAAAACTTTAAGGAGAATGGGTATTATGTCTTCCCTGTATGCCTGATGAAATTCCGAGGTAAATCCATCTGGCCCGGGGGTTTTGTTCTTTGGTAGTTTTTTGATTACCGCTTCAATTTCGTTGCTGGTAATTGGTCTGTTTAGATTTTCTGTTTCTTCCTGGGTCAATCTTGGAAGGTTATATTTTTCTAGGAAGTTGTCCATTTCTCCTAGGTTTCCCAGCTTGTTAGCATATAGATTTTCATAGTATTCTCCAATAATTCTTTGCATTTCCGTGGGGTCCGTCGTGATTTTTCCTTTCTCGTTTCTGATACTGTTGATTTGTGTTGACTCTCTTTTCTTCTTAATAAGTCTGGCTAGAGGCTTATCTATTTTGTTTATTTTCTCAAAGAACCAGCTCTTGGTTTCATTGATTTTTGCTATTGTTTTATTCTTCTCAATTTTATTTATTTCTTCTCTGATCTTTATTATGTCCCTCCTTCTGCTGACCTTAGGCCTCATCTGTTCTTCTTTTTCCAATTTCGATAATTGTGACATTAGACCATTCATTTGGGATTGCTCTTCCTTTTTTAAATATGCTTGGATTGCTATATACTTTCCTCTTAAGACTGCTTTTGCTGTGTCCCACAGAAGTTGGGGCTTATTGTTGTTGTTGTCATTTGTTTCCATATATTGCTGGACCTCCATTTTGATTTGGTCATTGATCCATTGATTATTTAGGAGTGTGTTGTTAAGCCTTCATGTGTTTGTGAGCCTGTTTGCTTTCTTTGTACAGTTTATTTCTAGTTTTATGCCTTTGTGGTCTGAAAAGTTGGTTGGTAGGATTTCAATCTTTTGGAATTTTCTGAGGCTCTTTTTGTGGCCTAGTATGTGGTCTATTCTGGAGAATGTTCCATGTGCACTTGAGAAGAATGTGTATCCCGCTGCTTTTGGATGTAGAGTTCTATAGATGTCTGTTAGGTCCATCTGCTCTACTGTGTTGTTCAGTGCTTCCGTGTCCTTACTTATTTTCTGCCCAGTGGATCTATCCTTTGGGGTGAGTGGTGTGTTGAAGTCTCCTAGAATGAATGCATTGCAGTCTATATCCCCCTTTAGTTCTGTTAGTATTTGTTTCACATATGCTGGTGCTCCTGTGTTGGGTGCATATATATTTAGAATGGTTATATCCTCTTGTTTGACTGAGCCCTTTATCATTATGTAGTGTCCTTCTTTATCTCTTGTTACTTTCTTTGTTTTGAAGTCTATTTTGTCTGATATTAGTACTGCAACCCCTGCTTTCTTCTCACTGTTGTTTGCTTGAAATATGTTTTTCCATCCCTTGACTTTTAGTCTGTACATGTCTTTGGGTTTGAGGTGAGTTTCTTGTAAGCAGCATATAGATGGGTCTTGCTTTTTTATCCATTCTGTTACTCTGTGTCTTTTGATTGGTGCATTCAACCCATTAACATTTAGGGTGACTATTGAAAGATATGTACTTATTGCCATTGCAGGCTTTAAATTCGTGGTTACCAAAGGTTCAAGGTTAGCCTCTTTAGTATCTTACTGCCTAACTTAGCTCGCTTATTGAGCTGTTATATACACTATCTGGAGATTCTTTTCTTCTCTCCCTTCTTGTTCCTCCTCCTCGATTCTTCATATGTTGGGTGTTTTGTGCTGTGCTCTTTCTAGGAGTGCTCCCATCTAGAGCAGTCCCTGTAAGATGTTCTGTAGAGGTGGTTTGTGGAAAGCAAATTCCCTCAGCTTTTGTTTGTCTGGGAATTGTTTAATCCCACCGTCATATTTGAATGATAGTCGTGCTGGATACAGTATCCTTGGTTCAAGGCCCTTCTGTTTCATTGTATTAAATATATCATGCCATTCTCTTCTGGCCTGTAGGGTTTCTGTTGAGAAATCTGACGTTAGCCTGATGGGTTTTCCTTTATAGGTGACCTTTTTCTCTCTAGCTGCCTTTAACACTCTTTCCTTGTCCTTGATCTTTGCCATTTTAATTATTATGTGTCTTGGTGTTGCCCTTCTTGGATCCTTTCTGTTGGGGGTTCTGTGTATTTCCGTGGTCTGTTCGATTACTTCCTCCCCCAGTGTGGGGAAGTTTTCAGCAATTATTTCTTCTAAGATACTTTCCATCTCTTTTCCTCTCTCTTCTTCTTCTGGGACCCCTATAATACGGATATTGTTCCTTTTGGATTGGTCACACAGTTCTCTTAATATTGTTTCATTCCTGGAGATCCTTTTATCTCTCTCTATGTCAGCTTCTATGCGTTCTGTTCTCTGATTTCAATTCCATCAATGGCCTCTTGCATCCTATCCATTCTGCTTATAAACCCTTCCAGAGTTTGTTTCATTTCTGCGATCTCCTTTCTGGCATCTGTGATCTCCTTCCGGACTTCATCCCATTTCTCTTGCGTATTTCTCTGCATCTCTGTCAGCATGTTTATGATTCTTATTTTGAATTCTTTGTCAGGAAGACTGGTTAGGTCTGTCTCCTTCTCTGGTGTTGTCTCTGTGATCTTTGTCTGCCTGTAGCTTTGCCTTTTCATGGTGATAGGAATAGTCTGCAGAGCTGGGACGAGTGACGGCTGGAAGGACTTCCCTTCTTGTTGGTTTGTGGCCCTCCTCTCCTGGGAGAACAGCGGCCTCTAGTGGCTTGTGCTGCGCAGCTGCGCGCAGACAGGGTTTCTGCCTCCTGCCCGGTTGCTATGGAGTTAATCTCCGCTGTTGCTGTGGGCGTGGCCTGGCTCGGGCAGCTACTCCAAAATGGTGGAGTCGCGCTGGAGCAGGAGCTGCTGGGAGGCTATTTATCTCCGTAAGGGGCCTCCCTGCTCCCTGCAGCCCAGGGGTTAGGGTGCCCAGAGATCCCGGATTCCCTACCTCTGGATTAAGTGTCCCATTGTGCCCCTTTAAGACTTCCAAAAAGCACTCACCAAAACAAAACAACGCCCACCAAAAAAAAAAAGAAAAAAAAAAAAAGTTTTTAATTAAAAAAAAAAAAAAAAAAAAAAGGTGGTCGCTCATTTTTCTTTATTCTCCGGTGCCAGCCTCAGGCCTCTGCTCACCGGTCTTTCTGCCGTGTTTCCCTAGTATTGGGGGCCCTATCCCTTTAAGACTTCCAAAAAGTGCTCGCCAAAACAAAACAGCAAAAAAGGAAAAAAAAAATGGCCGCTCGCTTTTCTTATGTCCTCTGTCGCCCGGCCTCCAGTGCCTGCTCACTGTTCTTGCTGCCCTGTTTCCCTAGCATCCAGGGCCCCCTGGGCACGTACTGTGTCTGCGCTCTGGCCCGGGTGGCTGGGGCTGGGTGCTCGGCAGTCCTGTGCTCCGTCTCCCTCCCGCTCTGCCTGCTCTTCTCCCGCCGGGAGCTGGGGGGAGGGGCGCTCGGCTCCCGCGGGGCCGGGGCTTGTATCTCACCCCCTTCGCGAGGCGCTGGGTTCTCTCAGGTGCGGATGTGGTCTGGATATTGTCCTGTGTCCTCTGGTCTTTATTCTAGGAAGGGTTGTCTTTGTTATATTTTCATAGATATATGTGGTTTTGGGAGGAGATTTCCGCTGCTCTACTCACGCCGCCATCTTCCGCCCCTCTCCCACGCTTATGCTTTTAACTTTGTACGTGTGTTTGATTGAACATGAAGCATATTATTTGTAGCATGTTTTCTCTCTGAATGTGGAGCTTACATGCTAGGAATGATTATGGTTACAGTTAAAAATGTCCATTCATGTTACCAGTGTTTGAGAGGTGAGAGTGGAGTACTAAGGCGATTGTTCGGGTGTCCATCCATCAGTCATTTATTCAACAAATGTCTATTCATTCCCGGTTCTGGACTAGGAATAGGGAGCAATAGAAAAGTGCACTGAACAGAGATATCTCCTCAATGAGTTAAGTATTCCAGGTGGGAGACAAGGGAGGCCATTCCTCATTCATTCGACACATGCCCACTGAGCACGTACAATGCACATGACAGTTCCAAGCCGCAGGGAGCCATCCAATAAAACCCCCAGCGCCCCTGCCGTGTCACTGAGTGACGAAGGTATCGGGAGGCTCTGAATAAGCTCTGAAGAGAATGACAGGATGAGGGAGGAATATGAGCAGCCACGCTAATGAGGGCACTTGCTTGGCTTCCTGAGCATCTGTGATGCGCCAGATGCAGTGATTGCTCATTTAGTTCTCCAACATCCCCTCAAGTGGGCAGTATGTGTTGACTTTACAAATGTGTAAACTGAGGCTTAAGGGGACCAGATGGTCCCTTCAGGGTATTGAGCTGTGTGGATTGTTGGCTGAATTTGAGTGGCATTCTGCCTCCTTGTCTTCAGACTAACATGCCTGTGCCGTCGTATGTGCATTTGCACAGCTACCGAAGGTCCTCGGTAGTGATTTGGGAGGTCTGACCTGGCAGTATTTGTAGGGTAATAGCAGGAGGGAGGCGCGGCTGTGGGAACCTCATGGCCTCCAAACACTCTCCATGACTCTTTCCAAGAGACTTGTCTGCTCATCCACGGCACAAGAGCGGTTGGCTTTCTCCATGTTGGCACTGGAGTATATTAATTTCATACTTTATAGTATCTTGAGTTACTATAGAAGAAAAGGTTGTTGTCTTCTGAAAAATTATAGAAAAGGTCTGTGATCTTATCTGCCTGCCACCTGCTTACAAATCCCATCCGTTCTTGAGGCGAGTGCGTTCCATTGATTTGGGCGTGGATGACTTTTCATCTGGAAGATGAAGACTTTTCATCTGGAGAAGACACACGCCTCAGGCCTGGCCAGTCAGAGCCCCAGTCCCCTGGCCAAAGTGCGTAGTTCAGGAAGAGTTACTCCAGGTAAATGCCAGAACTACTGGGAAAGCCGCCTTCTTTCTGTGGGGCTGCCAAGACAGCATGATGCCGGTCTTGTAAGCGCCAGGTGTTCACCACGCCCGGGAGAGCTGTCCGCGATAGAGCGCCGTCCATGAGCACCTGGATTCCGCTACACTAGACGCTAGAAACCTGTGAACTTTTCATTTATATAAACTCGTGAAATCTCCATTTTGTTCGACTTAGTTTGAGACTGGGTTTTATCACTAGCATTACAAAGAGTCCTGATTAATAGAATAACATAACATTGATTTCTCTTCTATCACCCACTGGGCCTCAACTATGAAATACCAAGTTGGTGAGCCCAAAACTTGCTGGTTTCAAACAATTAAGAATACAATAGACAAAACTGCACAGTACTTGAAGACTTGGACAGCTGTCTTAGTTAACTATTTACCTCATATTTCAAGGAAGATATTACATCTCAGAATACCCAAGTGATGCAAGAAGGGGTAGTAGAATTTTGCTTTAAGTAGAATGCTATTAATTTGGGTTTCTGACACTAATATAACATTTACCAAGGGAAATCCAGAAATTCAGATATATTAGGAGCTTAATAGGAAACAATAGAAATTAAGTTTATGAGAAGCAGCTTTAGGGTATTCAGTTTTTGGATCACAGAACATTTTAATTCACAGAAAAGCAAATAATAATATCTCATGAACAAACCCTGTGCAAACATCAGAAATCATGAAGCCTTGTGCAGAATCAGGCTAGGATACTGGACTGATTGAAGAAGGGCTGATGCTCTGGGACGAAGCAGCAGGTGGAGACAGCCCTGGGAATCGAGCCATGTTTGCATGAAATCCTTGCCTTTCCAACATGCGCAGCAGGGGGAACATTGGGTGAACCCATCTGAGAACTGTTGCCGTAGGTGTGAGGAGCTGAAACATTGCTCAGGGTCTTAATAGGACTGAATGCTCTCCACAGAAAGTTCAAGGACGTTTCCATGAAGCCACAGGCCATGGCTTTGTAATTGAGAGTTTGGAGGTGGGGGTCACCAACGCAAAGTTTCTTCATTTTTCTTCACTTATTACCAGGAACTAAGCAGTTGGCAGTATTTGCTTAGTACTAATTATATGCCTCCAATTTGTTCTTCTCTCATTTAGTCTGTCCCAAAACCATGCTGCATGCCAACGACGTGTTCTCAAGATAATCATAGTAGCTGTGATAGCCTTTGCTTTAAATACCTTAAAATTATTCCCCATCCCAGTTTAATCCAGAACTACCAGGAGCTTTTTCTGAGAACTGCCTCTCCACAACATTTATTTCACATTTCAATTGATAGGATATCCATCTTTGCCACTCAATCACCTAATATATTCAGGCTTTATAATTGCTCTTCAGAAGTCTCAGAGTTTGGGCTGCATTTAGGGAATTCCTGATCGTGGGGTTAAGCCGTAGATTTGATATTCTTTATCTACTTACAGCCAGATAATCCTGGACCTGAGTTTATTTACTGTCTGCAGTGTGTTTAAAAAATGGTATTTTTAACAGCTTTGTTGAGGTATAATTGACATATAATCAACTATACATAAGTGAAGTATATAAAATAACTTTTGAAATATTTCTACAGCCTTGAAAACAGAACCACAGTCAAGATAATTAAAATATCTATTACCCAAAAGCTTCCTCAGGCTCGTCTGTGATCCTTCCTTCCAGTCTGTTATCTCTCAGCCCCTCACCTTGACAACCAATGATCTGCTTTACTTTAACCTGAATTTCCATTTCCCAGAATTTTACGTAACTCAAATCATACAGTATATACTCTTCTGTCTGGCTTCTTTCACTTGGCATGATTATTTTGAGATTCATCCATGTCGTAGCAAATTAATAGTTCATTCCTTAAGTTGCTGAGTAATATTCCATTGTGGGTACACTGCAGTTTATTCATTTGTTGATAGACATTTGGTTATTTTGGTTTGGGGCTATGACAGAGGTAATTAAACATTTGTGCACTTTGTGAAGTGTTCATGTGGATGTACACTTTAATTTCTGTTGAGTAAATGCCTAGGAGCAGAATGGCTAGATTACAGTATTTCAACATTATACTGGAAGTTCTGGCTTATTAAATACAGCAAGAAAAATATGTAAAAGACACCTAGGTTGGAAAAGAAAAAACAAACACTATTTACAAAATACATGATAAAATTTATGTAGAAAACACAACTGAATGTACAGAAATCTACTAGAACTGATAAATTGGTTTAACAAGGTTTCAAGGTGCAAGAGCAATATACAAAAATTAATTCTACTTCTCTATAGTAGTATCAAATAATCAGAAACTGAAATTTTAAAAAATACCATTTACAATAGCATCTAACATTATTAAATAGTTAGAGATTAAAATGGGTCTAACACCAATTCCAGTGCTGGGAGAAGACTTGCCCAGACCACCGAGCAATCCTCATACATCAGTTAGTCCTACAATTCAACTCAGCCCTGACGCCGCCTCCCTGGAGACAGCAGCAGACACGACAGGGTAAAGGCTCTGTTCTCCGGGACGGCCTGCCCCTGCGCCACTTCAGACGCCAGCTCGCGTCAAGGCTGCCTGTCCCCGTGCTTCTGACTGACTGGCTGTAGGTCAGAGGTTCCTCGGACCCCCTTCTTGGGTTTGATTAATTTGCTAGGGCGGCTCACAGAAGTCAGAGGAACATTTTACTTACTAGATCACCGGTTTATTATGACAGGATATGTATAACTCAGGAACAGCCAAATGGAAGAGATGCATAGGGCAAGGTGTGGGGAAAGGGCACGGAGCTCCATGCCCTCCTCAAGCACCCGCTCTCTCCAAATCTACACATGTTCACTGACCCAGGAGCTCTGAATCCATCCTTTGGGGTTTTTTATGGTTGTTTCATTACACAAGCATGATTGATTAAATTATTGGCCGTTGGTTCATAGAGTCAACCCCCAACCCCTCTCCCCTCCCTGCAGGGGTGGGACTGAAGGTTTCAGATCTCCAATCACATGGCTGATGCTCCTGGCAACCAGCTCCATCCTCACGTGCCATCCCAACGCCACCTCATCAACACAAACTCAGGTGTGGTTGGAAGGGGCTTGCTACGAATATCAAGGCACCTTCATCCCTCTTCTCAGGAAAATTCCGAGGGTTTTAGGAGCGCTGTGCTGGGAACCAGGACCGAGACCAAATACGTATTTCTTATTGTAAAATCATCACATCCCAGGGATAAATCTGATAAAATATGTGAAAGATCTGTTTACTGAAAACTGTACAATACCACTAGAGAGGAAGTAAATAAAACCTCAATGAAGGGGAAAAAAATACATGTTCATGGATGTAAATTTGACTCAAAATAATTTTTAGATTCAGTGTAATCTCTATCAAAATCCCAGAAGGCTTTATACAGAAATTGGCAAACTAGTTCTGAAATTCATATGGAAATGCAAAGGACCTGGAATAGCAAAACAGTTCTGAAATAAAAGACCAAAGCTGGAAGACAAATAGCAGCTAATTTCAGGACTTGAAATTAGTCCTGAGTGATCAAGTGAATGTGGAATTGGTGTCAAGGTAGAAAACCAGATCAGGGAAGAATAGCACTTGTATTAGGAAAGTATTTTGCAGGGAAATTAAGTTCTTTTGGATAACATACTGTTCCTCAGGGACCAAGGAACCTTTGCTGAATTGATCAGAAGAACTGTGACTGTGTAGTCGTGGTCTATTTTCCTAGCTCGGTGAGGGTTGATGATAGATTTTGCATTAATGTTTAATGATCTTTAGATTTTGGAACCTCAGCACAGTGGCACCAACTATGAGATATAGTCAAAAAATCAAAGGGGATGTGATTAAATAACCTTTTCTCCTCCTTAAAAAAATCGAGATTCATTTAGCGCTTCATGAATTACATCCTGAAGGATTGTCAGGCCACTCCACTTTAAGCAGTTACTTCACAGAAGTATTATATAGTTAAGTGTTTTAGAAAATGTTTATCTTGTGAAGATCTATAGAGATCATTGTAAAATCATATTCAGAAATAAAGCAAAACTGGCTTCCAGACATATTTTGAAGTCACTCAACAAAGTAGGAATTCCATAATGATTTTGGGAATTCCAGTGTGGGGAGAAAAATAGGCTTTCTGTTCTTCGATCCACTGTCCAGAGAGTTTAAAGAATAAAGATCTGAAATTGTATTTTCCTACCTCCAAATTCAACTCATCATCATTAAAAGAAATCATGAATTAACTATTAAATGTGTCTTACATCTTTCAGGCCCTTCAGTAATTGCCGTCCTCGCTACCAGGGGCTCCAGATGGGGCCTGGGTGTGGAGGCCACATTGGCATCATAATGTTTTATAGTAAAAAATTCTTGGCACCACCTTAGGTCTTTCTTGTGCAGAAGAGCTGTAGGGAGAAAATAACAGAAATGCCTTTCTGAAGACTGTAATTCTTGAAGATTTTCTGCTTAATGGTTTTTATACAAATTATCCCCTCACACTCCATTATTGTGGAGATTACTAAGAAAACTTTTTAAAACTTCAATCCTTGTAAAAAGCCACAGGAATATTATGGTTAAGCATTTCAAAGCTCTTCTGCTAATACAGGAAACTTAAAGTGCTTTGAACATTCTCTCTTTAGTTTCTTACCACGCTTTACTTCAGCTTTGAAAGTTCACACACATGTTATAGGACACAATTTGTCTCAAGATTTACGAGAGCAGGTTTCGGTTTTCGATATTTCCACACTGTTTGCAAGAACTTTCCAAGTCGCTGATTTAGCAAATGGATATTTCTGTTAGGGATAGTCTGCTGTTATTTTCAAAGTTACCCATAGAGATCTGCAAGTAGCTCCCTTCTTCCTAGGCTGAGCACGTTTCCTTTAACTTTTTATTTTGAAAAACTTCAAAGTCAAAAGGATGCACCTCAGTTGTTGGCATTGCAACTTGTATTTTCTCATTCACTTTACACGTGTGTGTGTTCATTCTGCAGAATCATTTAAAAAGAAGTTGCAAGCATCATGCCGTTGCATTCCTAAGTATTTCAGCATAATCTCCTAAGAACTGAGTCATTTTCCTGTATGCTGTAATGCCATTATTATACCCACAGTTTTAATATTGGTACAGTAATATTATCTAATATGCAGTCAGTACTCCAATTTTCTCATTGTACTAATACTGTTCCTTACACACCCTTTTAAAAAATACCCAGGATACAAACATTTCACTGAGTTATCTCTTTTTTATGATATTTTTAATTGAAGTATAGCTTATATATAGTATTGTTACTTTCAAGTATACAACATAGTGATTCAACAGTTACGTACATTGTTAAATCCTCACCCCGACTAGTGCAGTTACTATGTGTCAACAAAGATGTAACAGAACTATAGTCTATATTGTCTATGATGTACTTTTATCCCTGTGACCAATAATATTATGATGGAGATTTTGTGCCCCTTTATCCCCCTCACACTCCCCACCCACACATCCTAACCCCTCCCTGATGGTAACTATCAGTCACTTCTCAGTGGCTATGAGTCTGCTGCTATTTTGTTTATTTTGTTTTGTTTTGTTTTTAGATTCTACAAATAAGCGAAGTCATATGGTATTTGTCTTTCTCTACCTGGCTTATTTCACTGAGCATAATACCCTCTATGTCCAACCATGTTGTTGTAAATGGCAGATTTCTTTCTTTTTTACGGCCAAATAGTATTCCATTGTGCATATGAACCACATCTTCTTTATCCATTCATCTACTGATGGACACTTAGGCTGCTTCCATAGCTTGGCTATTGTAAATAACATGGTATAAACATAGGTATGCATATATCTTTTTGAATCTGAAATTTTGTTTTCTTCGAGTAAATTCCTAGAAAGGGAGAATCATTTAAAGGAATAGCATAGGAATACCCTCAAGTCTTAGATTAAAGATAATGTGAAGAGGGGGTTGGTGAGATATTATCTTTCTTACATTTTATTAATATTTCCTAATTAAAAATACTCAAGTTATACAATCTGGGTTCTAAAGATACATAAAATAATTATTAGTATTTCCTGACATCAAAAAAAATATGTTATCTGTACATTTCTAATGTTGTAAAGGGCCTACCTGTCTCTTAATTTAAATGACACTAATGTTTTTGAAAAGTGAAGGGTAATCCAAAACAATTTAAACATCAATTAATTTTCTTGTAAGAAACTTTAAAAATTTGGAGATTTTCCTCAAAGTATAATTAATTACTAGATCAAAAAAAATTGTCTTAACATTTTTTTTTTGCCACATTCTATTGCTGTTTAAGCCTCCCATGCTGTGGTGTTTTGTTGTCCAAACGAAGACGCTGGTGTTAGAAAAGCAGCCAGTGGAGTAAACAGATCAAGACAGACAAGTGACTGGACTGCCAGGGCCCTCTGCCTTCTCCTTGCCGTCAATCTCCTCGGCCCCGCCTGCTGTAGGGCCAGGGCCACACGCTCTGGGCTTGAAGAAGGACTGAGCATCGGTGAGGTTCCTCTTTCTTCTGTGACAGTTTGTTTTAGGAACAGTCACTGTGAAATTCCGTTCCTGGGTCCGTACAGTGGGCACCTGTGAATCGTTTGGGGGTCCCTGCTGCTGGACTGGCCGGTGGTGGGGTGAGGGTGAGCTGGCTTAGACGTGAGCGCAGTGGCTCACAGGGGTGCCGAGGGGCACGCGCGGCCCTGGAGTGGGGTAATCTAAAGGCCAACCACTCTGTCACTCTTTGCCTGCCTGCAGTGGGACAAGGCGCTGGGTCCTCCGGCTTACCTGACCTGTAAAACCAGGGGAAGCATGCCTACCTAGTTAGGAGGCCCTTGCAGACTGCGGACCCTCTTCACCACCTGAGGCTTAGCTCCCCGGAGAGACACAGGGAGCAGACCTATCCCCAGCCCTTCCTTCCTTCCCCCCTCGGTCACGGAAAAGTCCTCTGTGAAAACACTACCACGCTTGGTTTGCAGACCCAGTAGCCTGGGCATTAAGCCTCAGGCCAGTGGGTCCATCAGAGCCATTGTGGGGGGGCAGCACAGCTCGTGGTTACGAGTGGCAGGCTTTCTGTCTTTCATTGGTTTATTTCTTTCCATTCTGTGGCTATTTGTCCTCTTACTACTGCAGTAATTTCCAAGCAGGTCGTTTTCACTTTCCCCTGAGTATCTCCGATATCTAGTGTGAATAGGAGCCAGAGCAATTAAATTTTTTTAAATGACAATCTGATAATGTCTCCTTTGACCCAACTTTTTTCATATTTTTCTGATATCAATAAATTCCCCTCCAGTATTTCTCCCTTTACGTTCACTCTAGTCCAAGCAGACTGTGGGTAGTTTTGCATCCTTTACCTCAGGGAAAGGATGTAGAATGAGGGAAAATAGGAAAGTTCCTTCTCTGTTTTGATTTCCCGAAGTTCGTGCGTATGAAGGAGATTATTCTAGATGCTTCCCACAAGAAAGAGAACGAAGAGAGAGAGGGATGGCGTCCCTGCTGGGAATGGCTACCTGGGTTAGGAAGGGTGGGGACCAGGAAGACAGACAGACAAAGCTCAGGAGTATCGTGTGTTGAACGGATGGTCCTCTGCTGTGGGTGTGACATGGCAGAGTGCCAGGGGGCATCGGGCCCTCCGAGAAGGAATGGTGTCTGTAAGGCAGGCCGACGTGCCTGCCCACAGCGCGGTGCAACACCCGCAGGCAGCTCCTGTCTCCGTGGGTGAGGCCCGAATGAGCAGGGTCCCGAGGCTGGCGGGACGGGGTGCCGGGGCCGCTGCGGGGATCCCCTCGGAGAGGACCCCGGGGAGGGGGGTGAGAGATGGTCGGAAAACCAGGTTCACTGGAGGGCGATTTCCAGCATCCTGAGGAAATGGCACCTTCAACTAGGGACTGAGTTGCGTTTTTATTGAAGTATTCCATGCATATGGTTTCAAGGGCAATAGTATTAAAAGGCTTATTTTTAAAAGTCCCTCATTTTCTCTCTGTTTTTCCAGTTCCAAAACCTGCAGGCAGCCACTTAAATTCTTGCGGCCATTTCTTTTCCATCCCCCCATTTATATAGTTTTTCTTTTTTTTTTATTGGGGTAAAATAAACAAACTTCACCCTCTTAACCATCTTTGACGCCAGCTCAGTGGCATGAAACACGCTCCTAGGGCTGGATGTTCGCGGGGGGTGCGGCCCGCCTCGCTCGCTCACGCCCCACGGACACACCCAGAAGTGACGGCGTGGCAGCCCCCGGGGCGCCCTCCGCCCGGACGGGTGATGCCCAACCCGCGGCACACGTGCAGGCGCCCCGCGCCCCGCCCTCCGCCCCCCGGGGTCCGAGCGCCCGCGCCTCCGCGGGGTCCCGGGACGAGCCCCGCCTGCCCCCAGCCTCCACCTCCGCTCTGCTCGCTCCGCCCCGCACCCCGGGCCGGCGGCCCCCTTTCAGCGCCGCGCCGGGCCCCGCGCCCTCCGGCGGCCTCCGCAGGGCCCTCCCCCGGGGTCCGCGCCGCCCCTGCTCAGAGCCCCAGGTCGCCCTTTCTCCCCGCGCTGACCCGCTTCTGCTTCGCGATCCCCGCAGCCCGAGTCGCTCTCCCCCCACGCCTGCGGGGTCACACCTTGGCCGCCAGAGTGTCCCCACCCCTCCCTGCATGCTGACCCCTCGGTAACGCCTGCCCTGTGCACCCAGCGAGGTCACAGCTCCCCAGTCCCTGCATTTCCCCCTTCTTAGCCTGCTTTCCCCTCCCCCGCCGTCGCACTGTCACCAACGAACATTTCACTTATTTACACATTGATTTGTTGTCCGTGTGCCCCCCCCCCACGCCCTTGAACGTAAGCTCTGCCATGGCAGCGACTTCGTTTTGTTTGCTTCTACACCCCGTGCCCAGAACAGTGTCTGGCATCTAGTAGGTGCTCAGTAAACATTTGTTGAATAAGGGAATATTATTTTTTTCCAAAATTAACATTTACTGTGGAGAATGGGAAAGAAAAGCCGATCATCTCCAGGGGATCTCTCCTGTGATCGCACGGATTTCCTCTGCCTTCTTCTATGAATGTATTTTTCCTTTTTGTGAAATCAGGATTATTCTTTATGTAAAGTTTGTATGCAGCTTTCTTAGTATATTGTGAGCGGTTTCACATTATGTGTGATTTTGGTTTGGTGCTGTCCCTGCTAAATATAAAATGTTTGGTTCTGTTGTTCCCCAGTCACTTATATAACAATAAAATAATTGCACATGCTCATTTATATCTAAAGGGTATGCAATGATAGATACCACTTAAGGAAATTTAACATTAAAATAGAAATTGTATGGCATTAAATACTTGTAGTTAAAAAAAAGTCCACGTGGTTGACATAATTGCTTAAAGGAAGAATTTTCTAGATGAAACTCTGTTGGCATTTCAATATTTCAGGTAGTAGAACTGTTGAGTTTGTGTTGGGACACTTTCAAGTCACTTTATAGTCAGTCCATGGGTTGTTGAAATAGCAACTTCCTTTTGGTTGCCTAAAAAAAATGTGTGTCATTAAAATACTCTTTATATGCCACCCTGGGAACATATCCCATGCATAATATATTCATAAAAAGCTCATTTTATTTACAGCTTGTCACATAATATGGCATAAGGAAGCCCAGTTCTGATATACTTCAATTGAATTATGCTTCTCTTTTTGACAGAGTGGGGAAATTTATCTTTAAGAGTGAATAAACACAACTTGAACTGCTTACTTTTTGAGAAAGAGGCAGAGAAAAACAAATTAACATTGTTCTGTCATTAAAACATCTATGAAGGTAGACATTTTGGACATTTAAAGAGCTGTTTGTTTTCTAAATTGGGTATCTGAAATACTTTATATCAAAACTCAATAGCAGTGACTCAAGAAAGCAGTGAACTCCTAGAAAAATGCTCTTCAGAGTTGTAGTTTTATAATGTGGATATGGAAAAAAAAATCTTGTTGCGTTTTCTGGCATCTGATCCTTTGATGTTTAATTCAAAGTAACTCAAAGATTAGTTTTTATAATTGACTGGTGTGGCTAAATCTTTTACATATGGATAGAGACTGCTTGTTTCCGTAGGACAGAACGTACCAGCACAGCGTTTGAAGAGTTTTCATAGCGATTTTGACAAACATTCACTCAAATAAATGTTTCCTCCTCAGTGAACTCATTAATTTATAAATTAATAAGAACATAAAAGGTAGAATGCTAAACTGAGACTGGAGAGTAAGCGAGAAGGAGTCTATAGCACTTCAAGATGAATATCTGTCCGTCTGTTGTAACACAATGAGGTCTAACAAAGTCTAAACTCTAGTGAGTATCTGTGTGGACCATTCTTATCCTTTGCATTTTAGTCCACTGATTAATTCCTGCACCCCTGCCCTCCGCTACTGCTATCCTGGGAATTCATGCTCCTGGTTGTTAGGGGTTCCAGAGGAGAAAAACAATCGGGCCAGTGGAAATCCATCATTATTACGGGGGGAAAGGGGGCGCTGAGAAAGAACCCAGGTACAAAACTCCAAGCACATGCCTGGACATAAAGTGATTAGACAGAAGCCATCCTATTTGTTAATTATATATTAGTTCTTGTGCATTAACTACATTCCTGAGTAGAGGATGGATGACTCTTTAGTCAGTTCTGTGTTTCTTGTTTTTTTTTCCTTGATGAGAATTTTACTTAACAATTTGCATAGTGCTGGCCATACTGCCCACCGTTCCTGCAAATGATTGCCTGGGGTGACCTTGGCAGGCAGCACATGAATCTGTGGTTCCCTCCGTGTCCCTCTGTTTTGGGGGCTTCTCAAGTATGAGCAGATCACTGGGCTGAGTGTGATTCAGATTTTTAAAGATATGCATATATGCATTCTTCACATAAAAGGGACCCTAAACACAAGGCCGCTCCTTCATCTGGTGTCAGCCGAGGAAAGAGCCGCCTGCCCCACCCTGGATGAAGAACCGGCTGAGTGGCCCTAACCCGTGGCCGCCAGTGGGGCGCACAGGGCCTGGAGTGGGAGGGGGTGTTCTCTCTGCATTGCCTGTTCCAGAAAACAGCTCACCCTTCTCCTCTCTCAAAACCCCCGGCTCACGGAGGACCAGGATAGAGGACTTGCAGTGCTAAAACTGGAAACGTTCTGGGGAAATCGGGACCAGCTGGTGACCCCTGTTTGGAGAAAGGCTCCCTGACTCCAGGCGCCTTCCGTCCTGCAGCGACTCCCAATCTCCTGGCCAGTCGGCCTCCTTCGGCCAAGATGTCAGCAGCCAGTTCACATCCTCCTTTCCGTCACTACCTCTGGTTCGTGCGGGTAATCCATCCAATCCCTGTTGGCGCTCAGGCTCTGGCGTGTTGGAAATCAGGAGAGATTAATTTCACAGGCTTCATAGGAGACACTGTGTTGAGACGAAAGGAATAAGCATAGTTGGTAGGAGAGAGAAAAGTCATTTACGATGATTTTTATGCTGAATTTTACTTAGTACCATTTAATGGAAACAACTGTGTTGTGGCAAATTCAGTTCCATGAGTGTCTCCTGAGCACTGGCCGTGGAGAGGCAAGGGAGGCTCACAGACCAGCAGAGGGGTCCTTGCCCACCTGGTCTTGGAAGCGGTCTGGTTATTATTCTGATTTAATTAATGGAAAATGAAGAGCTAAAGCCATGCTAGAACTAGAACCACGATTCTTGGTGGTTCCAGGTCTTTGATTAAGTCAATTATTTGCCTCCAGGACTGAAAGACAATAAAGTGGGGCTAAATTACAAGTTGGAGAGGCATTCAGGTGGAAAATTGACAGAAAGGGTAATAAAATTGCAACCACCAAAGGACAACTTTCCTGGGTATTTTCAGCTTCACCACCTCAGCCCTACTGAAGGGTCTGTTCTTGTCTTTTTCAACAAGATCTCAGATTTTCAATCAGCCACTACTAGGATTTTGTATTGGCAACTGGATTTTCTCCTTGGACACTGATTTCTGATGAACAGTGAACTAGAATATAGATGGGTAATCTGTTTTATTATTAAAGTCCCGAAGCTGACACTTTGAACAAACTCATGTTTAAAAAATATGTAATAATAAAGGTGCTTCAATACCCTTGAGGTTTTCTGTATAATTCCAACAAGAGTCAAGCAAAAGGTTGGGAGTTCGGATATACTCGGTAGTTTATACCAAACCACTCTAAAAACATGTAATAGCACAAATAATGATAACTACTTTTTAATGAGCTATGACTTACAATTAACTATTTACACCTGCTATATATTTTATCCCTCACAGTGGCTGGGTGAAGAGGTTTTATCCTTCAGTGAAAGAAACTGAGGCTCAGAGAGTTTTCTTTCCAAGAAAATGAGAAACATGTTCATAATCCTCTTACTTCCAAAGGCAAAGGGAAGGAAACAATTAAAGACCAGATACTGGGCCTGGACCTTCCGTATCACTATCGTCTTTAATTATAAGTAGGAGTTAAGCAATACATTGGAATATGAGCTTCATGCTTAGTGTTTTGTATCACAAGAGTACAAGTCTGATAGCATTTTCAATTAGATTTGCAGGGTATTTTAATGACTTTTCCATGTTTCAGCATTGCATTTTATATGGGGTGCTTAAATCTTTGACCCCATAGAGAGCTAAAAGGATTGTTATTTCACATCAGGATTTTTCCTCTTGCTTAATGACTGTGGGAGCATTTCTTCTTTGCAAACCAGCTCATAGAACTGTTTACCCTCACATAAAAATAGAGTTGCTGCTGGGAAGCGGTTGCGTGATCTGCACACATATGGTGTGATCATGCTATCAGCCTTCCCTCTGTTAGTGACCAGGTACACGACGCGTGCAGGACACACTGAGCTTGTTTAATGGTGGTCCTTTAGCCATCTTCACTGCTATTTACTGGCTAAGTGTTAGTTATGTGGGTTTTGTTTCTTTTTGCTGTCATGCACACTGATCTGAATATTTCGAGGTGTCTAAAATTGGCCAAGCAACACAGAAATAAAAGTCAGTCAAATAAGGCAGAAATTGGATTCCAGATTGCTCTTTGCTAATAATTTATAACAAATTCTCCTTTCTGTGGCTGCTGCTAACTTTCCTGCAATTAGGTGTCAATACTTCAGGGAAAAAATAAAATCCAGGCAGGGGGGCGGTGGGAGATAAGAACTGAGAGAAGACAGGGGTGGAGGAGGGTGACAATGCTGGAAGAATTATGTCATCTTCTTGGATTATATTAATTTTTCTTTCTTTATTCTTTTTAGTTCTCTAAGGTAAGCAAACTACCTCTTTAGATTTTTATTTGCTTGGAGAAAGAAAATTTAGAAAATTTTAGAAAAACATCTCCAGGTTCCCCACCCCCAAATTAAAAACAGAGGTTCAGGTACAGAGACAGTATTTCTTTAATCCTCTGTCCTTGTTCGTTCAGGAGATGGAGTTTTAAAAACGAGATTCAGGGCTGAAAGCCCAGAAACAGGAGCGTGGTCCATGACAATCTTAGAAATGACCCGGCACCACTGTTAGCTCTGGTCTGGGGGCCTGGAGGAATACCTGCGGGGTTCTTATCCTCGTGGCTAGACCCAAACACTGTTATAAAACACAGCTGGTTCAGCAAGCGTGTTGAGTGCCGATATGCACTGTGGTTGTGTTGAGTGTGAAAGGGTGAGTAAGACACTCTTGATTTTCAAAGAGCTTGCCGAGTGGAGAAGCAGGCAAGTAAATAATTACTAATAACTATTCGCAAGGAGTTAAGTTCCATGTTAGGTTTTAAGCCAACCGTTACGGAGCCCAGAGGAAGGAGAGGGTGTTTAATTCTGCAAAAGGGAAAACCTGTCCTCTGTGCTTGGGCTTGTATGGGACGCACAGTGGTCTGGGAGCACCTTGGGAAGGATGTTGGAGTGTGGGGGTCTCCAGGGGCTTCACCATTTGGTTCCACCCAGTGACTTGGGGGGATGAGTGCACAGTCTTGTCCCCTTTCTCTCACCCTCAAAGTTCTGTCAGAGTCCAGCAGAGGGCAGGGACTCCCAGCCTGGCCTTGCCCGGCACTCCCTCCACCTTGGGGTGATCCTGGGGGAGGGGCTCAGTCCCTGGGCCTCTCAAGCGCTGGCTGCGCGGTGACACTTGGGTCAGTCGGGCTCAGGAAGGCGGAGGTCCCCGCCGCCCTGACCTCCCAGAGGCATCTTCATTTCCCCTCCCGCCTCCTGCACTAACTGCCCTGTTTCTGACTATGGGTATCTAAGGAGGAGCTTCCGAGTACGTCCAGAAACTCTGCTGCAGTCATGGGAGGGGTCACTGGAGAAGAAGGACGGAAGAGCCGAGACCCCCAGTTGCCTTCCTCCCCGACCCGCACCCGCCTGCAGACTCCGTCCTCGGCTCCGGGCAACCTCTAAGAGGTGCTAACTTTTCTCCTTTACCCGTAACATCCACGTAATCACCTGGCGTATGTATTACATATGTTAGTCCTCTAGGCTGGCAGCATCCTTTGCTGTTTGACAGACATTCCAGACTAAAGCGTTTTAAGATAATACATCATTAAAGAAACTGGAGTTGGTCACCAAGAAATTCACATTCCTTTTCCAAGGGAATCAAAGCATTTCACCAATGAGATACTTTCTTCCACACGATGGCGCTGTAGTTCTTCTGATTATTCGGAGTCCAGCAGACGAGGCTTTTATTTTTATTTTTCAAAGTCTCTCCCCCTCCCCCTATATCTTTACATATAAAAATGACAGAAGAAAGAATGTAAGACTATCCCTTCATAAGAGGCCAGATTTACTCTGGCTTTAGAGCAGCCCATCAGAATAGCCATAGAACAGCCAATGACAAGAATTAACACACGGGTATTTACCAGAAATGCAACATAACAGCAGCTTTTTAGCACCATTTTTTCTTTAAACAATTATCAAGAAAAAGGAAAATACAGTCCAGCTAGAATATGATTTAGGAATTACTGAAATCATGTGGATAAAATTCTAATGTTCTTGAGTGCTTGTTCAGAGTTGGGTGTTTGAAATGAGTGAGTTGTTTAACTCAGTTTTTGTTGTTTATCCTAATGTAGAAAAACATCTTAGATATAGGACTGATTTTTTTTTTTTTTTTTTTTTTTACTATTTTGGTGTTTTATGGCATCCTCAGGTTTGTTCTAAATATTTTTTAGTTTTATTGGTTCAAAGTTAAGACTGCCCAAAAGTGCAAATAAATTTGCAGTTGAATCAGTTTATAATAATGACCTTGAGCTTTGTATGTGTAAAGCACAGTTTCAATCAGATCTACCCGGAAAATAAAATTTCACTATTACTTTCATATGATCCACTAAGTCTGAAAAGTAAAAACAAAACAAAACAAAACAAAAACCACATTATTGCTAAAAACATGTTCAGAAGGCTTAGATTTAAAATATTTGGGTACTGAATTGTGTTTGAGGTTCATTTGGACCATAGCAGGTCCATTTAGTGGAAGTTACATATTGACCCCAAATGCTATAATTAATTAAAGTCCCAACATAGCCTCCTTGTTAAAATCATACATTTATTAAATAAAGTCCAACATGAAAACAAACACATCGATCACAGTGTGCAATTCTTAATTGTGTCGAACCACAATGAATTTGCAGTACAATTAAATTTATAAAATCACTTATCCATGTGCAGACACGAGTCTGTGTTTATGAACTACACATTTCTAAGGAGTAAATCAATGTGCTAATGAGAAAACACTCGCAGAAGACCAGCCAGGTTCTGATTCGTTTCATCCTGTCACTCCTGTTTGGACTGAATAGCGGTGAGCAGGTGGAAGGCCTGGTTAGGGTCAGTGTCCTGAACACACATGAGCAGGTGTCTGTGCTTTAGCCGGGCCTGACGTCTTTAAGCCACCCCCCCACTCTCGTCACTGACGCTCTTACGGCTCTCGAAGGCCCCTGTGTGTCAGGCACAGTCCGCACCGCCCCTGCACCGAGCAGGTACAGTTATCCCGCTTGCACAGATGGACACCCTGAGGCCTGGAGATGTTAGGTAATGCCCTGCGGGTCAGGCAGCAGGTGGACGGGGCCGGGATCTGTTCGCGGGTTCCTGTGACTCCAGAGCCCGGTAGGACGTCCTCAGCTTGGTCGGCACCGTGGACGGAGCTTTGCACCACCGTCTGCATCGCGCTCGGTGGTGCCGCAGCTGGAGCGCTCCGCGCAGCCCACTTGGTTAATAGGAAAGGCCGTGTCCTCTGCGTGTGGGGAGGAGGGCGGCCTCCTGATGGTGCTGCTGGGGCACCAGTGGGCATTTGCATGAGGGGCCACCGGGCACAGGCAGTGAGCAGAGCCTCTCAAGGGGCTTCCAGCCTTCCACAGGGAGTGCAGGAGTGGACTCCGGCCACGGGGCCTCCTGTTCCCCGCCCCAGTCACCCCCTGACTTTCCTGCAGCGCACAGAGCACCAGGCGCCCTGGGGGCTCCGGGGTGGGCCAATTGTCTAAATTTTAAAAGCATTAAAACACCACATTCATTAACCTCCCAACAGACTTAGTCAAAAGATTAAATGTTTCTGACCTCAAATATTCTTATATCCTAAAAACAAAGAAACTAGCCTTTTGGAAACAGTTGATACACTCAAATTGCCCACGAGGGCTCTTCTGCCCCCTCCTAGGGCAGCTTATGCATATCCGGGGGGATGGATTAGGTGAAGTCAAGTCCTTGTGCAGAGATCAGTTCTCAAGGCCCATCCTGACTTTGTCAAACCTGAACCTGAAGATAACCCACCCCAGTCGGGGGAGAACCCTAACCCTGAGGGGACCCCAAGCTGAGAGGTCCCTTCCCGGTGGGGCGCGCGTGGTGGGTGAGGCGCCCTGAGCGGCGGGAAGCTGGCAGCGCACACCCGGTGGCAGGTGTCGCGCACTGAGTGGCCCTCCTTCGGCCAGTCAGTCACCCGTGGGCAGCGCCGGAGCATTTGTGACACCCCGACCCCCCTGCTGCAGGCACCGTGTGCCGCAGTGGGAGCCTCCACCTGCACGCAGACTGGACGGTTCAGGGCCTCCGCCTCGGTGTGTGGGTCCCTCTTCCACGGTGCCGCGGGGTCCACGTGTGGGGCTGCATCCCTGGGTTTACAGTCAGCGTGTT
This sequence comes from Manis pentadactyla, assembly GCF_030020395.1. Classification (NCBI taxonomy): domain Eukaryota; kingdom Metazoa; phylum Chordata; class Mammalia; order Pholidota; family Manidae; genus Manis; species Manis pentadactyla. Next base: position 90,210,326 of record NC_080032.1, on the reverse strand, counting down.
TTGAGTGGCTGATAGTCCGTTACCTGATGAAGAATCAATGGAACGGATGTGTCTGGGTGACTGAGTTGATCGGTTTGCGTTTCCAGGGTTCCACTTGTGTCACTCGCACGGGAAACAGGCTGTGTGACCCCCCGGTGGGGTGGGGGGAGCGGCTGTGGGGCCGTGGTAGTGATTGTACAGGTGTAACGGCCACTGTCCCTTCGCTGGGGGGGCAGCCCTCCTATCTGCAGGTGCAGCGCTCCACGGGGGATCCGACTGTGCAGCTCTTTCCTGGAAACAGCGAAAACCTGTTATCTTGGGCAAGAAATTATTATTTGTGTCATTTGGTCCCCTCATAGGTAAACCAGAGATACGGCACTATATGACCTCTAGGTTCAACTGAAGTTTTATAATTTTAGGATTTGATTTTCTTCCTCATCTTAGGATTTTGAAGAATTCTTTACTCAAATTTTCCTGTTAGGATGCCTCACAAGCTCTCTGACACTGAGTAGAAAATAAATATAGTTGAGGGAATAAAGGGTATATATGGTATTAAGACAATATCAACTCTGCATTCATTTAATACCTACTAACTGGGCATCAGCTATGTGCTGGGCACAGATTTGTGTGTCTGGGGCTCAAGCAGTAAATGAGGACTGACTTCCCTTTCCTCATGTGGTTTACAATCTAGGGAGGAAAGACAAATAATAGACTCTTAAAATAGCCATGATTTTAGACTAATAAATGCCTTGAAGGGTAATGGTGAGACCTGAGGTGGGCCGCAGTGCATATAGCAGGGAAGGCTGCTCTGCTCTGCGAAGATCAAGGATATGAACATTCCAAGCATTGGGAAAAGCCAAGAAAGGTCTTTAAGTTGAATGTAAGTTGTCATTTTCAAGGGACACACGGTAGGCAGTGAATAAGAAAGTGTCTGAGATGAGACAGAAGCCGGGCAGTATTGTGTGGTGGTGCCTCTTTTAGGACATTTCGTTAATAAGGAGTTTGGATTTTACTCATTTGGCCATAAGAACACAAGAAGGTCTTAAATAAATGCCAAATTCTCCTGTTAAATGAATGTATATCCTGAGACTGTGGCAAACAAATTCCTTGTGTACATGGTGATACCCTGTTACTGTCTGAACTTGTTACCAAAATTACTTCATTGAAGCAAGTATGAATGTCTTTTCTGCTTCATGAATGAGGATTGCAGTATTCCAAAGGTCACTTTCAGAAATGAAAAGAGAATAGGGTCAATTCCAGGATGCAAAATTTATTTTTAGAAAATTCAGAATTTACAATCCTTTTTTTATGTAGTGAGCTTTCTGGCACAGTGAGAGTCAAATCCCTGTTTTTGTGATAAGGGGTTACAGATCTGTGATTCCCTCTTAAGATTCTCCTTCATAGTATAAATTGAGGACGAGTACAGATAGACTCATCATAGAAATACAAATTTTACTTTATAATGAGGGAACACTTAAAATAAGACCTATAATGCAGTAGGAGAAAAGCTGGAAGTGAAATGCACTGATATCTTTCATAAGAGTTTTTATGTAATATAGGATGTCAGTGACCTTTGAAAGATAACTGGGAAGTTGATATATGTGTACCATTAAAGTGAAGCTTACTGACACTTTACACAGTGGGGTAAAACTTGTGTGTACTGATAGACAGCGTCTAGCTCAGCATAATTTTTCCCTCCAAAATAGGAAAAGACAGATTATTACATATAAATGGTAGTATACTCCTGTGAATCAGAGAAAAGTAAAACTTATATGCTTTGTTATATTAGTGTGTGTTTTGGGGCAAGTCAGTTAATATCTTTGAGCTTCTGTTTCCTCACCTATGAAAATAAAATTGAACCAAATGATTTTTAAAGAGGCTTATATAGTTCCAAAATTCCTATGTGTGTGTTATCAACACTGATTAATTAATTTTGTAAATAGTAAGGAAAGTAAAGGAGAGAGGGTTTATGTTATACTGATGATCAATTGCTGACTCAAGGATGATGGAAGGGAGCAGAATAAATAATTTTTAAAATGGTTCCATTAAAGATAAGCTTTGTTTTGTAAATAAGAAGGCATGTTAAAGTTTGCATTTTTCCTCTGAATTAAATGGAAATTAGATTCCAAAAACATTCCTTACCAGTGCCCATTTCACAAGCAGTTTCTGGAAAGAGTCCTCTACACTGTTACTGCTTTCTGCAGTGGTTTTCACACTTGTGAGCCGAGCTTTGCTTGTGAACTAGTCAGGGCACGAGGTCCTTGCTGCTTGCTGCCTCTTTAGTCATGAAGTTCTCACTGGTTCAAAGGCAAGTCAGGAAGTAAGACTTGTTCGGTTTGAAAAGGGAAGTGACAGCTGTCATTCTGGTGACAGTAGCTTTTCTTGGGTTGAGTTTTATGTAGATATTTATTTAGGCGGCTCGACTATTACAAGGCAAGATGGCTTCTTGTATGAGGAATATGTATCCAAACTTACTTGGAGTTGACAGATATGCAGAATGGATGCCAGGTGGTGAGTGGCTTTGAATTTATCATTGGTGGATCTGAAGCAAGTTAAATTTTGTAATCCTCCTTAAGTGACATTTAGGATCTCAAGGTTAAGTATAAAATCCAGAATTTTTGATGTTTTTAAGTGTGTTTTTAATTTTTAAAAATGAATTAGGAAATGGAGATGTTATATTCAGGAAAATTAAAAAAAACAAAACAAAAACCAACTCCTTGGACTGTAAAGAAATGAAGGACACGTCCAAGTACTTTAGGTTTTCAAGACGTAATCCAAGACCTTTTCTCTTTCCCTCTGAGCACTTCAGTCGGCGTCCACTGAGCCTCCGAGGCTGTACATTAAGGTCTCCGTGGCCCAGGCCTCCGCCCAAACCGGACCCCTCTCTGAGCCGGCTGAGCGTCTGCATGTGTTCACCGGAAACTCACCTCCCCACTGTCAAAACCAAACTCCTTTGCCCACATCCCCCACCTGATTCTCCCCCAAGTCTGTGTCAGAAAAAACAACACCCTGTTCCTGCCGCAGCCTGAGCTACAGACCTTGTCCTCGTCCTTCCCCTCTTCACGTCTGATCTGCCACAGTCTTCCGTGTTCGTGTGTATTTTTACCCACTTCTACAGCCTTTGAACTTTTCCGTAGCTAGTTTCCTGCTCTGAGCTACCTTCTCTCTCACCCAGGCTGCTTTAACAGCCCCAACCTTATGCTTTGTGTCCACTCTTGCAGCCTCCAATTCATAGCCAGGGAGCAGAGAGAAAACTTTAAAAGGCAAATAGGATCATTCACTCTTCTGAAAACCCTGAAAATGTCCCATGTCCTTTGGCTGAGGCCCCAGCCTCAGGGCCCTGTATGATCTGCCCACTGCCAGCTGATGCAGCCTCCCCTTCTCTCTGGGCCCTGGCCACCCTGACCTATGAATTCCTAGAATGTGTTCTATTCTTTCCTGCCTCAGGGGCTTCAAAAGTGTTATTTTTGTGTGTGTAAAACACTCTTTTCTGTCTGTTCTTCAAATTAACTCTCAGTTCCCAGTAAGTAGTTACCTCCTATTTGTTATTCTGTCCAAATGTCATTCCACAGGGAAACCTGTTCTGATCTCTTAGGAAAGGTCATCCCAGTAAACACTCTCTTTTCCTGTGCCTTTAAAAATTCATTCATTCATTCATTCATTCATTCAGCCTTCATTGGGTGTCTGCAATGTCATGCTCTCTTCTGAAGCTGGGGACAGAGTGAGGAGAAACTGACATCTTTTGGGGTTTTGGGGGTATACAATTCAATCAACCCACAATATCTACTTCTCTCAGAAGAAAATCAAAAGAGTCACTATTTTAAAAGTTTACGTAGTGTAGTTTTTTTTCCCACTTTTATGAAAAGAAATGGTTGACATATGTCATTGTATAAGTTTAAGGGGCACAGCATGATGGTTTGATTTACCGTAGTGTAGTTTTTCAGACTTATTTTTAAGTAAGTTGTATCTGATGTACAAATTTGAAAAGGCATTGCCATTTTACTTGGTATAAACTTGATACATTATTTTCAATCTGTTCCAAACCATTTGGTTGAATCCTAACCACACCAATATCCACGGTACCATGATCCGAACCCAGTTCATTCTGTGTTCCTATTTCCATAGTGGAAGAGAGCTTACTTCTTCATATATTAAAAATAAACGAATGTGGAAGGATATTCATGACACATCCCAAAAATTCATCTCGACATCTTTGCAAAGAGTGTATGTGAATGTTGACGCATTTTTGCTATGAAATGACTGTTTCGGTACGACCTGTCCTCCCTGTGACGGAGGGGAAAGCCGACCAAGGGAGAGGGTGAGCCGGGGGCCGGAGGCCGGCAGCGGGCCGGCGGGAAGGCCGAGGGGTCCCGGTCCGGCGGGTGGGGGGTCGCCAGCGCGCCCGCCCTGGGCCCTCCGCAGCGGGGAGTCGGTCCTGGCGTTCCCGTCCCGCCGTCGTGCTCTCCCCAGACTCCACCTGCGCCCAGACCTGGTCCTGCAGGACTGCGGCGCCATCCCTGCTGCTCCCGTCGTGCTGGGCGCCCGGCGCGCACTGACTCGGGGTCCCCAGCAGCCCGGGCCTCGGCGCGAGGGGCGGGGGCCCCGGGGCTCCGTGAGCTGTGAGGCGGAGCCGCCCCTCCAACCGGGGAACTCTTGGTCCACGTTCTCACCCACCAGGCTCTACCGCCTGCACAGCCGGTGAATCTGAAGCCTTTCTTGTACCCCTTCCAGACCGTGAGGCGCAGAGAGCTCGGTCACTACGTCTTTCCTGTATTTGCATTTCCTGTAAAATCTAGTGCATAATAGATGCTCAGTAAGTGATTGCAGATGAAGTGAAATTAGACCATGGTTTGCACAACCCTACCCAGGGCCTGGCTCTCTGACTTCCATATCACGGTTTACTTGAGAAGATGTGCGCTTGGAAAAACAGGATCCAGAGTAGATATAAATAAAATAAGGAACCTCTGGTTTGGGTGCTTCCAGCCTCCTGCAGGTGCTTCTCTCCTCCCCCTCCCAGGGCCCCACCAGCCAGCAGCACAATTTGCACTTCGTTTGGATCCCCAGTGTTTTCACTGAGAACAGCTTAAAGTTATTATATTTTTACAGGAATTAATCACTGTAGTAACTTCTGTCGACAGCCAATAGACGAGGGAGGTATTTACTTGAGCAATAGAGAGACCTGCAGAAATGATACCGATTTTAATGTAAAACATCACTTTATAGGTCTCTTGGTAACCCTTGCCCTTGTTTGCCCTCTTTCTGAGTATAAATATGAGATTAATTAAAAGCAAATGAAAACTTTAGAACTTTAATCTTCGATTTTAAATTTGGCAGTTATAAAATAAGGTAATCGTGTTGGTATTCATTTGCTTGTAAGAAATTCTGCTACATAAGAATTTAAATTTAAATTTGTCTTTTTATTATGTGATATTTATTATGTGATATGCCTTATAAGCCTGTGGGCAATAGCTGAGCTTTAATAAAGTTAAAAATAGGTAAAATGGGAATGTTGATAAACCTTGTAGTTCATTAAACATTGGGATTCACTGAGTATGTATCTATTAATTTTAGATGAGACTACATTAGGAAACTTGTTACATGAAGCTTGCATTTAAGTGAATAATGCATTCAAATTCAATAGCAAACATCTTCTTCCACATCTTTTTACTGACAATTCTTTAGTAAGAAATTTCAAGGAACTGAAAGACTTAGAAAGTAATGATTAAATATGCAAATACAGTAATTTGCTGTTCTTTGAAAGAATTAAAAATTTAAAGATATGTCTAAATGGATTCTCTTCTCACATCTCATTACCATTTTAATCTTTTCTAGCATTTATGATTTCATCATTTTATTAAGCAAGTGCCCTTGTTTCTTAACCCTCTTTATTGTTCTGTTCCATTTGTGTATTTGAAAATTCTCCCTTAGATTCTATTAAAATACATATCCTCCAAATTATTCCTTTTTTTCTCCACAGACTCTTTCTCTTTCTTTTGAGAAGCTCTTGTTTCTGACCTAAGGTTAATCCATGTGTAAAGACTTTATTTTGTGAATCATTTTTTCCTACTACATCAATTATCCGTGCAAATAAGCACCAGCTCAGGAATGTGTGACTATGAAAAGTGGACATTCATTTTCTTCTGCTTTTTTTGCTTGGTTTGTTTCCTTGGAATTCGGGTCTATTTTTAACACTGAATTATCTGCGCGTCTGGTGGGTCCGCTGTGAGAGTACCAGACACTGGGTGGCATAAACGGGGTTCATTGTGTTGGGGTTGTGGAGGCTGACCTGACCAGGCTGGCCCTGTGGGGGCCTCCGAGCTGCCCAGAGCCCCTTGCCTCACCTCCGGTGGCTTGCGGGCTATCTTTGGTGTTGTGAGCTTGTCACATTGCCCACCCGGCCACCTTCCCGGTCACATGGGGCTTTTCCTGTGTGTGTCTTTGTCCAAACTGCCCCCTTTCTATAAGGATACGGTCATGCTGGATCAGCCTTCCCAGGGACCTCATGTGATATTGTGACTGATAATAAGAAATACATATTCTTCTTTGTCCCCATTTTTTCTGGCACAAATTTTCTAAAACCCTTTTAATTTCCTAAGTGCAGAGAGCAATAAAAGGATCTTCTGTTATGTTAAAGAGGTGACTTTGGAGAGCACCTACGGGGTGGGTGGGGGGGTGCCTGTGGCCCCTGTCATGTGATTAAAAGGTTGAACTCTCAGTCCCACCCCCAACCTTTCAGGGAGGGGAAGACCTGGAGGGTGAATCAATTACCAATGGCCAGTCAGTCAATCAGCCATGCCTGTGTCCTAAAGCCTGCATTAAAAACCAAAGGTTCGGCCTGCAAAGAGCTGGCAGGTTGGTGAATACTTGGCGGTGGGGGCATGGGTACCTGGAGCGAGCACGGAAGCTCTGCGCCCTTTCCCCAGGCCTTGCACTCTGCAGCTCTTCCATCTGGCTGATCCTGAGTTATATCTTTTTTTTTGAGTTATATCTTTTTATAATAAAGCAACAGTCTAGTAAACAGAATGTTTCTCCGAGTTCTGTGATCTGCTCTAGAAAATCGATTGAGCTGGAGGAGGGGCTCCTGGGAACTTCTGTCTGTAGCGAGTCTTCGGGAGCACGGGTAACAAGGGGGACCTGCAGCCGGCACCTGAAGTGGGAGGGGGGAGGGCCGTCTGCTGGGACTGAGTCCTCAGAGGGTGGGATCTGACGCCGTCTCTGGGTAGACGGCGTCAGAATCGAGTTAGGGACACCCAGCTGGTGTCCAGGCAATTGCTTGTTGGTGTGGAGACCCCCCCACCCCCCACCACATACATTGGAATTAGCGCCAGAACCTGTTTACCTCATCTGAACTTGATCCTCTGCAAAGACCGTATTTCCTTATTTCCTTTTTCTATTACTGAAAAAACCAAGGCTTAGAAATTTAGATTGTTCCAGACTGAGTCCTAAAACCCTCCTTGAACCTACAAATAGCAGAAATATCACTGCAGGAGGAGCTGGCAGAATTATCAACAAATGAAGAGTTGAAATTGAAATTAAAAAATGGATATCAAGAATTTTGGCTTCAGAGGAAAATTCCAATATTCTGCCCAGCCTTATGGGCTGTAGCAAAGAAGTTTTCGTTGCACTTCCATCCTAGTTACCAAAAGAGGATTCAGCATGGGCAGCCATCTATTAACAGAGAAAAGAAACAAATTGTCAGTAGTGAAATGTGGTGATTTAAGATTGCTGATGGCAAAAATGACACCAAACATTGAAAAATTAGTGTCATCTCACCAAGCTCAACCCTCTTGCTAATAAAGATTCCATTAATTTAAAAAAATAATACGTACTTTTTAAATTCGAGTACTGAGCAATGCATTAATATTGTTAATTTCTTCTAATAAAATAATTTGAAAAAAACCTGTCCTTGTTTTATATATAGTGTAGTATAATTCACTGAAGGGGGTGTTATCAAATCACTCTTGGAAAAAGTGGGTGCTGAGCCAGAAAGGTCAGGAGCCTATGATCTGGAGCCTTGGCTGAGCGGGGACCCACCTGTGAGTTCCCTCGGGTGGCCGACAGGGGAGCTCTGACCTTTCACTGTCCTTTGGCTGCAGGCCACCGGGCACTGGCGTTTCTTGGGACGCCCTGTAACCTGACCCTTCCTGCCTCAGGAAGTCTCTCCTGCCTGGAGTCTGATGTCAGGGAGGGTCCACTTGACTAAGCCCAGGGTCTTCCAGGGCCTCAGTTGACCACGCCAGACCCACCCAGGATAGTCTTAGTGATTTGGGGCCTTAATTATAGCTACAAAACCCCTTCACCTTTGCCATGTTCTATTGATTAGGAGCAAGTCACAAGTCCCCCGTACATGCGAGGGGGAGCATTACACAGGGTGTGAGCACCAAGGAGTGGGAGCCTGGGGCCACCCCAGGGTCTGCCCACCCCACGCACTAGAAGAGGCTCTGGTGGACATGCTGGCACTGTGACAGCCGCGTGGCATTATTATCTCCTTCATTCCCATTAACTCCTGGGCCAGAAGTGGGAGCCGACCAGGACAGTTAGACAGCTGAGGTCGCTCAGGAGGGCCACTCACTCCCCCAGGGGCAGATCAGTCTGAGCGCAGACCTTGCTCTCATACCCTTTTACAATTCGCCTTGTTCTACATCTAGTCATCAAGGAATCAAACTGAGATTAACAGAAGTTTTAGGGACATGGGTCACCCCATGTTTTCTAACAGGAGCTCTGCCACAGTATGGGGTGAGCTTAGTGCAACGTTCCTAATCCCACCCAGCATGTCAGAACCGCCTGGGGAGCCTTGACACGTGCTGATTCTCAGGGACCCCCAATCACATCACTAAGATGAGGGTCTTTGTGGGGTAGGCCCCAGTCATTTTGGTGTTTTTGTGTTTTCTTATCAATAAATATCCCAGGTAAAATATTTAGTTTGGGTGACATAGGAATGGAATAAATAAGAAACTAGACAATGTTTGAAGGTGAACTGAGCTATTTTGGAAGATGGTGGATTCTCTATCCATCAACATGTTTCAGTAAAAATAATGTAGCTGCTTGGCAGGAATGTCACAGAGAGAATCTGAGAATGGAGCTTGGTTGAGCTAGGATTTAAAGATCTTTAAAATATTTTCTGACCTTGAGAGTCTATGATTTCATGATGGTGGTATTCAAAAACATTTAATAGGATATATAATGGATCAGCCTGAAAGATCTCAAGTTTTGTCATTTTCTTGACTTGTCTTCTCCCTGACTCATACTCCTTCTTGGCTTATGTTCAAATCTCTTGCAGGAAAATGGGTGTGTTGTGCTGAGGAAGGTAAATGTGTGGTTCTAATGCTGGAGGCAGTGGGGGGTGCTGGAGAGATGCCATGGAGTTAGAACCCTGGAGGGGCTGTACTGGAAACGAGGCCAAGGAAAATACACAGCGATGACCTATTTAATTCTCGTTTCCACAGTAGTACAGAATTTTCTTGCTGCTTTTACCCCCACCTCAATTATAATAATTTCCATTTTTAAAAATGTGTGTCTAGTATGTTGGCTGATTGGTAGCAATTTCTTTTTAGCTTAGTTAGATTCTGAATCCATTTCATGTACTTGCTTTTCTATTTCATTTATTCTCCAGGATGTTTTATATTTTCAACTTATTGCCTTTATACTTTTTATTTTCTTCAATTGATTTCCCTTGTCTATTTCCCTTATACAATTTTAATTTCTTTCTCAGCTTCTTCATCTTCATAACTTTCAACTGGCAGTTATTTGAGTTTTCACATGGTTAAAGTTTCATACTGTTGCTTGCCTATCGTCTGCTGAATCTGTACCCTGTAAGGCATGCTACTTGTTAAATTATGTAGGCTTTTCCAGCGCTTTAACTGTGATTTAAAATATTTGCAATATATAATGCAGATTTTAGAAGTTTAAATGTAGGAGGTAATGAAATACTACATTTTAGAAAGTTGTGGTTGTGAATATGCATTCACGGTGTTTGCAAAAGCTTTTAGATTACTCTGCCAGACGTCTTCCAGCCCAACTGTATTTGCAACATGTTGAAACAAATTTCAGGGACCAATGAGTGATGTCATTTATGAAGTACAAGGGGCAGATGACCTCAAGTGTACAGTTAACACAGATTACCAGGTGCTGGTGGTGGGTACTTTATAATGCTTTCTACACTTTTTGCATCTGTTTTCACAAAATGTGGTCTGCAGTCTGAGAGGCAACTGTTTACATTCTAACAGCTGATCCTTGGGAAGATGTTGTCTGGCCTTGGGTTCTGAATTTACATTTTGGAGAAGCTTCAGACCAAGTGTCACATTATTGGAAAGAGAGCTGTGATCTGCACTTACTTCCAAGTTTGTCACTTTCAGTTCCCCCCATGTCCTGCCATCACCAGGACAACCGTATGGTCCCAGAAGATGAGGGCTGGAAGGGGTCTCTCCAGGAGCACATTACATGTGTTTACTTTCCATATTAGTGTTCCATGTTGTTTAAAATCAGATGGTGGAGAGACAAATGAGAAGACATCTAAGTCCTTTATTTACAGAGAAGATAATCTTAAATATGGAAAAAAGCAAAATGTAGTTAGAAAGCAATTAAAGATTATCGACTCAGCTTCCTGAAGTTAGTTATATTTTGTGTCTTTTTAGTTACCTTCAGTTTTGTAAGTTTTGCTAATTTAAGATTTGCAAAAACTGCATTATTTTTGTCATTAACAATATTCACAAATATCATGAAAACAAGTTTTCTTGAAAGTTTCCTTTTCACTGATTCCACCCAGTCTTTATTTTCAGTGCCATCTGCACTGACAACCCCTACAATTCTACCTCCAGCCCAGGCTTCAGTCCAGAGGGCAGGAGTGCACGCCCAGTACTTCGCTTTCATTCAACACCCACCGGATACTTCCCGAGCAGCCACTGTGCGAAGCCCTGTTCTAGCGTCTGGGAACACACCAGGGAACAAAACAGAAAAATCCTGCCCTTTTTGAAGCTTTTATTTTTTTGAAGACAGACAGTGAGATAATTAAGGGAAATATATGGGATGGTAGATGGTATTAAGTGCTTCGTGGAGGAAATTCTGGGGAAGCACAAGAGGATATATGTGGGGCGGGGGGTTGCAGTTTTACAGGAGGTGGCCAGGCCTGGGGAATATAGTCCATGTTATTGTAGTGACTCCGTGGTCACAGAATGACTCTCATGGTGAGCATTTCCTAGTGTATATAATTGTTGGTTCCCTATGTTGTGCTGATATAGTGAAACCAACATAATACTGTGAGTCATCTATACTTCATTAAAGAAAATGAAAGATGAAAAAAATTGAAGAGCTGGTTAGGAAAAACCTTACTGATAAGGTGACACTGAGCGAGGTGCTGAAGGAGGCAAGGGCATGGGCCAGGTGGGCATCTGCCAGAAGAGCATTCCCGGCAGGAAGAATAGCGCGGGCAGAGGCCTGAGCAGCTGGCTCTAGAAATGGCAGGACGGCCAGGGAGACGGAAGTGGAGCAGAGGAGGGAGACGTGACAAGGGACCAGATCGTGGAACGCCCGGCCAGGATTGTAGCTTTCACCTCAAGCAAAATGGAAAACCTTTGGGGGTCTTGGGCACGGGGGTGACACCAGCGACGTGTGTTCTAACGCGTCGCTCCTCTGGATGCTGTTCTGAGCATAGACTGGAGGGAGGGGCGGTAGCCAGGAGACCAGTTAGGACGGCAGCGTGGGCCAAGGCGGGTGTGGGTGGCAGGCAGTCAGATTCGGGGTGTATGCTGCAGAGGAGCAGAGAGGATCTGCTGCTATAGGACGTGGGGTGTGAGAGACGTTCACACAGACGTCCACCCAGCAGTCCCCGAAATGAAGAGGATGCTTTTTTTCAGTCTGGAGGGAAGAAACTTCATTAGGCTTTATTATTATGAAATGTCTGTTAGACAACTTTTCAGTTTAATTCACAAAATGTGAGCTCTTAAGCTCATATTTTGTAGTTTTAATTTTAAGGTAACTTTGAACACTATTTAAAAAAAATTCTGTGAAGAAGTTACAGTGACCTGAATTTTCAAGCAGCTACAATTTCAATATGAACCATACTGTTTTCTTTAAACTATGTTAATGTTCATGAATGTTTTTAGCATATTAAAAATTTTGGAATTTCTTTGGTAAATCACAGTATTTCTAACTTGAAACATTACACTTCATCATACCCTGACCTTCCCTTTACCCCTGTCTACTGTTTTTAGATTGGGAAGGAGAAAAGTCATCATATTGTGTTTGTCTTTGTTTCTAACTCTAGTTTGAAAGCTAACTTGTCAAAATAACATTCTTTATCAAGATACACTGACTTTGGACAGTTTGAAAAACAGGAAGGAGTATAAAGAAGAAAGTAGCCATCAGCCTTATTCCTTCGTCCTGCTGGTACATCTTTGTATCCTGGCTTCCCGAGCCGGTGTGTCGCTGTGAGAGCGAGGGGTGCAGGCCCCCCGCCCGGGGGTGCACGGTGCTTCAGTGACGTGTCCCACCTACAGGAAGAGCCCATGTGGCCTTGTGGTGTCTCATTCGCACCAAGCTCTAAACAGGCCACTGGCTTATTACAAAATCTTCCCAGAGTAAATATGCAATGAAATACTTTGGGAAAGGAAGAGAAACGCTCCCTCTGGCCCTAGCATAACTGTGCTTGCCAACTACTGTTCAAAGCACTTTATAAATATTAACTTGCTCAATTTGTCTAATCATCAGAACAACTTCTGAGTTAGGTATACGGTCCCAATTCCCATTTTTCAGACAGGAAAAATGCAGCACAGATTTGTTAAGCGATTTGCCCATGGTCACACAGCTGGTAAGTGGAAGTGTGCACTCAAAGCCAGGCAGTCTCCACTCCTCACTACCGCGACACTGCGATGCACTTGTACACTCAGGAAGGATCCAGGTTTATTTTTGTTTTCTTCAGATTAATCCAGTAAGAATATAATATTATATTTATTCATTTGGCCATAATTTGAAGTTCTAAGGCTTGACTTTTATGGACTATTAGGCTTAGCATGTAGAAGGTACTCAATAAATGTTTATTGGGTGAAGAAGAGATACATGATGTCATGTGGTGGGAAACCAATTAATATTACAGGGATTCCCTGTTGCCCCAACAGCTTTTCAAGGCAATGCATCCCTACAGAACATTAGTTCCCTACCAAGGAGGGGAGGTGGTTCTATGGTCAAATAGTCTGGAAAGCTGCATATTCTATTTTCTTTCTGAGATTCACAATATATATTCATATGTCAGGAAGTACAGGAAGTCCTAGAGTAAATGAATTTATAAGTAAATTTTGTTTAACCTTATTTGGTCAGAGATGCCATTTTTTTTCATGTAATATCCACCAACATCCCACAGAATTAGTATTCTATGGAACCCACAACACAATTACTCAACAGGATGAAGTCTACAGTCTGAAGAATAAATTACTTACAACCTATGTTTCCAGTTTCACTTCACGGTGTATCATCCATGGTTTCTCCTCATAAACCACCCCTCTCTGCCCACAATGAACTAAAATGTCTCGTGCATCTCCATTCCTCTCGATTTCCCTCTCTGCAGGAGCCTCCCCCTCCCCAGTGCCACCCTCCCACGCACAGACGCACACGGACGTCCCTCAGTCTGACTCCAGCTCAGTCCCAAGGCCCAGGTCGGTGTCAAGTGTGTCCCTGCTCTGACTCAGAAAGTTTACTCACCTCCTTTTCACTAGCATTTTGTGTATGAATGTGTATTGTACACACACAATTTGTTTATATGTGTGTCTTCCTCAAAGGCAGAGATGTATCTTTTCCTCATTTCTGTTTGCCCAGCAGCTGTCACATAGTAAATATTCAGCGGTGACAAAGGGGCATCTTAAAAGCTTCTCTAGCTCACATTTAGTTTGATTCATTCTCCCAAACCAGGTCTCCCACAGAGATTTGTAGTCTTTTTTTTTTCCTGGAGGAAGCAAAGATTAAAGAGGTACATTTACTTTTTCATGCAATTTCATCTATTTATCTTTATAAAATATTATAATTTGTACATATAATCTAAAATCTAAGGAATGTTTGGTGTTTAACTGCAGCTGAATCTCAGTGCCATCGTACAGCTAAATGGTCACCCCTAGAAATATGTGTTATTTCTCAGTAGTCTTCTTAGGTTTGAACAAATGCAGTCAATGTTCATAATGACTGGAACAATTTTCTGAAACCTGCAGACTTCCCCGTTCTAAAGTAGTTAGAATCCTCACAGAGGGAGAAGACCTCATGTTAAATGGCTCGGCCATTTCCTTCCTCATCGTCCCTCCTGCCCCTGCCTTTGAAAAATAGTACTTTATTTTTAAAGGTAACTTCTTATTTACTCTTTAAACTACTTAGTAGAGCATTGTATTGATTTCATAATTTCTCTATTATTATGTACTCTGTGTATAGACATTTTTTAAGGCCAAATACTTTCCAAGTAAATCTGCAACAGTGATGTCAGCTGAGCCTTCTTCCAGAGTAAGTGGAGATGCTCTGGTTGTTCTTGCCTAAAGGACCCCTCCTCTGGGATGGAAAGGCCTGGTCCAGCCTACAGATGTCAGGATGATTTACCTAGTACTTAATAGATTCCATTTTAGTCAATTTTTGAAATAGCTTTCAATTATCCGTTTTCCTTGTGTGGCCATTAATACTCTGTCACAGGCAAAATCAGGTTCCCATTCCTCAGGATGGATGTTTGATCTTTAGTAGCACAAAGGTTCATGAACTCATTTACTTGAGACTCCTGGCTGCATTGTAACCTTATTTATTGACCATTTTAGCTTCCGGCTCTCTTGCGCTTTGTGCCGCCTGCGCGGGCCCGAGCTCGGTGATGCCCCTGCGAACGATCCTGCTGCTCGGCCGCTCTGCTCCAGCGACCCTGCCCCCCGTTCCTCCCCAGACCCCGCCTGTGCCCCCTTAGCACCTTATGCTCAGAGCGGCGACCCCGCCATTGCTCCCGTCGCAAGCATCCTTCTCCGACTATAAACTCTCATCTCCACCTCGCTTCCTCGTTCCCTGACTCAACAATCCTCTGACCCCTGCTTACCGACCGTCTCTCATTTCCTTCGTATTTTACCACCTTTTTAACCCAGATTGAATCTCCTGGTGTGATTCCCTGTGCGCACACTGTTCCTTGGCCGCCGGGAGGCTGGCTGCGTGCGGCTCGCCTTCTGTCCCAGGTCTGTCTGTCCGGCGTGGCTCCTGGGCTTGCCGGTCTGGGGCAAATTCTTGCTCAACCCAGGTGGACCGAGCGACGCTGCCGGGGCTCGAGCGCCCGCATGCCACCCGCTCTCCCCGGTGTCTGCTGCGCACCCTGCCCCTCTCAAGCCCCGCCTCCACCGCGGCCTGACTGCGACCAGACGGCTTGTCTTCCGGCCCTCGGGGGGCGCAGGAGCGGCCGGGAGCGGCCGCCGTCCGCCCTCGCGTTAGTGGGGACGAAGCGCTCCAGGGTCGGGCCCGCGCCCCCCGGCAACTGTCGTGTCCTCTTCACCCGCCCGCTCTCCCCGCGCAGCGGTGCCTCCCGGCCGCCCACAGACGTGTCGCCCATTTCCCCCTTGATGTGCAGACAGAGACACCCGCCTCTGCTCAGCTCCGCCTCGCTTCTCCCACCACTGCATTTCTCTTTCCCTTTATGGCAAGATTGTGCCCCAAAGTTGTCTGCCTTCACTGCTCTGATGTCATTGTCATTTTCGGCTGCAGCACATCCAACAGGCCGCCGCCTCCACCGTCCGGCCGAAACAGCCCCGGGAAAGGTGGCTGTGCTGCGGCCTCCACGCCGCGGGCGCCGAGGGTCCCGCTCTCGGCCACCAGCCGCGCCTGCAGCCTCGGTAACATCGCCGAGGTCTCGCTCCTGATGCGCCGGCCCTTCGGCCTTAGTCCTGTGCTGTCTCTTCTCTCAGAGCCACCAGTGCGGGGGCCCCCGAATCCCTGTTCTCTTCCTGGCCTTCCCACAGCTTCGGGGACCCCAGTTAGTCTTAGGGTGACCCCTGGGTCTGTATTTCCGTGCGTGTCTCTCCTCGGAACCCCCGTCCTGGGACGCCCGCTGCCAGCTCGGGGTCTCCCTTCGGGCGCCCAGGATGCGTCTCGGCTTCGTGCGTCCCAGACTGGTATCCGACGGCTGCTCTTCTCCCCACGTCAGTCCTGCCTCTGTTTCCTCTGTGTCAGTAAAAGCCGGTTTTACCCTTACAGCTGGTCAGTAAAGAACCTGGGAGGCCTCGTTCCGCTCTCTCTCGGCTCCGCGTCCCAGCGGCCGGTGAGTCCTCGTGCTCGGAGCCCCGTACGTGCTGGGAATCTCCCCGCTTCTCCCGCAAGCGCCCACCGTACCCCGTCTGGGCCCCCGCTGCCCACCTGCGCCTGTGCAGCATCCCCTCGCTGCTTCAGGCCTTGTCAACATCGTAGGCAGAATTAAACCTTTCAGCGGGGTCGCTTGCTGTCATTCCCCTGCCCACAATCCTTCAGCGACTGTCCGTTTCGCTTTAAGGCCCCCCCCTCCTCGGGGGACAGGAGCTCCCGCGGCTGGGCCCCCTCTGAGGTCCCGGCCTCCCCTTCCCGTCCGCCCCCGCCCACGCGCGCTGCCGCCGCTCCGGGCACCGGCCCCCCTCCGTTCCTCTCGCGCGCCTGGAACATTCCTGCTCAAGGCGTTTCTGTCTCCTGCTCCCGGAGACCCTGTTTCCTGAGCTGCCTCCACAGTCCCCGCGCCGCCCCAGGTCCTGGCTGTCGTGCCTGTGTCTGCGAGGCCTTAAAAAACACCCGACTACAAGGTTGACGTCTCCGCAAACTTCCTATTTCCTCCCATTTTCTTATTTCCGTAGCGCTTTTGCTGTCTGACATACTGTGTAATTAATTAATTGTAATTCATTTAGTTTGTGATCTGTCTCCCTCTCCCCCCTTGAAATAGGCCTCTGAGAGGGTAGCCTTTCTGTCTTTTGTTTGTTCACTATCACGGGTGTCTGGTGCATAGCAGACCTTCCTTCGACATTTGTTAAATGAATAGATGTATGATCACAGCAAAAGGATATCTATTTGTGAGGCTTCTGACCCAGGGCCCCCCCTGGACCTGCGAGAGCTAGTCAGGCAATGTGTGACCCACTTGGAGATTGCAGGTATTCTGATGATATGGACCAGAGGAGGCTACGCAGTAATTCCATTTATCTTAAAAATGGATTGGAAAGAGACCTTAAGGATCTGTCAGTGCTCAGATGATCAGGTATTAAAGAAGGAATTTATATTCACTGGTTTCTTACCCTTTCCTGATCCCTCCATTTTGCTTGGCCATCTTGGTCTCACTGAGCACTTACCTTAGAGACCTCTACTACTGAAAGAAAGCATATCTTACCGAAGAAATGTATTTGGAAATTCTAGTCATCTCAGATAAGATTTCAAATAGTCATAGACCTTATACTCACTTAGAACAGTAAGAAGTATCAAACAGAAAAATTTAGAAGTATAGAAAGCATCACATAAAATGGGTACATGTCAAAATATGAAAAATACATTAAAAGTAGTGAAAAAATGCTAGCCTATGAATATATTAGGAAAAGGAATAAAGAATATTCTAGGAAAAATATAAAACTAAATTTATATGAAAGTACAAGAAAAATCTACATCATCAAAACTCTTTCAAATAGAGCTTTTTTGTCTTAGCACATAAAGGTGGAGAAAGTTTGTTCTAGTCATTTAGTGTTCAGGGTGCTTTTGTTTCTGCCTGAAGCTGTCTGGCCTTCCCTGGACAATTCCCATTGGGGAAGTGTCATGGGATACCCAAATCCCTCACGGATTATCATATCAGGTCACCTTATTTCAAAATGCAATGACTAGTGTTTCTGTCCCTGCCTTTAAATCATTCTCTCTTCAGTATACTGTAAATTTGATTATATATGTAACATAATATTTTGGTGTAATTACAGCTCTGAAAGCACTTGGAAGTACTTTGAGAAGGCTTAGAGTGTATTGTATAGCTCTTCTGATTATTAAACATGAATACAGTTTTGGGAGTCTACATTAGTCAGGATGTGCTAACTACTGTAATGATCCCAAATCTCAGCTTTCATTGCTAGCTCACCATCATAAACCAGTGAAGATCACTGAAAGTCAGAAGGAGGGTCCTTCCTCCACAGAGTCATTCAGAGATCTGATTTCCTTCCATCATGTGGCTTTCACTGTGTTTTGTTGTTTAAATCTCCAAGGGTGTCCAAGCCTGCTGTGGGTATTTTTGCATCTGGCCAGCATGCAAAGAAGGAGAACATGGGGGTTTCAGGAGCTAAACTTGGGAGTGTTGAGTATCACCTCTACCCATGTTCTGTTGGCCACAACTTAGTCCTGAGCTTTTCCTGAACAAGGGAGTTTGGGAAATGAAGTCCTGCTGTGCCTTTAGAATAAAAGAAAATGGAGTTTGATAAATATACAGCATTATTTCTATCACAATGTCTACTTTGGCTTTTTCCCATTTTCCCCATATTTGAGATGTTCAATACAATGAAATAACATACAGTTTTTCTAAAATGACACTTAGTCTTTTAATTTGCTGTCTTTAAAAGCTAGTGATCTGAAAGAGCCCTAGACATTTGACAGATTTGTTTTGAGGGCTCCTGGCCATATTCATTTGCCTAGATTTTGGAGATGCTGAGTTTTAACACTGGGGAACATTCTTCTTTCTTCTTATTTTGTAAGTGTGAACCATCATGGTTTTTCTATTGTTTCCAAAAACGTCAAGATCAGTTTCTGCATTGTGTTCTGTGATCTGACAGCTACTCAGCCAACCTCGGTAGCTGATTATTACTCACAGACATCTGTCAAATTTGAGACAATTCACAGGTGCTTTTTAACATTCTGATTTCACCAGACGGTGTACATGGTCCTTTTTATGAAAACATGCCAATAATATATTTAGTATTTACTTGCACAAAAGAACAGAGGACATTTTAAAGTTCTTCCCTGATTTAGTCACTTTTGTGCTTAAAAACATTGGTTTCCTTTTGTCTTCAAGATGAAGTCCAGAAGCACAGGAGCTGTCCACCCTAGCGACCTATTACCTTTGTTGTCTGTGTTCCTCTAGTACTTTGAGTAATTTTGCTCTCATACATTTTGTAATTTCATCTCCATTACACTTCGCTTTGGCCAATTGTTTTCATGTGTGTGCATATGTGTCTCTGTGCCTAGACGGCACCCTCCTTGGGGACCATGCTGTTCGAAGAGTAGAAATTAAAAATGACCCAAAGAATGTAAAAAATCATTGGCCTTTCTGGCCAGGTTTAGAAGGTATCTTAAATTAGAAAAGTCTTTTATATTTTTGTTGTTATGAAAGCTAATTAAAAACAAAACCTTAAGTTTGAATACTGAGAATTGTGAAAAGAAATTCTAAGTCACAGAAGGTTTTATCCTCCCAGGTTACAGCCCTGGGACCCATCTCAGGGAGAGACCGATACATTGTGGGTTCATTTCTTCCACCGAAGCCAAAAGGGCCCACGGGGCAAATGATGGTTTAGATGCTCTTCTTATCTCGTCTATGCAAATCTCTATTATGCTCTTATCATACTATCTCATGATTGCTTGCTTACCAGCTCAGTTCTCATCTGTATTACCAGAACCTAGCACAATGCCTTCCATGAAATTGATTCTCAATAAATTATTTTTGGAAAAAACTAATGAATGAGCAAAAGAACAAAGGTACAACGTAAAGAGAAAAAGAGAAGATTTTATGGACTGTTAAAGCATTTTTTGTAATAGCTGTGGCCCTTTGGGCCTCCTTTTTCTTACCGATCTTTTTCCCACCTATCTGCCCTCTTTGACTTAGGCCAGATGGCACTTAAAGGAACCCCAAACTCCCATTGTCCAGTCCCCACACCTGGTCCTCCTTGCTTTCCCTTCCCTGTCCCCCTTCCCACCCCTCGCCCCACCCTAGTGGCTTGTGATGGGCAGAAAAATGATGCAAACCTCTTCATTTGTTATTTCAGCAAACCTATATGGAAATCTTCCCTGGGTCAGGCCCTAAACTAGGAGCTAGAACCCCAAGGTAAGCAGGAATGCCTGCCCTCAGGAAGATACACTCTGGGCAGAGGGAAGACAGCCACATAAGCCGCTTTGCAAAGACGGTATGACGAGCTTTGAAGCAGAGGATTGCTGGGTGCTGTGGTCTGAAGAATACAGGACAGAGAGGGGAGCATCCAAGCCCCTCTGCGTGTGCGTGCATGTGTGTGAGCGTGTCTGTGTGCATGTGTGTGTGTGCACATGCACGTGGATGGGGAGGGATCACCACGGGGGACCTGGTGCGTGAATGTAGGGCTGAGAGCTGCGATGCAAAGTGAGATGAAAGGCTCCTCTGGACCAAGCGAACGGTCTTACGGCGAACCGAGCTCGTCCGTCAGGTGGCCCCACCTGGGCCTCTTCCTCTGTTCCTGCCGTCCCCCCCATCCCATTTTCCCCCTTCCCCTTTGTATTACAAGGAGGCAGTCATCCTATCAAAGTGAGGGTCATTTTTCACTTTTGCTACTCACTGACTCACTGAGTCTGAAAATGTTATTTAATATTTTTTCCTAAGACTAGGAGACATTTTTGTGGCTGTTCTCTGTAACCTGCTGTCAGGATGGTCTGTTCAGTGAACATCTCAATGCTCCTGGCATTTGAGATTTGGTGGTGGAAGAGAGAGAAAGTCTCAGTCTGTGGTGGTTCCGTGTTAGAAGGGCACAGAGATGCTAAGCAATCATAAAGACAGCAAGTTCTCCTGGGGTGTTAGGTGGTGAAGTGGGAGGGAATGGGGGTGTTTATGACCAGAGCGTAGACGCTGAGGGGGAAGGTGGCGTGAGACAAGACTGGAGTGCCGAGCCAGGGGTAAGTTATGCAGAGTCTTGCAGGCTGAGGTTACTCAAAATTTGGTACAGTTTTAAGCTTTTGTAATGGGTCTACATGAGATAAATAACGAATATTTAGAAACTCCTGCCTCATTGTGGTATTACCCTGATACCTGAGCATGTGATCAATGTCACACGTGCTCTGTGGTTTGCAGCTTATGGTGCCTGTGCAGTCATAGAAAAGCATCTGAAACACATACTCAGATTAAGAAATCTGTGATTTAACTAGACTACTTCATTGAGAAAGTCTTATGAGAAAAATGTCAGCTAAAATAGACTGCATGCTTAGGGACACAGTAGAAGTTGTGAACCTGCTAAGGTGAATGTGTTGAATTCTACTCCATCATTCTTTATTATGTGATGATGTCAATGCCATGAGAGCTGACCATAAGCAACTGCTCTTGCTTGCTGAGCTATGAGGATTAGAGAGGGAATACGTTCTGTTGACGATGTTTCAACCACATAAGAAAGTCTTCCTGCAAGATGAGAAATTGGTTTATCCAAACATATTCAAGTTGTGAATTGGACAGCATGGATTTGTTTACATATCTGAGATCTTGATATTTTCAGTGATCTGAGTACATCCGTGGAAAATAAATTTCAATAATAGATAAAAACTGAAAGATAAAATTGAGAGAAGCTTGGCAGAACAGTTTCTAGACTGTTATGACATACTCCATAATTTAACAACAAATATTGGTGGGATAATTGACCCTGGCATTGCACATCTGGTGCCTTACATATTTGATGGAATACTTGGGATTTTACTTTGTATCAAAAGAAGAAGCATGCATGGAAAACAAGGGTGGACCCAGCATCCCTTTTATTTATTTATTCATTGAAGTATAGTTGCTATACAATCTTATATTGATTTCAAGTATACAACACAGTGGTTCGCCAGTTACCCGCATTATTAAATCCTCACCTCCACTTGTGCATCACTATCTGTCAACACAGGAGGATGTCACAGAACCATTGGCTGTGTTCTCCCTGCTGCACTGCCACTCCCGTGACCAACTCAAATATGATAGAGAATTTTTGTGTCCCTTTACCTCTTCACCCTCCCCTCAGCATTTCTTCCAATTTTTGAATGATAATATAAATTTAACCATGACTTTACATGATAAATTTTTGATTAAAGATGGATTTTTTGAAAATACAGCATTACTTGCCTCACTGTAGATAAAAATTAAAAACAACCTCCTGAGTTTACTGTAATTCATTTTCCCCCATCCTGTCAAGTTACCTTGGTGAGACTGGTTTTTCTGAGTGTTCATAAAACAAAACATAGATGTGTGTTTTCACAGGCAGTGGATTCGTTGTCATCCAGCTTAGATAAGTTAACAAGCAGAAAATAGGCTCAACTACTGATACTCGCAATATTTATTCAAAGTAAGAGTAAAGCAATTTAGTAGAGGGAACTGCTGTTTCCTTTATGACTTTTTGTTGTTTATTTATGATCATGAATGACAAAAGTTATGACTGTAATCAGCAGTTCTCCATTTTAATCTGCTGCCTGCACACTTTCAATAAACAATGTATATAGCTTCTGTAATTTTTCCCTGTTCTGTGTGTTCTGATTAGATTTATTGAAATGTAATTTTAGGTCTGTTGAGATTGTGTGTCTTTTAAAATTTACTATGGTAGGACTTTGTTTTACTATACTTTACAAACATAAAAATTTAAACCTCTAATCTCATGGTTTACAATGGATTAGAGATTAAAAATTAATCTGCCACCTCAATAAAACTGGAAAAAAACGTCTGTCACCACAATTTGAGAAACACTTTCGTAGGCAGGTTTAGGGTGTGGACGTGGTCCTAAAGGCAGGAAGGAGCCTTTGAAGGTTCGATGGTAGCTGTTATCCTCATTATTTAGGGTACTACATAGACATTCCCTGTTAGGAGCTCTGGGGACCCCAGCTGTCAGGCTTGCTTCCATCCTTAGGATGGAAGCACAGCCTTCAATCCTGTGGCCCACTGGGTTTAGGGTGCAGTACAGGTGCCCCGTCCACAGTCACTCCTGATGTGTGGCCTTCTACCCTCTCTGAGCAGTACAGAGGACCCAGCAGATCCTGGGAATGCTTGATCTGTGTTACCGTGATGTTAATAATTGTCAATTAGGTGAAAGCTGACCTTTCATGTGACATTATCACCAGCCAATCGTGATTATATGATTATGTATATGACTAAATACATGAACGGTTAACTTGGTTATATTTATTTAGAAGAATAGACTTTTGGAGCCATAAAGGACTTGGTGTATTTTGTTTAATCCCTGATAGTGAAAGCTGATGAGAAAACCGAGGCTCAGGGAGGTCTGGTAGAAAGAACTGATGAAGAGGTTGGGTTTTGGAAGCAGCCTGTGAAGACTGGAAGCCAAGTCGTGCCCCTTAGCATTGACCTCAGGTAGATAACTAAATTTCTCTATGCCCTGGTTTCATCTGTGATAGTTCGAGGATAATAATGGTATTTATCTTGAAGGGCTCTTGAATGTTTACAGGAAATAATCTGTGGAAAATTTTCCGCACAGTGCCTGAAAGCAGGCAGGCGTGTCGTGCTCGGTGTTGTGAAGGCTGTGACGAGGAGGCGGCGAGGTGGTGGTGATGGACAGGTGGCGCAGTCGGCGGTGGATACTTGGAATGCCATCTGTCACTCTGGTGGTGCTTTTCCCTCTGCTCTTGCCATTCCACTAAACGGCTCACTCTTGCACCTGCGTGGAAGACAGTCATGTATTGATTCCGTATTTCAGGTGCTCCCCTCTTCGGACAAAGAAGAGACCTGCTGCCGACCATACCCGTGTTTTCTTGGCTGGGTGACAGCCTTACTGGTTAGCAGGTGCCTCGCCCAGTGTGGGACCATCACCAGGGCTTAGGAAGGATGCTGCAGCGTCCTGAACATGCTGGTGGGATGGCTCATTCCATTTCTGAGACATTGAAAACAAGTCTCCAGACATTAAATTACAGTGTTCTCTGCCAATATGTTAAAAATATATCTAAATAATTAGTAAAGTATATTGTTCTGAGTTTGTCTCAAGGCAGGGTGTGGAACCACATTCTGAGCAACCCAATAAGAAAAGGGAGAGGAAATCTCACTTCAACTTATTCAAACAAATACGCATTGAGTCCTGAACTTGCTGCCAGGCGTTCTGCTTGGCCCCAGATGTGCAGTCATGAAAGACACAAGCTCTTATCTTACAGAGCTTCGATCTAGTGATCGGTAGAAAAGCATTTTCTGTACAGAATCCTGACCCTCAGGAGGAAAAAAATCTGTCGCAGAAATACAAATAAATTTTTTGAAGAGAACAGTACCACATAACTACTTTTAAGAATTAAAATTCAGCAATAAACAATAGTGTAATAAAATATAAAAGACTGGTTCTTGAGAGACATGGTCCTGATGAACTCGGGCTCCTGCACGGCAGTGGCTGAGGTGAGAGCAGAGGGCCCTTTACTGGGACGTCCTGCAAGGGCGCCTCACAAACACGACCTCTCTGCAGAGGCATGTCGCAGATGGATCCGCCGGGGGCGGGAGCACAGAGAATGTTAGCAAGATCTGCTCCCGTGGTGCCAGCTGCCATCTCTGGGCCAGCCAGCCCTCTCTTTTTGGTTTCAGTCTGTGTGACGTTGACTTGGATATCTGGCAGATGCATCAAACTCAAAGAGCTGTGATCACGGCAGCAGGGCAGAGGGAACCAGGGCGAGTCCTCTAGGTGAGGAGCCCCTCAGAAGCCGGCAAACGAGGAGCAAAGGGGAGGGGAGTTTGGGATCAGCCGCACGCCCGAATCTGGAAGGGGGATAGTGGAAAAGACGCCTTCCCCCTGGGGAGTGTGTGCATCCTGGGGGGGTGGGATGGAGAGCTGGCATTTAGAACTGAGCTTAAACTGGAAATGACCCGGAAAAAAAAGAAGTGATGAAGTCAGCCTGGAACTTGCTAGATTAAGTTTTCTAGCAACTTTGAAAAGAGCTGTAGTTGAGTGGCTAAGACAGTCAACCTGTGTGAGTCCAGCTCTACCACTATCAGCTGAACGACCCTGGTGAAGACACTTAACCTCTGCCTCACTTTCCGCATCTACCATGGCCGCCTTGCAGGACTAGTATGAGAATTAGTGAGTTAATTCTCTTAGGACAAAGTCTGAAGCACAGTAAGTCCTCAATAGCAATAGTCACTCTTCTTTCACCAGGAAAGAATCAGGTCTTAAATTGAATGTGAGGTATAAAAAGTAAAGTTACATTTTCACACACCGGAGTCTGTCAATTAAAACAACATCATCCACAGACCATGCAGGAGGCTTTTACAGTCAGGCCAAAGGAGAGAAGTAATTTGATGTGTGGATAAAGGGAGTAGAAAAGCAAAAAAGCTGGGAAATATATTTGTAATGTTGGTGAAATAGGTGTCAGTCATACCGATGCTGTGCACTGTGGGAAGAGGAAGGGAAGTTAGGAAACGAGGCTACGTCTGTGCATCACCCTCAGTCAGAGGCATTCGGAGGCATATCCTTGTGTGCAGTGACGACCTGAAGTACCCGGACAGGTAACAGGCGGAGATAAGCAGCCAATTTCTTCTCTGCTGCCATAAAAGTTGTTACAATACCGCTGCACATTTTTCATTGGAGGTTTTGCTAAGAAAATCAGATCTCCATGAAAAATCATTTGCTGAACCCATTTTGAATGTGGAGCCGTGATCCCGAGATATGAGAGGCAGGCTTTCGCTCCATCTTAGCAACTGCGTGAATGTTCTGTGTGAGGTGCCCTGGACGGTTATGCCTTCTTCATCAGTGGCTCACAGACTTTCACTCTAGCAAATTCTATATAATAAAAGCTACCACTTACCTACTGCTTACTACATGATAGGCACATGTTAGGTGTGTTTTTATATTTTATAGTCTTGTATTCAACAAGTATTTGCTGACACCCACGGTGTGCGAGGCACTGTTGTGGGCACTAAGAATAAAGCCGTAAATAAAACCATGAACAATGGGGCTTATATCCTAGGGTGGGGGATGTTGACATAAATAAGCAAATATATAATAATTATAAGTAAGTGAAATTAAGTAAGGAAGGGGGAGAGGAAGTGCAAGATAAGTAGGTGGGTTGGGTGGGGGCACGTGTGCAATTTTGAACTGGGTCGTTTGGGAGCCTCATTGAGAAGGTGGCATTTGAAGGAGCCAAGGCAGCCGGGTGGGAGGGCATTCCAGGCAGGGAAGGCCAGAGATGAAAATTCCTGAGGTAAGAGCATGCGTGCATGATCCAAAGAGCACCCAGGAAGTGCGAGGTGGTGAGGGGAGAGGTTTGGTGGGAGAGGCACAGGCCTCTCCCTTTCGTGTAGCTGTGACCTTTCGTGTAGCTGTTCATAAAAGTTCATGGCTGGGGGAAGGTGCATCATTTTCTTGGAAGATTTATAGGCAGTAGTTACATTTTTAGATTATCCTGTGACTCTACATAAGGGCCCTTTGGCCGAAGCGTGCCTGGACCCTAGCTGAGATTTGCTGATCTGAGGCTCAGAGCCTCGTACTCAACATGTGGCTCAAAAATATCTGTTGAGTAAATGAATAATAAGAGAATGAAGCTTCTGTAATAGCTCTGAAATTAATCGGTTGTGTGATTTTGAACAAGTTACTTGACTCGTGTGGGCTTTGGTTTGCAAAGTGAGACCTTCTCCAGGTCCCCTACTCTGGAATGGTGAGCAATGCCAGCCTCCGCCTCAGGCCCCTTACCCAGTGCTGTGCCAGTGCAGTCAGCCCACACTAGGAGAGCGCAAGGTGCTCCAGGATGGTCTGACCCCCGACCTGCTCACACTTGCTTACCTGCCCACCCAGCCTCTCTCTCTCTCTCTCTCTGTTTGCAGTCTCAGCACCAGCCTTCAGCCAGGACAGTGAAGCTGGAGAGGGGGGGGGCCTTGGCAGGGTGACAGAATTCTTGAGGCATCTCTTCGTGTCAGAGGCTTTGATGATAGTGTGAATAGACACTCAGGCTGAGCTCACGCAGAACTGGGTCCCTGCCAGTCTCCTAAGATACTAACATGAGCTTGTCCTTGTTCTCATTCCACGCATTTGGAAACCTGCTCAGAACTTTCTGTCTAGCAACCACGTGTTCATCAAAAACAAGATTCTAATATCAGTAGCTAAGCCCTGCAAGAATTATATGAGGAGTCAGGAAAGATATTGAATGATTGTGTCTTGAGGCCTGAACTTAATATATTCCCTTTAGGTGTGGGCTATGTATAGCCTTAGAAAAAGAAACATTTTTGATGGTAACAGAAGCAGAATCAAATAAAAATCTTCCTTTGAAAATGGAATTTTTAATGATGTCTCTATTTACCATTTCTGGAGTTAGAGTTACAGGATGGAGGGAGAAATCTGATGTAAGTAAAGCTGGTTTCTGGATATTACTAAGAACATTCTGGCCTTCAGCCCTTCTGGGGAGAGTTACTTTGTCTCTTAACGCTAGGCATTAAACCCTGTCCTTTAATAGAAAATCTTAAGCAAGGCCGGAAGCCAGCAGCCTGGCTGGGCCCACGTGGATGCTTTACTCTACTCAGATGAGCACTTTGCGTATTTATTGGCAAGAGCGGCCGATGTTCGCTCTGCTCGGCCTACTGGCAGTGAAAAATAAGGGCTGCAGGGTGGGGTAAGCTTTCAAACCGAGCAACTCATGGCTTGTGGAGACTGATAACATCTGAGAAGCCAGGCAGTCAATCCTGTGCTGAGAACATATTTATATCTGCATATTTTAACCAGCCAGGCCACCAGCTAGTAGTGCATTTAGGGGCCTCGGTCACTTGTCTATATTTAGTTAAATTTCTCTAAGTATTTTATGTTTTTTAATGCCATTATAAATGGCATTGTTTTTTATTTATATTTTCAGTTATTCTTTGCTGGCATATAGAAATACAATTGATTTCTGTATGTCGACCTTTTATTCTGTGGCATTGCTAAACTTGCTACTTCTAGGAGCTTTGTCAAAGATGTTTTGGGAATTTATAAATGTACATAATTAAATCATCTAGGGAAAATTATTTATTCTTTTACACATTGAAAGGCTTTTATTTCTTTTTCTTGGCTCATTGCATCAATTAGAAACTCCAGTACAACATTGCCTTGTTAATATACATTCTTTTTTAAATGTCCTTTATTAGATTGAGCAAGTTCCCTTCTATTTTCACTTTGCAGTGAGTTATTTATTTTTATTATAAAGAGTTATTGACTTATGTCAAATGCTTTTCTTGCATCAATCACTGTGATCATGTGATTTATCTTCTGTAGATTATAAATGTGATGGATTACATTGATTGACTTAAAATAATGAATCAACCTTTTATTCCTGAGATGAACCCCACTTCATTGTAGTTTGTCTTTTTATATATTATCAGATTTGATTTACTAATATTTTGTTGAGGATTGTGCATATATATTCAAATATTTCACATCCATGTTCAAAAGGTATATTTGGTATCTTCTAGGTTCTAGGTTTATTTTTTGTGATGTATTGTCTTTGGAATGAGTTTTGGTATGAGTAGTGGTGGTCTCATAAACATAGTTGGGAAGTGTTCCTTCCTCTTCTGTGTCCTGGGAGATTCGTATGTAATTGCTGTTCTTTCTTTTATAAATGTTTGGTGAAATTTGTCATTGAAACTCTCTGGAACTGGAAATTCCCACTGCTTATGAGATGTGGGAATTATGAAATTATGAACACAGGAAGTTTCTATATGTAATTGTGGATTTGCATCTATTTCTTGCTTCAGTTCTGTCACCATTTCTTCAGAGGAAATGTTTCATGTATTTTGAAGCTTTGCTATTAGATGCATACACATGTACGATCGCTATGTTTTCTTTGTGAATCAACCATTTTATTATTATGTATGAGTCTTTATCCCTGGTAGTTTTTTTTCTCTAAAGTTTACTTTTTCTGATATAATCTGTAATTATATCAGATTTCTGTAATATAATCACTACAACTTTTTTTTTGATTCATGTTTGGATAGTATATTTTTTTCTTAATCCTTTTACCTTAAACTTACCACATGATAATCAAAATGAGTTTCTTTTAACAGCATGTAGTTGGATTAGATTTTGCAAGTTCCTTTTGACAATCTTGTTTTTTAATTGTTGGGTTTAAGCCATTTACATTTAATGAAATTATTGATATGTTTGGATTTTAGTCTGCCACTTCATTCTTTCTCTTTGTCCCTTTTGTTTTCTGTCCCTCTCTTAAGACTTTCCTGCCTTCTTTCAATTTATTTTAATATTTAAAAAGATTCCATTTTATTTATCGATTGTATCTCTTTGCATAGCTCTTTAAATTAGTGCTTTAGAGATTTTCACTATCTACTTAGAGTACATATGTCATCAAATTCAATTGCAATATAGAATGTTTGTTATCATATTGGTCCCCTTATCCTCATATCTTTATATTGTGGTTGTCTTATGTATTAAATTTACATATGTTGAATCCCCTTTAGACAATTAAAAAATATTTTATTTCAATCATTATGGTAGCCAGAAGAATGGTTCCTCAAAGATGTTCACACCCCAACCCCCAGAACCTGTGAATATGTTACCCCACACAGCAAAGGAAATTTACACATGTGGTTAAGGTTAAGAGCCTTCAGGTGGAGAAATTACCCTAGATAATCCAGTGGCCCCACTGTCATCATGTAAGTCCTTAAAAGCTGAAGACCTTTTGAAACTATAATCAGAACCAGAGAGGGTGCCCTGTAAGAAGGACTGAGCCTATTGTTTCTGACTTAGAAGATAAAAGAAGAGGGCAATAAGCTAAGTAATGCAGACACTCTATAATTTGGAAAAAGTATGGAAATGGATTCTCCCCTAGAGCCTTCAGAAAGGAATGTAGCCTTGACAACATAGAGCTTAGGCTGAGGAGACCACTGTCAGATCAATGACCTACAGAACTGTCAGATCATAAATTTGTATTATTTTAACCCACTAATAGTTTGTGGTAATTTGTTATAAAAGGAATAGAAAACTAACACAACCATCAAACATATTTATAGGACTCAAGAGAAAAGTAGTCTATTATGTTTACTCAGATATTTATCATTTCTATTGCTGACTTCATTCCTTATATGCTTCTTGTCTTTTTATCATTTCCCTTCTGTCTGAAGAGCTTCCTATAGCGATTCTTTTAGAGTATCCTGCTGGCAACCTGTTTTTTAGATTGTTTTCATCTCAGAATGTTATTCTTCATCTTTATTCCTGAAGGACATTTTTACCAGATATAGAATTTTGGGATGACAGAATTCCTTCAGCACTTCAAAAAATATGTTCTTCTCCTGGACTCCACAGTTTCTGATGAGAAGTCTGCATTCATTCAAATTGATGCTTCCCCATAAATAATGTGTCATTTTTTCTGGTTCTTTTCAGGCCTTTTCTCTTTGTGAGGGTTTTCTTTTTCTGTTTCGCAATTTGATTATTATATGGCTGCTCATGGATTCCTTTGAGTTTATCCTGTTTGGGATTACTTGAGCTCCTTAAATCTGTAAGTTTTTCTTTTGCCAAATTAGAGAAGTTTTAGGCTATTATTTCTTGAAACACCTTTCTTTGGAAGGGGGCACTGAACCTTTTCTACCCTCTTGGAATTCTGATGACATTAAAGTTCTTTCGGTTTTGTCCCACAGGTCCCTGCTGTTATATATTCACTAAACAAATAAACAACTTATTCCTCATTGTTCAGATTGGGTAATTTTAATTGATCTATCTTTAGGCTCACTAACTGTTTCCTCTGTCATTTCCATTCTGATACTAAGCCCATTCTGATGAGTTTTTAAAGATCTCAGTTGTTATAAAATTCCACTTGGTTCTTTAAAATCTCTATCTTCTGTTAATTTGCTGCCACTCTGTCTTTTCATTTGTTCCAAGAGTGTTTGCTCTTTTTGGGGAGCATTTTTGTAAGACTTTAAATATCTTTTTCAGATAATTCCAGCAGCTGTGTCATCTGGGCATTGGTGTCTATTGATTGTATTTTTCTCATGTAAGTTGAAATTTCTCTGGCTTTTTTTATGCTAAATAATTTCAGATTATACTCTGAGCATTTGAATATTATGTTATGAGACTCAGAATTTTGTTAAAGCCTATGGAGAATGATTTTTTTTTTTTTTTTTTTTATAAAGCTGACCATTGAGTTGGATACAGATTCCAAGATTTGACTAGCCTTCTTTTGCTGTGATTGTTCAAAGACTTTGTATTATATTCAGGTTTATTTCATGTGTGCACCACCCAGAAGTCTGTTTCTCAGGTGCTGGTCTATTTCCTAAAAGTATTCACTTCCAGTACGGTGTTACTTCAAACTCTGATCTTTCTCAATTTTCCTGCTGCTGTTTAATTTTCAGAATCCTTAATTACTCCATGCATCTGTCCAAGTTTGATAACATTCAGTAGGACAGAGGGTGTGGGGTGTGCTTATTTCATCTTACCTGAATTAGAATCTCATGTCATTCTTTAATTTTTGAGTTTTTCATTCTTATTTGTTTAAATATGTGCTGTAACACTGCCTACATCCATTCTCTCTAGTCTCTTATTCCGCATCTCTAAGTAGTTGTGTTTCGGATCTCCTAATCCTCACATTCATGTTTTGTTCATATTTTCCATCTTTGTATCATTCTTGCCACATTCTCAATATCCTCAAATCTCATTTTTTGTTCCCAGCTTTTCACTAACTTTCAGCTCTATTTTATCTCCTGCTTTTTATAGCCAATGGCTTTGCAATGTTGTTTATGAATAAAATTTTATTGCTAGAAGTTCTACTTGGTTTCTTTTGAAATCTGCCTAATCTTTTAACATGTAATTCTATTTTTTCATTATTTGTCTTCTTTAAAAAACTCTCTGATCATTTACACGTACTTATTCTATAATTTTTATCACATTTTTCTGATATTCTGGGTTCATGTGGTTCAAATTCCTTTTTTCTGTGTGTGTGTCTCCTGTCTTTCATGGTATTTCATTTTGCATAATAAAATGCAATTTATTATCATTGCTATTGTTGCTCTTGTTTTGTTATTTTGTTGTGATCTGATATTCTGATCAGAAAATTTCCTCTTATATTTCAGAGGTTGTAGGAGGTCCCTTAGTAGAAGTTTTACACCTCATTCTTTAGGAGACTGGAACTTTTATTTTACTTACTGGTTTTAGAATTCCTATACCAGTGGGAGTGTCATTTGGACCATTTCTTGCAAGTGGTGAAACTTGAGACTTGACATTTATTAGAGACACCTTTGTTTTCCACCTATGGTCATGTGCAGCTGCAAATCATTTTTGTGTGTGTGTAACTTAGGCTGATGTGCAAAATGTTTAAAGTTCCTTTTTATAATAGTATTAACCCTTCAAAGCTCCCTGTTTCCTCAGAGAGATCAGTAATATCTTCACCTCTTCTGGCTTTGGCCATGATTATTGTTTCCCATTTTTGTGTAGATATTAGAACCATATCCATTGTCTTAGGGCCTTTATTGATTTTGAACCCCTGTGCCCCACCCTGCGCCAATCGTGGCATCAGCTAGTCCTGTGTCCACTAATCTGTAGCTTCCCTTTTTTTTTCTCCTAACATCTGGGGATTCCCTTTATTTCTTTTTTTAAAATTTAAATCTCATCGATGAAGAACAGATTCTCAAGCATTTGATTTACTTTGAGATGCATTTATGGTAGAAGAGGATCCTCTCAGGGTCAGTAGAGTCTACCATTTTTTTTGACCATACTTTTCATTATGTAGTTCATACTTATATTAGCTTGCTGTGGTGCTGAAACAAATTACCACACATTTAGTGAACTAAACACAAATTTATTATCTTTCAGTTCTGTAGTTCAGAAGTCTAAAATAGATCTCCCTGGACTAACATCAAGGGATGAGCATGGCTGTGTTCCTTTCTAGAGGGTGTGGGGGAGAATCTGCCCAGCTTCCTGAGTTGTCCATGCCCCTGGCTCGTAGTCCTCTATCTTTCTACCTTTATAGGTAGCAACAGGATTAATTCTCGTATTACACTCCTCTTTCTCTTCTGTCTCCCTCTTACACATTTAAGGACTTTTGTGATTTTATTGTCCTCATCCAGATAATCCAGGTTGATCTCCCTATTTTAAGGTCATCTAATTAGCAATCTTAATTACATTTGCCACCTTATATCCCCTTTGCCACCTTAGGTAACATTCACAAATTCTAGGGATTATGACATGATTCCTCCCACCCCTCACAAATACTAACATTGGCTAAGTGAGTTTCACTGTGTGTTGATTTGACATATAAGACAACTACAACATAAATGAGAAGATAAAAGGACCGATACTGTGACAAAGTTTCTATATTCTGATTGAAGTGGTACCATATGATTAGAGTAAATGACGAGAAGTTAAGTGTGTATATTGTATTCTCTAGAACACTGATTTCAAGTTACACAAATTATATAGTTGCAGGATAAAATGGAATATTAAAATACTGACATTTCAGGGGTAGAGTCCAGGAATGCTATTAATCATCTTGCATGGCACAAGACAGTCCCAAGAAAGAACTATGCAACCTTAAAATGTCAAAAGCTCTAATGTTCAGAACTGCCCAGGTGGAAAACCTGTGTCCTAACACAATGACTCACCTTTATTATAGTTTTTCAATGTTTACACTTTAATTTTACAGAAACAACTCTCTCTCTACTCATATTTTAATGGTTTCCATCAAGAGAATTAAGTCATGTAATTTCAGTAACAGGTTTAATTGAAATAATTCTGGGTTCAAAATGCTGTTTTTCTGGAGGGATCCTAGGCATGTGTGGGGAAGCAGAGACAAGCTTACCTACCACCAGCTTCCAGCACATCATAGTCAAGAGTCAGAGAGATGGAAGAGGACCCCTGACTCTATGATTGGGTTGAGTACAAGTATGTGAGGACTTGTACCTGTAAATATGTGTATATGTATATGTACTTTTCCCTCTCATTTTATCTCCCAATAGAATATTAAATAATAGACTTATGTAAAATTTATTTTATGTAACTTTTACAGATTCCTACTACAATTCAGTGCTTTGGATGTACTACTATAGAAAGATCTTTAATTTCCTGATAAATAATTTCCTTTGAATTAATTCAATTATATTAATTTTATTTAGTGTATTTTGCAAATTTAGAAAATTTCATAGAACAATACTTCATTGCATATAAGTACTGGAATGTTTCTCAAAGTTTACAAAACTACAAATAGAATTAAATGGAAAATTTGATTTGGAGAGATAATTAAAAATTAATTTGGAAAGCTCCCAGATTCTGATTTTTTTCCCTAAAAAATTCCAGAGACAGAGCTAACTATGTGCCCTTCACACCATTTATGGTATAATACAGTATAGTATTATGCTATAGGTATACTGCTCTCTGGAGCCTCAGTAGGTATTTTGGTAACTACCTGTGTAGTATTTTCTTGGGAGATTCCAGAATCTACTGATTGTTAAGTTACACCACTGATTTTTTACACAGATTAACATTTTAATCGTTTTGAAATTCTTACTTTTTCAATGTGGGAATTGAAATCATTATTCAAAAGTTATCTCTAAATTGTAGGGCTCGGTTGAAAAACATTATGTGCCGTTGACCTTGCCTGCTGACAACGGGATTTCGATGACCTCGTGGTCAGGGTCCCTGCATGGGCGTGGGGTGGGCCGAGGCTGCATGTGGTCAGAGCGGGGGGCTCCTCTCTGTTGCCCGGTGTGTCTGTCTTTTTCAGCTTCTGTCCCTCTGTGTCACCTATTTATCTAATCAACCGCATCTATCGTCTATTTAATCTAATTTATCTTATCTGTTCGCCTATCATCTATTTACTCTGTCAACATACCCTGTCCGTTCTGTTCATGCACCATCCACCGTCTCCCTCCAGTCCACTACCTGGTGTGTCCCCCCAGCTCATGCACCCGTCTCATCCGTGTCACCCGGCTCCGGGCACCTGACCGGTCAGTCCACGCCGTCTCACCCCGGGGTCTGTCCCTCCGGGGGCGCCCTGCCGGCGGTGCGCGGAGCGCGGGCTCGGCGAGAGAGTTGCGGACAGCGTCCCGCAGCTCAGGCCGCGGCTCCCCGGCGCCATGCGGGAGCCTCCGTGTGGGCTCGCGGGCTCGCGCGTCCGCTCCGTCCGCCCGTCCTGAACGAGCGCCCGCACCGCGGGATGAGAGCGAGGACCCCGCCTCTGCTGAGCGAAGCGAGCTGCACCCTCCGTTCCCAAGGAGGCTGGCGGTGCCGTGTCAGCGCGAGACGGAGGGACGCGGGCGCGGCCGCAGCTGCTGTGGACCTCGCGGGACCCGCCGGGACACCGAGGAGCGCACGGGAGCGAATGGAACTCGGACCTCCCGCTGCCCCAGCAACCGGTCCTCGCGCCCCGCCCTCCAGGAGCCCCGCCCTCCAAGGATCCGCCCACCACGAACCCCGCCCTCCACGAGCCCCGCCCTCCAAGGCCGCACCTCCGAGGAGCTCCGCCCTTTCTTGGAGCCACGCCTTCAAAGGCCCCGCCCCCCTCCCGGCCCCGCCTCCGAGGAGCTCCGCCCTCCCTTCCCTCTCCGCCCTCTCCAGGGTTCGTTTCTCCTCGCGCCCCGCCCTCCGAGGAGCCCCACCCTCACATGCCCCGCCCTCAGCGAACCCCACCCAAAGTTGCACCCCACGGAGCCCCGCCCACGCTGCGGGCTCCCCCTCCTCGCGCCCCGCCCTCCCCGGGCCCCGCCCCA
Organism: Manis pentadactyla; assembly: GCF_030020395.1. Lineage (NCBI taxonomy): Eukaryota > Metazoa > Chordata > Mammalia > Pholidota > Manidae > Manis > Manis pentadactyla. The sequence goes on along the minus strand of NC_080032.1, from coordinate 90,174,811 downwards.
CCCTCGCGCCCCGCCCCACCCTCGCGCCCCGCCCCCTCCGGGGAGCCCGTCTCCCGCCGGCTCGGGCGCCGCCTCATTGTCTCTCGGGCCGCCAGGCGCGGGCGCGGGCAGGACGCGGTCGGGCAGCTGCAGCCCGGCTTCCGCGGCCCCGTCCCGGCGCGCGCCGTCGCTGCCAGCCCTCCGCCGGCCGCGGGCGGGAGGATGCGCGCCTCCCGGGCGCCAAGTTCCTCACGTGCCGGGGGGCTCCTGGCTTTTTGTTCTCCGGCAGCCTGACGGCGCTGACGTGCCTCGAGTAAACCGCGGCGGCGGCGGGCGGTGCGCCGCGGTGCGCCGGGTCCCGAGCCCGGCTCCCTGTGTTCCCGGCGGGAGGCGATGGACTGAGCGCGCCGCGCCATGGAGCCCGGCGTGGTGCTGCGCGCGCTCTGCGTGCTGCTCGGGCTCCGAGCAGGTGAGCGGGCTGCGGGCGCGCTCGGACCTGCTCGCGGTGCCTGCGTCCCGGGCGGCGGGAGGGCGGCGCCCGCGGCCGGCGTCCCAGGGTCCGGGGCCTACGAGGGGCGCGGCGGCGGGGCTGGGCGCTCGCCCGGGGTCCCCGGTCCCGGCCTGGACGCCGAGGCGCGGCGCTCCGCCGCCCGGAGCCGGGGGCTCCGTTCTGACGGGGCTTTCTCTCCGCAGCGGTCTGGGGGCTCGGCGTGGACCCCTCCCTGCAGATCGACGTCCTGGCCGAGTTGGAGCTCGGGGAGTCCACGGCCGGGGTGCGCCAGGTCCCGGGGCTGCACAACGGGACGAGAGCCTTTCTCTTCCAAGGTACGGGGAGCCTTCGGGGCCCGGGTGGGTCTCGGCCGGTGCATCCCCGGTGCGCGCAGTGCCGGAGCTGCGCTCGGGGGTCGGGGGAACGCGCCCCCGGCTCGGCGGCTTGGCTCACTTCGCGCGCTCGCCCGTTCTGATGCACAGCCCCTTAATGACCGTACAGAAATTCTGATGGCAGATGGCTGGTTTTGGAGTCTGGGGAACAATGAATCACAACACAGACGCCTCATTTGGGTGAAATTGATTTAGGTAGGAAATAAGCTTAATCCTAGTGAAGACCCTGCTCTCTGAAAGTTTCAGGTGCAGTGATGCCCTGTTGGGAGGAATTTCTTTGTGGGGGTAGCTTTCTGGAAAAATTAATACTCCTCAGTAATTTTATCTACTGTATATCACAAACACTTTATTCGAGACAAGGTTTCCCATTGAGCTATCACGATGAGAGAATCTGTCAGTGATGAGAGAAAGGGGACAATAGTCTCTTAAAAATCATTTGAAAAATTTCAAATAAGTGTTAATTCAGAATATGTCTTGTATCACTATTAATTGTATACTTGGGATTTTAAAACTTTTTTTTGAAGTCGATGGACCTTGGCTATGCGCAAATATCTACATTTTAAATGATATTTAAATGTGTTGTTTTCCAAAGCAAATTTCCGTGCATCAAGACTTTAACTCTGATTTACTAAAGCATCTGGAGATTGCTTGGTTTGTGGACAGATGCTATTATGTAATAGGAGCTTCTAAAAAGTAGCTAAACCCATCCAGACTAGTTTCGCATGTGGTGGAGTACAGATGAACACAAAAGAGAAATGGAGTGCGGTTTACCGTATCTGATGGATGAACTGAAGCATTTCCCAATCCCAACCTGACTGCGTTTGTGTGTGTGTGTGTGAGAGAGATTTTGGTGCCATGACTTCAAAAATACAACTCTTAATTGCTGAAGAGTTGGATATGCCAAATAAAACCACATCCGTAAATCTGCCAACCAAGAAATAGCCATCAAATAAAACTGGAGTGTTCTGCAGGGGTGTTGTTACCCCATATGGCCAGTATGTGTCACCATGGACGGTAACACCAAAGCTCACGTTGGAAAAGAAAACTGACATGTGTTGCATTTATTTAAAACAACTTTACTCTTATAAGAAATTAAAATGTAATTTTCTGGTTTAATTATGGTGATCCACTACATGGTTTCACTGTGACAAAACTTACGATAATATTTTACTTCCCTAAAGCTCTGTTTTTTTTGCGGGGGGAGGTATGGGGGAGCTGGGATGCAGCTTGGATATTGAGTCCTTTGAAAACAATGACCATATTTAACAAAGGAAGTAAAACTAGACTGTCAGCAAAATTCATAGAGGGGACTAGAAGTGTCATTAGGGTTCAGTTTCTGTTTTTTCCTTTTTCTTCTTTTTTCTTTTTTTTTAATCTTTGATTTAGTCCTTGTGAACTGGAAGCCAAGTTATTTCAGGACTGCTAATTTAAATAACTGGCAAGGTTTACAAAAGCTAAAGCTCCTAATAAACAAATGGCATTGGAGTGCCCTTAAAATTTCCTTAAAGTTCCTTTAAATTATATTACTGTTCTTAGCTTTCTCTGAAGAGTGTCTGAACTATCACAAATATAAACCTTCAGGACTGCATTTTATGTTCTGTTGGCAGACAATTTCTAGGAAATAATCTCAAAGCTCCAGTATCTTTTCCTGGTTAATTTTCTAAAAGGAATATTCAGTATTCATTTGTGTTTATATTGCCAGTTTAAGACAGCCTTGAGTTGCCAGTGAATTGTCCACAGCAGTGACACATTAGTGTCAAGCCCAATACTGGGGCAAAGTCAGTGCCTAATAGATAACAGTTTATGAGGTTTGAAGATGTAACATTTTGTTTCCTGCCAGTTATTACCCTTATTTCATATAGCCAGTCATCCAGCAGGTATGTGCAGCTTGCTGTGTTGTCACTAGGCAGATATCACTGACGTATTGAGGCTCTAATGTTTCCTCTTATTCTAAGATTTAAGATTATAAAACTGACAACAGGTGAACCTCAGGCCCTGCCTGGCAGTTCTGCATTTCCTTGGAAAGGTCTCCCTCTGCTCTTACAGACTAGACTCTAGGATGTGGAAACTTGTTAAGAAGTCTGTTCTGACTCCTGCTGCTTCCCTGGGATTCCATGGGTTTTAGAGAGACAGAACTTCCTGACTGAAGATTTTATGGATTCAATTTATAGCAAACTGAGGGTTCTGCAGCTATTTTTGAATAGTGTGTAAAATGTCATAGCAGGAATAGTAACAAATTGCAAAACCTGTGAGATGCTCTCAGAATTCATATAAACCTATCAGATAAATTGGTTTGTGCTATCAGATATGTTCTAATAAGATGGCAGAGAGTTTGAATCATAATTTTTTTGTGCAGTAATATATTGTGCATATTCTTCTGTCTCTTAGCTTTAAAATAAAGCATCTTGACATAAGATTTCCTGATGATTTTTGCTCATTTAGTATTGCTTCTCCTTTTGGCTACTTCATTCTTCAGTAGCCTTTAAGATGCTTATAACTCAGTACTTTTTGAAACAAATTTTTGTAAATTATTATGCAATATGAATCTACTATTAATTATAATATTTCTTATGAATGTAGAATAAAAACACATGGAAATATATTTCAAAATCATACCTGATTTTTATCATAATAGCAACCATAGACTCACTAAAATTGTTTTGCTGTTGAAATTTGATGTATAGCTGCTTTAGAAATTGAAATAATGAGATGTTAAATTAGGCCATCCTTCATAAATATGGCTTTGATCTGTGTGAATTATAATAATCTTCAAAAGAAAAAAGTGTCCAGGCAACACTTCGGAATCTATATCAAGATCTTCTAAGTCTAGCTGCAGTCTGACTCATAGCAACAAAAATGAACTTATGTTTTTCAGAAGTAGAGGACTGAATGCTGACAATGAAAATACCTGTGGAAGGTTGTAAAGAGTTCTGAACTCTTTAGCACTAGTACAGTTATAAATAGAATTCTGTGTGCCTTGTCTAAAGTCTAGGAAATATTCTTCAAGATAATGACCATAATAATTTTTTTTTCCTCTGTATCTGAGAGACCAAGAATGAGAGTATACAGAAGCACAGTTGTAGGGCTTTCCAACAACATTAGCATGACTTTTGGATCTTTGGTTTTAACGGTTTGGCCAAAGTAGATAGTTTCACCTATTGGTTTAAAAAAATTTCTTCTGAGGGTTCATAGATTTTATGAAGTTATTAATCCCCACAAGAGTAGATAATCTAAAAGCATATTTCTTTTTCCTGAGTTGGCAATTTGAAAATAAATTTAGTGATTATGTTCAAAGAACTTCAAGATTTTAAAGGAAAAAAATATTCACAAGTCTATTATTATGCCAGTATTTGAAAATCGTAATGAAATTGGTCATTTGGTGGAGGGTCATTAACTTCAGTAGGCAAAGGTAACTGCACTAGGCAAGTGAGGGGGCACCGAGTGTCGTCAGTATGATGGGCAGTGAGCATCCACGGACTAGGGGCACAGCCATCGGTGCCCCAGTAGAACAGGGTAACACAGTGGCAAGGAGATGGGCTTAGGAACCAGGTAGAGCCCCGTAGAATCTCATTAGCTGTCTTACTATGATGAAGCTACTTAATTTCTCTGAGCTCCAGTACCCTCAATTATAAAATCAATGTTATTATGAGGATTAGAGGAGACATGTTTACTCACTCATTTTGTTTTGCAGTTACATTCTGCTAGGTGTTAGGTACATAACAAATGATGGTTAGAACTTTACTTTCATAGTGCCTTAAAAATAGTCATTAAAAAACAATTACACAGATAATAATTTAATTCCTGTTAAGATAAATGAGATGAAGAAAAACTCAGAGGGCAGTGGGAATCTAGTTTAGGGAGTCTCAAGGTAAGAAAAAGTCTTTGAAGAAGAGTCACTTAAGGTGACAGCCGAAGGACTAGCAAGAGGAGCCTGGAGGGGAGGGGCTGTGGGGACTCGGGGAGGAGGAGCAGCGGGCAGGGGGGCGGCGGGGCAGAGATCCCGAGCCTCCATGAGCGCATGTGTTTGAGAAAGTGGAAGAGATCCAGCGAAGTGGGAACGTGAGGATTGTGTGAAGCACATGAACAAAGCAGGACCAGGTAGCCTGGTGGGCCATGTCCGTACAGAAGAACTGAGAAGTTATCATTACACAGAGATTTATGTGGAGGGCAGAATAGTGGTCGATCGAAACTGTTCACGTCCTGATTCCTAGGAACCTGAGAATGTTATGTTGCATCTCGATGGGGAAGGAATGCTATACAGAAAGCGGAGGTTGCTGATTAGCTGACCTTATATTAAGGAAACTATCCTGGATTATCTGGGTGGCCCCATGTAATTACAAAGGTCCTTTACCTCTGGAAGAGGGAGATAAAAGAGTGGGTGTCACAGTGACACAATGAGAGGGACCAGACCTCCCTTTGTGGCTCTGAAGGTGAGAGTGGGCCATGCGCCAGGGACTGCGGGCGGGCTTGAGAGGTGGGAAGGTCAAGGAAATGGATTGTCTCTGGGGGTGCCCAGAAGGAACGCGGCACTGCGGACACCCTGATTTTCACCCAGCAAGACTCAGTTTGGACCCCCGTGAGATAATGTGCTGTGTTGATTTAAACCGCTAAGTTTGTGGTGATTTGGTATAGCAGCAATAGGAACTAACACAAATTCTGATATATAGAAGTGGGGGCTGCCCACTTAGGTAAGAAATACCTAAAAATGTGGCAGTGGCTTTGCAATTGGGCAACAGGCATAGGCTGGAACATTTTGAGGAACATGACAGACAAAGCCTAGATTGCTTTGAATAGACTGTAAGTAGAAATAAGGATATTGGCAGTTTTACTAGTGAAGACTCAGAAGAAAATGAAAAGCATGGTAGAGAAAACCTGTCACTTTAGAAAATACCTCAGTTATTGCAAGCAGACTGTGGTAGAAATACGGATATTGAAGGCACTGGCAGTGAGGGCTCAGATAGACATCAGGAACATGTTACTGGAAACTGGAGAGATGAAGATCTTTCTGACATAGTGGTGGAAAACCTAGCTGGGGTGTGGAAAGCAAAACTTGTAAAGATCAGGTTAGATATTTAGCTGGGATGATTTATATGCAGTGTTTTAAAGGTGCAGGCTGGGTTTTTCTTGCTGCTTATAGCACAACCCGAGTGAAAAGAGTTCCAGGAAAGAATCATTAAGCAAAAAGGAATCAGAACTTGATATCTGAGTAACTCCCAGCTTATCCAGATTGCAAATGATGCTGAAGTTAGAAGGTTCACTGTCAGGAAAGCCTGCTTTGGAGAGAAAGCCAGTGGTGTGACCTCCCAAGTAAGGCCAGAGTGTTCAGCCACATAGGGGTTCTTTGTGGAAACTAAACATGTGACTCAGATCCCCTCAAACATCTCGGCAGAAACCAGTAATAAAGATGGATTTATCCAGAAAAATCTGTGGAGGAGCCTCTTGCGGAATGGAGTACATCTCCACGACAAATACGGGAATCCATAAGACTCTTGAGAATGTCGCCACAGCAAAAATGCTCCTGGCTTGTCCTGAAAGGGAAAGTGGGAGGTCGTAATAAAAGAAGGTTGTTGGATCCCAAAATTCTACAAGCAAGACACAGGCTGATTAAACTGCTCAGCTGCAAACACGTGCCACCTTTCATGAGAAAGTAAGATGGAGTTAGAGGGCAGAACTGAGAGCTCAGGAGGCAGAGATGAGAGCCCAGACGGCAGTGCCGAGCATCACGGAGGATGGTCCTCAGACTGTGAAACCAAATGGTTTGCCAGGCTGGATTTCAAAATTGCATGTGTCTGGTGTCTAATATTTTTAACTTCCATTTTCTCCCTTTTTCAGTGGGAATGTCTGTAACTGTTACCCTGTGTCTTTCCCACCATTGTTATTTTGGGAGCAGATAACTTGTATCTTCTTGAGTTTCACAGATTCCAGAATGGAGAGGAATTGTGGCTCAAGGTGGATCATACCCAAAGCCTCATTTATCCCTGATTTAGATTATAACATTTGGGGCTTTTTAATTGAAAAGATTTACTACAGATTTTGAACTTTGAGTTGATACTCTGATAGGTTGAGACCTTTGAGGGCTTTTGGATAGGTTGAATATATTTTGCTTGTGGGATGAACATGAGTCTTTGGGGGTGAAAAAGACAGATGTGGTAGGCTGAATAATGGACTTCCAGCTGTCCGTATGCTCAATCTTCAGAGCCTGCAAATAGGTATACAGCAAAGGAGGATTAAGTTGCTAATCAGCTGACTTTAACATTTGGAGGTTGTCCTGGATTATCTGGGTGGGCCCATGTAGTCATCAGGTCCTTCAGATGTGGAGGAAGCAGAGATAATGCCGGTGTGGTGCCCTGTGAGGAAGGCTTGACTGCACATTGCTGACTCCGAAGCGGGAAGGGGGTCATGAGCCAAGGAATGTGGGCAGCCTCTGGGAATCATAAAAAACAAGATAATTTTCCCTAGAAAAAATTCAGGAGAAGCACAGCCCTGCTGACACCCTGATTTTCACGTGGTGAGATTCATCTTAGACTTTGGACCTCCAGAGCTGCAAGATAATGAATTTGCATTGATTTAGCCATTAACGTTTGTGGTGATTTGTTACCGGAGCAATAGAAGACTAGTATATATGATAAATGTTAGCATTCCTTTGTTTTGTATCTGAGTTAAACTTTCTTTTGGGCCCTCCCTCACTACGCCTGAGAGTCTATTTCCAGGGTGGTCGCCAACTTGAACAGTCAGTTAATGTTACTGGTCATTTGGGGCTTATTGTAGTTTCCTATGTGTAAAGTCAGAGTCTTCCTACTAGATGTTGAGTCTTTAAGGGATTGTCTTCATCATTTAACTGTGAAGTCATTCTGAGAACAAACAGCACAATCAAGTGTTGGGCTTTTTGAATGTGTTCCTCTCTCAAAAACATACCCTTCCTCCCCCGGAAGGCTAATCCAGAGGTGAAGGGGGCAACAGGAGAAAGCACGAATATTTTGGAGTGGAATGGGTAGTATGCCATTCGGCGTCCCAGGGGTGTGGTAGTCATAGTCGTTGACAGGAATGAGTGTGACCAGCAGGGTCCTTTCAGAAGTGCAGGGATCTCTGTGGGCTGCCCGCTGGGATCGGCTTGGGAGGGGCTGGAGCGACCTTGACGGCCCTGGCAAGCGTATGACCTGGTGTCCAGGTGGAGGACTGTCCAGGGGGCAGTGCAGGGAAGGGCCTCTGCCTGCCTCTGGCTTCATCCCGGCTCCCGCCGGCTCCTTCTCCTCGAGCTTGCAGGCACCTGTCTTCTCTCTCATTCCTGCTTCCTTCTGTCCATGATTCAGGACCTGCTAGCTGATGACTTAGGATCAGAGACTAAGGCCTATATGTCTTCTGTTGATTTTACTTTACTTTAACAAATATTTATTGCTCTGCTTCTGTGTATAAGGAGGGGACACAAGGTAGAGTGGAGGAAAGATGTCTACATAATTATTACAGGAGGTAAAACAGGGACCAAAACTTAATTGTAAATATCGAAAAAGAGAATTTGGGATTTTATCTTAAAGATTAAAGCTGGAAACTATGAAAACTATATGTCTTAGCCTGTGTATGGTCCCAGTCTATATATGACAAAACGTAGGTCATCATTTAACTGTGAGGTAAGTGGAAGCACAAATAGAGTGCAATCAAGTGTTGGGTTGTTTGTTTGTTTTGTTTGGGTATTTTTGCAAACATATCCGAGGAACTCCCTCTTAATCGTTTGAAGGAAAATCATTCTGTTTTGAGGTATTTAGCATTGCGGTCAAGTTTTTATTTTTCATTTTACCTGCATCAGGTCATCATGAGTTACTGACTTTGTGTGTCATTTGAGCATTTCTCTTACATTGTTTTTATCGACTTCATAAAATTTTCATCTGATGCTAGGTTTCAGTTTAGAACTGACACTGAAGAGATAAGATGCCAGTTGTATGTGGAAACTCATCTTGTAAGCACACATATTAGTGGACCTTTCTCTGATGTCGACTTGTTTCACTGAGGTAGAAACTCAATTTCATTGAAACTTAGATACGGGCCACTGTCCTTGCAAAGAACGAGGGAGAGAGCCGATGGGAAGGAAAGCAGAGCCCGGCTCTTCCCTCCCTCTTTGGCCTGCTGCCCGGGGCTGGGCCCTGGGACAGGTGTGGGCTGAGCTGCTCTCGCTGGTCCCTCTGCTGAGGGTCTGCATTCTGGGGAAAGGGTGGCGGAACCAGCAACCACGTTTATCTCCCTACAGAGGGAAGATGGAGAAAGAGGACCTCAAACCGCTGCTCTGACCGCAATACCCCACTAGTCTAGACATGGGAGAACCGGGGGCGGGAACTCTCAGTTCATACTGATGTGCAGCACTAGTTAGGGGCCACTAGTCAGGAGCATGGACTCCAGAACTAGACATCTTGGGTCATGTGAACTTGATCTTGTTACTTAACAGATCTCTGCTTGAACTGAGATCATAACCTTCTACTTCTTAGAGTTGATTTGTAGATGATATGAATAAAACTATACCTGACGCTTACTAAACATTCAGTACATGTTAAATACTGTTTTTGTTTTGCAATTAAAATATTCCTAACAGCGGGTTGTGTTCCCTTGGGTTATTTCAGGGGCTTCCAGGTAGAGATGCTAGATTTTGTGGAGTAGCTAAGGTAAGGTGACTTGCGCATGATACAGCGAGGCTGGTAACCTGGAGTGGGGAGAAACTGGCCCCCAGCCGTCTTCTGTTTTGTTTCTGCTCTGATGCTTTACTGGGATTCAAATACCACAGAGAAGTGGATATGTGGATTTGGGTGGAGAGGCACAAGGACAAACAGTGGACTCGAAGAGAAAGGAATTCAATCTGCCTGCGCTGCCGTTCCGACGTGGGAGGGCACAGAGAGAGCCGACGAGCCCCAGCGCCCCTGTGGTCACCCCAACCCACATCACTTGAGCCGAGTGAGGCCTCAGCTTAGGTTTGAGCTGTGGGGAGAAGTGTTGGAATTTCTGAGACACAAACAGCGAGGCTGGTAACCTGGAGTGGGGAGAAACCGGCACGAGGCTCTACTGGCTCTGTCGGTGCCGTGGGCACCCCGTGGTCGGCACCGATTTGGCTTCTTGGTGGTGCTGGCAGACGGTGCGATCTCAGGGCACATTGAACGGCAGTCCAGGGCCGGTGGCATGCCAGCAGCCCCTGGGGGACCCTGTGGATCCTTGTGAATTGGAGTCGCTGCCCCTACGTGTCCTGCTACATGTTTGGCTGCTTCTTTTGAACATCTCGGTGGTGGTATTGTTTATTTCTATAGTGCGAAGTCCTCGGCCAGCATGCACCCCAGGGGCCCCAGGGCTCAGGCTTCATGGCGGTCCCCACCGGCTCTTTCTACCGGTTCTTCCTGCCACCTCTTCCTGGCGACCTTTCACATCCCACTCGGGACTTGGCCATCGCGTTGGCCACAAGCCCTCCCTTGGGTGGAATTCCTGTTTCCCTTGTGCAGGTTTAGCATCCCCTGTGGAAACTGCCCCCTGCTGAATTATAGCCAGCTTCTTTTTAGACAGAAAATCTGGTCCCACTCCTTCCCTTGCTGCCGCCTGCCACCACCGACGGCCCAGGCCCCCGCCCCGTCTTTCCCCGCATCCTGCGGTGGCCTCAGGAGTGGGCTCCGGGCCCAACCCCCACTCCTCTGCAGGCCCCCACCGGACGGTGGTGCCTCAGGACTAATACGCATTGTGCTGCTGCTTTGCCCAGACCTTCAGTGGTTCCCCATTTCACTCAAAATAGAAGAAAAAGTTCTTATTGTCCCCAAAAGGCCCTCACAAATATGCCCCCCACCTCCTCAAGGATACTCCTCGCTCATGAGCACCCCCTGCCCCCACCCCCTACTTCTCTGGCCTCACCTGCTCTGGCCCCGCCGGCCTCCGTGCTGCCCCTCAGACAGGCTGGGCAGTCTGCTGCCCCGGGGCCTGGGGTGCTCCTCCCCCATGTGTTCTCTCCTTTACTTCAAATATTTCCTTAAATATCAATTTTTTAATGAGTAAAAGTTCAATTTGCCTTCCAGCCCCCAAGTATTCTTGATACCCCTTATTCTGTTGTTAGCTCCCATGACATTTGGCATTAACTTGCCCTGTAATTCACTTATTAGCATTTGAATTGGTTATTATCTGTCTCCTCTGCTAGCTCCATAAAGGCAAGGATTTCTGAATGTCTCTTTCATGGAGCTGTAACCCAAGTGTCTAGCATATAGTACGAACCCCATAAATATTTGTCACACAAATATGTTTGTCTTACTTTCTAGAGTATGATCTTCTTGAGGTCTGGAGATCCTTGTTCCTCCTGACCTCAAGGTGGCACATACGATGTGCCCAGTAAGCCATTAATGAGTGAGTATTTGTGGATTGAAGTGAGTCCACTTATTCGTGGTAAATATGACTTTTTTGTGACATCATTATGCTTTATATTCAGTTAACTTTAAAGAAGACTGAAGAGCTCTTCTAAATCAAAACACTACTTTCTTCTCTAGTATAAGGGAAAGAAAGAGGTTGAGAGGCGAGGAAGAAGCAGTTCGGCTCAGCTCCGCGCTCTGGCTTTTCCTGAGCGGCTCCCCGCCATCTCAAGGTGCAGAGTGCGAGGAAGCGGCGTGTTGACGGGCCTGGGCGTCCTGAACACCTCTTGGCAGTGAGAGTTTAAGATTTTAGTTTGAGGAACTTGAGTTCAGCATTTAGCAGAGACGCTCATATTCATGTGCAAGGCGAGTGAGGGTGAACTTGGATCGTCTGTGCCGTGGTACGTCTCCAGAGCTCCAGATGAGCCAGCTGGGACGCAGCCAGAGGACAGCGGGCTGGCAGCGGAAGGGCTGGGGGATGGGGAGGACCTGGGCATCTTTAGCGCAGAGAGTGAAGGACAGCGGTGGTGTGGCCATTGGCTTGGATGTTGGAAGGAGAGTCATGTCGAGGAGGACTCGGGTTTCCATGTTGTTGTGGAGCAGTGATTCCCCCGTGTCAGCCTCATGATCAGAGCTTCATCGGCTGCCTGGCCCTCCTGAGCTAACTAAATCTGTATCTCTGGGGGTGCCTCCTAGTCATTTACAATTTGAAAATGTTTCCTGTGGGTTCGGATGTTGAGCCAAGCGTGTGACCCTTGTCTCGGGCTGAGCTGCCCGGTGTAGCAGCTGCTAGCCATGTGTGTGCAGCCAGTGGGCCCTCGAACGTGCCTGAAGGAAACTGAGATACGATGTCAGTAGACAAATATATTTGGAGTTCTGAAGAGTGTGTAGAAAAAGGATGTAAAATCTCAATGTTTTTATGTTGATCAGATGTTGCAACAGTATTTTGGATGTATTTGGTCAAATAAGTATAAATCACCTGTTTCATTCCATTTTTTAATGTGGCTAATAGAAACTTATGTGACACACATTTGGGGCTCTTATTCTATTACACAGCAGTGTTAGAGGGCAAGACTGGGATCCATATAGAAAGGTAGGCAGGGGCAAATTTTGAGTGGATGTAAAAAAACCATTTTCAATAAATAAAGTTTCCAAAAGTCAAGTGGCTTATTTTAAGGAACATCTATCCTTCTGTCCATCCATCCATCCATCCGCTCAATACACTTGCTTCTAATAATGTTCAAATAGTGATGAAATGGCCCACGTGAAGTTCCAGTGGGTGGGGTGGGGATTAGGCTAAGTGATTTCTAAGGTCACTTGAGTTGCCACAGAAAGCAAATTATTCTCTTTCCCTTTTAATTATCCTTTCTTTTTATTGTAACCCCTGATGTCCAGAGCATCTTTTTCTTCATCTCATAGTCCTTAATACTCTCTTAAAACAGTTCTCTTTTAAAAAGCACCTGTGTTGTCCGAGTGTGTGCAGTTTGCTGCCGAGAGGCATGCTGTTGTGTGCTCTTGTGCTCTGCCTGGTGTGTCTGGTTTTAGATAATCATTCTTAATGGCAGTGATCCACTCTATTTCTTCCATACAGTGGTTTAATGTTTAATCCATTTTGCTTGTCTATTTGAATGGAGAATCCTCTAGGCAAGCACTACGTCTAATTCTTTGTTCTTACAGTTTAACACATAGTGATGGACCATTAAATGTCCCAGAAAAAGTGCCAAAGAGATTAAGTATTTCAGAGCAGAGCATAACCTATATTTTTAGAACTTATTTAAATTCCCAGCAGTAATAGGCAGCAGAACCTCCTCACTCTGAGTGGTGCATGTTGACAGCGCTTTGAAGTGGGCAGAATTCTTCCTGGAGACTGACAGATGGTTAACAAGAAAATAGGAAAGTATGTAGAAATGGTGGCTGTACTGTAGAAAAGGTGTAATGTAGAAAAGGTGCGGTGCGGGGCAGTGCCTTTGCTTGCTGCGCAGCCTGGTGCTTCGTGAGGGCCTGTTGCCTTTGGGCGCTTTGCTGATAAGCTCTGGTGTGTTCTTGCTATATTTCATCAAAGTGCTAACGATACTATGAATACAGATTTAGTTAAAGTGTGTGAGAACTCCAGGGAGGAAGCTTATTTTATGCTTCATTCCTGTGTTTGTTCTTCCTTTTGAGACTAGTTTTCAAAAGTTCTGTTGAAATGTAGGTATTGATGTATGTATTGCTTTGTTAATACTTTGTATCCCCGGATGCTCAGATGAATTTACACAGGATGCTTAATAGATCATTTAATTAAAGCATCTTAGGAAAGCACGGTGACTCTAGGCTTTCTGTTTTTGCCTTCCACATGAAAACAGGGATTTTTCACTATGGGAGAAGAAACACACCCCAAATAAAGGGAAGAAATGCTTTAAGATGTCTCAGAGGAGGGATTGCTGGATCCAAATTTGGGTCAGAAGAACCCAAACTTGGCCTTGTCTGGGTTTTAATACACGCAGTGTTTCATTATTATTCTGAAAGAAAACACACATAAATGACTTTACCAGAGTTCCTTTAAATTAGAATTCAAGGGTGAGAAATTGGAACTCATTTTAATTGGACTTATAATGACCCAGATTTCAGGGTCGCCTTTACCATAACCCTTTTTAAATTCTTCCTGAAGTTCATCACTAATTGCTATGATAAACAATAATCCTGAAGGGACAGAACATTGTTTTAAGTGATACTTTCTACAAGACTATTACGTCACAAGTTGTAGTGTGGGAATTTGCAAAAAATGAGGTGCGTGAAGGGGAAGGAAAGACACAGGATGGACTCAGACTTACTGCCGCTCACCTTGAAGACAGACTCTGATGCAGGGTTTAATTTTTTAGTGTCGCTACAAAAATTCCATTATCCTTATCGTAGATGCCTCTCCACCACAGCAAAGCATCTCATAGTGCATTTCATCCCTTTGCTGCTGTGGGTCCAACTTTTAATAATTGGTCACATCCAGTGAAAGCAGTGTAATCTAAATTGTTCTTTGATAACACATTTCCAAATTAGCACGTTTCAGAGACTAATGGGAAAAAATGAGTGTTGCCTCTGTCAGTCGTTGACCAGGCAGGACTGTCGAGGGGGGAGAACCCACCTGCTTCATGGGTGACTCCTTTTTGCTATTTCAGTCAGCAAGTTAGTGAAGTCAGAGGGTGAAGTTGGGAAAAGGCCAGATAGGCTGTGGGTACTTGCAGGATCAGTCTTATTTCTAAAACTTTTCCAGGACTGATGTTAGTTACACGGGCATCAGACAAGAAAAGCAGGGTTTTAAGTAAACACTATCCTTGCTGTCTGCTGAAGAAGCCAGAGGGAATGTTTAAACTGTAGCCATCTGTGTGTGACAAAGCTTTTCTCTCATGGGAAAACATAGAATAGTGGTACAAATGAAGAACTCCCTCAATTTAGACTTTCTGAAGTTAAATAGCCATGCAGCAAATAGGTGCTACTGGGAGATCCTGGAGGATTCCTTCTCTTTCAACACTGTCTAATAGAAGAAGTAAGTAAGGAAAATATACTTTGTTATTTTTTTTCAGCAGTGTGTGTTGAGATACGACTCCATGGAAGGGAATTTTCAAATCATTAAATTGAGATAAAGAGTTTCAGGTAAAAGGCTCTCCTTTCAAAAGAAAATTGTAAATCAAATGCAGTGCTGATGTTCATGACACTCGACAGTGTGTGATACATTCGTGTTTAATGGGCTAGTGGAGAGGGCTTGTAAAATAAATCTAGAAAAATATGAGAGGGACAATGGGAAATGGGAATAAATGTTCTAAGTTCTTGCTGCCAAGACTTGTTTCTAATTAGAGAATGTGGGATGGAATGTACTTCCAAATAAAAGATCAAATGTATTTGAAGGGCAAAATCTGTCCTGGTGGCATTGCAGATGAAGAGGAAGAACAAGATACAGCATGTGGTGCCACAAAACAGACTCAGCCATCAGGACGCAACCCATGAGGAGATGTGGGCACTGGGGGCTCCGGGTCTCGTGGGCGCAGATGGCTGCCAACATTGTGACTGAAACAGGTCATTTTGTGCAGGGCGCTACATCCCTCTAGGAGGAATGGGGTTTACGGTAAATGGTCAGCCACTGTTCCCTGCTCTGGAAAGCCCTGTTCAGTTTTTTGCATTTTGATTTTGAGAGCTTGGGAGCTGTAGTTGAGTTCTACTTATCGCTATAGCTTGTAAATATATTACTGATAAAAAGTCATAAGCAGGTTGTGAAAAACAGAATGAAACAAGGTAATACTTGACTTCATCTATATCATTGTGCATAGTGTTACCATGTACTGACTTAACAGGGGTTGATTATCTGTATGTTATATGTACATGTCTTGTTATTGACATGTAATCATAAGCAGAGGATCCAAATTGGAACTTGTCTGGCATTTTAGTCCATTAACTGTTTCACTGTTTTCTGAAGAAAGTGCATAGACATGACTTTACCAAATCCCTTACCAAATTGTTCCTGAAGTTTGCCATTAATGTTTATTTATGGGTGTGGATTCTTTACTCCTCTTGATTAATAGTGGTGAGTGGTGGTGGGTGGGTGAGTGGGGAAGACTAGCCCAGTCAGATGCGGTTTAGTGTTTCCAGAACAGTAAGCGTGCTGACCAGGTGCACACAGGTGTGTCTGTTACCAGCAACCGGGGAGCAGTCCAGCCCAACTTCATGCACAGCTATGTACATACGTAGATCCAATATAGGTATTTTAAGTATGCTGTATGTAAGGTAATCACCACATATCCTCCTATAACCACAGAAGCAAAAGCCCGCCTGCCTGTGTGCCTCCTCCCTTCATCCGGATTCCCCGCTTTCCCCGAGTGCTTCATCCTTCCTGGTGTCTTTGGCGGGTCCTCACTTCCCTCTGCACTGCTGTTGCTGCTGTCAAAGTTTAGAGTCACCATAGGCTTCATTTAATGCTATTGCCTGGGCTTTGATGCAAGTCCCTCTCGTTTCAAATTATTTTTCCATTTTATTACTGTCCATCTTGTATATTTCAAGTTGGTAAGTTTGCAAAGATCCTGAGAAACCTTAGTTTCATAAACTCCTTTTATGCTTCTGATGTTAACTTTTATAGAATAAAGAATCACTATTTTGTGGTTGATATACCCTTTGATGAAGGAGGCCTCACACAATATTAAATGTAATCTTTAAAAAATTAAGTCATAATAATCTAGTAATGATTTATTAATAAAACTATTAATATATTATGGTTCTAGAGTGCATTTAAATGACTCTTCTTACACCATTAAAAATAGTACTAAGAAGTGCATGGAATAGATATCATTGTTACTCCATCTCTTATACTTTCTTATTCTCATTTTTATATGGTTTGAATTACTTATAAGTCTGCATTATATTTACAATCATGAAAAGGTAATAATTTTAAAAAGTCCTTTTTGGGACTATTGAGTTAGTAGTTTTGTCTCAAAATTATCATAATTTCCTAGGGAGCTCTGTCTCTCTACTTTTTATTTATGTATATTTGCTTTGAGACAGTTCACATGCACTTGCATGTACAAATCTTGAATGCTTAGTTTGGTAAGTTTTGGTGATTGTACACCATCATGTAACATGTAACCACTGCCCACACAGGGTACAGAGCATTGCCGTTCTTCAGAAAGTTCCCTGGGCCTCTTTGCTGTGTTTTCCACCCCATTCCCTGCAACTATTTTCTGTTTCTTACATGATAGATGAGAGTTGCCTATGTTTGGATTTTGTATGAATAGAATAATGCAGCACGGACGCTTCATGTCTGGCTTCTTTCACTAAACACCACATTTGTGAGATTTATGAACTTGTGTAGTAGTGATGCATTGCCTTTTATGGCTGGGTATTAGTCCACTGAGTGAACATACCACAGTTTGGTAATCCACTTTCCTGTTGATGATCATTGGGGTGGTTTCTAGTGTTCAGCTGTGTGAGTAAGGCCAACATAAATATCCTTGTATAGATCTCATTCGCACATATGCTTTTATTTCTCTTGGGTAAGTACTTAGGAGAGAAGTTGCTGGGTAGACATGTATTTAACTTTTTAAGAAACTGCCAAACAGCTCTCCACAGTAGTTTTGTACCACACAGAAGTGCTTCCACATCCTCACCATTTGGGCTTTTGTAGTCTTTTTGATTTTAGCCACTTTTGTGGGTGTGAAGAGGTATCTCATTTTGGATTGAATTTGCATTTTCCTGATATCTCATGATACATACTATTCACTGACCACTATATATTATATTTTGTGAGTAGGTGTGAAATGTCTGTACAATTGTTATATGCCCTTTTAAAAAAAGTGGTTATTCATCTTTTTATGTTGGTTTTTGTAAGACTTCTCATATACCATGGGTACAACTCATTTGCCAATATACATTTTGTGAATATATTCTCCCAGTCTGTGGCTTGTTTATTTATTTTATTCATTTTACTAATGGAGCCATTTGATGAATAGGGATATTAATTTTGATGAAGTACAATTTATCATATTTTGTTTTATAGTTCGTGCATTTTGTGTTCTGTCCAGGAAATCTTGCATCCTTGTAATTAAAAATCCCCTTAATTTGTGAGTTCCTTTTTCCCAACATGTAAATTCAGCAGAAAGGAGCAGATCTAAATCATCTTAAAATTGTAAAGCAGCCTGTCACCAAATAGTGGCTTACACGGTTCAGGCAAGTGACATACTTGAGTTCACAGACCCGGATAGAGGAGTGCAAGGGGGGTGAAGTTGAGGGCTGAATGGCGAGTTCAGGCTTCACGCAAAGCCACTCAAATTCAAATTTCCTTGTCTGGAGATGGGTGGGCAGTCGGAGCTGTGACCCCGCCTTAAGGAGCCGCTGCAGTAAGTGCTCATCAAATGATTCTGTTCCGTGACCACCGCTCAGAGCACCAGCCCCTTTCAGGTAAGAGGGAGCCATCAGTCCATTGATGAAAAAGCCCGGTTCCTCCCATAGTCTGTGTCTTGCCAATGGGTTTCAGCCCCAGGCAAGTTCGCTATGGATTCAACGTGACCAAAGAAATTGACAGCAAAACGTTCTTTGGGGTGAAAGGGTTTATTACCTGGCTTGTTCTCTGGCGGGAGGTCGAGCACTAGCGTCTCTAACTCTGCCCAGTGCACTGGACCAGGCTCTCTATATAGCTCAGTAACAGCTCATTGCCTACAGGTGTGGAAGCGGTAGCCTAGCAACAGGCCAGTTACATCATCAGGTGGTTTAAGTTCAGGGAGGATCCTGGCCATAGGAGTCCCAACTTCCCTGCACTGTCCCTCCCGCTTTTCTTTACAGTGAGGATGGTTCATGGGGAGACTGGAGTGGCTTTGGCGACCTCATACCTAAAGGAAAGACTCGAGGTCTTTGGGAGGTGTATCTCTTGATCCTCTAACTGCAGTGAGTGTGCATGGATGGCCGCCCCCGGGGGTGGGGGCCTGAGCCCATTCCCCTGACCCCCTGGGGTGATGGCCCTCTGGCAGTGTGGCTCCCATCTGGCTGCTGTCCCTGGTGCGCCATCTCTCTTGTTGGCCAGGTCGGAGCTGGGGTGTCATCCGGCCACCCCCCCGCCCTACCCCGGTCCTGCTGGTGCTCTGGAGCCTGGGGAGGTGTGGCTCTAACTCCCCTTTGGCCCTAGTCTGGGGGCTGGCCCTGTGTCCTGGCTCCCTGGAAACCACCTCACTGCTTCGCTGGTGTGCTCTGGTCAGGCCCCCAGCTGGACCTGGGGAAAGGTATCTCTCAGGATGTTCCTCCTGCTTAGTCTGCTGTACCTTGGGGCCGATTCGATGTGGCTGTGCTCCAGGCTGGCACAGTGCAGCCCCCAAGCTCTCATCTTCCCAGGCTCCGAGGGGAGTGGACAGGAGCCTCTTCTGCTCTTGTCTCTGATGCTCCCATGTAGTACAACACCCTCTCTCCAGGCCAAAGACCCAAAAGAGGAAAATATTTCCTCTTGCTCTTTTTTGAATTTTCTTCACAAGCCTTTCCAGCCTTGTAAGGAATATTCTTACCTTTTTTTTATAGTAAGAAAAGTATCTTCTCTCTTCTCCCTCTGTTCCTTTGCTGTCTCTGGTGGGAGGGACATGTTCGGCACCCTTCTACGGTGCTCTGAGAGCCACAGGCAGCACTCTTGGCTCTTGGTATGCATCCCTCTCCGGAGATAGTAGCAGGCTTGCAATCCTCTCATCTTTCTGCAAGATCCTAGTTCCAAATTACACAAGCTGGATATTACTTAGGCTTTTTTCTTTGCACTCCTTCTGTTCTGAGCCAGAATCTTCCTTCCAGGCAGAAGGATGCTTAGGTTAGCTAAGACGAATGCATTCAGAAAGGCTCATTAATAATTCATAAAATATTATCCCTGTTACACACTGGAAAATAGAAATGAGTCCACTGTGCTAAATCTCCTATATCTCCTATGTTGGTCTCAGTGGAGTTAAACAGTAAATAATAATGGGATATATGACTATAGTATTTAAGGCACATAGACCTTAATTTGGAAGATAGGATTAATGGAAGTAAAATACACATATAAATGAGACAATGTGATATGCTTACTTTATGAGATGATGATTTGCATATTCCGTTCCTAGCACTGTTTGCAGCTTTACTGTGTCAGCGCGCTTAGCCTGGGGTGAGTTACTGCCCTGTCAGCGGTGGCAGCAGTGATGTGATGGCCGCGCAGCTGGGTCCCCAGCCCGTCACTCTGCTCCTCCTTCTGTCCTGGCCTGTCAGCCCTGGAACTACTGCAAGCATAGCATGGTACCTAATATTCTGAATTCTAGCATCAGGCATTGAGTAGTAGGGGACCCTTTGCCTGGTAATCACCAGATTCTTCATCAGGTGCCTACAGGACGTTCTGAGATTAAAAAGCCCACTTTCAAAAGACCTGCGGCTGATGCCTGCCTCTAAACATTACTGTCTGCGCAGTGTCAGAATGCCGTGGTAGATAGGTTGTTTTTAATTCTGGGAAGTGGTGGAGCTGAAAATCCCACGTAACATTTGTATCTGTCATACAGACAGAGGTCAAATGGAAATTGAAAGATCATTTGGATAACTTAAAAATTATTAGGTTGAGAAATGAGGAAAATTAGAAAAGATATGTTTTAGGATTTATTTTGCATTGATATTCTTAAATGGGTTCCATTGTTTATAATAAAATGTCATAATGCTTTGGCATATTATCTGAAAGGGGAGAGTATGGAAGAAAAACGCTGCTTTTCCCCTGGAACCTGGGCTACTTAAACTACGGTAGATGGCAACAAGAGCAGCGTAGACGCGACAGGTGGTAATGGCTCCGGAGGATCTGGGCTGATCAGTACTGCTCCATGAGCTGAGGGCTCTCTGAGAGGAGTCTGATATGATCAGGCGGCAGGGGCACCGAAGGAGCCATTCCGACTGTGCATCAAGAATCTTCACAGACCAGGAGGTCCGTGTTGATGCCGACGCCATGCACTGCCTGGCAGTGCTGGCATTCTTCCTGAAGATAAATGCTTCGTTAACTCTGATGGCTCCAGGGGGACGTCTGTGGTCTGTGGGGGTCAATATTCTCTAATATGGACTCGCATAATGAACCACAGATGCTACGAGAGCTGTTGAACAGCCATCTGGCCTCTAAGTTGTCTCTTCAATGGCCTAAAACCATGTGCGTGGCCAAGTCACTACCTTCAGGGATCCACTCCAATCACAGTCCACCTGTTTTAGGGCTCTGGGTCTAAGTGCCCCAAGTCCCTTTTATTGTGTTGGTCCCGGACAAGCACTGCTTAGCAGAGGGCTTAGGACATTTCACAGTCTCAGGTCTTTGGAATTAAACCCCTGATGTAAGCAGAGGTTAACCGAGGAGTCAAAGCAAAGCTACCTTCCGGCTCAAAGACATTCCCTGGAAATGGAGGCAAATTGAATTTTGGTGTCATAAGCACTTTGGAGTGACTTGAATGTGACCTGAGAGGAGCTATGACAAAAAAACTGACCTTTATTGTTAGTTTTGCCTTTGGTGTGTGGTGCATGTGTGTGTTCATGGAAAATCTTCCTGGTTCACAAAGTTTTAAATCCTGGTTCTTAGCAAGGTGCCGTTTCCTTGGTTCAGCACACCGAGGTGCCATCGACTTAAAATGCAGCTTCTGCCTTCGCGCTGCCTCCTGTCCCCAGCGCTCCAACCAGGGCTGGCCGCTAGGACCGTGGGATGTCCAGCACGGGAGCCGCAGCCGCGTGGGGCTGTTGAGCACTTGAAATATGGCTAGTGTGAATGAGGAACTGAATTTTTAATTTTATTTATATCTAGTAAGTTAAATTTAAATAGCCTCACCTGGTTAGTGCGCTGACCTAGCTGCTGTGCACCACGCTGCACACACACCACATGCTGTTCCGTACTGTCCTGAACAGCTCAGCTCTGACCACTGCCCCTCGTTCCCGCCACCTTCCCTGCTTCTGGGACTGTAAGTCAGGAACTGTAATGTAGTTGACCCATGAACAACACGGGGCTGAATCGCCCAGATCCACTTACACATGAATTTTTTTCAATACATATATTGGGAAAATATTCTGGAGACTTGCAACAATTTGAAAACACTTGCCGACAAACCAATAGCCTAGAAATAGTGAAAAAATTAAGAAAAAAGGTATGTCATGAATGTATAAAATACATGTAGATGCTAATCTGTTTTATCATTTACCACTATGAAATCAACAGTAGACTGCTAGTTGTTACATTTTTAGGGAATCAAGTTATACATGGATTTTGGCTGTGTGTGTGGGGTTGATGCCCCTCACCCCCACATTGTTCAAGGGTTAACTGTATTTGGTTAGGAAAGGCTATACTCAGTTAATGGTCTCTGTCCTTTACACTCATGTTTTTTTTTTTTGTTTTTTTTGACATGTACAGTAATTTTTTGCTTGACCTGTATAACCATTATTAGGACAGGTGTCTTTTTAGAGTAAAATATGGAGCATATATTATTTTACCACAATTTTCTCAAGTTATAAAGTGACTAAATACTTCAGATTTTTCTAGTCTGTGCAGAAAAGGAGGCTTGACTCAGATTTAGGAAACGTTACTGAAACTTTGGGACCCTCATTCCCATTTCTGAATGGAAAATATAGGGAATTAAGAGGGTATGTCCAAAAATATTCAAGGGACAGGTTGGAATTACCTGGCAGCTTATGGCTTGCCAGGACTGAAATAATAGGATGGGTACCAGCTGTTACTTTGAACAACAACATGCCTCTTGTATCAGTGGTACGTGGTGATCAACTCTCCACAGGGTGTTGTTCTTCACTAATACGAAAGGAAAATAGAGGTTTGCTGTGATCGGATCTCCAGAAAATGAATACTTCCTACTAAACTCTTGATTTATTTAAGATTTAAAATAGGATTTTAAAATCGAACAGGCTTGTATTGTGCTCATCTTTGAAAATAGTTTTCATGTTCCAATTTGCATACAGTGTGGCACCCAGACAGGGCACAGCTCAGGGGGGTTACTGGGTGTGCATGCCTGTGTGTCCCCACTGCATCCCTAGGCACTCAGCACTGCACAGATAGAGCCCATACGGGCATCCTGGTGCCTCTTTCCTGGCAGCCCGGCGTCTGCCCCTCTTCTACCTCCACCTTGGAGGAAACTCGGATTTCTGCCACCGCACTTAGTTCTGCTCTCTCTGTGCTCCGTGTAAGCGGCGTCCTGTGGTGCGTAGTTCCTTGTGTCTAGCTCCCTCTGCCCAGCACGGTCTGTGTTCACCCAGGCCATGCACCTGACATTTGTCCCTTTTCATTGCTAAGTAATACGTCATCATACAACTATATTGCAACTCGTTTTTCCATTCTTTTGTTGATAGGTTGTTTCTCATTTTTGGCTATTATGATTGAAGGTGCTGTGAAAATTCCTGCACGAGTCTTTTTTGTCCATACCCTTCCATTTTTCATGGTAAATGCTTAGGAGTGGAACTGCTGCTTCATAGGGTAGGTGTACATTTCACTTAATAAGAAACTCTTAAACAGGTTCCTAAGCAGGTGTACCATGTTATCTTCCCACCAGCAGTGTGTGAGTTCCAGTGGCTCTGCACCTGTGCTGTGAGGATGTTGTTACTTTTAGCCATTCTCACGGGTGTACAGACACCTCCTCTGGGTTTCATTTACATTTCCCTGATGATGAATAATGCTAAGTACCTTTCCACATGCTCTTGGCCATTCTTGTATCTTCCTTTGGAAAGTTTGTGCTCAAGTCCTTCATTTACCTTTTATTGTTGTTTTTTAAGTTGTTGAGTTTCAGGAGTTCTTTACATATCCTGGTTACAAATTCTTGATCAGCTATGTACATTATAAATAGTTTCTCTCATCTGTGGTTTGCCTATTTTCATACTGAAGTCTCCAATGAGCAGAAGTTTTAGTCCCCAAGGGTAGCTGTAACGAATCACCACACACTTAGGCTTAAGCGCAGAAATGTTTTCTCTCACAGTCTGGAAGGCCGGAAGGCCCAAGTCCCAGAGTGGACAAGGATCTCTGAAGAATCCTTTCTCGCCTCTTGCCAGTTCCCGGTAGTTCCCGGCAGCCCTTGGTGTTCGCTGGCTGTAGCTGCATCATTCCAAGCCCTGCCTCTGTCTTCGCTTGGCCTTCTTCTGTCTCTGTGTTATGTCTGTTTCTGTGTCCATGTCCGCACCGTGGCCCTTTATAAGGACGCCTGTCGTTGGATTTAGGGCCCACCTTAATGCAGTACGATCTCATTTTCACTACTTCCAAACAAGGTCCTGTTCTGAAGTTCTGGTGGACATGAACTTTGGGGACACCTTCAGCCCAGTAGACTTGCCTATTAATTTTCTTAGTGAAGCCTTTTGATGGGTGGGAGTTTTCCATTTTGATGTAATACACTTTATTTTTTATCTTATGGTCAATGCCTTCTGTGCTTTGTATGTTAAATCTTTGCCTATCCCACATTCTCAAACATACTCTCCTGTGCTTCTAGAAATTTTGTAGATTCTGCTTTTTATAGTTTCTACATTGAGGTCTATAACGTATCTTGAAGTTACTTTTGTTTTTATGGCATGAGATGGAATTCAAGGATGACTGTTTTCCATACGGGCTTCCAGATTTCCCAGCTTCATTTACTGAAAACGTTTTCCTTTCCCCACCGAACTGCTTGGGCGCTTTAGTCCAGATCTGTTGGCCACGGCAGTACGCCTGTGCCTCGGGTTCCCGGCCCTCCTGACACGCGCTGTCCCGATCACCGTGCGCCTGCGGCGGGCGCTGTGCCCCTCCGGCTGCCCCTCCTCTCGCTCCTGCCTGCCAGCTGGGTTGGCCCTCGTAGGCCCGCTGCGCTCTGCTGCGTTGGGTTGTCTTCTGAAGGATGCTGAGTTTTTTCTCATAGGCAGTCACTTTACGGGAGGACGATCATGGCTCTGTGAGAGCTTGGTGTTAAGGTTTGCTGAGGCGGCTGTAGAGCAGCTGTTACCCTAGAGACGGATGGTTCCCCTCCGGAGGCGTGGCCTTCCTGGGCCCGAGCGCTCTCGGTGTATAGAGGCCCTGCCCCACTGTGGGGCGACGGGGCGGCGGGGCGGCGGGGCGGAGGGGCGGCGCCGCCCAGCACCGTGTGCCTCTGGAGGCCCTGTTTGGCTCACGCTCCTCAGCAGCTCTGACACTCTAGTCGGGCCTCGCTCCGGGCCTGCAGAGCTTGGGAACCGGCTGAACTTGGGAAATACGCAGGTTCTTGGAGCTTCATGCTGATTCCTGGAGCTCTGCCTCCGCCCACCTCTCCTCTGCCTCTTTGCAGCAAAGACTGCTGCCATCTCCCTGAGCTCCACCCGCTCCCCTGAGCCTCAGTTTGGAAGGGGCACCTGGGCTGAAAGCCAAGCTTCTCTCAAGGACTGCAGCCCTGGGCTGCCTATTGTCCAATGTCTGAAAATAGTATCTGTATTTTGCCTAATTTGACTGTTCTGTGTAGTACAGGGCATGTCTCATAACCATCGCTGCATGACTGGAATGGGAAGTATGCTATCCTCTTGGAAAGAAAAGTGTGTTGTTATTATTACCAGTCAATCGGATTCTTGAAAATATCTAGTATTGAAGTGTTCGGTCTATAGAAAGTTGAGACAAGGTACATCACAAGTGAGGACCGTGGGGGCACACTTCAAGAAGTTCCGTTACTTCTGGCAGTCAGAGAGACTGGTAATGTTGAAATGTCACACCATGAAGCCTCCAGTTTCTGCTCTCTTGTATCCTGTGTACTTTCAACTAATAGATTTCTGAGGCTTTGCCCAACACGCAAGTGTTCACTCTTTGTTTTAAATTTTTGGATTTTAATATGATTATTACGGTCATCCCCAGTAGGTCATTATGACAACTGAAAACCCACTACTTTCCAAATATTAAAATTATCGAGCTTAGGGTTCAGCCTGCTCATCGTGTTTTGGAAAACTACTTTTTACCTCCTCAAATTGAGACACATAAACACCTGCCTTAGAAAGACAATTTCAGCATTTTACAAGGTGGCTCTTTTCCGTGGATTTGAGGTGTTCCTGCCTTGGAGGAAAGGAGAGAAATGAATTGCTATACAATTCCTGGAGCACCTTGACTTACTCATAGTACAATTCATTTTAAGTAGAGATCCATAAACAAGTGATCGAAATTTCTGTTGGTCAGGGAACACCTGCGTTTCATAGCTTACTAAGAAGAGGTACTGTATCTATTATGCTACTTAGAAAGAAAAATAGTGAGCCTTGCTTAGGAAACTACATTTCAACATCAAAGCAATAGGTATGCATTCCAAAACTGTTCTGCACAGCTGGATTTTGATGTTTTGGTTAGAGAGAGACATTAACTACTTAAAAAAAGGCCAGTGTGTGAAATGGCCTGGGGTGGTCCAGTCAGTACTTCTCATTCATGTATTGTATAATCCTTTTCCCAGGGAGAGAAATTCTTGCTGACTCCCTTTAAGCACCTAAATTATTTGTACTGTGTTGTTCCCTAACTAAATGACAACGTTTAAATTCCTTGTGCTAAGAACAACTATATTACTTTTAAATCAGAGCGAATTACAACTTTAATACAAACAAAGCTGTAAATGCAAATCAACATTAGTTTAATATGATAGGTAATGTTTGCTGGAAAACTGAATTGTTGTTTGGCATAAGATGGTGGTGAGGTGCAGGCCCTTTTAAGCCCAGTCCACGTGCCGTGAGATGGTCCTCTTCTCCCCTCACTTGGCTGTGGAGACTGCTCAGCCTGCTCGGTCCGCAGTGATATCCCTTGGCTGTTTCTCAGCCTGAAGCATCATTAGCGTGTGTTCATGTTTATTTCTGGCAATCAAAACAGTCCTGCTGGAGTCAGTGTGGTTAGAAACAGAAGCGTCAGGCAGGCCCCGAAGTTTCAGGAACAGCCCTCCAGAAGGTGGTTCTCCAGATGTTCAGAAGTGTATTAATACTAATCCTAAAAATTATTGTCCTAAGTCACAAAATGATACACTGCTTATAGTTAAGCCACGGGCTCTTAGGAGCGCATCTATGCATGTGCCATTTAATAAACACTCTTGCGGAATGATTTGGAGAGGCAGACACTGGATGCAGGGAGCAGAGCCTGTTGCATCAGGCCACAGGTGGGGTGTCAAGAGCTTGAACCAGAGTGGAAGTGGTGGGAATGGGAGACAGAGTCAGCAAGTGGTGACTGATCCCTGGTTGCAATATTAGAGCTTTATGAGAAAGATTTTCTGTTGTTCATTCAGTCTTTCACCTCTTCATTTGTCCACTCATCCCTGGGGAGGCTGGATTCTGTGGTGGCCGACAATCAGTTTTGTCATCAGTCATTTCCTTGTTGGACTACTGAGTGAGATAAAAAATGTAAAGACTTGTGCTTGCTTCGGCAGCATATATACTAAAATTGGAAGGATGCAGGGAAGATTAGCATAGCCCTGTACAAAAATGTAAAATCTTGGTACCTAGAAGGTTCTCTATAAATGAGTGCTATTCCTAATCCATTCACATTTATTGAGTTTTAAGGCATGTCAGGGAGTATGTCCCATTAACCTGGGATGGATGAGACCCGAGGATGGTTTGCAAGGAGCTGGCGGTGTGGTGAGGGGCACTGCTGTGTGAGGCGGTAAGTTGGCCTCAGGGGGAAGCCCCACAGCCCTCGTGGATGGGCACCCTGAGGGATAAACCACTGCCCCACCAACTCCAGCAAGTCTTCAGGACTGCCTCCAAAACAGGTGCTTGATGCTTGATTCAGCCGGAACTCTGGAAGCATCTAGGTGCCTGTTCAACAGGCCACTGATGTAAGGATGTTCTGGGCAGTTTGTGAAGCTCAGGGGAGCTCAGTGGATGCGTGCAGGTGGTGTGGAGGAGATGCTGTGCCCGAATGGCACAGGGTCCAGGGTGAGGCTGAGAGGTAGTGACAGTGAGACAGCACTGACTTCCAAGAGTCAGAACGCAACCCGGGCCTGAGGCATCTGTCTTGCAAACATGCCCTTGTTCCTGAGGACTCAGAAAGCCTGGGGTGAGCAGAGTGGCCAAGCTGAGCTGCCAGGAAAGCAGGCCAAAGCTGCGTCCAGATGGCAGGCAGGCAGCCCTGCCGTGCGCGAGGAGGGCGGAAGTGAGGCCTTCCCAGTGGAGTCACTATGAACACTTCTCACCGTGAGTGTGGTCTTGACAGCAAACAGAGGGGTTGCTAGGCCTCCGGTGAGAACTTCGCTGAGTAAGTGCCGGAAGTTTGGAAAAAAATTCCAGCAGGAGAAAGAGCTTTGCGTTAGGTCATTACCTGTTACATTTCATTACTATTTCTGTATAGAACTGAAGGGCCCTTTTTGGAAAGCATTTTTTTTTATACTATTCATATATTCAGATGCTGATATTATTCTTAGGATAGTGCAGGATTTTCCTGGTTGTATATGTGAATGCTCAGGTTCTTAATCGATATTTATGAAGGGACATCTTACGGGTGCTTAAAGTATTGATCTGGGTCATTGGTTACAAATATTTCTTTTTTTACGACTTATGTTGAATATCATTTGTATGTAATAGGCCATCTTTGTTTTCTTCTAGTACAATGTTTCTTTATTACTTTGTCCTAAGTAGCATGAAAACATAAACATAGACTGATTTTTCTAATAAAGATTATAGGAACATAATTTTCTGTAAAACTTTTGTTTGGGGTTAGCAAGGTTTCCCAAAGGCACGTGAATATTCTGCAGAAGCATAGTTAGGACAACAGTAGAGAATAATCCTTCACAGATGGTATAAAGGAATAAGATGAATTTTACAAAGATCATAACAAGAATGGGAAGCAGTATAATACAGATTTGCTCACAGAGCACAGATTGAAGTGCGTGTGGGGAGGTGTGGGAGACGCACTGAATCAGACCCCTCCTCACACTGTGAACATCGCCCTCCCGCACCGCCAGGTCCTCCTCCTCCTCACATGTTGAGCTGCGCCCCCAGCCCCGGAGGAGAGAGTGCATAGTCGCACATATTCCCACTTGGTTGGTGAGCAAAGTCATCACAGTTGTGGCTGCTAAAAGCTGACAATGTGCCTGTTGAAATCACTGTTCCAGCCTGCTCTGTGGAGAAGTGTTCTGTCTTCCCGTGACTTTTGTATCACTCATAATGTGATGAAAATGAAGAGCCGTAGGCGTGTCCTGTTATCTGGCACTGAGACTTGCCAGTTCAGTTATTCACATCATTTATTTATTTATTCACACACCAGTTTATTCATACACACCAATTTGAATTCTTTGACCATCAAAGTGTGTTTCTGTAGAGATATTAACTGGGAACTTAGTGTGGTGCCAGCCACTTTCTCAGTGGTCTGTGTGTGTTGGTCCTGACAATGACCTATGTACTCTTACTGTTTCCATTGTACAGATGGGAGCTGAGGCCCTGAGGCCCAGAGAGGTTAAGTGACTTGCTTATGTCAAGCATGGTGCAGCTCGCACAGATGGTCATGTGTACTGACTCCGAGTGCCCACACTTACTAGAAATTGCCTATTTGAAATGTAGTGGGAGGGGCATTTGTGCAGTGAAGGATCAGTGCTGTCCCCACATGGCTGATGTGGCTCATGAAGGCCGTTCTTCACAGCTGCCCCCACGGGCAGCTGGCGGTTCTCAACGCCGTCAACAGCATGGGCGCCCTCTGGCCTGCCACGTGCCCTCTGGGGCAGCACCTCACGCACCCTCTCCGTGCTCTGGAAGCACCGTGCCACCAGGTTCTGGAACATTTCTCAGTGGGCCTTCAGTAGGAGTATTGTGTGCTGCAGTTTCTGGACACGAAGGGTTTGAAACGGAACCCCTTGGCCCTCAGTTCTGGGTAAATGTTTAACATGCGAGGGTAACTGGGCTGCGCTCTGCTGTGTCAGGGGCCAAGGCTCTGTGAGGCGTCCTCCAGCGTTGCTGTCAGGTGCCGCCTGCCCCACCTCCGCGCAGCCCCACAAAGGCGGTTTCCCTCCCGGGGCTCACGCCTCTAGGAAGCTACCCTCCAGTGATTTACGCTTCTGCTTTAAGGTGATTTGGGGATATTATAGTAAGTGTGGCACAGTAAGTCCTTAATCCTACATGGAAATCCGAATTGATTTCTTGCCGACAGTTTAATCCATGTTTTAGTTCTGTAAGGATGTTGCTTTTACCTAAGTGGGCAGAAAAGTCAGGCCCTTGGCTGTTGGAAAACTAGAATGTAGTTGAATCTTCCAAAAATATTTGCAAAAGTATCTGGAAGATATGAATCAACTTGTTAAGAAAAGGACTTTGAATTCCACCTGTAGGTTTGGTTTCCAAGGGAGCCGTGCACATGCCCAGCGATGGTGGTCATGGGATGAGGAGGTGTGGGACGGCGCTTGGCCAGGCCAAGTGGCTGCTGCCCACCAGCTGTTGTGCTGTTCTCTGCAGCTGTGGAGGCTGAGAGTGCGACCTGAGCAGCGGGCCGCCCCGGCTCATGTCCCGGCACCCTGCTTAGCAGCTGGCAAGCCTGAGCAGTGGTTCCCGTCTGGGGCCTTCTAGGTTCATGATACCAGGATTTATGGATTTAAATCAGCCACAGTGTATTTTAGAAGGTTGAATCTTCCAAGGGCCTAACCATAATGTGTAATATTGTTTCTTTGTAAAAACGCAGGCCAAAGTCCTAAAAACTGATCAATCATTGATGTTTTGGAAACAGCCACATGTACAAATTGCAAATTGATGGTAGCAAAGATGTGTATGTGTATGTGTGCACCCACGTGTATCGATAGACTGCATTTCTACCATTTGTGCACATACTCTATGAATCAAGAGAGAACAATAAACAAGATGCTAAAAATAAGAAATCAGCAGAAAAACAAAATTGGAGTGTATTTCTGAGATTGTATGTGAGATTGTACAGATGAGGGGAGAAGGTATGCAAATGAGGAAATCACGTGAATGAATCTTTGGATGTTGGTATTTAAGTAGTAATATATTTTTGATGTTTGGGCCTAATTTCCTAAATTAGAGATGGAAATGTATCTTATCTGTATGTAATTCAGAGCCATATCTACATGTGGACTAAGAATGCCTGTTTTATCTTCCAAATGCTAGAAAGAAAACAATTTTTGGAAGCAGAGTGTGAATCAAGGAGGAGGAAATATGTGACTTGGAAAAGCAGTCAAATATAATAATCTGGGGTGAAAGATAGTAGCTTGTCTGAAACTATACTCAGATATTATGATTTCAGTAGAATTTTAAGCCCTAACAATTCTTTTAGCCTGGGCCAGCGAGCTAGTCGAACCTGGGAATTAGTGTGGGCCATGCCTCCGAGCACCTCCCGGAAGCCTTTGTGCAGGACTGTCCGTATGTGAGGCTGTCAGTGGGTCCTGCAGCCTGCAGCCACACAGCGAGTCCAGGGTTGTAAAGATTGCTTCCATGGAGAATTAGGAGAGGGAGTGACTTATTCTTACCCAGACAAGGCAGCCAAGGTAAGTGTGTTGTTTTATTTGCCAAACCTTGTAAGGAAAATTAATTCAATTCTACCAACGAATATTTATTGAATTCTACTCTGTTGGGGCTATAATTGCTGGTGGCTTTTGGGATAGAAGTGAAGTTTAACGTCCCATTCTTGCCCTCAAGGAGATTAAAATCAGTCTGCCTGAGGATGTAAGACAGCGTCTAAAGCAATTAGAAAAGAAACAGGAAGGTATAAGTGGTGCTTCACTGAGCAGCGGTGACGGCCCCTGCAGCCCCGTGAGCTGAGGACCGCCCAGAAGTGGGCCTTGTCCGGAAGGTGGACGGCTGGGTGCCCCAGTTTTGTAGCTGGTGCAGTGTAGCTCCAGGCTTGTTTTATGCTTGGTTATCCTGTTTGGAAGATGGTAAAGTGCAATGAAGAAATTATTTGGAAGAGGGTAAAAAGCCACTGTGTAGGCTTTAAAAATTTTTACACAATAAAGAGCTAAAAAACCCCCAAGAACATTAATTTTTTAAGCGTTATGGACATTTTGGGTATGTGCCCACACAGCTGCCTCCAAACTGATGTTGGGGCTGAGAGACCACAGTCCGATGCTGTTGTTTGGCTCTGGAATGTATTTCTGGCCATCCAGTTAGAAATTATTTTCTCTGACATTCTAGAAATTTAGAACACTTCTGAGAAATTACTCACCTGACACTGTGATGATCTGAGAGGGACGTTTTGAACCTGCCACTAACCGAGGCCCCTGCTTCTCCTTTATCTAGAGGCGTGCTCACCCCAGGGGGCTGCAGAGGACCGAGTTCTCTTCACAAGTCTGGGACCCCATGCAGACCTACCAGTGTGTGTTCCAAGGGCAAAGGAACAAGTCTTTGGTCTTAATACACAACAATATAAAACACTATAGTAAACTTTTTGGTGTGTTTCTGGTTCAGTTCACTGGGGTTATTATCTTCTCCACCTTTTAAATCATAATATTAAATCAGGTATCTGTGCAAAGGAATATTTGAAGGCAAAATAAGTACATAACCTTTGCTATCTGAGCAGACGATAGTACACTGTTATGAAAAGGCATAGAAGTAGGTGGCACAGTTGTCAGTGAACAAGACACTTGGCCACACTTACTGTTTCCCTCATGGACTGGGCCAAACTGGTACCTGTGATTGGAGAGCATTGCTGAGTGGGAGAAGGTAGGCCCTGCCCCCAGTGTGTGTCACCAGGAACCAGGGAAGCCAGTTAACGTGATGGTCACCTCCTTTTACTGCTGGCAGAGCAGCTAGACTTGCTCTCATTAAGCCTCTCACCACATTGTTTGGTCTTTTCTAGACATAAATGTAATTAACTAAAGGTAAATAAAATTCCCTTTTTATAGGGGAAATTATATCTAAATTTGTTGAATCCAGGGGTCAGTAAACTATGCCTCTGCAGGATAAAAATTTGGGGCCTATTTTTATATGACCTCTTGAGCTAAGAGCAGTTTTCACATTTTTAAGTGACTGTTGAGAACAAAAAGTCAAAAGAGGTATGTGGCCTGCAAGCCTGAACTGTTGACTCTTGCCTTACACAGAACATTTTGCTGATCCTTGTTTTAAAGAACACCTGAGTGAGTCACGGGAGTCTGGGAGTGATGTGTTACTTAGGGGGCAGGCTAAAATCCCATAACAAAGAGACGGATGAGGAAGAAGTGGTTTCTCTCCCGGTGACAGTCTGGAGGGAGGCAGGTGGCTCTGCTGGGTGGGATCACTCGAGGGCCCTGGCGCCCTGGTCCTTGAGGAAGAACTTGGCTTATGATCATGACGCTCCTTCTCCAGTCTGAGGGAAGGAGAATGGAGGACAATCCATTTCTTCCTAATAATAAAATCTAGATGTAGCACATGTCGTTTATGTTGACCAGAACTTTGTCACCTCGCCACTTTAGCTACAAAAGCAACTAGGGAATGTAGTTTCTAGATGGACGAGATAAAAGTCAGTTTTATTACTAAAACAGAGGGACAGTTACTGCTCTGGGAGGAGCTAGCAGCCTGAGCCGCAGGGAGGTAGGCAGGTCATAGCACTGGGTCATTCCTGGTCCTCACTGCCGAGTGCTCCACGTGGGGCACGTGCTCAGCATATGTTTGTTGAATTAATTAAAGTGAACAGGAAGCCGGAGGCAGTCCTTCACCCAGGAATGGGTGCTTAGGGAAAAATCTGGGTCCTGAAATGGGAGAGGCACAAGCTGGGTGGGATTAGATGTTAGCCACTGGGAATGGATAAATCAGTAGTGGAGGTAATATAACTTCTAGCAAAGTGAAGTCCAGAGATCAGCTTAGACAGAAAGTGAACCTTCTGTGCTTTATCCAGGGATACTATTAGCATTTAAATAGTGCATTTAATTTAGAAAAACTTGTAGGGGTGGGAAAAACTCTGAGGGAGTGGTGAGATGGAGTGGGGAGCAGGGTGTGAGGAGGGGTGAGATGGGGTGGGAGCAGGGTGTGAGGAGGGGTGGGATGGGGTGGGAGCAGGGTGTGAGGAGGGGTGGGGGTGGGAGCAGGGAGTGAGGAGGGGTGAGATGGGGTGGGAGCAGGGTGTGAGGAGGGGTGGGATGGGGTGGGAGCAGGGTGTGAGGAGGGGTGGGATGGGGTGGGAGCAGGGTGTGAGGAGGGGTGGGATGGGGTGGGAGCAGGGTGTGAGGAGGGGTGGGATGGGGTGGGAGCAGGGTGTGAGGAGGGGTGGGATGGGGTGGGAGCAGGGTGTGAGGAGGGGTGGGGGTGGGAGCAGGGTGTGAGGAGGGGTGGGATGCGGTGGGAGTGGGGTGTGAGGAGGGGTGGGATGGGGTGGGAGCGGGGTGTGAGGAGGGGTGGGATGGGGTGGGAGCGGGGTGTGAGGAGGGGTGGGATGGGGTGGGAGCAGGGTGTGAGGAGGGGTGGGGGTGGGAGCAGGGTGTGAGGAGGGGTGGGATGGGGTGGGAGCGGGGTGTGAGGAGGGGTGGGGGTGGGAGCAGGGTGTGAGGAGGGGTGGGATGGGGTGGGAGCGGGGTGTGAGGAGGGGTGGGGGTGGGAGCAGGGTGTGAGGAGGGGTGGGATGGGGTGGGAGCGGGGTGTGAGGAGGGGTGGGATGGGGTGGGAGCGGGGTGTGAGGAGGGGTGGGGGTGGGAGCAGGGTGTGAGGAGGGGTGGGATGGGGTGGAGCGGGGTGTGAGGAGGGGTGGGATGGGGTGGGAGCGGGGTGTGAGGAGGGGTGGGATGCGGTGGGAGCGGGGTGTGAGGAGGGGTGGGATGGGGTGGGAGCGGGGTGTGAGGAGGGGTGGGATGGGGTGGGAGCAGGGTGGGAGGAGGGGTGGGGGTGGGGAGGTTTCCAGCCTGGTGAATGGGGCAAGTCCAGTAGTTCCCACTGGCCAGCGTCAGGCAGGTGTCCTTTGGCGGCGCTGGCGTTCTCCCGGATCGTCCGTGCCTGAGGGCCGGCAGGATCCTGAGAGCATCAGGGCTTCAGCAAAGCAGATGGGCGTGCAGGGCGGGGTTTAGAGCTCTGGGCTGGCAACCAAAGTGGTGGCCCAGCTCTGTGGATCGGGCCGCCGTGGCGGGGCTGGGAAATGGTTTACCTCAGAGGCTGCGCACATTCACAGCGCTCCCTTTTGCTGAATCTCTGAACCCCACTCCCCATTGTCTGGCATCATCATCATAACTGGCTCAGAAACCCAGGGGAGGCAGATACGCCACGTGGGGAACAGAGGGCTTGACGAAGGGCTGGCGTCTGAAGCTCTAGACTGGGAACTGGCTGTACTGGGCTATGTGCCCTTTGGAGCTTTATGAGTCTGTTTACTCCCCTGCTGTGAAAATAATAAAAAAGTAGCACAATTTTGATGGGGGTGATTAATCATTATAACTGATGTTTTGCAGTCTTGTTATCCTAAAGTAATTTGATTATTGCAATTAAAGAAAGATAAAAGCAGAATGAACTCCCAAAATTGATGTCTCAGGTCTACTTGGCCTATTAGGTGGAGCTGAAATTGTGCATTTCAGCACTTCAGCTACATAATTGATGGGGCACCACATACTATCTTTGGCTATTCAGCAAAGATTTTGTGAGAATCTGCTTTTGCAATTGGAGGTTGCATAATTTATAACCTTCACATTTCATAGATTTAAGACTATCCTATAGATCCCTATTCCCTATTTTTATCAATTAACAGGTATCAATTAAATGTTAAAGATTTATAATAGAAATCTCACCTTGATCCTGTATGTTTTCTTTCCTCTTTTTACACTAATAATTCTCCTAAAGCAAAGCCATGTGTGGATAAAAAGATAGCTGGCTGTTTGAATGGACGTTCTTTTCTCCCCTTTCCCTCCCAGGCACTACAGGGATACTTGATTAGACCTCACAGAAAATAAAGAAATGACAGTGATTCAATTTTCACTTAAAACTTTTTTATATTCATTTCTCTTTTGCACTTATAGTTAATCTCTTAATAGATGAATACCTTATATGAATATGTGTATACTTAAGATACAGTAATTTTGTGTGTACTTAAGATATGGCTAGGTACTATATATACGATAATTTACATGAGAGAAAAGTGACCTAGTTCATGAATTTGTACACTTTAATGATAAGGTGAGTAATTTGTTAACTTACAATACCTCCTATACCAACAACTCGTGTCAGTCTGTAAGGGTGTATTTGAGACTTTTGACCTACTGTTAAGGGTAAGACCAGCAAAAGCTTGAGTTTCCTTCCTTTTTTAAAGAAATCCAAACATTTCACTTATTCATGGTTTCAGTGGTTTTAGTCATGACAGAAACATGTTCCATAAAGTATGGAGTCCATGAACTTGATTTTCCTTGTATGTTGAAGACATTGGCTTGTGATTGTAGCTGACAAACTCCATGCATCCAATCTGAGTTCAGTTTGATATAACATTTTGGGTTGGTTTAAATGAAGGTCAAGCAAATTACTGATTCTTAAGTCTGTTCAAGTGATGATCGAGTGTCATTGAGACTGCTGTGTACAGAGAGTGAGGCTGGGTCAGTCGGGGAACGAACCGACCTATTAAAGCTTGGATGACATCATCATAGTCATTGATATCATATTGTCACCATCACCCTTTACCTGCGGAACATTTCTGCCTATTTGGTCTTCGTCTTGGCGGTATTTAAGTCAGGAGAGGAGATGATAAAGAGGAATATTGTTTTGGCTCTTTTATCCTCTTAATTTTGCTGTTAACAAAACAGCCTGTTAACTTCACTGGTGAAGTCCTGAGGGTCTGCTTCACACCAGCCAAAAGCCCTAATCTGATTATAAACTCAAGTGCCAATTTAATATTTTAAAACGTTATAAAGTGCCCACCTTAATAAGTGTAGTTACTCTCTGTTAACATACAGAAGTAATATTGACTATATTCCCTATGCTGTACTTTCATCCCAAAACTTGTGCCAATTTTAATTTTAATCTACAGTGAAGATTGTAACAGTAAATTAACGAGAATGCTCATACTGGTTGATCCCCACTGCTCCCTCTGAAGATGTGGGAGACTATCAGAAAGTTACTTGTTAGCATGGAATCCAAACAAAGAATAATATTAATAATTGGTATTAAATACTTAAAGAAGCTCCAACCTGACTCTCCTATTCCGTAAACGCCCATGTCTGCTGTCCTTCAGCAGTGCTGTAAGCGCCAGTCCAGCTTGGAAACAAACCAGTCTCTCTCCTGCTCCCCTCCCCCTGTAACGGTGTTGATGGAGCACACATAGCCCATGGTTACAGTCCCATGGTTTCAAATTGTTGCAGTATCCACACATGAACCCCTCACTACAACCTGGACGTCTAGCGACTAAAAATAAATACTTTGTTGTAATCGCTTTGTTTTAGTGGGATTTTTTAGGCTCTGCACCCAATCAAAATGGAAAATGTTGAAACAAAGTCTTCTTTTAAACTCAAGCAGTTGTCCAGTTAAAAGGGCCTCTGGTAGCCTGGGTGTGTTGGTAAGTTTTTCTCCTGGGCTTGACAGTAGCATCCTGGGGCCCCTTTTCTCAGGCTGTGTTTTTCTCTGAAGAGGTAATTCAAATGATCTTTGCTAGCCCTTTTTTGAAAGGAAATTCAGTTAACATTGATCTTTGTCCATAAAGAATGGTTATTCACAGTTCTGTGGCAACAGAGTGGTAGGCAGGATTTTATTTTTAATAATTTGGTTGCCAAAGGCTTTTATGTTAATTTTCAAATGTGGAAACTGGTGTTTTGTGGCTCAGTCTGGGATACTTGGACTCCAAGTCAGCTCAGAAAATCACCACGAGGGTATTATGGCCTTGGCCATCTTGGGGGGCTCACAGCCCCATTGCCTGAAAGAGTAAAAGTGTCACAACCCACCAGACAGCACATGGTGCTGTCCCCATGCCACGCTGGCCCAGAGACCTCATTCTTCTGGGTGCAGAGTTTGATCTGATACTGCCGCACTTTATTTTTCTCTGTTTGGTTCCTAACAGAAGACCTTGTTGAGAAATGGCTTAACATGCACCTGAATTAAATGACTGATTCTGGAAACTGAAGGGGTAACAAAAATGAAGTTGAATTCTCACGTGGTGGTCTCCTTGACTTGGCATTCTGGTGAGGGCCAGAACTGGGTCTTAAGGTAATAATGTTGGGAACTCAGAAGTTCTCTGAACATTATATAAGCCTTGGGATGAAGGCACAGGGCAGGGATACTAATTTAGAAATGGGGAGACAGAAATGCAAATGGGGAAAGTGGCCTTTCTTAAAATTACTACTAAGCTAGTCAATTGAGGAACTAAAACTATTACTGTATACGAGGTTCTCTGGATTTTTCTGTGTTGGCCGTGCCTTATTGCGTTTCTGTCTGTGAGTGGCAGTTGGGCAGGGACAGAGGATGCCATGTTCAAGAGGCAGTGCAAACAGCAGGAAGGAGACTGGACTGGAATTGTCAGTCCCATAACAGCTTTAGCATGTGGGCGCCTTGCGGGAATCACACAACTGTTCCTCGGCTTGTTTACCCATTGGCAGGGATGAAGTCATGGTTGCCCCTGTTGAGTGTCCAGGGCTTTGTGGGAACAAAGGGAATGTGGGCTCCAAGAACAAAGTACACGTTTTTGAAGGATAAATGCTGCAGAGCACCAGGTGTGCACCGTTCATGTATGTGTGCGTGTGCATGCCTGTATGTGCGTACATGTGTGTGCGTGTCTGTGCGTATGCATGTGGGTGCATGCATGCATGTGTGCATGTGTGTTGTCCTTGCTGTGTGACAGACTCAGTGTTCTCAGTCCATCCTTTCGTCACCTCCCATTCCTGGGATTCCAGTGATTCGCTCCTGCACTCCTGTGACCTCAGGTCTGGTATTCTGGTGATTTCTAAATCAGTCTTGCCAACCTCGATGCCTCTCTCAAGATCAGAGCTGGCCTCCTACTGGATGCTTCCACCTGCATGCCCCCCAGCACCTTGGAAGGCCCGTTTCTACAACTGGATCCCGTCTGGGGGCCGTCACACACAGTTGGTCTCTCAGGTAGAAACTTTGGATTCCATTCGATTCAATTTTCTCCTTGCCTTTTGCCTTTTTCATGTGTTTTATCAGTAACCCAATTCTTTAACTTCAACTTCCTAAAATTCTCTGTTTTCACCTCTCTTGTTTATTCTGATGCTACTCACAGAGTCCGGGCCCCCATCAAGTCCTTTCTGGATTCAGGCATAATGAATTTTTGACAAACATGTGCTTAAGGAGAACAGTGGATTTAAATATCATCAGAGTGGGTGAGGGTTGGTGGGAGGTGGTTGCCCAGAGAGCTGGAAACGATGGTGTCATCGAGACGTGCGCCTCCTGTAGGTGCGCTTTTCTGTCACATCGGATTCCTGCTCACTTCCCCTGTGCTCTGGGCCCCTGGGCTGGGGGCGCCAGGTGAGGCCACCCTGAGGCTGTGGTAAGTCGGGCCAGGTTCCTTGCACCCGCCTGCCTTCCCACCGTCCCTCACTGCAGCACAGGCAGGAAGTTCATGCAAACCCCAGTGTTTAAACCTCGGTGCAATGAACTTGGTTAATCGGAATGGAAAAGAATATTACTTTTCCTGTCGCTACAGCATGAGCTGAACGGGGGGCTCCTGCTGGCCATGTTTGTGGTAGAGGGTCCCCCTTCCTGCAGGTCACCCTGCCCTTATAGAGGGTGCGATCTAGAGGGCAGTGGGCCGGGAGGAGAGGTTGGGCAGGGCGAGAGCCGCTGTCCTGAGTCGTGACCCCGCACGGGTGGGTCAGCTTCAGGGCCAAGCTGGACGGAGCCCCCACAGGACCGCGCGCCGCACCCGGCTGGAGCGGGGGTCGCCTCCGCACTGATGCCCCCCTGCGTCCGTCTGCGAGCGTCCCGGCTGCCGTGGCCTCGGCCCCTCTCTCGGCAGAGCGCGGGGCGGGCAGCCGGGGGAGCGGCGCGGGGTGTCCGCTGTGCGGGCGTGGGGTCACTGGCGGCCCGGACTGCCGGGGTTTCGGGCCGTCGCCCTGGGTTCCATGTTCCTGTTTCCTCAAAGGCCTTCCCCGTGGCCACCAGAGCAGCTCTCCCAAAGGGCAGGTGGACCGGGTTTGAAAACCGGTTTCCTGCATCGCGTCTCAGCGTCGCCGCCCTGCACGTGCGTCCCCGACACCGATGCGACCCCCTCTGCTCGCCCTTCCCTTCCAAGGTCGGTCCTGCACCCAGTCTGAGAAAAAGACAAACAAAACCTGCCGAAGTACCAGAACTTCTCCGCCCTCCTGCGAGGCCGAGCCCGGGGGCAGCGGAGCCCGACGGGCCATCAGCGGAGGCCCCGCGCGCCGGGGGCGGACCCTCCCTGAGACCCCCGGCGGGCGTCCCCTCCCTGGAGCCCCGCCGCGCGCCCCCCGGGCCTCTCTTCTCTTACTGCCACGCCCGGGGTCCCTGCGCATCTGCCCCCCGTCTCTGTGCCCAGTGCGGCCCCTTCTGCATTTCCGTCGCGTGCGTAGCCGTCCATCATCCTTCTCAGCAGGACAAAGCCTGCTGTTCAAGCTCTGCCTGCCCGCAAAGGGAGAAGCAGAGTAAATGCTCACAATTTAATTTCGGTTCACTTTTATCTGTCAGATTTAAATGAAGTAATGAAGTTTGTGAGTGACTCCCTTGTGCGTAAATTAGTGTTGATCAGGAGTTGACACTGGATGACTCGCTCTCCCAAAGCCCATTTCGTGTGGTTCCCTGAGGGAGGGAGCGCGCTGGGGCGAGGAGGAGGGTATGGGGTCCCCCCCAGAGCCGACCGCAGCCCAACGGGCCTGGGGAGGAGCCCCACGCTGACCCCCGCAGAGACCGCACGTCTTTGTTATGCTTTTGAGTCTTGAATATTGAGTGGGGCTGAGGAAATTTCTTTTTGGAAAAGAAAACTTTGAATAAATAGCCTGTCCTGACCCACTTAGGTGCAGTTATGAATCAATTGCTGTGAACGGGGATTGGCAAAAGCCTGATTAGCCCGGTGGAAGTTGTGGGTGGGAGGGACTGTTTTTCAGTGTAAATCGAGGTTTTTGTTTGTTTTTTACCAAGAGGGTAAATTGATAATGCCGAGAGAAACTGCAGGTGGCCGTCAGCCTGGCGCGGAGGCCTGCCCATGCAGCCCAGCTTCGCCATCTCGGCCATCCCTCGGTGTCCCCGTCTGGGCCACACCCTGCCCTTTCACACGCTATTCCTACGCCTGGAACGCCCTCCCTCCTGTGTACCCGGTGAGCTCCTCCTGGTGGGATGCAGTCTGTCCTATGCGGTCCGTACTTCCGCCGTGTTGGCTGCTCCTCCCTCCGTGAGCTGGCAGCATTCTGTGCCTGCTTATCTGACAGCGTTTCTGTTACTGTATTGGGATTACTTGTCCCTTCCTCTATTTTCTGGGTATCTTAAGGGCTTCTTCAGGTCTGTGCATTCCTAGGGATGGACGCAGACCAGGTGATTTCATTTTTATTCCATAAACTGTGGGGCTAACAAGGAGGAACTTCGGATTAATCCCGTAATCGCTGCCTCATCAGGGCAGTGGTTCTCGGCAGGGTCTCTGCTGCACGGCCCCCAAGCGAGCGCTGGGCTCGTCGGGGGGAACTCTGGGCTGTCCCAGTGACTGGGGGCCAGGGCACCGCTGGCCTTCAGCGGGCCAGGACCCCGGGTGCTCAATGTTCTGCAGTCTGGACAGTCGGGCACAAGGAAGGCTTGTTCTCTGCAAATGCTGTAGTTTCCTCACTAAGAACTATTTACCTAGTGGTCCTGGTCCTAAACATAGGAAAGAAGAGAATTATTTGGTAACAGAAACTGTGTTTTTGGCTCCCATCAGCCCTTGGCACACGCATGACTAGGAGAGCCTTATGCTCAGTTAGCAGATGGCTTGACAGGTCTCTCCTGCCCACTAACCCCATTTCTGTCTCTGTTTATTTCCCCTGTGTCCCCTGGGGCTTGGCTCAGACTCCACAGTGGAGCCCGAGATGAAAGTCTGCTCTCTGAGGCACCCCCCTCCCCCCGGGCCGGAATTTCTCTAGGCCTGAGGAGAGGATCATGGGAATTAAGTTCTGTGTATTTCTTTCAACAAATATGGCAAGATAATTTGGTCTTCATCCCCTGCACAGAAGGCTCAGAGTGACTAATTTCAATGATCTTTAAAAAATCTATCTATAGCAAGCCTTCTTGGGAAAGACACCAGTGTGGAAGGTGCCATGAGATTTAAATCCAGTTTCTGTCAGGAGGTGTCAGAGACGCTGAGTGGCTCTGTCGCGGCCTTTCGGGTCCTGCTCTGGGAAGTCCACCTCTCGTCGTTGACGCTGGCGTCCTGGCGTCCGGGACCAAGCGCTCACCTCTTCACCTCTTTGGTCCTTTGCCTCAAAGGTGCCATTTTTGAAAAAAGATGCCAAGCTCAGTGATTCGTGTGGTCACCATCCTGCGTCCCCCTTGTTGAAAGGATTGGCCAGGAGAGCTGGGGACTCGGTGCTCTTTGGTGATGTTTTCTGGGTGGTGTTGCTTGTAAAGTGACTTTATAAACCAAATTCTAGTCCATTTAGTGTATGTTTCCATTTTTAGATACTCCCAGAAGTATAAAAGCGTCCACTGCTACGGCTGAACGGCTTTTTCAGAAGCTGAGAAGCAAACATGAGTTCACCGTCTTGGTGAC
This sequence comes from Manis pentadactyla, assembly GCF_030020395.1. Lineage (NCBI taxonomy): Eukaryota > Metazoa > Chordata > Mammalia > Pholidota > Manidae > Manis > Manis pentadactyla. The sequence continues at coordinate 90,132,622 of NC_080032.1, read as the reverse complement.
CCTGAAGCAGGTGCCCTTGAACTCCGGGGTCATTCTCTCCCTGCACCACTTGGATCACAGGTGAGTGGGGCCGCTGGTGCCTCCCATGCCTTCCTCATGTGGGGTCAGACGTGCACATGAAAGACAAGTAAACAAAGGCCAGACTGGCTTCAACCCGAGGATGGCTTCGCCGCGTCACGCAGGAGTGCAGACGGCCTGCGAGAGCTGCCGGCAGCCTGGGAGTGGGAGTCGCTGCGGCCCCGGGTGCGCGGCCGCCCAACTCGCTGACTGTCGCTCATCCCTCGTGGGGTAGCTTCCTCGGAGGTGCAGTCAGACATGCTTCTCTTTAATTTGTGAATAGCTCCCAAAATGCTACATTCTCTTTCTTTAGGAAATTGCTTGGGTTTAGAGTTTAATAGTCTTATAGTTCTACTCACTGACAGGTAACTCCTTTCTCAGCCCAGTTCTCAGACCGCAGCTCTTACAGCTGTGTTCTTGGATCTTTGTGGGATCAGAATGCATCTGGTCTCCCAGCTTCTTGCGGGAAGAGCTGGGGGCAGTGATGGGGAGCAGCAAGGAGAAGAAGAGACTCATTCATGACACTTGGCATACATATGTGGGTCAGGGTTTAAACCCGGTAGGGCTGTGGAGCCCCTGCTGGCCTGTGTCTGCACGAGGCTGTCCCTCGGTGTGTGTGGGAGCTGGTTAGACGAGGTTCTCGTTGCCGTTTTCCTCACAGCATCTCTTAGCCAGTTAGTGACAGAGTCAGGACCTGAACCCACTTCTTCTGGTCCTTGAGTCAGAGTTTCTGCCAGTACAACTGTGCTACTGCCTGACCTCTGCCCCCTCACAGCCTCCTGTTACCACCACCTGACCTGCCCCCTGACAGGCCTCATGTTACTACCTGACCTCTGCCCCCTGACAGCCTCGTGTTACCGCCTGACCTGCCCCCTGACAGCCTCGTGTTACCACCTGACCTGCCCCCTGACAGCCTCGTGTTACCGCCTGACCTGCCCCCTGACAGCCTCGTGTTACCGCCTGACCTGCCCCCTGACAGCCTCGTGTTACCGCCTGACCTGCCCCCTGACAGGCCTCGTGTTACCGCCTGACCTGCCCCCTGACGGGCCTCATGTTACCGCCTGACCTCTGCCCCCTGACAGCCTCGTGTTACCACCTGACCTCTGCCCCCTGACAGGCCTCGTGTTACCGCCTGACCTCTGCCGCCTGACAGGCCTCCTGTTACCACCTGACCTCTGCCCCCTGACAGGCCTCCTGTTACAGTCTGGACTGTTTTTTCCCTCTTTTTGTTGCTGAAGTCATCTCTCTCACCTTAGGCTTATGCTCACCCTTCTCCTCAGTGTCATTTCCTGAACATTTATTGATGGATTCCCTGCTTCCTCTCACAAAATATTAAGGCGGTTTACAGAGATATCTATAGGACAAGGCAAAAATAAAATGAAAATTGAAAATGAGGGCAAAGAGAAAATAGAAACCCAGTTGGATGATAAAGAGAACACACTATTCCTGGTTCTGAGACCTATTTCTCCTGTGGCCTCTTAGGGCGAGGTGCACCAGGTGTCTTTAGAGAAACAGGTTCGTCTCAGCCAGGGCATTGTGCCACGGTGCCCTCCAGAAAAGGCAAATCTACAGAGATGCTAGTAACATGCATGTGGGTGTGAGGGTCCCTGAAGCAGGACGGCCCCAGAGGCCCTAGGAGTGAGCAGCCACGCTCTCTACAGACAGGGTTTCCTGCCCGAAAGCCGGTGGTGCCTCCTGGATAAGATGCTGAGAACAGAACATGTTCATGTTCCATGTAAATGACTTCTCAGTGTAGCTCTTGAGGGTAATTCTGATTCCAAGTCAGACTTCTCCGATAAACACCTGAATCGCAGCTATTCTTTGTTGACAGGTGAGAGGTAAGTGTTGAGTATCAACAGCAATTGATTTGGACGAACTTCTGACATTTATTATAGAAACTGAGGAGCCTATTATCAGGAAGTGGTGGAATAAAGATGCCACCTCTGCCTGGGAGTGGCCAGCAGTGCCCAAGAGCAGGGCCACTCTTTTCCTCAGGAAGGAATAGTAATATTTAACATTAATGATATTAATTCAATAATACCAAACTGTTAAATATATTAAATAAATAAAATTAAAACTAATTTAATAATGTTTAAGTAATTAAATCATACTGTACATACACCATTTTACACGTGCAATGACATTTTACAACTTTTTAAAATCTAGCGAAATATTTTGAAGATTTCCCCATACCAATAAATATTCATATTTATTTTTAATGACCAAAGATTATTCTGTTATTAGATACAGATTAAAACAGGGGTGACCAATTCTCACATCTACCATTAAAAAATCCAAAGTGTCCAAAAAAGTGTCTAGTTTTTCTCAGTAGAACTAGCTGAGGTGCCCACTACGATGAGCCAGTGCAAACCATGTGCCTGGATGGGTGAGTGTGTGCGCGCGCGACAGGGTCGCCGGCCAGGCAGCAGTTAAGTGCTGACGGGTGCCTGCCGGGGAACGGTCACCTGTCGCCCTTCGCCTGCAGGGCCTGGGTGCAGGTGCGGCTCTCCACGAGGCTCCCAGTGCACTGAGGAGTATCTGCACGCGGGGAGCTCTTCCCAGTCGCTCTGTGAGGGGCGGGCCCGGTGCCGGACGTGCGTGCGGGAGCTGGAGTCGGTCCTCTGAGTCAGGCCAGTGGGGCTGCCGCGGGCCCAGCAGCGAAGGGGCCGGGGAGGAGGGGACGCTGACCTCTCCTGAGGTGTGTTCCTGGCTCAGTGCTGACCCCGTGCGGGCTGAGCGCGTGGCTGTCACAGCCTGCTCCGAAGCCGCAGTCCGCAGGGAGGCGTGGCGCCCAGAGCCTCAGCGGGAATCCCGCTCCCCCCCGCAGAGGTGGAGGCAAGCGAGATGGCCCGGCAGGAGGGGCGTGCCAGGCACCGTGGCCATCTGCTCAGGGTCCGCCCGCCGCGCCTTTCCGTTCTCTGCCTGTCCCAGTCCTGGCCTCCGTAGCTCCCTGAAGCCTGTCCTGGCTTCCCGTTGGTGTCCAGTAGTTTCCACCAGTGTCCTCCTCCGTCAGCCTGCAGTGCAGTCGTCCTGTGTGGGCGGCTCCTTTGCCGATTCTAGCAGGAAGCATCTTACCTAGTTGTCAGATGATTCCCGTATCTACATATGTGTTAATTGTGTATGAGACATTAAAAGTACCATGCACTGCCTTTGATCATAATTGTAAAAAATATTTATTGAGGATTTAAAAAATGTTATATTTATTTTTGAATTGAAACTACATCCCATGGTTCAAAATGTAAGAGGCACAGTAGGTTATAGAGAAGACGTCTTGCTCCACGTCTATCTCTGGCCATTTAATTTTTGCCCCGGAGGGCGACCATTGCTGTACCTAGAGACATTCAGAAAATAAAAGTATGAAAGAGAAGAGCAGCCCCAGCCAGTCAGTGGCGTGCCTTGTGGGGCAGCCCATGCCAGCTTACGGGGCAGAAACCGTGAGCTGCACACTCCGTGGCAGTTTGAAGCAGGCCGCCGTGTGCACGCCTACACCATGCAGGTCAGCGGCGCCGCCAAGTGGGGCCCTCATCGTTTTCTGGATGTGATTTTATTGATAAATATTACTTTTTTCAATGAGTCCTTACTCTTTTCCTATTTCTCTTCCATGTTTCCTGTACAAGTGGATGTGTGAGCCAGTATTTTAGGATTATTTCTCTAAAGGACAGGGCGCCACTGGTGAATGTTCACCAGCACCCCTGCCTGTAGCCCTGGCGTGAGCCACCACAACACTCTGGGGTGCAGCCTTCTGATTCTTTTCCAGGTGTACTTGTGTGTTTGTGGAAAATTGTATACAGTTGATCATTTTTTATTAGATTTTAATTTTTTTTGCTGTCAAGGATTGTGCATGAAACCTGTAACCTCTGTTTCGTCTGCCATGCTGTCACACTCAGTGAGATGCTGAGGAGTATTTAATGACTGAAGAAATGGGTGAGAGAGCAAGAGAAAGACCATCCTGAGCACACCAGGAGCCGTGGACGACCTCACAGAGTCTCATCAGGCTAGGGCACAGGAGCTGGAGAACGCTCAGGTTGCTTTACTGATGCAGGGTGCCCGGTCCATCCTGAAATGTCATCAGCTCTGGGGTGAGGGTTCCACTCATCGGCAGCCACTGCTTCGAGGCAGCTCTGAGTCCAGCTCTTGGAGAATAAGGAAGGACACCTGTGACAGGTTGGACGGCATCGCAACCACTGTTACGGCCGGAAACCCAGTCATACAACTTTGTGGGCTTGGACATACGACTGATAGGTGCTGCGTTCTGGGGTGTCTGCAGCGAGCTAAGAGCAAGATGGAAGTGGGGAGGGGACATCACAGCTTCTTGGAGTTGGACGAGGGCTTTTGTCAAACCTTGGCACCGAAACACAGCTTGAAATGAAGTGTCTAATTATGACACTCCTGGGAGCCCCGTGGTGCCCCGGTGTCCTGTGAACAAAGTCCCATGGGCCTCCTAGTCTGAGATGCTGGTTTCAAATGGTGCTTGAAACCATTTATGAAAAATCAGACACACATTTCATGTGAGCACAGTATGAAAACCTTTCCAGCGATTCAGCCATTTCTGTGTATATTTAGGTATATATTAGCCAACATCAGTTTTACCTAAAATAATAATATATGGCACTTTATGCCTGAAAGAATGAAGATATTCAGGTAGATCAAAGGAGTTCTTTCATCACAATAGTTTTCTGGCTGTTGTGTTTTGAAAGGGAAAATAAGGAATGGAGGAACAATTCTAAGGTATTGGTTCACTTATCCATTTATACAGGAAATATAAAAGAGAAATATGGAAACAGTAAAGTCTCATTGAAAAGCAAAGTATATTTATAAGTAAAGGTGGCTGAGAAAATTTCCCCCAATTCCAAAAGGACTCTGTTCTCTTTTTCCATGTTTTACAAACCTGCAGTTTCTACAGGATGAATACAGTCCCTTTTGTTGCCTCTTTGTATGTGGTACAGTCTCCTCAGTTATGTTCTGTAGTATATGATCTTTCTCCTTTATTTAGGGTAGTCTTGGGATTTAGCTACAGAAATCGGTTCTCATGGGGTTATTGGGAATTTTCCTGATACCCAAATAGCTATGCTTCTAACTTTGAATGCTTTGCAAATAGTGTACATTAAATAATTTGTGGCAATAGATTTGCAAATAAATACAAAACTTCCCTTTTAGTTTGCCATCCTCTTCCATATTAATAAACTTGAGGTGAAATGACTGAGATTTTTTTTTCTCTCTTAGTATTAATTATCATACATTCTGGATGAGTAAGAATATATTTATGTATGAGGCTGATAAAATCTATCTTCATATTTGTGAGTGCTTGTCATGTATTAAGCCGTTTTTCTTTCTTGACATTACTAAGTAAAAATTAAACTTGCTGGCAATATTTGCTTGACTTAATGGTTCTGAACTAAAAGATGACTGTTTATTATGTTTAAAATTAACAGACTAACGTAACAGCTAGTACGCTCTACTTCATGGTTTCACTTTTCTTAATAAATAACATTAAAGATAATATAATTTATAAATTAAAAGCTCAAATCCCAAGTTCTGTGTAGTTTAAAAATATTTATGTACATTTTATTCTGTATCATTATTTATCTCTGACAAAATTGCATCTTCAATGTGTATTTCAGTGCCTCCCTTACTATTAGGGAAGTTGCAATGTATAATGTGGTCAAGCGCACATATGTCGCTGACAGGCAGGCGTGGTGCCTTGATCATCAAAGAAACTGAGTTTAAGTGAAGACTCAGCAAGCCAACGGGATTTCTCATATTTCTTCTATGTGCCAAATTTGCATACAGGTGAAGTGGTGGAAAAAAGTATGCATTTTAATATATAGAGGCTATTGCGTGGGGCACAGAGCTCCCTTTCGAGCTGGAGAGCCGAGGCATTCTTTTCCTCCCGTCAGCATCCCACTCTCCTGCAGGTGGAGGAATGAATCAGCCGGCTGCTGCTGTGGCAGCCACGGGCTAAGCAGCCCACCTCATGCCCAGCACACATGTTGGGTAATTACCTCCCTAGGCAGAGCAGGGGTGTCTATAGCCCTCCATCCTGCTTGGAACTACGTCCAGTTACCAGGCCCCAGATACCATAGGCCATCCAAGACCCTCTGCCGCACTCACCTCATAGCTCCATTGCATCTGCACTCTTGGCTCCAGATGGCAGGACACCGACACCGTGGCTCTACCGGGGTCAAGCCTCCGTGTTTGAGGAAGCCAGGCTGGTGTTCCTGCTCGAGTGTTTCCATGCTCCCGTCTCTGCTGCATGCCTCATCTTTCTGTGTGATGGCAAAGGTCCGCTGTTCATTGTAAATCATGGGTCCATGTTGCTACTGATGGACAGTGAAAATTTGCTTTTTATTCTGGCATTAGAAAATACTTCCAGTGATTAAAAATTTTTTCTAAATACTACTTCTTCACTTGGGAATGGAAAGTTTGAGAATCTTATTTTTAGTTCTTTATTTTTTTGTCTTTTGATAAGAACTTGTGGCTTTATTATTTCCCTCGTTACCATTTTTTGAAGATACTGGCATTTTAGGACAGAGTAGCTGGACTAAATTTTAGGGCATAGTAGCTCTCCCTGACTGCCTTTAAGTCTTAAGCTTTTCATCTCTGAATGATCTAGTGTCTAATCCCATGTGTTGTACAGAAGCTGTACATGAATGTTTTTTTCAGTTATTAGCCCAGAATTATTTTTTTTAAGGAAGACCAAATCTGTCAAATGATCAGTTCCTATGCAATATAAATGCTTTAGGCAGAGACATTTTGTCACTTTTTTCCTCATAAATTATATTTATCATATTGATATTCTGTAACTTATTAATCTTCTATTTTTGCAAATTTAGAGAATTTATAGTTTTTCAGAATCATAGTTAATACTCTGTGTTGGGCATGTAGTAGGTGCTTAATCTCTAATTGTTACCTTAGGACAAATTCCAAGAAATGCAATTTGTTGGGTAACTGGATTAAGCGTTTTTTTCTCTTTTTTTTCCATATAAATTTTTTGAGTGTTTTTTGTACTTCTGTAAAACATTTCATTGAAATTTTGATAGAATTGCATCAAATCTATAGATGGCTTTTGGTAGTTTTAACATTTTTAACAGTAGTAATTCTTCTAGTCCATGAACATAGGATACCTTTCTATTTATTTGTGTCATCTTCAATTTCTTTCATTGATGTGCAGTTTTCAGAGTAGAGATCTTTTATCTTTTTAGTTAAATTTATTCCTAACTATTTTATTGTTTTTGATGCTATGGTAATGGAATAGATATTTCTTTTTCAGAAAATTTGTTGTTAGTGTATAGTAATACTACTGATTCTCATATGTCAGTTTTGAAGCCTGCAACTTTACTCAGTTCATTGATTAGTCTAATAGTTTTTTGGTTGAGTCTTTAGGACTGTCTCTATATAAAATCATGTCATCTGCAAATAGAGACATCTTTACTTCTTCCCTTCCAATTCTGATAACTTTTATTTCTTTTTCTTGCCTTATTGCTCTAGCAAGGACTTCTAGTACTTACGCTGAATAGAGGTAGTGAGAGTGGTCACACTTGTCTTGTTCCTGATTTTAGAGGAAAAGCATTTAGCCTTTCACCATTGAGTGTGATATTGGCTGTTCGCTTGTCATATATGGCCTTTATTATGTTGAGATACATTCCTTCTATGCCTAATTTGCTAAGCATTTTTGTCATGAATAGATGTTGGATTTTGTAAAATCTTTCTTATGTGCCTATTAAGATTATGATATAATTCTTTTTTTATCATTTTTTAATGTGATGTATCACATTAATTGTGTATGTTAAACCATTCTTGCTTCCCAGGGATAAATTCCACTTGATCGTGATGAATGATCCTTTAATATGTTGCTGAATTTGGCTTGCTAGTGTTTTATTGAAGATTTTTGCATCTATATTCATCAAGGATATTGGTCTGTAGTGCCCTTTTCTAGTTTTGGTGTCAGGATAATGCTGGCCTTATAAAATGAGCTTGGGATTGCTCCTTCTTCGGTTTTTTGGAAGAGGTTGAGAAAAATGATGTTAATTCTCCTTTAAATGTTTGGCAAAATTTGCCAGTGAAGCTTCCTGTTCCTGGGTCTTTCTTCAGTGGGAGGTTTTTGGTCACTGATTTAATCTCCTTACTAGTCATTGGTCTGTTCAAGTTTTCTCTTTTTTCCTGATTCACCTTGATCAGAGTCAGATTCCCAGTGGTGGAGCCCCACAGATTCTCCCTCAACTCCTGTGGTGTGAGATGAGAATAGTGACAGTGACATGCAAAGTGGCTCACAGTGCTGGTGGATGCTGGCTGTTCCCCTGGGTTCCCTTTTCCCTCTGGAGGAGCCAGAGGGTCAGAGGAGACCTCTCCACATGGTGCTGGGCCAGCCTGGAGAGGGGCAATGCAGTTAAGTGTGACCTCTTCTCTTACCCTCCAATGTAGTCTTGGTCTCTGGGGTGCAGGGAGTGCCTCAGCCTCGCCCCTGTGTTCTAAGATTCTCTCGGTGTTTTGTTTCTGAATAGTTGTTAGTTCTTTTGAGGGGGAACGAGATCAGGGGCAATCTATGTCTCCATCTTGGTCCTATTACTGACGTTTTTTAAAAGACTCTCTATCTAATATTTCTAATGCTCTTCCTGTTCAGAATTTTTTACTGTGTTTGAAACTTAATTCTTTGTTATAAACTTCAGGATCTGTTTGGTAAGTTCTATGAAAAAATTTCCATTGGGATTTGTTTTGGAATTGCATCCCATTTATAAGTTAATATATGTTAACATATTTATGATATTCAGATATTTTTTTACTCAGGGATATGACTTGTTTCTTCATTTTCTTTCATGTCTTCTTTCTCTTTTTTATAATTATCTCCATAAAGGGCATATGCATATTTTGTTAGATTTTTTTCCTGGAGAGCCTTACAGTTGTGCTATTACTCAGGCAGGATCTTTACTTTTCTATTTTCTAATTTGTAAAAGACTTTTAAGTTACTTTATGACCAGAAAAGTAGATTCTGTTTTGTATCTAAAGTAACATCTTCCATAGAATTTACATTGCTTTGTCTTTGGGAAAAAGTTGGATTCTTTGGGTGCAACTCAGAGCATAATAAGAAAATATTCAAGGTGCCACCAAAGTTCATTTAATTCTTTTCTTAATCTGCCATCTATTTATATGTGCTGGCATTTCAGTGATCTTTTCCAAGATGAACGTTGAGGGATTGTTGTAATATATTTTAATTCCTTGGCATTAAAGCTCTTCTCCTTTAGTCTTTGATGTCAGTGTGAAACTGCTTAAATGCTCTTAAGGCCTTTGATCAACCACTTAAAATCATTTTACAAAGGACTCATTTAAAAATTATAATGATCTTCCTGCTGTTTAATATCAAGTGACAGGAAATACACTTCAGTGTATTTGTAACTTATTTTGTTATTTCTTTAGTCTTAGTGAAGCATGTACCTTTTAAAAAAAATCTTTGCAAAATATTTTGGTTTCCTTATAGACAGTGGAGTTTGTTATTTCTATTACTTAAATCTTATTTCCCTTGTTGTATACACTTGAATACCTCTCATCTTGGTGAGGAGTCTTACAGTTTTGTGGCTGAAACCCTGTATTGATGTATTTCATAACAGAGGTTGTTCATATTTTACATCTCCTTTTCCATGATTCGATCCCTCAAGTGTTTTGAAAGGAGAAGGTGATTGGCGCACATCGCAACGCTGTCATCTTTGTTTGTATTTTAACCTTTGGTCATTAAAAACTCCAAGTGTTACAAATCTTATGTTTGCTTGTTCTTGAGGTTGCTGCACCAGGGAACTGTAAAAATTTAGCCAGTGAAAAGCCCTGAACAGCAAGAAAAAGGAAGTACAATGTGTATTTTGCGTGACCTATGAGGACACAATTTGTTTTGCAAATGACTACCCTCTTTGAAGCATTGAGTATCATATCCAATATTTTTTGATGATATGACATCTGAAAAATGGCCACCATGTCTAAACTTTACTGTTTTTTGAATATTAGTGAATTTGTGCAGTTTTCATGTATTTGTTAGTTGTTAGTGTCTCTGATTTGATAATGGTTTCTAAATATCTTTTTCCATTTTTACATGGGTGTCTTACCATTTTTCTTGCTTATTTGTAAGAATTCTTTATATATTAAAGATGTCAAATCACTGTCAGTCTTATATGCAGTTTTCCCAGTTAAACGTTTGATTTAATTAAACAAATTTTTTTGAAATAATTTCAAATATACATAAAAATTATAAGAATAGTACCAAGAACTCCCACATGTCCTCCTACCAGACTCCTCATTGGTAATATTTTCAGCTCATTTGCTCCACCACCCTTTATCTTTTATCCAGTATGCCCTTGCCTAACAATATGTACCATCACCTATAAATATGCTGCTGTATATTTTCTCAAAACAAGGAAACTCTCCTATACTGCCAGCCTACAACCTTCCAATCAAACACTCACACTGATGCCGCAATATCATCCAGTCTTCAGACCTCCTTCACATTTCACAGCTATCTAAACAACGTTTCTTTGCCTTACTGGTCTAGGATTCTGTCCACGAACACCTGTTGCATTTGGCTTTCATTTCTTATAATCTCCTTCCATCTGGAGCAGGTCGATTCTTCCCCTGTCTTTGGTATCCTTTACGGTCGTAGACATGTAGGCATTTCATTCTGGGGATCGCCGTCAGCCTGGGTCCACCTGGCATTTCCCCATCCCTCAGGCCGTGCGTCCTTGGCGGGACTGCCTCAGACACGGCACAGCCTCAGCACAGTCTGTGTCAGTCTGTCCCACCGCTGGTGGTGGTGGCCGTGGCCACCTGGTTGGTTGGGGGTCTTCCATCTTCCCTGGTATTTTTCTCCTCCTATTTGGATTAGTATTTTATGGGGAAGGATTCCAGTTTTTTCCCAATATCCTATTCCTCATCATACCTTCATTCGCTTTTTTACCATCCATTGAATTTCCTGTGCCCACTGGTACCATATAGTATTGCTTCTTAGTGACATTAATGAAATAATAACATTGAAGATTGATTCATTCTAACTCTTTAAATACATTTCCCAGTATTATAAAAACTTGAGAAATATATATTATGTAAACATATCCCTAAAAAATATCAATTCAAACTAAAAAATATCAACTCATTTTTTACATTTCATTTTAAAAGTGTATATTGCCATTCACTATGTAAGGCATCTTTACTGTATGTTTCTTTAATGAAAATTACTCATTTCTACCGAATGGAATTCAGAGAAAATAACATTTTATTTACATAAAGGTGATTTATATAGCTTTTCTACCGTTCTCCTAATAGCTTTATGTACAGTATTGTATTTATTGAGTGAAAATATCATAGACCTTCATAAAAACAAATCAGAGTGTATAGACATACTAGAGACAAATTTTGCTGAGGGACTTTTACATTTAGCTGCTATGACTATCCTGTTTATGGTTTCAAATTTTTCACCTCCTCTAGCTATTGGATTTTCACTTTTTGACATTTCTATTAGGTTAAAAATGCATGTTTTCTTCATTTAGAAATAAATCTGATTGTTTTCCATCAGTCAGTACCTAAAATAAATATATGCAAGACCTTTCCAATCTCTCACTTCTCAGAATTCAGTATCTATTGCAGGATTTTTGTTCCTTTGCATTAAGAGAAATTGTGCTAATTTTTAAGATCTCTATTTCCAAGTAGATCCAAGAGTGTAGAGTAGTATGAACTCATAAATATGAATACAGTATAGAATGTCTAATGGTATAAAATAAAAGACTTGGCAGAAATATAAGAATTCTACACAGGAAAAAAAGGAAAGCCTACATTTATAGCAAATGGTCATTCTGAGAAGTGCTGATTCAGGAGAAAGATGAAAATAAAGAGAGAAGCTCCTTGAGGGATGGCTTTGCCTCTTTCCCCAGCACCCCTGTTGCACAGCTGCTGTGACATGGCTGACGGGTATTTGCAGGACTGAAGGCAGAGAGAGTGCCTGCTGCCCGCAAGTTTGTCTGTGGCTGGCTGACTGCCTAAGTGCATTGAAGTGATTGCTGTGCACGCTAAGTGTGAACATGTTTTAAGTTGCTACCGTGTGCCAGGCAGTCCTCTAATACCTTTCATGGTTTAATTTCATTAGGTGCTCATCATGATCTTGGAGGTTGGTGCATTATTATCCCTGTTCTACGGGAAGGCAGTGAGGACCTGAGTGGTTAAGTCTCATGTACCAGGCCACTGTGGTGGCAGAGTCCATTCCGCTAAGCACTCTTGATGACTTAGCTGCTTGTTTGAGAACCACACGGGCCTCTCTGCTCCCCTGAACACTGGGAGATCCATTGACAGGGTTAGTTGGTTTTCTCATTTTCTGTTGCTTTTGAATACAGCAATCGTGTTTTTCCTCAATTGGGCTTTTTTGTTACACTAAAAATTTTTATCGGGAAATTTCCATCCTCACAATGTACCGTATTTCATCAGCAGCATCATGGCCTGTGAAGCTAGCTGTGCAGTATCAGGAAAGCTGTTTGTCAGTAAATCATGGTCTTCATGGTCGGGGAAAATACCTTGTCTTTTAATCTCTTCACTGGCCTCTCCATAACAAGCGCATGTTAAAACTTAAAAATAATATTCCTACCTTTTTTATCATGTGCATAAAGCTGGAGTTTGGGGTGAGGTTGGTTGTTTTCTCTAGTTATGGGGTGTTTCTGTACCCGCTTCAGTCGGGAACTCTTGAGGTATTAGGCTTAGTAAGAGCGCAGTGTCACCTCAGTGGGTGACCCGCGATCCTGTTCCTTCCTCGCTGGCTCTTACTTATTTCGAACAATGGAAGGGATGTGATGCCCGGGAAGCACGCTGGAAAGCAGCAGCCATAGCGCCGACAGCTCACAGTCCCCTGGGACTGACCCCTCTCTCCCCAGCGCGGCCTGTCCGGAGCTGGGAGCTGTCCTGCTGCGTCGGTACGCTTCCCTGGTCTGCCCATAGTCTCAGGACGTGCTACATACAGAGCTGCTGAAAATTCCTACACAGGCCAACCTCTTCCGGCCTAAAGATTCCTATTGATCTTTAGGACCTTAGGAAAGCAATGGATAACGTAAGAGGAAGACCAGAGATCAAATGCTGCATGGCATCTGTGGGCATCGAGGGTCCTGGGGAGCCACTTAGTCATTTCCGTTGCTTGTATCCCTGAAAGCATCATGAATCATCTTTTTCGGTGAAGTGGAACACACACACACACACACACACACACACACACACACACACACACACACACAAATATCAATCCAACCAAAACCACAGTAATATTTAATTTATATATAGACTGAATTTTAAGATATCACCAAGTTCTTTCTTCAGGCAGAGCTGACTTAAACCATCCTAACAGGCAAAACTACATCCAAAAAAGCTTAACTTGAGTAACCAAATCCAGAGATAAGAAGTGACATACTAGTCGTATTTTAAATCAAAATTAAGTTAAGCACACAGCATCTTATATATTAAGTGATTAAGTAACTAATGCAGTGATTCCTCGAAGAGCATGTTGTCCCCTTCTGGACTGTTCCCTACCTATGTTTCTTGATTTTTGGAGCCTTTCCTAGCAAAGCAGATGTGTTCTGAGAATTTTATATATGAAATATGATTTCTATGTTTTTGAACTTTACTTAACCACAAACACCCATCACAGACAGCTTATTTTCTCTCTTGGAGAAGTGGGATAACATATCCTCAGTGGAGAAAGATATTCATGTTTTATATGGGTCTTTTAACATAACTCTTGGATAGATGTTTAATTCTAATAAAGTGATACAGCAGTTAATAAATCCTTTGGGACCAAATATATTTCATTACTTAACTTTTTAAAACTATATTAAACATACATACACATCTTCTTTAAGTCTTTCAAAACAGAACTTCTAGTACTTATATTTAAATGATAAAAATCCTCAAATTTCCCTCATATGTTAATTTGAGTTGTAGAGGTGAAAAGTATGACCAAAAAGAAAGTCTGATTCTGAAATTAGAAGGATGTTATACATTATGAAGGGATAGTAAGTTGGAAAGGTTTTAGAAGAAAAGAATTCTGGTGACCCTTTCTCAGCGCCCCCCCACTTTACTGCAAGCCTGCAGAGAGTTTGCGGGGATCTATTTCTTCCTTCCTGTCAACTGTCTTGAACATCTCTGCCTTGGAGCAAGGACTCGATGACTGGCTTTGGAAGTGCCATCGGGTGTGGGGTGGAGTGAATCCAGTCTCCCCATCTGTGCCTTGAGTGTTCAGGAAGTGGGGACCTTACGATATTGTACACAGCTTGTATTCATAGGTAATAAATATGAGCTGGCAATCATTGCAAAGATCTTTTTTCCCCCCTATATGTATTTCGACTGATGTTTCCCAGTTTTTTGAAAGAATCATTATAAGTCACCTTTGCTATAATCAGATGACCCTATTTGTATGGGCCAAGCTATCTATATGGTCCCATTAGTCCATGTTTTTAATACATGTGCTAATATTGCACATTTTGAACTACTGTGGTTTTATAATAATCATAGATATGGTAGTGTTAGTCCTCCAAATTTTGTTATTCTTCAAGGTTATCTTGAATATATTTGTGTTTTTCACATTTCCTTGTGATTGTAGAATAAGCTTGATTTTTGGTTGGAATCTCATGAAATCTATATGTAAATTTGGGGGATGATTTATAAATTTCCATTAAAGATAATTTAATTTCTCTCAGTAACATTCCTTAGTTTGCTTTGTAGAGTTATTGCACATTTTCTGTTAAATTTATTCCTGGGTATATGAAGTTTTGGTGTTATTTTAATTGACATAATTTTAAATTTCAATCTCTCTTTCTTAGTAATACAATTGAGTTCCACCTATTGATCCTTTATCCAGTGTCTTTGTTAATTTAATTTTTAATTCATTATTCATTTATTCATCAATTCATTTACTATTCATTATAATATTGGCTATCAATACCAGTGATATTTCTTTCTTTCCAATTCTCTTGCCTTTAGTACATTTTCCTATCTTGTTGCATTGGTGAGGAACTATAACTCAAGATGGAATGAAGTACGCTCGCTGACATCTTCATTTTCCCAATGTTGTTGGAAAAGCTTTTGATATTCCATCATTCAGTATGATGTTTGTCAGTTATTGTTTTTATATGTTGATATATAAGGGAACTTCATTTTTATTCCTCTAGAATTCAAGAAAAGAAGAAAATATGTTAACTTCTATCAAATACATTTTCTTTAGCTTCCAGACATTTAATTTTCTCCTTTATTTTGTTGACATATAATGAATTACACTGAATGATTTTCAAATGTTAAACTCATCTTAAATTTCCAATATAAATCCCACTTAGTTATGTGTTATTCTTTTTACATATCACTAGATTATATTTGTTTATATTTCTTATATCCTTTTGCATCTATTCTTATAGAATAAAATAGTTTGTAGTTTTCTTTTTCTATAATGTCTTTGTCAGGTATTTGCCTCATAAAATGTGTTAGGATGTGCTCTCCTTTTTGGAACTCTCTGGAAGAGTTTGTGAAAGATTGGTGCTATTTTTTCCTTAAAGCATTTGAAAGAATTCACTAATCTATGCATCTGAGACATCTTTATTTTCCCAATGTCACGGGCAAAGCTTTTGATAGTCCACCATTAAGTATGATATTTTTAAGAATAATGTTTGTGGGAAGAATTGTGAATAAAAAATGAAATACAATGAGCATAATAAAATAGCAATATAGATAAATGCAAAACATTAATGATTTAGAAAGGGTAACCAAGAGTTGGTTCTTTGGAAAAGTCAATTCAGTAAACAAGTTTGATTAAGACAAGGGAGAGAATACACTAATAAACAATATTGTAATTGACAAAGGTGGAATAATAGAGAGGAAATTAAAATACATAAAATAATACTAATGTATAAACTTATGCTAATAGATTGGAAATTTGGATGTAATGAGTGATATTCTCTGAAAACACAAATTAGAACACCAACTTAATAGTATAGAAAATCTAATTACTAGCAATAGTAGAGGCAATAGAAAAATGTGTCAAAGAATTAGGTCCTTACATCATTTCACCCTGAAGTCACCAAGGTGACTTATTATTATTATCTGTGTTATTTTTTTTATGTGAGTTTTTCAGAACTTCAGGGAACGTATAATACTGAGGCAATGTAATTTGTTCCAGAGTCTGGAAAGAAAAGGAAAGCTTCTAATTCACTTCTCAAGGCTATCTTAGTCCTAATTCCAAAATTTGCAATGGTTAAAATTGACTATTGGTTTCAAGTATACTACACACTGTCAACATAGGAAGATGTTACAGAATCACTGGCTATATTCTCCATGCTGTGCTACTATCACTGTGACAAACTTATATTATGTTGGGAATTTTTGTGTTCTTTTATCCCTCTTACCCTCCCCACCAACCCCAACCCCTCCCACATGGTAACCACCAGTCCCTTCTCAGTGTCTGTGAGTCTACTGCTGTTCTGTTCTTTTTGTTTGTTTTGTTTTTATATTCCATAGATAAGAGAAATCATATGGCATTTGTCTTCTCCACCTGGCTTATTTCACTGAGCATAATACCCTCTAGGTCCATGTTGTCATAAATGGCAGGATTTCTTTACTTTTTCATGGCTGAATAATATTCCATTGTGTATATGTACCACATCTTCTGTATGTAATCATCTATTGATGGCACTTTGGTTGCTTCCATATCTTGGCTATTGTAAATAATGTGGCAATAAAAATAGGGATTCATATATATTTTCAAATTGAGAATTTTGTTTTCTTTAGGTAAATTCCAGAAGTGGAATTACTGGGTCAAATGGTATTTCTATTTTTAGTTTTTTGAGGAACCTCCATATTGCTTTCCACAATGGCCGAACTAATTTACATTCTCACCAACAGTGTCTGAGGGCTCCCCTTTTTCCACATCCTTATCAACACTTACTATTTCTTGTCTTTTGGATAGTGGCCATTCTGACTGGTATGAGGTGGTAATTTATTATGGTTTTGATTTGCATTTCCCTGATGATTAGTGATGTGGAGAATCTTTTCATGTGCCTGTTGGCCATTTGAATTTCTTCTTGGAAGAACTGTCTGTTCAGATCCTCTGCCCATTTCTTAAATCAGAAATCAGGTTATTATTTGTTTTTTTTGGTGTTGAGGTGTATGAGTTCTTTATATATTTTGGATGTTAATTCCTCATTGGATAAATCATTTATGAATATATTTTCCCATCCTGTAGGATGTCTTTTTGTTTTACTGATGGTGTCCTTTGCTGTACAGAAGCCTTTTTGTTTGATGTAGTTCCACTTGTTCATTTTTACTTTTGTTTCCCTTGCCTAAAGAGATGTGTCCAGGAAACAATTGCTCATGCTTATGTTCAAGAGATTTTGCATATGTTTTCTCCTATGAGTTTTATGGTACCTGCTTGTACTTATTTTTGTTGTTTTTAGTTTGAAATCACAGTCCATCTTTAGAATCTCTCTGATATAGAAATGATCATCTCCATTGTCCTGTTTTTATTTTAATACTTATTTGGCAAAGCCAAAGCCATGTTAACTCCATCTCTCTGCCTCAGTTGCACTTCTCTGGCTGAACTCAGAAAAGCACAGAACCATACTGACCGACCTCACTTCAAATGTACCCCTGATGCTGCCGTGTTTTCCTCGCGCATTCACTCTCTCATTCTGCTGGGTGGCTGTTCTGTGCCTCTCCTCTGTTTTTACACTTCTGACACCTCTCTCCCACCCTCACTTAGCAGGTCCCCTTGTGTCCTAAAATCAGAGGAGAGCTTGCACAAGCTCCTGCCGCTGTTCCTGCCGATCCACCTGCGCTTTGTGGTATGTTTCCTGCTATTCTGCCCATTCTGCTCTCCTCGCTCCCCACATGGGCTTCAGTGATATTCCCTGAGCTTCCCAGGCAGGTTGTTGCCTCGGGTCTGCACTGTCCCAGAGTTGCCCCAGATGTCACTTTTTCAGTGAGGCTTTCCCTGCATATCTGTTTTAAACATCACCTTAGTGATCTTAATTTTCTCTTCTTCCTGATGTGTACTTTTTGAACTTTTGGTAATTTTAACCTATTATTTTATTTCAGAAAAATTACACGCATATAAAACCAAGTTGTCTAATCTTTCACCCATAACCATATTCTGCTTGGACTTGCTAGGATGGAGGAATAGTTAGCTTGGAGTCCATAAATGGACTTTGTGAATCCAGGAACACCTTAAGCCAAATTTTCTACACCCTTGTGTGTATGATTTTCAGGTCATCAGAGCCCCCATCCCCCAGGGGTTCTTCCTCTACTGTATGATGTGCGCTCTGCATCCATGCTTGATAAAATAGGGAAGGCTTATCTTTGAGGCCACCACTTCTTTGAACTTTTTCACACCAGTCTCTCTAATTTCTACCTGCTTTGTCTCAGGCACAACCAGGTGAGTTCCGGTCAGGAGAGGAGCTGGCATTAGGTAGTACCACCCTCTGTTCAGTGGCTTATTCAGCCTGATCGTCATGGCACCTTGTGCTGTGGGACACCCACTCACTGTTAATGCTTTATCATATTGTTCCCACTCCATCCTTGCATCAGACCTTTCTCAATCTGACATTTTAGCAATACCTACAATGCCACTAAATCTTCCCTCCAGGATCATAGCTCAAAGTGTTTCTCAGCATTCATGTGTCTTGCTGGCCTTATCATTAATAGTAATAATTGCCTCCATTTCATGACTGGCACTTTTCCCTTTCATTTTATTGTAAACTCAGTTATACAGGTAACAGGGTGGAGGGGTTGTTGTTCAGGCCACCCTGTGGATGCCAGGGCCTCAATCATGAATTCATTCCATTAGCTACTGATCTTCCCCTTGGTGATACAATCTTGGCTCCTGGATTTATTATTCACAAAGAAGCATTGTTATCCCCACCAATGTGGCTACATTCTCCAAGATTTTTATAAGAGTATTGAAATGGCTAAACTTAATTTTTGTTTATGATGTGTTTATTTTCGAGGGTCTCTGAGCTTCAGTGTTATTTGGCCTTGTTTGTTGTCATATTTTCTGTGCCCACAGAAAATATTTTCTATAATAAATGAACTAATAACTTGCCTTTTAAAGCCTCTTCCCCATATACTTAAATATAAGGAAGGTGTTTGTTTTCTAAAAATGAAATGATTGGTCGGATGTCATGAATGGCTGGTCTTTGGACGTGTTCAAACAACTGAATGAGCACTTGATGGGAATGTCGTAGATTCTAAGCATTGTTATTGGGGTAGCTTCTCATTAAAATATATATATATTTTGTCTGAGATTCATGCTTGTTTAGGTTGAAGCCTGTTCTGA
Source organism: Manis pentadactyla (assembly GCF_030020395.1). Lineage (NCBI taxonomy): Eukaryota > Metazoa > Chordata > Mammalia > Pholidota > Manidae > Manis > Manis pentadactyla. Next base: position 90,113,244 of record NC_080032.1, on the reverse strand, counting down.
AACTTTGGTGGCTTAACTAAAATGCATAAATGTGTCATAGGAAATATAAATCATAAGCATGGTGTGTATGGAGTGATTTCTCTCTGCCAGGAGGAATGTAAGTACTTGTATCTATTTGGTTTAATTCCTGAAACAATCCTATAAGGCTACAGCTCATTGTCCCTGTTTGATAGGGAGGAAGCTGAGGCCTAGAGAAGATTCTTCACTTGCCCATTGTTGCAGTTAGTCACTGTGGAGACAGGTTAAGACTTGAGGCTCTTGAATTACTGCATTATTCTGTCTTGCCTTGATGGCTGAATACCATCAGAAGCAAGCAAACTAACAAAAGTGGAATCGATCCGGTTCTACTGAGGGTTGCCAGAAATACGCTTTTTCCCCACTCGCCCATCCCACTCAGGGGTGGAGGGAGTCATGGAAGTGGCAGGGGGGACAGCCAGTGTCTGTAGCGAATAAGCAGCGTGGCCTCGCTCACGGTATCCTGCCCCCCCCCCCCCGCATTGGACTTTCTTACCTTGTGCTTGTGCCGGAGCCCCTTACTACCTGGGCTGGCAGCTCGTCTCTGCAGGAGGGATTGATCTCCTGTTCTGCCTGTACCTTCTGTCTCCTGGTCTTTGTAGTCTTTCACTTAAAAAAAAAGTATTCAAATTGCTTGTCATTCACAGAATTGCTGTAAGAGGTGGAGTGTGTAAGTGATGCCTGGTTGGGATCATTGACGACACTAATAGTTACTGTTTACTGAGGGCCGCTCTGCTTCAGACGCCGTGTTTCATGAGGGTCATCCTGTGAACCCTCATTCTGCAGAGGAGGAAGATGGCAGGGGGCACGGGCTGGTTTCCAGGTCCGAGGCCGGTGCCGGCCACCCCCTTGCAGCTGTCGTCCCGGGAGCCATACCAACGGCGTTTTGGGCGCTGAAGCGCGTGAAGCTTTCCTTCAGGTGATCGGCTCACAACTGTCTTGTGCCTTAATGTACAGATGGTCACCAACTTATGGTGGTTTGAGTTATGATTTTTCAGCCTTGCAGTGGTGAGAAAGTGCTACGCATTCGGTAGAAACCGTGCTTTGAGCTCTGAGTCGTGATCCTCCCTGGGCCGGTGACGTGTGATCAGACCCCTCCCTCGGGTCGCTGGGCGGGGGTGGCCCCGTGGCTCCCAGGCAGCCAGGCCACCACGAGGGCCCACGGCCGAGGCACCCCCAGCCTTTCTGCACCCACAGAACCGTCCTCATTTTCACTGTCAGCCCAGGATTCAATGCATTACATGAGGTATTCAGCACTTTATTATTAAACAGGCTGCGCGTGAGACGGCTGTGCCCACTCAGGTGAGCGTTCTGAGCACATGTGAGCTGGGCCGGGCTGAGCTGCGATGTTCCTTAGCTGAGGTGTATTAAATGCGTTTTTGACTTAACCATATTTTTTATTTACAGTGGGTTTGTTGGGGTGTAACCTGCTGTAAGTCAAGGAAAATCTATAGAGGTGATCGGATTGTTCTTCATTTAGGGTTAGTTTTTTATTTCCGGCCCCTGAGAAATGCTCATCTCATGTTGTGTGTGACCTTTTTGTCAGATGCGACGTGACCTTATTTTTATCCTTTGACCCTGAGTCGAGTCACCAAGGAGGTTGTCAAAATGAATGAGATTCTGTCACTGTCGCCTATTTCTCTGAAGCCTGATCTTAAATTCGTTTATATTTCTGCCAATGCAAAGAATTTTTGAATACCAAGGGCATAAATCATTAGAAGTGGTGAGTTTTTATTTTTGATTTCAGTTACCTCTCAAAATAAGGAATAACAAATCTTGGACACATGATATTTGAAAGTATGACAAATTATCTTCATAGGATTTAAAATGTGATTTTTAATTTAAGGTAGAAATGCTCATTAAAGATCAAAAGGGAAAATAAAGGACAATAAAAGGTTAAAAATCACTCATAGTTCTATCACTTAAATAGTCACTTTAAAAAATGTTTCAAAAACCTTTTTTATTCTGCTTATACATTTTCCCCATGGTCACATTGTAATGTGCTGTTGGTGTTCCCAGTTGTAAGGTGGCTTTGGAGGTGGTTGGTGGGAGGGAAGCTTACAGAACTGAGGGGGCAGTGGGGCACCAGGGCTTGGAACAGCTCCTAACCGAGGTGCCCGCGAGCAGTAAGCGAGATGCAGCATCCTGTCCAGTGCTGCCCAGGGTGCAGTGGCCGCCCTGGCACGATACCGGTCCCCCTCTCTCCCTCCCCTCCTTGCTGTGCCCATCAGGATTCCCAGGACTACCCAGCGGGCCTCCCCCGACACCATCAGCTGTGCTTTGTTGCTGCCCAGATGGGGTGGAAGGGCTGGCTCTGCGGCGCGTGGTCCCTGGTGATGCCTTTGCTGGGGGCAGGGGCTCCTGACCGGACAGCAGGACCAGACGTCTTGTGTCTCTACTTCACCTTCTCTTCTGCCACCTTAGTGGGGGTGCTGGGGACCTCATTTCTACCTCAAAGTGGAAATCTAGGCTCCCCACTCAGTCTTTGCTGGTATGGTTAGGAACGGGGACATAGGTTTTTTGTGTTTATTTGCTAAACGTTGGTGTCTTGCTAGGCGTCCCCCTCCTGGTTCTGCGGTTAGAGAGAGAGTAAGTTTCTCTTGGGACTCTATTTGTCTCTCTGTGTCGGCATTTCCACGCTGCTGGCCCCTTCAGCTCCGAGTCTGGGATGCATGAAGCAGGAGGGCCTCAGGAAACGCCCACTGTGTTGTTCTTTGGGGTCCTCGCTGATTGTCTTTCTCCGCTGCGTCTTTCAGACTCTTCGTATGTTTGTTTTATTGTATAATGTCTAGTCGTACTTGGTGGGAGGAACAGGGGAAGCATGTCGACTCCCTCTTTCTGGAGACAGGGTCATGTCGGTAATGTTCTAACGTCGCCTTCCGCGGCCCCGCGCGGCTCTTCTCCGTGCAGGTACCTGGAGCTGGAGAGCAGCGGCCACCGGAACGAGGTCCGGCTGCACTACCGCTCGGGCCGCCGGCACCCGCACACAGAGGTGTTCCCGTACATCCTGGCGGATGGCAGGTGGCACAGGCTCTCCTTAGCCATCAGCGCCTCCCATCTGATTCTGCACGTCGACTGCAATAAGTAGGCGAAATGTTCTCAGTTCCGGGAATGGGGGTTCTGAGCCGTGACTGTCGTGCCCCGCATGACTTACCCGACGCCTCTCTTTGGCAGGGTATATGAAAGAGTGGTAGAAAAGCCCTCCACAGACCTGCCTGTAGGCACGACATTTTGGCTCGGGCAGAGAAATAGCGCACATGGCTATTTTAAGGTATGTTTTGGCTAAAGTCTGAGTGTAAACTATAAATAATAAATGCTCTCTCATGAGTGTGGAAAAGTACCTTTTTCTTTTTATGTAGTGAAATAAAATGATTTGTATAGTTTTTTTTTCTGTTTATGTCTATTTATTGTTTTTTTAGGCTTGTGTCTTACTAGCCGACCAACATTATTTTCTCCTTTTTCCTAAACGGGCTTGATTGTCAGATGTTGCTGAGATGGTCACAAAGCTGCCCCCATGGCAGTTAGCATATCGTTCTTACCGTCAGAACCTAATATGTTTATATACCAGTAAACTCTCTGCCACTGAACAACCTTTGATGATACTTGTACAGGGATTTAGTAAGAGAGGATGGAACACTTTTCAATATTCATGATTCAGAGTCTCCTTGCACTCCAGAAAGGGAGAAAGGAGCACGGGTACAGGCACAGGCCCCTCAGAACTAGGAAGCAGTCATCATTTATATCTTTTTCTTTAGTGTCTATTTAGGGACATACTCCATACAACTGCATCACTGTAGAGGATCTGAAAGACATCCCATTTAACTTTCTTCATTTGAAGGATGAAGGAATAAAGTCCAGAAAACCATCTGCCTGCAAGCCTGTACTGAGTCACTTTCCCCAGTGATCACGACAGTGCCTGTAACACAGAACTGGCTCATGGATGGTTATTAAATAAAAGGAGGCAGGTGGTGTGTCTAGCTCATGATTTCTCAGTTGTGTTCTGGGCAAGGTTTGTAATCCTAGGAAGGTGTTTTTAAAACTTACATTTTAACTGTCTTACCTGGGACCCAGGTACTTTGACTGTCGTTCCAGTGGATCCTCACCTTGCTGCCCTGAGGCAGGGTCTTGCATATGCACAGACCTCTCCGAGAGGTTAGGGACTAGCCCAGAGCCAGTTGTGGGGAACTGAGCCCATGCTTGTAAATCCTGAAAAAACCCGTGCTCTTTTCCCACATAGTGGGTGGCACATCTGTGCTGTGGGTGTTGAACCTGTCCTCAGTTTAATCACGGCAGTCTTTCCTGTGGAGCCCAGATGTGACTTCAGAATCTGTCTCACACATTAGTTATGTGTGCTCCTTGATGGGTCATAATTTTTGTGAGTTGTGCAGGGCACAAACTATATGGCTATGTGGCAGCCTCATTTTCATGTAGCAAAGGGATAGGAGTTTGGATAGCAGTTGCGCCCTTAACCCAAACCCCAAGCACACCACAGACCCGGCAGTTGCCGCGTGGTACGCTGGGATGTCACACCGCACACTGCAGACCACACACGCAGAAGCTGTAGGCTAGTGTTGGGCTGGTGCATCTCTGAAGGTACATTCAAAATTGTCTTGATAGTATTGTATGTTGGTACTGTCACCCTGCCATTAGACATTCTGTTTGCATTTCTCAAAGGGATAAAGTGAAATATTAATGTAATAAAATATATAAAGTTGATGAAGGAAGAGAGGGGGATGGCAGATCAAAGGACAGCTGGAGTGTGTCTGAGGTGGTCATTTCTGAGCTACCATTTGGCCTTTGCTTTAAGAGCCCCGTAAGCTGCAAGCTAATTATGCCTTAGTAACTAAGGATGCATGTAAATTTTGCCTACCAGCATGTGATGTGGCCCTCTGTGTAAAATGGCTCATTTACAGCCGGCATTTTAAAAGTTCTGTGCTGAACTTGCTGTGCTCCTAAGGACTTGTCATGAAGTCTTGCTGCAGCTGTCTTACAAATCTATTGTCCTTTTTAAGTCTTGAAATTAGTTTTAAAAGGGCCAATGTGAAAATGAGAAATGCTCAAATTAGCATCTTTCTATCCTTTTTCCCTGTATCCATTTCCATTCAGTTTTTCTATCCTTTTTTTGTTTTTGATGGTTGTAGCTAATTTCAAATTGGTATCAGTTCCACTGTTGCTGAAACCAGAAGTGATTTTCAGGTTGATTTTTATAAAGATCATTTTCAAGCCTCTTTTCAGTGGCTAACTAAAAATAACTTCTCAAAACAGCATGACTATTGCCTCTTAATTATATCTTGACATTTAATCTTAAGGCTTTAAAAATATCACCAATAGTGGAGTATATGGGGGATCATCTATTGTGCTGGAAGTATTTCCTCTCCTTTGGTTTGAGATAGAAGGAATGCTCTCAAAATGGTTTTATTCAGGGAGTCTGGTGAGTCTATCCTATAATGTTTTCCTTCATAATCTGAACTGTTGAACACAGTTTGGGTATGAAATTATGGGAGTAATACGTCTTTACAATTTTTTTTCACCCACAGGGTATAATGCAAGATGTGCAATTACTTGTCATGCCTCAAGGATTCATCGCTCAGTGCCCAGACCTCAATCGCAGTAAGTCTGTCGGCTCTTTCCTCTATATGGTGAAAAGTGTGCTTCTTGCCTCATTTTGTCCAGAGTGTCAGTTCGAAATTGAAGTTTCCATACCTTAGTTGTCAGCATAGACTTAACCAGACTGAGACCCTCATAAATACAACTTGACCGATGTAATGTTTATCATTCCAGCCTGTCCAACGTGCAATGACTTCCATGGACTTGTGCAGAAAATCATGGAGCTGCAGGACATTTTAGCCAAAACATCTGCCAAGGTAAAACCTGCTTAACAGTGTCCGGGAGCTCAAAAACCCTGGAGGTTCCTTATAGTTCCTTTTGTAACCACAAGTGTTCCCCTTTGAGACTTATTATCCTATCTGTTTGCTCAGATTCAATCTAAATCTCTGCTCGAGGGAAGTGCTCATAAATATTCAAACCTGGCCATTTGTATGCCAGATGGATCAGTAAATCAGGAATGAGGCTGGTTACCTGGTTTTTACACTGCTTATTACAGCAGAATTTATTGTTTTGTTTAGTTTTTTATTATTATTTAATTTTACTTAGTTCTTTTTCACAAGGGAGGAGGCAAGAGGACATTGTAAAGAATGTGGCCACTAGACTTATGTCAAGGAAATGGTGCCACAAATGCCTTCTGCCACTGTCACATTTGTAGGGTTATTCACTGTTTTGAGCATGTGTCTAGTTTACCCACAATTTCACTGGACTGTTTTCATCCTGCATAGGAGTCTTTGATCACCTACAAGTTGTGTTGTATATCAGCGATTGTTTCTCTGACACAATATAAATTCTAGAATTTGTGTTTTCACTTGTGCAAACCTGTTCATGTCATTAAATGGTTTTAAAACTGGGAAGTGCTTCTGTACCTTGTGGGAGACCCCATGTCAACTTAACCTTCATTTGTATTTTATAAATTACATTTTTTTTTTCCCAACAGTAGGGAGCAAGTTCACCACACAAAGAGGAGGGGGAAATGTCCCCTTTCTTTTTGGTTGAAGGCTTACATATCTCTCTGACAAGTAGTTGTACACCTCGCAAAGCTCAGATACTTCCTGGGGTGTTTAGAACGGTGAGCAGTGTGAACCCCTCCTCTGTGTCCTAGCTGTCCCGGGCCGAACAGCGGATGAACAGACTGGATCAGTGCTACTGTGAAAGGACCTGCACCAGGAAGGGGGCCACCTACCGAGAATTCGAGTCCTGGACAGATGGCTGCAAGAACTGCACGTGTGCGGTACGGCCCCTGCTGCCTCTGCACTAAGGGCGCTCAGACGCCCCCCTCTTTAAGCATGTATTAAAGTAGTATGATCATGAAAATTTCAAGACCCATTTCTTAAGACACAACACTACAGTGCCAGCAAAACGGTCGAATCTAAAGAACTGTGTGTTGCATTATTAAAGACACTTTCCAGCCTATAAAGATGATTATGGTTCAGGAATGCTGTGGAGTTTAAGTGGACTGGTACACACTTGAAGTTAGTGATTTAAATGGGGTTACGAAGGCGATTCCCAAAGGGCTCTATCCTGTTACACTGAACACTTCCAGGGATTTTCCCATAAGGTTGTTATTAATGCATTTCAATACAACTTAATTTTATGCAGCAAGAAATACTGTGACCAGATTGGCTCATATAAACAGATAATGCAGTTTAAATAAATAAGAGAATCTTTACCAGTTTATTAATATAGTAGAATACAAGCTATGGAGTTTAAATAAATATGTAGAGTATTTAGTGCATAATTACTTCAAGAACATATTCCTTCATAAGGAGTTCAAAACTAGTTTGGTTTTGAACATTTAAATTCCACATGAATTCTGTTAAAACTCATTTATTGGAAATAAGTCAGAGGTCCATGTGAATTAGACTTGAAGAAGAAATTCCCAAATTCATCAAGTTAATTCAAAAGCAGATTCTCACGTGTGTGAAAAGGCAAAGGGCTCTGGAATAATCACGCGTGTGCACTCGCATGTGTGCATTGTATGATTTCTACAGGAACAGATTATGTTCCTTGTGAAATTGTAGCACTTTGCAAATATAGTCCAGGCTTCCCAACTTGTTACATAGGGGCCAGGAGTTGAACTGAGTGAAAGACGAGCTGTGGTATAGTGAGGTCAGTGAGGCAACTGGAAGAGCAGCTGGCGACTGGGTGCCCTGGGCGCCGTCAGGAGGCAGTTCCCTGCTGTCCAATTTGCAGGTTAGTGGGGATTGCCATCCCCACCTTGTGGAGGTGGCCTGTCCCGGCCTAAATATCTGGGGAAGGTGCTGAGTCTTGACACTGGCCTCCAGGATGCCAGCAGCTGTTCCAGAATCTCCTGGTCTCTGGGCACTCATTTTGGGAGCAACCTGGGGAGACACGAGTGCCCTCAGCCTGCTGTTCCCTCAGTGGACGCCCGGCCCTCCCCCCAGGATGGGAGAAGTCTAGCTCACTGGGGATCCATCGCTGGTCAGAAGACAGGAGCCAGTCACCAGTTGTGTTATGGCCCCATTTTTGTTACTGTGGTCTCTGCATTACAGGCTTTACTGAATAGTAACCAAAGGTAATAGTGGTATTTGTGACATTTTATGTGACGAGGTTGAAACTCAAGGAACAGATTAAAAATCCTTGAAGACTCTCACACTGCACCTAGGTAACTGTCTAAATACCCCTTTCTTCTCAGAATGGAACCATCCAGTGCGAACCCCTGGTCTGCCTGATGCCCGCATGTCCCCCGAGGTCGGCCCTCGCCTACGTTCATGGCCAGTGCTGTAAAGAATGCAAACGTGAGTGCGACTTATGACGAACGCTTTCTTTCTGGCAAAAGTAAAGCTTTGTATTAATAACCGTTCACCTATCGTTGGTTTAATCTGGGCAAATGAAGTAGCCTTTAGAAATGATGGAAATGTGAAAAATACCTTCTGTATTTATCCATTTAGAAATGGTACACTTGTATTTTAGCAGGAGGCAGTGTTTTCTTGGAGGAATCTATTCTGTGTAATAACTTTAGTGGGAAAATACGTGAGACTTTGTGGAAGGCATTTCTCTCATATTGATACAAATTCCTCCAAAATACGTTAAAAATGCTGCCCAGGCAGCCAGTGACCATGGAAATCCTGGCACAGTCTGTCTTCACCAGCGAATGCACACCAGCCCTGTTGTCCCAAACTGCGTGAGCCCGACTGTGCACCCAGCCGGCCGTTGGGGATGGTGCGGGCCCGTGGGTCACACAGGCCAAGGCCAGGGAACGCTGCCGCTGTGCTACTGGACAGCGCTGCCCTTCAGTCCTTAAGAGGGCGTTCAAAATACAGCTATTTTTGTACAAAGGAGTAATAACACGAAAACTGGTGGTAAAGTGTGCAGCGCACAGACAGCGAGGTAATTGCGGTGCAAGCGTGCGTGTGCCCGAGGACCTGGGGAGGGGAGTGGGCGCGGGTGCGGGCTGCGTTTCCGGGGCATTTAGGTGCACCTGCTGCTCCGTCGCTTCCCGGCTCCCTATCGTATTGGACAAATCATTGAATTAGGTATTTTTCCAATTGTGTAGGTATGTGTGAAAAAATGGCCAAGATAAGTCCATTTGTACATATAAGAGGTATTTTCACTAAAGACAAATCAGCTAAGTTTTATTGGAGAGTTCATCAAGATAATCCTATAGGCTTCCCAAACACTCTCAGTAATTTTGTATTGTTTTCTTCATAAACTAGAAATGACATTTGGCCTCTTAACTTTTTAAATATTATAAAAACTGTTAAGTGTCAAATCAGTGAAAAAAAATACTGAACTGGCAAGATATTAATAAGCAGGAATAACTAATAGTACAGCCTTAAAATATTTACTGTTCATTAGTCAGCTGGTGGCATAGCTGGGCCTCCAGGAAAAGGCCGCGCAGCACCACGGGTCAGACGACGTCCCGAGGGTTCAGCCACCATGCTTCCCACTCCACAGTCCGGCGGGGTGTGAGTTGTTTGACACAATCATTATTCCTTCCTAACTGTAGTACAGCATCTTAAATAATGCATACATACAGTAAATGTTCAATCCATTCAAAATGATATAGAATAAAACATAAAGAGCTCCCTTCTTCTCCCAGAAGCACCTGGACCTGTGTCCTCCCAGAAGATTTTCAGTGGGTCTGCAAACATCGTAGGCTTTTCACACAGTAAATTAGATCATAAGTTTCTAGGACTTTTATCCTGGCAGTGTTTCTGGGTCAGCTCTCTCCCAGGCGCAGCTGTGTCGCCACAGCGTTTCTTCTTCCCTCTCAAAGGCCGTGTTGGTTGCTTCCAATCTATGCAGTTCTCCGGAAAAGCAGCGTTGAGGCTGTGTTTCGTGCGTCCTCATGGGGCAACGTTTTATGGCTTTGTGGGGAGAATTGCTGATGGTGGTGGAACTGCTGGGTCAAAGACGATGTCACTTAGATGTTGCCACATCACCCTACAGAGAGCTGCTTTGGGGTGCTTTTCCCCTTTAGTGAGGAGCACCAGGGGGCAGTACTGGGGGAAACCAACACTTTCCTGTTTCACGAGGTCTTTGAAAAGGGCATCAGGGGGCTTTTGTCCCAAGGAAGTTTTAGGAATATCAGTTCATGGGAGATCCTTTAATGGGAGAGATCCTGCAGAAACCTGGACTCTGTTGTTTACCACAAACAATTGTCTATTGAGTTCATAGGGAATTATTGTTCAAATTAATTGCTGTTCTGCATCTTCAGTAAATTCCATAGATGGCATAAGACTATATTTAATTTTTTTTGAAGTGGAAGTGGTTTTTCAGAAAACATAACATGGCATACTGCCCTTGGATTCTTGGCATTACGCTCTGCCTATTAAATCATGTTTTACTTTAGAATAATAGTACTCAGCCTCTAGTTCTTCACTCTGAATTGTAATTTCATTATTAAGATTCTTGAATAAATGTGTTTTGTGGATTTTATTATTTTTCATGCTCCATTACATTTTCTCAAAAGAATTTCTCTGCCTGTCCAATGACATTGCCTAAGTGGCCTAAAACTCACCAGAAGACAGCTTTATGCAGATCTGTCTGTAATAATAATTAAATCAAACTGTCTAGCACAATTCTAGGAGACTAAAAGCGGCACTCCTGAGGTGATCAGAAGGCTGGTCGTCCTTAGTAGTGTAAGGCTTTGAAACGATGAGAGAATTTCAGATTTATACCAAAGCAGAAGAGCTAACCCGAGATCATGTGAGACTCAAAAGAGAAGAAACATGCTTGCTTATCTTAGGCAGAAAATGCAGCTTCTTATCTATAGTGTTGTAGCTAATTGTTTTAACAATGAGCTTATTTTCTTCTCAATCGAGATCACGCGAAATGGCATTTTGAAATCAGAATAGGCAGAAATAAGATCTCTGCAATTTAAAGCATCTCAGAAGTTGATGTTGGCAATTATGTAGAGAGTAGTGGCTGGAAGACCATGTTGGTAAGAAAGGCAGACAGACACCATTTTCGTGTCCCTGGAAGAATAAAGGCCCAGCACCCACCATCCCCAGCGAGCAGCTCACTGCCTCACCCCCTCCCCAGCCACCCCATGCCTTGAATGCTGTACGCGACTGTGTTCTCTGGTGTGTATTTACAGACTGTATAGAATTGGCACAGACTGAAAATGAGATGGAGAAAACAATGATACAGGACTAAAGTGTGAGGAGGGCTCAGAAAGGAATTCCTTAGAGATGGCTGTGAGAGACTGCAATTCAGGCACATTTCCTTTTATGCAAAAGCTGGCCCCATCTCACAACTAAGGGTCAAAAATACATATGAAATCTAACTAACTATAACAAATACACATGACATTGCTCTAAGAAATCCTTCCCGGAGTTGGTGGTGGTAAGACGGGAGCTGCACCCAGCTGGGGAGCATGAAGCCCGTAGAATGTCTGCGCGTCCCGGCGGCACTGTGCTCCGGGGCACCCGCACCACACCCCAGGGCCCTGGCCTGGATCCTGCTGCTCGGTGGCAGCTGGTCCTGGTCACACCTTGTCACCCAGCTGCTGACATGTTGCCCCTACTTGGGCACTGGCTGCCCGCTCTCTAGGGTTGGGGTTTAAGCCACACGGTCACCCCAGGGTTTTTTAGGATTGGAGGTTCAGATTTGGGGTTTCTTGTCTGTTTCATGCTTTAGTTACATTGTTAATTTAGAATAATCATGGGCTTGCTGATTTAAGAATGGTCTTCCCTGTAGATATTATTTCAAATTGTAAAGACATGTCTTAAAAATACTTGTGTAACAAATTCAGCAACTCAGAAAATAATTTTAAGTCCACATAGCATAATAGATAACATACAGATATAACATGAGCTACTTTAGCAGTTGGCAGGTGGCACCAATGGTCCATGACATACACTTGTCATGTTACTGAGACCTGAATTTTTGTCCAACGGGCTTAGCTCTGTGCTTCTTAAATTTTAGTGGGAAAATGAATCACCTGGGGATTCTGTTAAACATGAAAATTATGATTCAGTGGCTCTGAAGTGAGGCTGTAGAGTTTGCATTCCCGACCGGCTCCTGGGTGACGCCGGCGTTCCTGGTAGGCAGGCCCTTTAGTTAGCAAAGACCGAGCTGGAGGTGTGGGTCCCCTCTGCCAGTCCTAACAGGGCTCTGCTGTTCTCCCGTGGATCTCAAGTGTGCAGTGGGTCCAGAGGATGTGTCTTAGGGTTTATGTTTTAAGCTGACATTTATTAAGTATTTTCTGAGTACGAGAACTTAATAGGGATCATGTCTCTTGCTTGTCATGATGACTTGGGATTTGCAGACAAGGACACCGGAGCTTGGGGATGGCTCCTCTGCTTGAGAGGACCTGGTTGGTAAGAGGGCAGCAACCCAGTTAGGAGGCAGCATTTGTCATGGACTGACCGTCACACATGATGTGTGATGTATTTCATTGGCGGAAGGAGAAAATCAGTTTGAATGGAGAAAAGTGTATGGTGTTCCAGAGATAGCAATCACCATATGTTCAAAAGATAGGTAAATACTTAGGAAATACAGTTTTATAACACTTATTTCTATAGGCAGTAAAGAGGAAATCAAATGGAAATTACCCACTATTCATTATGAAAATGAGGTGTCTAGGTTTATTATAGGAAGCGCATGTTTTCATTAATTTTTAGTACCTCAATATGAAATAGAAACAGTTGAATTCTGCTGCTTCAGGAAAAGACATTTCAGAAGCACATGTCTTCTGGTTGGATTTTTACTTGATTTTGGTAAAAAGAAAAACAGGTAGGCAAAGCACATTGAATTAAAACTTAAAAGTATCTACTGGAAAGGTCAAGACCTACCTAGATGATGAACTGAAATTCTTGAAAGTCAGTGATCATGAAGAATTCTTCCTCTTTGGCTCCAAAATCTTTCTCTCTCTCTTTTTTTTTAAGTTTTCTTTGCATTTACATTAGGTGAGGTCTCTTTCTAAATACTCTGGTGGAATAACTTGTATCAGTCTGGCTTCCAGGCTTTAGGAGCTTGCTACAGTCTCATAAGATATGTAGTTTTGGTTCATGCCAGGTGGCTCTGCGAGATGGATTGTGCTGTCTCAGCATTAAATTAAGCTGTTCCCATCCAACTGGTGACTATGCATGTCCCACGTGCATTGAAGACTGATTTTTTATTATAGGTCTTGTAAGAATAAGATTAATAAAAGCAACCCAGTACTAGAAAACTTCAGGGCAATTCGTTTTCCACAACCTTAAATTCCCTTTTCTCCTTTGCAATTGTTCCCATTAATCCATGACTTTAGAAATGTCCCCTGTGCCTCCTGTCTGGGGGTCACTTCCAAGGTGGTATCTGGAGGAGTTAGTGAGCCCGCATAAATCTATTGCCCCGTGCTGAAAGTGAGGGTGTGCAGAGGGCCCTGAATATTCTCTCAGGGCTAATCTGGCCTAGTCATGCCTCTCTGACCATTTTCAGGTCCTAGATTATTGTAGCATAATTTGTGACAAGACATGAGACATGGACTTTCTGTTTTTTTGCCTGAGTCGTCATTGTTAGATTTGGAGAACTCACTTTTTATTGTATTTGGAGGAAGAGAAAAAAATGCAGTGGGTAACCCATTCATTTCCCACTGTTTTATGGATAAGCATCATGTTTTTAAACCAATAAAAGATTGAGCTTTTCTGATCATGAATCGGGTCCTCTTACAGCAAGTTTTCTGTATATGCTTCTTCCTGTAGTATACCTCCAGTGCTTCTCAGGCCCCGAACCTCTGAAAGGTCACTTTTATTTGCTGGTTGGGAAAAAGGGAGGGAACGGGCTAGGATAGAACAAGATGGACATTGTACTTGTTCACTGATCTGTTAATGTCCTTTCAAACCACGATTCCTAAAAGCCGAGGGACTTAGAGCCGGGCAGACAATCAGTGGAATCTAAGAATTGGATTAACTGTCCTGGCTGGGTGGGCCGTGTGCCTGGGAAGACATGTAGGAGCTGGAGAGCTTGGGATAATCCTAGAAATAGCAGTACGTGATGATCATTCAATGCAATATATACAGAAATTGAGTGAAATAAAGATGAAATTGTGTGTCTTAACCACTGAGGCTCTTCCTGTATTTGTCATTCATTTGAAAAATAGCTATTAAGCAACTCCTATGAATTAGTCTCTGCTAGACACTGGGGATATAGTGATGAACAAAATAAGATTGCCCTCAAAGACGTAATAATCAGGCCAGGAGACAGACATTAATCATATAGTGATCAAGTATGCAGTGCCATGTCGCATTAGTAAGATGTTGATAAAGTGCCTCTAATAAATGAAATTCGCCCAGCAGGCAGATCGGGGATGCATCCTTCAGAAAATGATGTTCGCATTGTGCTCTGATGCGCAATATCAGCCCACTAGTGAAGGGAAGAAGGGACATGTGCTCAGGCTGAGATGTGATGTGTAAAGGCCTTGTGTCAGGAGGCAGGGTGTGGTGAGGGACACTTGTGTGGCTGAGGTGTGTAGTCAAGGGCATGATGTCAGATGCAGCTGGGGAGGTAAGGAGGGGCCAGCTTAAGTTTTATTTTTATCTTTGAGAGATGGGATACAAGTTACCTATTGTAAGCAAGGCAAGTCTGTGTTTGCACATCCAGAGAAGAGATGGAAGTGATAGGAATTTAGATTCTGGAAGTGTTTTGAAGGTAGTGACAACAGATTTTCTGATGGCCTGATCTGGCTATGAGTAGAAGAGTAAGGGTGACGCCGGGTTTTGGGGTTGAGGAGGCGGAATGATGGAGCTGCTTCCCTAGGACAGGGGAGCTGCTAGTGAGCTGGCTTCGGGAGAGCGGCCAAGATCCGGAGTCCGGCTTCACTGTGCTCTGTTTGACACGAGAACCAGTCTTCCCCGTGGCGGGCAGAGCAGGTGTTTTGTGTATATGAGTCTGGAGTCTGGGACAAATGTCAGAAGTAGTGGTAAAGGTTGCTGAATTTTTTCACATGTATGTTTGTAATTTGTATTTATTTTTTAATTATTTGTTATGTGCATTGTCCACTTTAAAATTCAATTCTTTGTATTTCTGCTTCTTAATTTGTAAGAGTTCATTTTGTAAAAAAACATTGTTATATATGTTGCAGATATATTTTCATCATGTTATTTCTTTTATGTAGTGTTTTCCTACATAAAGATTTAAATTTCTATGTAATTGAATCTTAGTCATGCTAATAAGGGCTTTTCCTCTTTTCATTCATAAAAGCTGATAACCTCTGAATGGCCCTTCTTTTTTCATTTTAAGTTTAAATAATCTGGAATTTATTTTGGTGTGCATAAGATAATAGTTCTAATTAACTTTCTTTTGTCAAGCAAGTTGACCAATAATTCCAGTAATATTTGTTGAATAGTCTTTTTGTTTATGATTAACATGCCACTTTATCTTATGTTAAATACTTCTATATTTACATGTATTTGAGTTTATTTCTAGGATTTCTGTCATTTTCTACTAATCTGTCTCTTATGGTACTGATTCTAATATATTTTCATTATTGTAGCTCTCTAGTATGAGTTATCATCTAGGAGAACATTCCTATTTTAAAAAATATTTTATGTCATTTATATTTCCATATGACTTTTACATATTATGAGAATTATCTGTCCCTATGTGGTTTTAAAAGCTCAGTCATGTATGTATCTGATTTGGGTAATGTTTTTGAGATCGTTCTTTGATGGATACAATGCAAAAAGGTTTGTGGTTGTTCTTTGCTATTTTTTACGCATTAGCATGACACAGTTTGAGATTTGAGTTACCTCAGGGGTGGAGTAGTTTCGAGTGTTGACAAATTCAGGGGTGCTTCAGTAGTGAGAGACGGCAGCCCACCGTGTATGAGGAGGCAAGCAAACTTAGACTCTAGGTGGTGAACCCATTTTACGAAGGTCATTGGACGTTTCCTAAGGCAAACTGGAGAGGAAGGTTGCTTTCCAGGCTCTGAGGTCCCCAGGGACGCTGTGGCAGGGCGCTGGCGTGAATGCGGAGCGGGTAGTGGTGAGCGACGAGGTGGATGCCACAGCCGTCAGAGGAGGCGGTCCCTCCATGCGGAAGGACTGCAGCACTTTGTTAGGGGCGCTCCTTCCTACTGCAAGCACGCAGGCAGTGTGGGAAAGTGGAGAAACCCAGGTGAGCCGGTTTCAGAGAAGGAAGCTTTACCCTCATTGAAAACCCAAGCCCCAAGCAGAGCGCGGAACACAGGGCGCGCTTTGCGGGGGGCATATATGGACAGTGGTTGAAATGGACGATTACAAGCCCTGTGGGTCACCCCAAACTTAGTACCTAAAACAATAATTAGGCAGTTTATAAATCTGAACTGAGTTCACTTTTATTCTTTTAATCTTGATTTGGCTGGTGGCTGTTCTTGGCTGGGCTTGCTTATGCCTCTAGTTAGCTGGCAGGTTAGCTCAGCTGGCTGGCGTGTGATAGCCGCATTTTTGTGGCTAACTGAGCCTCTTTCCGTGTCTTTTTGCAACCCAGCTGGTGAGCCCAGGGTTGTTCATGTGGTGGTGGCAGATTTCTAAGTTCAAGCTTGCGAAGCCCGAGACCTAGGCCAGGAACTCAGACACTGTTACTTCTGTCCCGTTCTGGTGGCCAAGTCAAGTCACAAGGCCAGTACAGATGAAGGGGCACAATAACAGGAGTGGAAAACTTGCAGCCACTTTGACCATCTTCAACACCCCAGGAGGATGAGTCAGGGGGAAGGAATCCGGAGCAATGGGGGAGGAAGCAGAAGGGCTGTGCCTCGGCGCATCCCTGGTTCAGGTAGCAGGGCACACGTGAGAGGCGTGAAGTCTTACTTTTTGGACAGTCTTTCAAATAGAACAGAACAGAAATGTGGTTTGGTGCCTTTAACGAACACTAGCCCAGGAGGGCAGGGATCAGAAGTGGTTGATCCTAGGATTCCAATCTCAATGGGGAAATAGCCGTGGTCCTAGCTGAGTGGCAAGTATGGAGTGAGGCTTCTGAAGAAGCTCCGACCAGGCTTATAGAGAAGGAACTGAGTTATTCTGTTCCACACAAGGCAGGGCCTGTTTGTCACTTATCTCTGTATCTCCATCACTTGGCACAGTATCTGATGCAGTAGGTGCTCCCTAAGTGTTCACTGCATTGTTTATTGCATAAAGTGTTCCGTATTTGGACCCCTTTTCCAGGAATTTGTACTGTACTCCACCTCTTGTGTACATATTAGCAGGTTACCTACACACACCCAGCAGTAAGTTTTGATTATCATATTCATGCATCTTCTGCCAAAAGAATGATGGGTTATCCTTTCCTTCACTCTGTGCAGTTTACTCTTTCTCTGTTTTGAAGTGGGGCTTTAATAAAGCAAGTAACCAGGGATTATGTGTGGCAGCAATGGATAGAACTGATGGCATTTAGAAAAAGCATTCACCCCAAAATGAATAGAAAGAACTGTCTTTTTAAATTCCTTTACTTTGTCATGAATGGTGCAAGCTTTCTCTCAGGGCAAGTTAAAACCATTTTCTAATTTTGAGAACTTTGAGGATAAAAAAATTCCCCAAATAATCCAGTTGTCACAGATAACATATCAGGAAACTAAAAACATTTAACTGGAATAGTTTCTTTAGATAGTATTAAAAATGATGAGTTTCGTATATGCAGTATCCATGGTGGGCTTGCTCTCTGTGTGTATACATGCACATGAATATGTGTTTATACATATATCTCTCTATAGCAAAAGAGACCCTTTCCCTACATGAAAGAAAATATACTCTACCAGATGAACAAAGTATCACCATTTGTTTCCAGGCTACTCTACTGTATGAATACCTCCATAATTATTACATCAGGTTGAATCCAAAAAAAATAAGAATTTACATGTCAAACACAGAACATTGGTGGGATTTTGCATATATTGCTGAATTGTTCTCAAAGGTTTTACCAGTTCACATGTCAGTAACACAGGAGACTGCCTATTCCTGTGCACCAGTTCCAGCCCGAGATATCATTCTATTAAATGGAGAAGAGGTTCTGGTCTGATGTAGGTGGTGTCTGTGCAGTGTGAGGTGAGTGCAGTGAATGTGCATGAGAATGTATGTTCAGAGATTTTTTTTTTAAGATGGGAGGGATTAGGAATAGATAATACTTAAATGTTGATGTGTGTATCCATTACAGAGAGAGGGATAGAGAGGGACTGTGAATGAAAACAGAAGGGAAAAATTAATTGATGGCATAAATTGAACTTTGGGGTGAAGGTGGGGAGACAAACAGCGGCCACATAGCATGAGGACTTTCATGCAGTTTGACAGATGCGATGTCTACTCTAAGGCAGTAGGGAGCATTCGAAGGGCTTCAAGCAGCAGTGAAGTGCGGTGAAGCGTCCCCTTCTGGACAGGTGACTTTCCAGCAGTGTGGGAACTGGACTGAAAGAGGCAGGAGGGGATGTGGGGCTTCAGTTAGGAAACAAACCGCTAGTCCCATTGAGGGAGGTCACACTCCAGGGAGGATAATGGCCGTGGGACTGGAAAGAAGTGAATGGAATTGGATATGTAAGAAATAGAATTGATTGCTAATGGTGATTGGATTTCAGGGAATGAGAAAGAAATACCTGATTAATGCGTTTTACATTTAGGACTCCTAGGGTGGATGGAAGGCCCTGCGGCTTCCTGAGGCTGACGGAGCTGGAGGTCACGCAGCTGTGGGAGGAGCTTGGGAGTTCAGTGTGGGTCCTGCTCAGCTAGGGATGCCCGTGGGTGTTAAAGGGAAGATACTGAAGTTCGCTGCATAAATCCAAGGTTTAGAAGAAAGGTCTGAATGGGAGATAGAAATGTGGGTGTCATCTGTGTACGGATGATTGAAGCCATGGGAAGGGTTAGAGTCACTTAGAGGGAGAATACACAGAGAGGACATAAAGGCAAGGGGCAATCCTTGAAGCATCCTAACATTTAAAATCTGTAAGATGTGGATGAGCTTGTGAAGGAGTTTGAGAAAGAGTTGGCAGAGATTTGCCAGGAAAATCAGAGGTGTGTTTGTACCAGGGATGCCAGGAGAGAGTGTGGAGGGAGGCGGGAGGGACGCGTGACCCACAGGCGCCGAGAGGAAGGAGCAGTGAGACCTAACGTTTTCATCAGATTCCAAGAGCGGAGGCGACTGTCGTGGTGAGGGCACCTGTGGCGGGCCAGGAGGGAAGCCAGCTCAGGGTGGGCTCTGCACAGTGCGGGCGGGCAGGCGGCGATGCGCCTTCAGTGACTGGCTGTGAGTGGGAGGAGAAGGGGGCAGTTATTGGAAGTGTGTATGTTCGGTTCAGAGATTTTTTTTAAGGTGGGAGGGATTAGGAATAGATAATATTTAAATGTTGACGGTGTATCCATTACAGAGAGAGGGAAGAATAGAGAGGGATTGTGAATGAAAATAAAAGAGAGAAATTAATTGATGGCATAAATCGAACAGAAAAGATAGGGCTCAGAGCATAATCGGAGAGTTTTGCTTCTGCTGGGTGGAGAGACCCCTCCCGAGTAGGAACAGGAGGGAAGGGGGCAGCCCAGTGTACAGTTTTGGTGGGAAGCAAGTTGGAGCCGAGCCTGTATGTGACGGCCTTTATTTTCTCTGTGAAGTGGGACCCAAGGCGAATCACGGGGGACAAGGGGAGTCAGAGGCAGAAGAGAGGGGACGGAAGACAGCTGCCTGGGAAACGGGGTGAGGCGGCCAGAAACCTCTGAGGACCTGGTTAAGGTTGCTGAGTCTAAACTGAGCCTTTTACGCATCTGCTTATGACAAGCCAGGTGTGGGCATGAGGGCAGCGGACAGATGCACACCCGTGGTTGGGATTCTGCCTTCTGGAGGAAGCGGGGTACGGTGCTGGCCACGAGGGGCCACGCGGAGACTCAAGAGACTCGAGTGCGACAGGAACGAAAGCGAGGGCATGGAAGGCTGTTCAATTGACAGAAAATTCGTATGGACCAGGAAGCACTACTGAGGCTGAAGAATAAATGCGGTGGGAGGGGCCAAGGGAGGGCGTCGGAACGGGCGCCGCCGGCTGCCCAGGGGGGGCGGTCCCAGGGCGGCGGGAAGCTGCTGCGGGCAAAGCCGGGGTGCAGGGTGGCCCAGCGGCCCAGAGGCCGGGCTGCCGGGGGTGGGGGGGGCCCGTCACACGACGTCAGAATCTGCAGAATATCGCAGACCTCTGGGCGGGGGAGAAACGGACCCAGATTTCCAAGTCAGCAGTTAATGGGGGGAACGGGGGGCTGTCCTATGGCGCGTGTGTGCATGTCTATCTGTCTGTATGGACAGCAGGAAAGTTGGTGATGTGAACCCGCCAAGAGCAGATTTTCGTCCGTGTCGGTGGAGGGGTCCCCGCTGCCCTTCTGGCGCTGGAGACCGTGCACGTGTTATTTTGCCTGGGCCGCCGTAACAGTGCCCCTGGGCGGCTTGAACATGGGGCGTTCATCCTCCCTCCGTTCTGGAGGCCGGTGGCCGCCGAGGGGCCGGCAGGCCTGGCCCCCCCCGCGGCCTCTCGCCCTGTCCCCGTGCGTCCAAATTCCCTCCTCTTAGAAGGACACTAGTCAGTTGGATCACGGTCCACGCTAACGGCCTGATTTCATCCCCTCTTTAGAGGCTTTTTTTCCAAATACGGCCGCACTCTGAGGTCCCGGAGGTTCGAACTTCAACATGAGCATTCGGGTGGGGTGGACACAGGTCAGCCTGTAGCAAGTGAGGGGTGCACCGGTGCCCAGCATACAGCCGTGCCTGACAGGTCCGCAGGGGCGGGCGGTGTGTCTGTGTGGGAACTGGGTCCGGTACCGGCCGAAGGCCAGGGGTCAGAGCAGGGGGAGGCGTTGGACTGCGGAGGGCCCAGGCCGTTCTGCCGGGAGGAGACGGTCAGGTGCCAGAGGGGAACAGAGGGCATCACAGAGGCTGGCACCCAGGGGCAGTGGGGGAATGGAGTGCACCTGGCAGGGTCACTAAGGGGGTAAGAAAAGGGATGTTCGATTTCTTGCCGAGTTAGCTGTTCTCATAGTGTTGCCAGTAGGAAGTCCTGATGGCAAAATAGTGGGTTTTCTGTGCTTTTCACAGTATTTTACACTTACTTTCTGTTGCTAAGTGAGCAGAATTTTTTGCTCTGTTCTTTTCAATAGGTTATTATTTGCACATGGGAAGGCTATTGATTTTGTTCAGCTCATATTGTAACTCAATTATTGGCTCAAATAGTTTCTCAGGGAATCTCCTTTCCAGGCAGCCGTTCACGCCTTCTGTAAGCAGCAGTCCCGTCTCCTTTCTAACGCTCCTCCGATCGTATTAACTCTGCTCCCAGTGGTGACTCTGGAATCCTCGTCGTACGTGGGCCCACGGTGAGGACTGGGGACTCCGCTCTCAGAACATGTGTGCAGGAGTCTAGGTAAAATAACCCGAACTTGAGCCAGAGCTGGTGGCAGTGAACAGACAAAAGAAAAGAAACAGTTTCATACTCCATTGCCTTTTGACTGAACTCAAAGTCTGGAAGAGGAGAGCTTCACTGGGTAATAGAGGAACCCGGGGCTGCCTCTGAGTTCTCCTTGAAGTCTACAACCATTTCCTTATGGCAGATGTGTACCTTGGGACTGGGCCAAAGGCTTCATCACTTTAATACTTTTACCACAACTGCTGAATTGTACCTGGTTATACCAGCTGTATTCCCCGTTCCTCTCAACTCTGAGCATCGTCATCTTACATTTTGTTACATCCAAGGAGTGAAATGGCATCTTTGCTCCTTTATCACTTCTTAAACTGGCCTTGCCTCACTTGAGGTCTGACAAGTATTCTGTTAATTTTTCTCCTGGTATCATTTTAACATTTAAACAAATTTGTATGTGCTGTGAGGTAGGGAGCTGACTTTTCCCCCTCAAAGAGTGAACTAGTTTTTGTGACTCTAGATCGGTAGCATTTTAAAAGAGAGGAATGTGGCCTAGGAATTACATGTGAAGGGAATAGCATTAAACCAAAATTTATTCATTAGAAATATCAATTCAGTAGGGATAAATTTAATGAAAACATTCTTTAGGAGCCTATTAGGTGCAGACTCCTCACCATGACATGTAAAGCCCTCAACCAGTGATTGAAAAGTGGCAGCATGCAAGCTGCTTTAATACCAGCTCACATCTACTGGACGCTGGCTGTGTACCAGCCCTTGCCTCAGCCTTTTATATACGCCTGCTGTGTACATTGCTTCATCCCGTCCCTGAAGCAGTCCCCCGAGGAAAGCATCATTATACCCTGAGGAAACCGTGTAAAAGGTTCAGTGGTGCACGCCAGTCCTGTAGGCTAGTGCCGGGCCACTAGCCTCCTCGCCTCCCCAAAGGTACTGGGTGTCGTACCACCTGTGCGTCTTGTTTCCGTGCTTGGAGCCTCATACTCTGCACAGTTGGCGGGGAAGTCAGGGACGAGACAGTAGCAAACCAGCTGGATTCATCAGTTCTTCGGTCACCCTTCCAGTGACCATGTAACTCAGGGCCTCTTGCTCTGGGCAAGGGTGCAGGGCTGGGGTAAGAGGCAGAGTCCACTGGGCTCTGGGAGAAGAGCTGCCTCCCCCTGGGAGGAGAGGCATTACCCCAAAATGGGTTCTGGTGAGGTGAGGACGACAGTCCTGCAAGGAGCAGGCAGGTAAGGGACCTGAGGGGTGGGTGCTGTGGTCTCTGGGGCTGGTGGATCTGAGCTGAGACCAGGGAGGAGCCAGGGGTCCTGGGGGCCAGGGGGATGGGGCCAGCCATCCGCGGAGGTCTGGGCTCCATCAGTGGGGCTGGAGCGTGGGGTCGCTTGCTGGGGCCAAGGGAGGGTGTGCAGGTGAGGATGGCTGCCCGAGGAGGTGCAGCCAGGAGGGGGCGCAGCCAGGAGGGGGCGGGTGGCAACCACAGGCGCGCAGGGGTCAGCAAGTAGGCGAGCAGTGCTCAGAGAGCCGCGTGCTGGGCCGGGGTCCTGGGCGCGTTACTGGCCTCCGAGGATGCACGGACCTCGAGCGTGGGTTGGATCTGGAGACGCCCCATCGGATCCCGCTCCCCAGGGTCTTGGCCGTGCACCTTCATCCGGCTCACTGGGTTTTCTCTCTGTCCTTTGCTGGGAGCTTAGATGAGATACTGCGTTACCTCCGGGAGAGTCAGCCCTGGTTAGACGGTGCTGTCGCCATGGTGACTAGGTACTGGGTAATGCTCTAGATAATGTATGTGGAATAACTTTATATGAGTATGAAAAACTAGGTTTGAGGCACTGGTGATGTTGATAGAATGAAGTTCCTTGTCTTTTCTGCACTACTTTCTAATTACAGAAACTTCTGTACTAATTTTATAATTGAGACACTTACATAGTAGTGTTTTGCAGAAATGTGTGGTAAGCAAGATGGTTGTGTTACCTTTTTACTAAAACGTTTAAATTGAAGTCTTTGATAATGCAGTGTAATGGAAGCTCAGAATAATTAAATTCTGTACTTTTATGGTAAAATTGCAAGTTTATGTATTTCAAATTTTGATGAACTCATTATTTTCACCTTGAGTTTCAGTAAATTAAGGAAGAGTTGCTTCAAAGTTGGAGTAATGTTTTTATAATGTATAGCTTTGAAATTATGAATTCAAACATATAGAAAAATATGAAATAATATCTTCTCTGCAGATATAAATATTTAATCTTATCAGTTTGCTGATTTTGTGTTTTACAGATTTATTTCTTGAAAACAAAACTGAATTTAAACATGTAGTTAATAGCTAATTTTAATGAGCATTTTAAGAAGGAAGGTAAAGTGGGCTTCACATTTCCAGTGAGATACATGTGGAATATAGTCATCTCAGAGGCTCATGATGGTTCCAGCGCCTGAGCCACTCCCTTGAGGCCATCAGGGTCTCTATTGAAGATGGAATATGCAGAATAACATATAATTGAATGGAAACATGTCTAAGTTGGTCTTTGAAAGTCCGTGAAGAAAAAGTGACTTATCCAGAACCAGGACAATATCAATATGCCTGCTATTCCTTCCTTCCCCCTCCTGCTTAATCTGGAATCGTGTTTTATTTCCTATTACCCTACCACTCATCCCCTAATGACCCCGTTTTCTGACTGGTCCTCTCTGACCTACACAGAAGTCTGCTTAAGCATTTGATGAATTCTTTATGAAATTCTGTGGTAATTGAATCTGCTCGGTGAGGTCCCTTTCTGAGCTTTGTTCCATCCTGACTTTAAGGCGGGAAGACTGTTGCCGAGCACTGATTTGCATTCCCGCTCCTGTGCACAGTATTTTAGGCGGACCCCGAGCATTGCCCCCTCTCCCTTCATCATCTGTCTTGCTGTGATTTTCCCTTGGTGTCAGAGATGCAGAGATACAGTCGTGCCGTCTGCGCTCCCTGCTTGGGTGACCCATCTTCCTGCCCCAGTTGAGAGTGTTTCGGTGCTTGGCATCAAGCTCCATCTCTGGATGCGTGCAGCCCGCCTGAGCCTGGGCGCACAGAAACGGGAGAGAGAGGGGGGCTCGCCTGACGGTGCTGGTCGGCCTGCCGCTCGGGCTGGGTCATGCGCCTGAAAGACTGGCGCTGGGGGAGGGGACGAGGAGGCCTTTTCCATGAGGAGCCTGTCCTGGGATGCAGTGGGTCTTCTGGTAACCCCAGTTTCTGATGACTCTTGTCTTCTATCAGTGCTGCTGAGCATTGGTGATCCACACCTGTTCATGGAATAAATGGGTTTTTTGAGTTTTTTTATTCTGCTTATGTCACGCAATATGGTCACGTGAATGCAGTCATAAAGCCCCTAAAAACTTCTTGTTTCCTCCAGGGAGCCCTCCAGCATTGGTGCAGTAGGGAGTGGCCACCTTCTTACAGAAGTCTGAAAGTAAATGGTCCTAACGGGAAACATCAGTAACATTTCTGCTGCTTGTCTGTCAGCTCCGCTCGGTGTTTTTGAGCTGCTCTGACACCATCGCTCAGGAGGCGGTGAAGAACACGCCTCCCCTTTCCATTTCATCTTCAGCAATACACATCTGTTAACTCTATTTTAGGTTTGAAAAAATGTAAAAGGGAAAAAAGTATCTCCTTTGGGTGGGTTTCTTTCCCTTTGAAGAGGGAAACCTTTCTAGTTCCAACCCCTGTGGCAGAGAGGACTGTTGTTGGGTTACACGCTGCACAGAGCTTGGTGCTTAAGCTCGGAATCCCCTCCGTCCTCATTTCTCTTCTGTCTGGTTGTCTGCCGGTTTGCGTGGTTGCGCAGCGGCCCCCTCCGTGGCAGCAGTCTCGTCGCCTGAGAGTATTTCCCCCCGTCCCCACGCACAGCACACTCCCTGGGCGACAGGTGCCCACAGTGCGCAAGAGTCCTGCTTATATCTTGGCCATGTCTCTGTGCACATCCATTTGCCTCCTGCACAGCTCCATTCTGAAGGGCACTGTCAGCCTCTGCCCAGCACAGGCTCCGGCTGCTCCTGGAAAGCCCTGCTCCCGGGGCACCGGCTCCCTGGTTAGCTGAGCAGAACGGCATCTTGGAAGTGCGCATAATGATACCACATTAATTCTTTCTTGCTCTGCAGTCTAAGGAGGCGACGACATAGTTTCTTCTGTAGTGGATGAAAACCTTTCAAGAAATAACACGTGAGCAGGAAGAGGTGGCCCCTGACACAGCTCAGTACTGCGGTGATTTTGGAAATGTGCTGTGTAGGTCCTGGCTGGGGCAGGCCAGGAGGAAAGAAAAATGGCCAAACTATGTTCAAGTAGAATCAAGAGGATTTATATTCTTTTTATTCCATATAACAATAGACTTGAGAAAAAGGGTAAGGAAATATAGAAGGTGATGGAGATAACATTGAAAAAAATATTGAATATGTGTAATAAATAATTTTCTGAAGGAGCTGATAATGCATTATTTATCTTTTCACCTTTGCCGTAGCTCCTGCTGTACTGAATCCCCCAGGGAAATTTCTTTTGCAGTTTGCCTTTAGCTAAACCTGCTGGGAGAGCCTGAACTAAGGTAACAGGCAGCTTTATGAGGCTCATTACCCGTCAGCCTTTGATTTAAGCCTTGTCCATGCTCATGAAATACCAGAGTTAGCTCTGGTGGAGCCCTCTTTTTGTTGAGACTGATTTCGTCACGCAAGGTTAACGTAGCTTGAGTGATGTTAATATAATGCTGAAATCTCCGTTTTTATCAGAACCATTTTGCCTTTCATAGTCTCTAAATTATTTATGAGTGTTGTCAAATGTACCATAATACAGGTCCCGTAAAGTAGGGTCTTAACTTTGTGTTTTGGTCTCTTCCTCTCTTTGCTAGCCTTTGATATTCCCTGTTTGGCATTTGATTTTATTGCTTTTGGAAAGTGGACCTTAAACTCTGACCATTTTAATAGGGTAAATGGATAGATCTTTTGATTGCTTTAGTATTGCCCAAGTTTGAAGAGTTTGGTTTGTATAAACCAAAGCTGACTGGATGTTTTCAGTCCTATTCAACAGGCAAAGTATGTTCTAGTTAATGACAGTGCTGTGGAGACTGTGCATTTGTCAGCATTCAGTCTGGCACATGGTCCCTTCTCGGCCACACTGTGGGTGCAGTGGTGCTGATGGTACCAGTACTGATACATTTGGGTTGGGTTCCTTTGCACGAACAATAGTGTAGGTGTTACAGGAGAGGTAATAGAGCCTGTTCTGCATTGGATTGGATCTTTAATTTTACTACTTCTATGAAACATAAGATTGTGAAGAAACATGAAAGATAGGCAGATTCCTTATCTGCAAAGATTAAAGGGTAGAGAATCATCGCTCCTACCAGTGATCTGTGGAACACCCTGACTGTGAAGTGGCTGAGGTGTTGGTTGCTGACTGCATGTCAGACCTAAAGAAGTATAAAGAGACAGTTTTGTTTATATATTATCCTGTTAGCCTGTGTGAACATTAATATTATTTGTATTCTAAAATGACAGAATTGGCAAATGTGCCCCTCAGTTTGAAGCTTCTGAGAAAGGCTGATGTGACCTCTAATCTTTGGCTGGACTAAGTGCTGGTGATTCACTGTCCATGTTTTGAAGGGTTTATTGCTCCTCTGATGAAGACCCTTCCTTTTACAAGTGGGAAGATGGAGAGTTGGATAAGGGACAGCATCCCATAGGGTAAAGCCTGGACTCAGAGGCAGGGCTGCTTCCTTCAACCCCGGCATTCTGCTCGTCATGCGTGACTCTGTGGGCTTACTAGTACAGTTAGAGTCACTGTGTGTAACATACTTTGACACATGGCCTGACACATAATAAACTCCGTATGTGTTAGCTATTACTGTTTCCTTATCATCATGTGATCACATAAATTGTCTGTATCAGTTCTGGCCCAGAGTTTCTATCTCTTATCCATATGCTGTCACATGACACACGGCCCTCCCTGTGAACCGCACTGTAATGTATCCCGCCTCTCTCTGAAAAGGCATATGTAGAAAAATGGGCATTTGTGAATGTCACACCTTGCCTTGGTGCAGCAGAGGGATACCTGTGTGCCAACTGCCAGGGGTACAGATGACACTAAGCCCAAAACTAAAGACTGTGTAGGTCGTTATCAGTGTGTGTGTGTTTGCCCTCATTTGCCTCTTTCCTGAGCCTCCACACCATCCCCCATTCTAGGCTATTTTTCTTAGTATTTGAGTCGTGCACCTTTAACTGTATACATGGCTCTTTCTGTGATAAGTACTGTCTCAAGTTTTCTTTTTTCACTAGTTCACAGCCCACTACCATGCCTGCACAGGCTTAGCTCTGTGTGGCCGCAGCTGTGGGTCACAGGAATGTGATGCAGACTGAACATGAGAGGGAACGCTTGGGACCTGCAGGAGCTGCCCCAGGGCCCGGGCACCTTGTGGACGGGCCTGCCGGGTCCTCTGTGTGCCGCGTGTTGCTTCCTTTTCTCTACTCCCCGTGTGTGTGGGCTTCATTCAGGATCCAAAATTATATATATTTATGTATATGTAAAGAATATCTACTTTTCTTTTCTGAAACTGTCCTTGGGGGAAAAGATCCACAGCCTTTCTTTATATTTTTCATCACATGCTTTGACTTTTTTGTGGTCAGGGACATGCACACACGCACACCCACATCATTACCACTCTGTAATGCCATGTAAGAAAAGCATGAGGTGCTGTAGGAGGTAAATCATGGGACTTAATTTACAGAATTCAAGAAGGCTTTCTTTTAAAAGGTACCATTTAGATCAGAAGGATGAGTATGTAAAATATGTGTGTGTGCGGTGGTGGGGCATTCTAGAAAGAGGGGATAGAACTGGTAGGGCCTCCAAGCCAGGGAAAGCTTGGACTTTGCATGCCCGTGTGTCTGAATCACTGTAGTCAGGGAGTGGGGGCAGATGGGCGATGGCACTTTCCTGTCCGCTGAAGAGCCCTGGATGTTCCAGGCCCTTTGGCTACATGCCTGAGACAGGAACACAGTCACAGTCATTCTCAGTAACCCAACAGTGCAGTGAGGGGTGATAGGTTATAACAGAACGTGCTAGATGCCGTGTTAGAGATGTAGGTTGTGCTGTGGCCCAAAGAATAGAGGAAAACTCCCTCATTTGAGGGATTCGGAGAAAGCTTCCCAAAGGAGATTCTATTTGAATAAATTGGAATTTTGTTTGCTATGAGGTTTTCCTTGAAGAGTAGCAGCTGGTTCCTATGACTTCATTACTGAGTGCCTCAGAAGCTAGTCTATATTTAATCTTGGTAATTTGTAGTTGGTCACACACTTCTTTGCAGCCAACCTTCTGTCTTTTTGTCTCATTTGTATCTGGGCTTTAATTCATAATATGAGGGCCTGGCGACGGTGAACTCCTCCTGGTCGGATGCAGAGGGAGCGTGTGTAGGGAGACCTCATTTAATAATTAAATGACAACATGGACTTAATGAAGAGCAAAATCTACATAGAAGAACCTGCAAAAGGGGTTTTGGCTACTGTAGTAATGGAGGTTGATCAAAATCGCTCTGCAGTCAGGTATCAAAGCCAAAGTGCTGGATT
The DNA here is from genome assembly GCF_030020395.1 of Manis pentadactyla. Classification (NCBI taxonomy): domain Eukaryota; kingdom Metazoa; phylum Chordata; class Mammalia; order Pholidota; family Manidae; genus Manis; species Manis pentadactyla. The sequence goes on along the minus strand of NC_080032.1, from coordinate 90,084,251 downwards.
TGTGTGTTTACTGTGGAGAGCATGTACCAAAAAACAGTTATAGGAAATAGATGATTCAGAATTAAAATAAAAGAAACAATATTCTCAGAGATGTCTTGCGTGAAAAATTGGAAAGGAGCCTGGAAGGAGTGGTCAAATAGGTCCTGAATCTGCCTATTAAAGAGACGTAATTTTATTAGCAAAAGAGCAAACAGGTGTTCTGTTATTATAACTGATTATTGATTTTGAACTAGATGTGTGCTGGCTGACACTCTTTGCTGGTCCTGATTATTATGATGGCCATTATTGCTTTATTCTGAGCAATTATGCATGACCAGGAAAATAGCTTTTTAGCAGCTACACATGGGAGACTTAGAGTAAAATAACATACTCAAAAAATGGGTATGCTTTATATTAAAGCAATTGCACTCTGAAAAGTTAGAAAATAACTAATTTTAGTAAGAGTATGGGTATTTAAAAAATGTTCATTTTTTATAGAAGAAAAACTATTAGCCATAAATATTTTGAGAAAATTTAGAATAACTTAAAGTAAACCTAAAATTTTAGGTAATTAATTGCAGCATTAAAAATAGAGCATGATAGTAAATCTGGTCAGCGGGTAAATAGATATGAAAATATTTACATTATGATAGTAATTTAAGTATATAAATTTATAAAATAGGAAAATTTTCTATTACTTCTAATAAAAAGTAACTTTATGACTGCATAGATAAATTTGAAGACACTATTACACTATATATAATTTTCCTTTTAACTTCATGGAGGCTAAGTATAAATTCAGCATTTGGTGATTGTCTTGCCAATGGGTTTCAGCCCCAGGCAAGTTCGCTATGGATTCAGTGTGACCAAAGAAAATGGCAGCAAAATGTTCTTGGGGTGGAAGGGTTATACCCAACTTTATTTCCAAGTGGCAGGTCAGTCACTAGAATCCCGTTCACTCAGAGTGAGTCTGCAGGCAGCAAGCCAGTCTCTGCCTCTGGGCCCCTCTGTCCACACAGCTGTCCTCTTGGCCTCTCTGCCTGCACAGCTGTCCTACACAGCCATCCTCTGGCCCTCTCTGCACAGTCGTCCCGCACAGCCGTCCTCTGGGCCTCTGTCCTCGGCGCTGCCACCACTCCAGCATCTGCTCTGCTCTCCTGCAGCCTTGCAGCCCTGCCACCGTGTCGTGCCCAGAGCACTGGGTGGAGCTCTTTTTATAGAGTCAACAGCCATGTATTGCCCACAGGTGTGCAGTGAGCTAGTCAGCCAGGGCCAGGTGAGAATCCTGGCCACAGGAACTCTCATTTTATACACAGTAATCAACTGTAATTTCTATATAAAATTATTATTTTCAAATATATTTTGCAAAATATTAGCAATAATAATTAATTTAAAAGTTTAAATTGGCTAATGACAGTCTGGATGAATTTCTAGGAGTAACATTTGGGGGTGATGTCTGGTTCAGCACCAGACTGTTCAGTACCTCCGATTCTCGCGTGTTTCTTCAGTCAGTGTCACCTGCAGTTACTGTCTGCTCTGGGCGCGCTGCCCTCGAGTGGCCCTCTGCACTGCAGGTCCTGAGGACAAGGTCTCTGTTCACTGTGTGGCCCCCATGCTAAGCACAGTGTCTGGCGTGTAGTAGCCACCCAGGAGTATTTATTGAGTGACATGATGAGAATGAACATTTCCATGATTTCCTTCTTAATAAATGGAGGTGAGGAGAAACACAGCAGGAGGTATGATTTATCTTCAAAGGTGTGAAAGTTGAGGGAAGGCACTTTCCCTCAAATCCAGAGGCTTTTAGGGGGGAATGTAACCAACTTTGGACATACTGTTATGGGAAATGTTATGTTTGGGGGTAATTTAATTCTTAATTTCCAGGCTTAATGTGTTTAACATTTTAACCTCAATGCTTCATTTAGCATAGCTGTAGAAAATTTTATTTAATTGGTCCCCTGAGGGGAAAAATTGTCGGAAAATAGGAAAAAGTGTTGTATTTCAACAAAGATCTTGTCCCAAAATACAAATACAGCTGCATTTAAGAGGCTCAGCTGGTCCCCTGGTGTTTGTGAATTTGCATGCCCTTCCCTGCCCCCCCTTCCCCTCCCTTGTGCAACTTCCGTTAATCCTATTGCTTTTTTGAAATTATAAACAAAAGCAAATGGTTTAGAAGTTAAGAAGCCACTAGAAATAGAACTTCAGGTTTATGACGTTATCCTCAACTGTAGCATAAAAATAAAATTGTTTTTGGTTAGATTCTTACAGTAACATCCTGTGAGTGAGTCACTCTCTGATACCATTCAGGATGGAGGTTTACATTAAAAGCTCAGTGAATTGGACTAGTTGGGTTAATCTGCACCAGTGATTCTCAACGCTGCTCATATGTTGGAATCATCTGAATGCTCTTAAAAAATAGTGATGCCCAGGCCTCTTCCCTGGAAATTCTAATTTAATTGGGTCCCACACATTGGTATTTTCAACAATCTCCCAAGGTGATCTTATGTGCAAACAGGGTTAAAGTTTGTGACCTTAAGTGTGTTCACTGAGTGTCAGGATCCCCTGGGAGCTGGTTGGACATGCAGAGTCCCAGGCCTGCCCCAGCTCTGCCTCATCAGGATCCGCACCACATAGGATCTCAGGCTGATCTGAGAGGCAGCATCTACATGGGATCTCTGGCTGACCTGAGAGGCAGCATCTACAGTTTCCATTGGCTCCTGTTAACAATGAAATATCAGCTGTCCTTGAGGCTAAGCTTGCACACTTAAGCTTCCCTGACAGGGTTTGCACGCTAACCAAGAGGTGGGTGTTTCCAAGCCTGTTTATGTCAGCTGTATCCGCATTGTAACTGTGATATTATTGAGTTGCTGTAAATACATGCATAATATGTAAACCAATGAAATACGACTGTGGAAGGAAATACTTTATTAAAGTAAAAATTTAGTTGAGTGCTTTGGGAAAAACTGATAAACTTCACTTTAAAGAAAAAAAACAAAATAAACAAAATTAGAAACTGTAGGCAACATGTTATGTTTTACTTATATAATCAAGACTACAGTGAAACTCAGAGAATCCACACTAAAGAATGGTATTCTACTTTAAGACATTGTTGAATGCATGGATTTGTGTTTTACATTAAAATGTTTAAGGTCCATATTTACTGTTTCTAAGGTTTCTCACTTTAGTTTTTTTCACAATGGAGTCAAATACCTGTCCAGACAACATAGGATGAAAAGGCTTCTGCTGATATCTTGTAACTGTTCCCATTTGAATGTTAATTGTATTTTTTTACTAGTTTTTTTTTTCCCTCTGCATTGCAAAATAGTTTTCAAGCTTAAGTGTACCCAAGTAGCTTTAAAGACAGGCCCTGGTCCTACACTCAGAGAATCTTATTAATTGGTCTGGCATAGGGTTTTAAGTGTTCTTGAAGTGATTTTAATATGCATCCGTGCACAGTTGAGAACTGTTAAGCCAGTGGGTTGGGTCACGTAAATTGGTATAAAAATCAGTTTATAATAAACCAGTTCCAGCTTATATAGGTGTCCTGACTAGAGGTTCATCAGCATCAGGCCTTAAGTATGTGACTTGGTTATTACACAATTCTCTTGTCTGAACAGATCATGAGGGCTCGTTCCCTGGTTTAAGTGGTATTTACAAGGCTCTCCTTCAATGTGCCTCCCCAAGCATGTCCAGCTCCAGCCTTGTAAGATGCTACTCCTCCCATCTCTTCCCACGCTCCTTCCGAGTGGTACGCGGTTTCTTGCACGGTGCTCGTGTTTCCACCGCTAGGCTGCAAGCTCCGTGCAGGCAGGAAGGCACCTTGGTGCAGGCAGACAGGTCATCATCAGTGCTTCTTGTTGCCACCAGGTGCTGCGCCTCCTGCAAACCTCCATGAAATTGTCCTGCTTCTCTTATTCACCCTTTTGTTCCTCCCTGTCCTCCTTCGTCCTGCTCTGTCTCAAGTGTACGCTAACGTTTTTCTGTCCCCTACCCCATTGTGCTGTCCCTCTGCATGTCTTGTTCTGCATGGAGCTGCCTCCCTCTAACCTGTGCTTCCTCTGTTCCCTGGGCTCATCTTTGCATAATGGAAGGCGTTATTAATATATCTCTCAGGAAACCGCATTTAAGATGTGTCCTGAGAGAGCTAGCCCGCAGTACTGCCGCTCGCCTTGTTTTCCCTGTACACAAGAGGCTGTTTTAAAACTGCATAATCAGGGTTCCAGGGTTTTTGTTTGCAGCCTCTTAATTGAGCATTAATGTGTGATTTATAATGAAAAGGGTCATGCTTTACAATCATAAAGCATTTCATGTTCAGTATCCTTCACTGTAATGCTGAAATAGCATGTATCTAAAAGGTGCAATCATTTTGGAAAGGATTAGTGCTCAAGTTTTGACTGACTTTATTGGATTTTTTTCCTTTTTTTATTGAAGTCTCATTGATAATTGTATGACACAAAGGTTCAAAAGTTACCCATATATTAAATCTCCACCCTCTCTAGTGTGGTTACTCTCTTGTCAACATAGAAAGATGTTACAGGATCATTGGCTATATTCTCCCTGCTGCACTACTGTCTCTGTGACCACCTTATATTATGATCGAGAATTTTTGTACCCCTTTATCCTCCTCCTGCCCCACCCCAAACCCTCCCCCTTGGTAACCACTAGTCCCTTCTTGGTGTCTATGAGTCAACTGCTGTTTATTCCTTTTGTTTTGCTTTGTTTTATATTCCAAAAATAAGTGAAATCGTATGGTATTTGTCTTTCTATGCCTGGCTTATTTCACTGAACATAACCTCTAGATCCATCTGTATTGTTGCAAATGGGAGGATTTCTTTTTTTTTATGGCTGAACAATATTCCATTGTGTATATGTACCATATCTTCTTTATCCATTCATCTATTGATGGACACTTAGGTTGCTTCCATACAGTTGGCTATTGTAAATAATGTGGCGATAAACATAAGGGTTTGTATATTTTTTTGAATCAGGGATTTTGTTTTCCTCAGGTAAATTGCTAGAAGTGGAATTACTGAATTTAATGGTATTTCTATTTTTTGCTTTTTGAGGAACCTCCATACTTCTTTCCACAGTGGTTACACTAATTTGCACTCCCACCAACAGTGTAGGAGGGTTCCCCCTTCTCCACATCCTCACCAGCATTTGTTGTTTCTTATCCTTTGGATGGTGGCCATTCTGACTGGTGTGAGGTGATCTCTCACTGTGGTTTTGATTTGCATTTCCCTGATGATTGTGATGTGGAGCATCTTCTCATGTGCTTGTTGGTCATCTATATTTCTTCTTTAGAGAAATGTCTGTTCAAGACCTCTGCCCATTTTTTAATTGGGTTATTTGTTTTTTGTGGTGTTGAGTTGTACAAGTTTGTTATATGTTTAGGATATTTGCCCCTTATTGGATTTATCATTTGCAAATATCTTCTCCCCATACAGTAGGTGGCCTTTTTGTTTTGTTGATGGTGTCCTTTACTGGCAGAAGCTTTTTAGCTTGATGTAGTTCCATGGTTTATTTTTGCTTTTGTTTCCCTTGCCCAGGAAGACATATCCAGAAAAAAATTATTCATGTTGATGTTCAAGAGATTCCTGCCTATGTTTTCTTCTAAGAGTTTTATGGTTTCATGACTTACATTTAGGTCTTTAATCCATTTTGAGTTTACTGTTATGTATAAGACAGTAATCCAGTTTCATTCTCTTATATGTTGCTATCCAGTTTTGCTAAAACCAGTTGTTGAAGAGGCTTTCTTTTCCCCATTGTATATTCAAGGCTCCTTTACATATATTAATTGACCATAGATATGTGGATTTCGATCTGGACTTTCTATTCTGTTCATTGATCTATGGGTCTGTTCTTGTGCCAGTGCCAAATTATTTTGATTACTGTGGCTTTGTTGTGGAGTTTGAAGTCAGGGAGTGTGATATCCCCAGCTTTGTTCTTCCTTCTCAGGATTGCTTTGGCTATTTGGGTTCTTTTGTGATTCCATATGAATGTTAGAACTATTTGTTCCAGTTCATTGAAAAAAATGCTGTTGCTATTTTCTTAGGGATTGCATTGAATCTATAAATTGCTTTGGGCAGGATGACTATTTTGACAATAGTAATTCTATCCATGAACATGGGATAGATTTCCATTTATCGGTGTCTTCTTTAATTTCTCTCATGAGTATCTTACATTTTTCAGAGTACAGGTCTTTCACCATTGGATTTTTAGTGGCAAGAAAAGATACGCGGAAGGACTAATAGGTACATTCTAGTCTTGGCTTTGAAACTGATGATACATGAACTTTCCTTTAAAATATGATAAATTATGTTTTCATTGTTAAGTGATAGTATCTGTTATGTCATGTGTGTTCCTCACTTTAATGGTAGTCATATATTGATATGGATACTATATTTTTCTCTAAATGTTTACCTCCTCTCATTAAACATGTGTTTCTTAGCCCCAGGAGACTAAATGAATTGATTACATTGTCTGTTTGAAAGGCTCCATGTAGTATGTATACCAGGATCTAGAATAAGGCCAGTGATGGAAAGGTGGCTAAATAAAAATTCTAAAATGTATCTTAGTTGCAATTTAAATGGATAGAATTAAATTAGGGGTAGAGGCACTGAATCCCTCTTTCTGGCTATAGATTCAGCCTTTTTGCTATTTTACTCTAAATAGCCAATTCTTTCCCAGTATAAGGCCCTATTCCAAAGCCGATCCAAACACAGTGTTAGAAGTTTTGCTTTTATTCTATTCTGGTAGTTATTTTTATCCTCCTTTGCCTCCTAACACCTCACGACTGCTAGTTTGTGGTGTTTCAGGGCCTGTTCTCTTTTTGGAAGGAGAGGCTGCTGCTCTGAATGAAGGCCTTCTAGGAGAAGCACTCCTTGGCCCTGTACAAGCCCAAGGACATGATGTACATAAAATGGGAAGGAGGGTTGTGCATCTCCTGTCATGATCTCATTTCCTAAATGCTAATATTAGCTTGGCAAACAACTAAATTCCCAAACAGTTAATGGGATTTAGTTAAAGGAAGTGATCGTTTATGATTAATGAATTTGTGAATTATTTAAACACTCTGAAATTCTGGTCATTTCAAATAGCATTGACTCACAGAAACTGGTTTAATGTAGGGAAAGAGAAAGTTTTGTCATTAGACCGTCCGAGGCGACTTCCGTTGCTCATGTTGCCTGGTATTTCTCGCGTTAACAAGTCAACACCCCGGCAGGAGCTGCCTCTTCCTGCCCACTCCTGGTCAGGTGCCTTGGCTCCGTTGCAGTGAAAAAGAAGCTGCCGTTTTCCCAGAATGGCAAAATATTTCTGTGAGGCCCAATTTAGAGAACTTCTATAATAAAAGCCTAAATCAAAGTGCACGGCCAGTGCACAGGGAATGGGAGGGTCACCACAATCCAATTTACTTGCTTTCCAGCTGCTCACCAAGCAGGAAGCTAGAAGAGAACTTAGAGAATTCAACAAAGCTTTATGATTTCTTATTCAGAGCTGGTGCTCAGTACTGAATAGCATTCAAAGGACACTGTCCCTGTGCTCCTGGAGGAAAGGTGGGCATAAGCATGCAACTCACTGGACAGCAGGGAAAATGTGTTCAGTTTTCTAGCAGAGATCTAAGCATTGTAGAAGAGGGAAATTAATTTATAGCACTTAGTGCTCAAGACTTGTATTTCAACCATACTGTTAAGAACTGACTCCAAGTGAGTCCAGGTTACAAAAAAGATCATGGGCTGGATAAATGCAGCATAGCAGATTGGAGTCTTTTAAGACTATTGAAACACTTTTAGACTTTTTTGTTTGACTCCACAGAATCTTAGCTTGCCTCATGAATGCATTTATTGTATGTTCTTTTTGAAAAGCTGTAATAAACATACAAATATACATAATCACAGCTAATGAGATATTTTCTTATCCAACAGCTTTGATTTGTGTATCACTAACAAATAACAGTCATGTCAGCTGAGAATAAAATAACTGCCATTGTACATGGAATTTTTAAGAGCTGTCCCAGAGAAAATCAAGATTTCAAAGAACACCATATAAAAACAACTGCTGTATACAGTTTTGCCCGTAACAGACAGCTTAAACAATCCAAAGATCACTGATAGCTGGTGTTTTCGAGATAATTTCACAGAAGCCCTAACTCATTTCTCACCTAAGTGAATTATACTGGTTTTCTTTTTGGTATCTATAACTTTTAGTTTTGTGCTGGATCATTTTCAAAGGTGTATGTAGCAACTGGGAAGTTTTAAAGTAGACCTAATGTATTTCAATATAGTAATAAAAGAAAAGCTGAAGAGATGTGAGCTAGGGGTGTTTACAAGGGAAACATGATGCGCCCTTTTGCCTTTACATTCTATAATATTTGTAGATAGATTTGGACAGTTCTTTCTACAAAGTTTAGTGGAAGTTGACTTAAGGGACCTGCATTTTCTATCTCTGCATTAATGACCTTTAATCAGGGTCTTAATGTGTAACTTAGGACTTTGAAAGTTTTACTGGCATTTTTCACTTACCCTTTTCTTAATCTGCGCTATCAACTACTTTTTGCTTTTTCACAACTGGTGACTTTCAAATTTGCATCTGTACCAGTTCCTGTCTTCCTACTTCTTATTAATTGTTAAAATGGGGGGGGGGAAATAAAGTAAAAATAATTCACATTAATTGCTTTTGTAGATTCTCTCATAATTATAGTGCTAGTAACTATGTAATTAGTGATATTCAGTATAGTCTTGGTAAAACATGTATGCCATTTGTTATATCATCCCATTGAATTTTCCCAAGTTCAGATTAGTGTCCCCACCTCTGACTGAACAGGCTGTGCGTCGGACAGTTCTGGGTAACATAATTCACACAAAGCATGATGTGAGTGGTGTTTCTGGAGTTGTGCAAACAGTAGCATATACCAGTCAGAGTTAATATGCATTTGCCATTGGTTAACATGAAGAACATAAGATACTTGTAGTGCTGTGGGATAGTCTGATTTCATGGGGGCCCAGAGTGCAGAGTGGTAAGACTGTGTGAGTGAATTAATATCCATCTTCCTAGAACCTTCAGGTCTTAAAAATATGTATGTGCAATATGCTCAATACATCACTTAGCATAATCTTTGAAAATATAGCTTTATGATATAATTCTGCTTTAAATTAGTAAATGATTTGGGGCATAGAGACCCAGAGTTATGTCACAAGAAACTTAATGCTGTATATGCAATCCAGCTTTCCCCAAACTGGGAAAGATGTGAAGGCTGACCATGAACATGTGAATGAATGCACTTGAATTAAAGAAGAAATCGATACAGAAAAACAATTATTGCTTATTGTTTTGTTGAGGCCGTGTTTCCTTTCCTTTGTTCTCTGCTGGGCCTAGGTGTTTCCGCCTAGGTGTTCTGCAGGTGTCCTGCTGGGCTGTGGTAGCGACACTCACTATCACCGCTGAGGCTTTCCCCTGCCTGTCACAGCGCTGGGCTTGGTTAAAATCAGGGCACAGGCCTCGCCTTCTCTCTGTCCTCTGTTTCGACACTTGATCTCTCCAGGACTCACTTCCTCATTGTGCCTTCTGCTTGCCTAGGGACCTCATTTTGATAAGCTATCTGACTTTTTCCTTAACGTGGATCAGCAGTTTTTAAATGTGTCCATTTTCCCACTTCACAATTTATTTGTTTTGTGTTGCACTTTTTCATGCCCTTCTAAGCAACCTGTCCTTGTAAACTAGACATTTTTGTGGTTAAGGTGAATTAACGTGACAGGCCCCTGAGCTGGGCACCCTGCACTGTGCTTCCAGTTTCTCGCCTCTGCCCTGTCCGGGCCCCTGGAGCCCGGCTCCTGCTGACTGCATTGGTCTGGTCTCCTTGCCAGCTGGCTTTGGGTGGGGTTTGCCTTCAGGGGCAGTGGCAGGAAGTCGGGAAGCAGGAGGCAAGTCAGGGGCCATCTCTCTCCCCTGCTTCTCTGCCCTGGGCTGCATTTCTGGTGGTCAGCTGTCTCCCATGATTATGGTGTCCACAGGGCAGCCCCTCTCCCATACCACTGGCTTACACGGGCCCCAGGAAAACCGTTTCCTGTCCTTGTTCCTTAGCCCTAGGGTGACATGTTTTCCCGGTACTGCGGACTCTGCTCCTTTGCCCATCCTTGTCTGTCTCCTCAGCCTTGATCCAGGTGATTCCCTCCCAGGAGTTCATCGTTCAGTCTCATGTTTACGTATAAATCATGGACTTCTCAGTTAGGGGACTTCATTTGGCTTTTGCTGTAGTTAGTTGTATACGGGTCTGTCTGCCCACCTAAATAGTGAGGGCAGGAATCGTGTCTCATTCATCTCTGAATCTTAGTACCTAACAGCCTACCTGGCATGTAGGAGGAGCTCAGTATGTATGTTATGTGTATTAATAAATTAAGATGAATCCTACTCCATCAGTCTACCCTTCAGTCCTAGAAACATCCTGGTAGTATTTTCAGGATCCCTTGTTTCTTAGAAATGATTACAGACTTCCGCCCTAAGGAGACCAGGGCAGGCGTACCCTGCTGGCATTACTGGGCATTGGGGGTGAACCTCAGAACTGCAGAGAACTACAGCAGCTGATCAAAAGAGAAGCGAGACAAAAATCACTCACTTTGGATTCTCCGTAAGCAGAGCTCACCCTGTTTGTGCTCACTGCGTGGAAGGAAATGAAGCAACTGTGATCTCATTCGCTTCTGTGTCTTGTCCCTGGCCAGGTCCATCTGGTGCCCTATTGTCCCCAGTTGCCTCTTTGACTCTTGAATTAAGAGTTTAGAACAGAAGGTCCATCTGCCGTGCCTGAATGCTAAATTATCACAAGACTTTGTGTAAGGAGAATTTACCCTTGCATTTCTTTAGTTCTAACAAAGAGTTGGAGCGTCAGTTCTTTTCTTCAGCATACCCTTGGAGTTGAATAGGCTGCAGTTACCATGTCATGGAATTTAATAGGCTTAGAAACCTTTGAATGGCAGATGCTGAATAGAAGTAAGAAGGTTTTATTTATTCCCATTATCTTATAAAACATGGTACTTACTAAGTATAATGGAAAACACAAAATGCCAGATCATGGTATTTGGAAGTTACTGGATTTCATAAGAAAAAAAGCACACTCTTAAAATTACATGTTGGACAGATATGTTTTACAAACAATCAGGATCTTTAAATGCTGTTTTAATTCATAATGTGATAGTGTGCCTCTGATAAATCTGTAGTTTCACTTTGAATATTCATGAGTGAGCCAGCTTTTGAGTAATATAATTTGCGTAAGCAAGTTGTACTCTTTTCCAGCAAGCTCCAAATATTTAAAATCAATTCACTGGTGATGTACATTATGTGGTAAAATTAGTTAATAAAGACTGAGTAAGGAGATCCGTTGAAGGATGGCATTTTAGAACCGTGCACGCCTTCCGTTATTTAAATGTGCAGCTTTTAAATAATCAGTTCATTTTTCAGAGAAGATGAAAGAGGGCTTACATTTTAAATATGAATATTTATGCAGCCATATGTATTAATAAAAGCATGTCTGACTTCTTTGTTAGCAATTATTATAGGCAACTTGATAGTTTTTCTTTTTCAAAATAATGTTGCAAAATCTTTTTTTTTTTTTAACAAACCACTTATATTAGGATGCTGTCCTTTGAGTTCTGTTTACTCAATGAAAAGTTCTGTGTGCACAGTATGAATTCAGGTTCCAAGGCCCATGAATAGAAGGGGTTAGAGAGCCATGAGGGACGGCCTTTCAGGTGAGGGATCTGAGCAGAGACCTGTGATGTGAGAGATGGCCAGGCCGACGTGGACGGGAGCACATTCTCAGCAGAGGGGGAACGAACACCATGAGAATAAAGCAAGCTTATTAGCATGTTTGAGCAAGGCTGGTGTGGCTGGAGCAGGTGATACCCGGGAATTGGTTACTCGAGAGGAACCTGGGACGTCCACAGCAGTCCGCTTACTTGATGTCCATTCAGAAATAAACCCTGATGAAATCCTCTCTGGTTTTCAGACCATCTATCTTTTCTTAGATGCTGGCTATAGAGCTAACTATGAGGTGTTTCATGACAGCCTCATGTGATATGTTCTTTAACAGTCTTATTTTATCTGCCCAATAATTACACAGAAGTAGATTTCATTCCTACAAATGAGAAAAATTTGCTTTTGCTCCCATTTTCTTGAAAACAGTCGCCCTCTTCTAACTTTTCCTTAACATTTGACAGAGATATGGATTTAAAAATAATTTCAAAAGTGTTCTTTTTTTAACTCCAATATGGATAAACAACATTGGAAGTATGAGAATAAACATAAAAGCTGTTCTATGTTGAAGAAATGAAAAGATAGTGATAAAAACTGGTAAAGTGGAAAATGAATGCTCCATCTTAACGTTTAGTTACCCAGCATGATTATTTTGTCATTATGATGGTTATCTCATTTCTCATTTTATAGTCTAATTTTTGCTCATATCAAGAAGCTATTGATTTTCATGTATTTTTTTGTATCCATACACTTTACTGTAATACCTTATTGCTTATAATTTTCAATTGATCCATTGGAATGTCTATGGATTCTTTATTTTTTATCAATACTGTTGATATACAGTATTATATTGGTTTCAAATATACAACTCAGTGGTTCAACAGTTACCCATATTATTAAATCCTCACCCCCTCTAGTGCAGTTACCATCTGTCAACATAGAAGATGTTACAGAACCATTGGCCATATTCTCCATGTTGCACTACCATCCCCGTGACTAACTTATGTTATCGTTGAGATTTTGTGTTTCTTTATCCCCTTCACCTATTTCACCCACCTACCCCTACCCAGCTCCTCCCCATGGTAATACTAGTCCCTTCTCAGTGTCTGTGAGTCTACTGCTCTTTTGTTCATTTTGTTTTGTTTTGTTTTAAGATTCCACATACCGTGAAATAAGCAAAAATCTTATTTATTAGGGCAGAGTGCTAATAAGATAACCCAATGATTTTTTAATTTTTATTATTTTATTTTGGTAACATTAATCTACAATTACATGAGAAACATTATGTTTACTAGGCTCCCCCCTTCATCAAATCCCCCCTGCAAACCCCATTACAGTCACTGTCCATCAGCGCAGTAAGATGCTGTAGAATCACTACTTGTCTTCTCTGTGTTGCACAGCCCTCCCCATGCTCCCCCACACTATACATGCTAATCGTAATGCCCCATTTCTTTCTCCCACCCTTATCCCTCCCTTCCCACCCATCCTCCCCAGTCCCTTTCCCTTTGGTAGCTGTTGTCCATTCTTGGGTTCTGTGATTCTGCTGCTGTTTTGTTCCTTCAGTTTTTTCTCTGTTCTTATACTCCACATATGAGTGAAATCATTTGGTATTTGTCTTTCTCTGCCTGGCTTATTTCACTGAGCATAATCCCCTCTAGCTCCATCCATGTTGTTGCAAATGGTAGGATCTGTTTTCTTCTTATGGCTGAGTAATATTCCATTGTGTATGTACCACATCTTCTTTATCCATTCATCTACTGATGGACACTTAGATAACCCAATGATTTTAAAGGTAATAGAAATATATAAATTCTGAAGAGGGAAAGACTTTTTTCAAATTCATACCAGGGAATTAAAAGAAAATGTACACATCCATTTTGTAAAGTCTGTGTTGTTAAAATGAGAATTGGATTTAGGAAACAGGCTAACAAACCACTTACATCTTTTCCTATCAGAGACTGTCACTTCCAATGGCCTTTCTCTAGGTGCTGCGGGGTCCAAAATGTGTACAGTGTGGGGTGCCTTTCAGTGCAGAAGGGGGTTCAGAGTCTTCAGTGTCTAAGCCAGAGAAGGATGCTGAAGGCCGAGCTTCATTAGCTTCAGAGTAACTCTCTGTGTAGGTCACCTTGGTAGTGTGAAGCCTTCATTTCAAAGCAAACAAACAATTCCTGTTGGTAAAATGTTTGTGTGAATTGCAAATATTTTCAGAGTCCCAAAAAGTATGTGATACTTTCTATGCATTTTCACCAACTGGAAGTGTTTTCCCTATCACATCTGAAGTTCTGTTTTAAAAGTTGGATCATGGTGGAGGCAAGGCAGGCCCCGCGAAGAGCTCTCCGCACCCTCGGAGGCGCCCTGATCCGCGTGCACTCACAGACAAAGTAGTACTAACCCAGGACACCTACAGTTTACATGTATGTGCTGGAATTAAAATAGCTTCTTTCTAGTTTCATTTTAAAATTCTTTAATTGTCTGTAAAAATGAACTTCTCCCGTATTTGCGCTGCCCCTGGCTTCAGCTGCTCTGAGCACTTGCTTACCACGCGCTCAGTAGGTTGTCATCTCGCTGCCAGGAAATTGGCCGCAAGTCTGCTCACTGGCTCCCCTTTTTCTCAGTCTAATTCCGACTCGCCATTGTTCTTATCCTTTTTGTACCGTATTCTACTCTCTGAGCTTAGTGGACGTGACAGTGCTGGAGCCTGCGTGGGCCTCATGTCAGATTGAATTTAGGTTTATAGATGCTCAAGCCCCTCGAAAAGGCGTAAGAACAAGCAAAATTGTTGCAAAATGATCTGAATGCCTCTGAAATGTTTTTGTGAAGAAAAATAAATGTATGTATGTTTTTTTTATTTCAAAGCAATATGCCAGTTTCAAGGACGAACCTACTTTGAAGGAGAGAGAAATACCGTCTATTCCTCTTCTGGAGCTTGTGTTCTCTATGAGTGCAAGGTAGGCAAATCTTCATGGGTCTTTCGAAATTCCTTCAATCATATAAACACAGAAAATGTTTCTCTAACAGCTCATCCTTGTAATAATTTTAAAACTTCTGAGGCAAAGGGAAAATTGAGGATGTACTTCAAATGTACAGAAATTTCCATTACTTTTGCAGACATGTAAATTAATGTTATAAAATAATTTTTCCTATAACTAAAAATGTTGCTATATCCAGTGAAAGTTCCATGAAGTTGTCATAGTTTCCAAATTCAAACTATGTCCTTGTTTGCTGTTGTGAAGAAAATGTAGATAAAGTCAGACTCAGACCTTTGTCACTCATGGCTTTTGATCCACGTGAGTGATGTGCAGTGGAAAGCAAAGCATAAAACTTACCCAATAAAAATTAGCTATTGGATGGAAGTGAGATGAATTTGATCTTAATCTCCTTGGTGAGAATATTTTAAACAATTTGAAAGGGAATTCTTTATGAATTTTCTTCCATGGTCTCTTGAAGTTTGCTTCTGAAGGAAATGAAGATTCTTTTCTCTCCTCTTTGACCTGCTAATTCAAAGAGTAAATGTGTTCATAATACTTTTCATATTTGCCTTTTATAAACTATAATGTTGTATATCAAGCCATGTTCTCTTTGAAGAAACTGTCTACATAGAAAGTGTCTGCTTTCAGGCTTCATTTACATTTGGTCCTTACTTCTCCTCTTTAAATGTCTCCCCTACATTGGTTTTGAGGATGACTCAGGAGGTATAGGTTACGTAGAAAACTAAGATAGATGGCTTACTCTGCTAGCATCACCAATCAACCATGAGCATTTGTATGATAGTGTTGGGGAAAGGAAAGTCTTAAGAATTTTACCAATATAAACTGGCGGAAGCAAGCTGTACGCTTCATCTTAAGTTGGAAGTCCTTTTGGGTAAACCAGGAGGAGACAATAGAGGCAAGACTGTGACAGATTTGATTCCCAGAACGTGAAAGCTCTCATTTCTTCATGCCCATTCCAAAGTATTCTAGCTTCTCCTTTTGGCTTTAAACTGGCTGTCCTGTGGTCTAGGTTGCCATCTTAAAGATAAGGGAGCTGAGGTATAGGAACATTAACATGAATTGCTGAGCCTGTATTTCAGGATGGATTTATTATCAGCGTCCCTACACCAGTGTGGCTTTGGTGGAGTAGGGCCACGATAAATACAATGATTGGAAGACCTAGAGTGAGCACTAATGACTCCAAATGGAAACAAAGAAATCAGAGAAAAGTTACTTTAGGGAAGATGGAAAACATTTTTCAGCTGGTTTCTAATGATAAACCTCCAACTTTGAAATATCAACTCTAATTAAAAACCTTGAGGGCATTTGAAGTTCTTCTCCCTAACGTGTATGTGTGTGTATTCTTTTCATTTGATCAGTTTGTTCCATAATATTGATAATTATGGTATAGAAATTTGCTGGGGTAGTTGCCCACTTGATTTTAAAATAGCAATAAAATGATTTCACTTTAAAAATTGGTTTAGAGAGGAGCCTGTAGAGGCAGGTACTTGGTAAATATTAAGCAAGTAATAAATATTACCGTTTTTTACTCAAACAAAAGACGCCATTCCCTAACCTCTTAAAACTGTGCTGACCAATAAAAAATATCATACAAGTCACAAACGTAATTTTTATTGGGCTAAATTTTCCATGTTTAACCCCATATAGCCAAAGTATTACCACTTTTAACATGTAGTCATTTTAAAGTCTTTTGTCATGCTAAGCCTTCAAAATGGTGTCTGCATTTTACATTTACGGTGTTGAAAGCGTCGTGTGGCCAGAGGCTGCTGATGGTACAGCACAGTTCTGCGGGATTAGCATGAGCTTTCGTAGTTCTTGACATTAAGGGCTTCCATTGCTTCTTCTCCCTTGAGGCCCCTTAGCCCCTGTGTTCACACCTGTGCGTAACTGACAGCCCTGTCATGCTCCCATTTCCTGGGCTGCCAATCTCAGTCCTTTATTGTTCCTTCACTGTCAGTTTTGTGGCCTTGAACACATGTTCTGGGGGCCTGTGACTTTAATAGTAACAGAGAAACCCTGTGGATGTGAAAATAAGATTACCAGAATGGATATTACTGTCAAACTGAAGGAAGACTAGCATTTGACTTCTCTGTATACGTGACCTGCCACTCTCCTGATAAGAGATTTTGATGATTTAGAGAAGGTCCTTTCCACGGATAAGCCAGGGAGAGGGAGATGCTAAAATGAGTACTTGTTCTGTAAAAGGGGTACTTACAGAAGTGGCATCTCAGAATCTAAGCTGTTGAGCAATATTAAAATGGAAGCCCATGAGTTCCAACAGCTCTTTATTACTTACATGCTGGTAAGTATAGTAGGACATCGTTGATGACCCTTGCTTTTTCGAGATTGGAGGTTTACAGTATAGAAGCTGGATATTTGCTTTTATCAGAGAAGTGTTTTGTATTTTGGTTTCTCCTTGAGAAGGATTTTGGTTGCTTGAACTATAGTCATTTTATATTGATTTATTCATTCATTCAAGAAATACTTCTAAGTGCTAATTGCATGCCAGAAAATATACAAAGCATTCATTCACAATGGACATAAATTCTACTTCCATTCTCCGTACCATTTTGTGGATTCCCAACATTCCTGAGAATCTCCAACAGTTTAGAGAACTTTGAATGAGAATATTTAGAAGCTCGGTTTTACTTGCAGCTGTTTCCACGGGTGCTGTGGATCTGTTTCAAGCTGTGTCTCTGCCGTGGTGTCACCTGGGTGTGCAGCATGCTGTAGAACTAGCAGGAATCTCGGACCACCCAGATGTCCGGCACGGTGCAGGCACGGCCGCAGTGTGGTGCACAGCCATTCCCAGTGGTGATGCGATGTCACTTAGCAAGCAAGCTTGTGGCCTGTGCAGAGGGTCTCAGGATGGCAATTCTGCCCTCATCTCAGAAGAGCCCTCTCGGACTCTGGATCTGGAAACTTCTTAGTAGGTCCTAGTGGAGAGGTTTGAAGCCTTTGTTTTCTGCTGTCTGACAGGACCAAAGCATGAAGCTGGCTGAGAGTCCAGGCTGCCCCGTCTTGGATTGCGCAGAGTCTCATCAGATTACCCTGTCCCACAGCTGTTGCAAAGTTTGTAAAGGTAAGACTGTTTTGTGAAATGAAATCTATGTGCCTGAGTCATTCTAGGAGGCTATGTCCAGTACATGAAATAGAAGTCCCTATAAGGAGCTTATTTCCCTAAATGCTTTCCTAATTTAGCACTCAGTAGGGAGTCACAAAATACTGATTAAAGCTGTGGCATCAACACTGCGACGCCCCAGGCGTCCTGCGGGTGTCCCACACCTGAGCAAGCACTGGCTCTGAACTTCGGTCTGTGTGCTGCTTCTGAGTCGGACGACCCCGCTGAAGAAACTTACACAGGGTACGCTTATCTTATTGGCTTCTTTCTTCCTTCTGCTTCTCCTTTCATTTCTCTTCAGTTTGTGTTTACAACGGACTTAGCATAATTTCCATCTTGATCACTTTGGATCTGTCTTCTCAGTCCCACTCTCCACATAGAGGCCTCTGTACACAGAGAACAGACGGGCCATCAGACAGGTACTGCTGGTTCTGCATGTCCTGTGGTTGTTAGCCCAGATTCAGGGAGAAGAGGGACCTAGTTTTTAGCTAAACATAAGGGAGCAGTGAAGTTGAGCTGTTCAGAAATGCAGTGGGCTGCCTCAGAGGCAGAGACTTCCTATTACTAAAGGCTCTAAATTTACTATTTTATTATTCAGACATTAAAGGATGATTACTTGAAATTCTTTAAGATACCTACCAGTCACGAAATTATATGCATTTCCTGTACAGATCTTCCTTGACTTATGATGAGGTTATGTCCTAATAAACCCATTCTAAGTTGGAAATCCATTTAATACACCTAACCTCCTGAACATCACAGCTCGGCCCAGCCCACCTCACACGTGTTCAGAACGCTCACCTGAACCCGCACTGGGCACAGCTGTCTCACATGCAGCCTATTTAATAATAAAGTGCTGATTTTCATGTAATGTATTGAATCCTGTGCTGAAAGTAAAAATCAGGTGCAGAAAGGCTGGAAATGCATCCATCGGCTGCGGGCCCTGGTGATGGCCTGGCCACCTGGGAGCCGCGGCGGCCGCCCCGCCCAGCATCACGAGGGAGGGTCTGACTGCACATCACCGGCTCAGGAAAGATCACAATTCAAAATCCAAAGTATCATTTCTACTGATGTGTATCACTTTCATGCCGTTGTAAAGTTGAAAAATTACAAATCGAAACATTTTAAGTTGGGGACCATGTGTATTTCACTGAGATTACACATTTGCGGGTCCATCTCCTTCACTGGGCTGCACCCTGAAGGCAGGCCGGGTCTTACCTTCGTGTCTGTATCCTTAGCACCTAGCATAACTTCGAGGGGGTAGCTGGCGCTCAGACCTGTCGGAATTGTGCTGTGTAACAAACCGCCCTGAATGAGCTGCTTAGCTCTTGTTCAAATAATGGCCTTATGTTGATGCAAAACAAAGCTCGAGTAGAAAAAAGTAACGCAAAGAAACTATAATACATGCAGCATTTTATTTCCTTGTAACTTAATCTGTTAAAAGTAGACACAAGGTCCTCCCCATCCCACTTTTTAGTCAGGTGTTTCTTTTTACCTCCTTCCATCCATTCAGTTAAGAGTCTTAGAGTCTCAGGTCTGTGAAGGCTCTTTGGGAATCTCAGAGTGGTTTACAACTTGGTCTGCCTTTGCGGGAGCTGTCGGGATAGCTCAGCAGCTAAGGAGCACCCTCACAGGGCCTGCACCACACCCGGAACAAAGGGGATTTGATGTGTGGAGTTTGCTATGAGTCAAGAATGCTCATTTTGTTCATTTGACTTGGGAACTGGACTCTCAATCTGAAGCTTGCCTAGAGTTTCTTTGGTAGCCACAGGTAAGGATTCTGGATCTTCCCAAGCTTCAGTGTGCATGCAGACACCCCAGGGATCTTCCTGAATGCAGACCCCGCTTCAGTAGGTCTGGGGCGAGCCAAGAATCTGCGTGTCTGATAAGCTCCCAGATTCCGCTGCTGGTTAGTGGGACCACACTCGAGCTCTTACCTGTGGCTGTGTCACAAACTGCCCTGCAGCTCAGAGGCTTAGGCAGCCACGCTGTATTACCTTCTGCAGTATCGTAGGTCAGGGATTCAGACAGGGGCCCTTCTGCCCCACATAGTGGTAACCGGGGTCACCCAGCTGGGCTGGGCTAGAACGTTCAGGATGGCCTCACTCTAATGGGGCCCATCTTAGTAGGAATGGCGGGAAGGCTGGGCACAGCCGGGACTCCCTGCTCCGCATAACTCCAGGACCTCTCCCTGCAGTCTCTCTCCATCAGGTAGTAGTAGTCAGGCTTCCTAAATGGTGGCTTGGGGCTCCTCCAGACTAGACATGTGCCTGTAGCATCAGTTCTCTGTATCCCGATGGTGTGCACAGGTGTGAGTCAACCCAGGTTCAAGGGGAGGGGAGAGAGACCCCCCACAAAAAGGAAGTTGCAAGTTTATGGCCATCGGTAACCCACCAGCAGCGTCCAGGGGTGACTTGGGGGATCAGGGAGGTGAACAGCACTGACGTCAGAGGAGACCAGCTAGGCCAGGACCTGGGTGCGGAGCTGAGACAGAGTCGTTCAGAGGCCAAGAGAAGCCCTGCTCACATCCATTCACTGTTAAAAGAGCCCTGGCATTTTGCAAACAGCAAGAAATGGAAAAGCTACAAAAATTGTTATATTTAAATTGTTTATATGACACTTTAAAATACAATGACAAAATGTATTTTGACCTACACCCCTTCCACCTGAGATTGCGATACAATTGATAGATGGAGTCTTGCTATCAGCATTAAAAAAAAAAACCTCTCTGATAAATTTTCCTATACAGCCAAGATTGAGAACCACTGGCTTAGAGAATACTGGAACTGAAATTGGATGAATTGGCCTTTCTTGATACATTTAGCACCATTTATAACAAAACTTGCTTCAATTTCTGACCAAGAATATATAGAATAAACAAATGAGTTCTCCTGGCATTCTTTGACTTATAAACTAAGAAAAAAAATGTCAAGTTCTCAAGGCTTACATTTCGTCAACCCCTGCACATACATTTTGACAAACTCATTTGTAATAAAATTGGCTTCCAGTTTCCAGGCCTGTCTGCCTAGTGCTAAACACACTGTGTTCACATCTGACAAAGCACATTGTCCAATAAAGGTTGGTAAATACTCCCTGAGGGCAGAGCATGAGATTAAAGTGGTGACCTTTCCGCTTCAGGCCCAGCCAGTGGTTGAAAACCCAGCTGTTCACCAAAATAAGGCTCATTAGGCACCAAATCCAGTCCAAGCAAGACTGTCCCCTGAGTTCCCCGCGGCTGGCTGTCCTCTGTTGCAGCGGCTCAGAAGTGGTGTGGGAGAAATGCTCCTTCACATCTGTCACCCTTGAGTGCTCTTTCAAGGAAGCTCATGACGTGGCAGAGACTCAGTGATTGGGGAGGACTCCAACCAGAAAGATGGGGCAATGACACCCTGTGGTTCTCCTGTCTGCAGCCCTTCCTGGTCCTCTCCTCCCTTGGCGGCCCACTTCCCTGCTCACAGTACCACCGAGTCCGGTTCGCCGGATGGCCCACCTCAGTCTGCCCTTGCTTCGTTGTGCCTTATAATTGCAGGTGGGAAGGGGGGTCCATGTGCAGGAGATGGTTCTCTGTCGACTCCTGGGTAATCCACAGTTTCCCACATCATTCAATTATGACTTCATGGTTCTTGTTTTCTGGGTATTACTAATAACATTAATTACTGCCAGTCAACTCATTTTTAAAAAAAATTAGTTTCATGCCTAAGCAGTGGTACCCACGAAATAATGGGATTATTTGTTATTGCTGTCAGTACTTTTAAAAAAATGTTCTCCATGTACATGAACCACCCTTTGGGAAGATCAGGATAATCCGTCATCTAGCAAACTATCCTAAATACGTTAGCATTCTTTTAGGTGCGAGTGATAAAACAGCCAATCCAACCCACCGAAGCAGGACAGGAGCATGGGGGGTGCGGGGGACATGGGGTGGGGGGTGGGGCTCCAGTGGGGGGCGCTGGGAGGATGGGGGTTGTGGGGAGGGCTGGGGGTGCTGGGGGTGCGGGGAGTGCAGGGGGCTGCGGGGGGCTGACAGCGGGGTTCATCCAAAGGATGATGCGGTTGGGTTTTCTTTCCACAAAATTGAGGAAGAGATGCTTGTAGGCAAGACCAACACATATTCATCTCAAAATTATTATTTTCTCTTTCTCCTGGTTATTGTGTATAATCTTTACATTGTTCTTGCTCATAACCTTTTGTGTCCACCCGTTCCTATACAACCAGTTATAGAGAAATACATATTAATATTTTATAGAAAGATCTGCACTTAGTAAAAGACACAGAACTCCACACAATCTTGAAAAGCTTACAAGATCCTTCGGATGAAATCCAAAGGAAGAGGTAGAAGAGGGGCTAGACTGTGTCAGATCGCTGATCCGTCCATCTACACCAAATACCAGTTTTCTCCTAGGATAGGTACCTCGACATATTTGGTTTGTTGCTTTTTAGTAATACTCTTGTTTTGATCACTAACAATTCTTACACTGTTATGCTCTTACATAGGTGATCCCATTTGAACCTTACATTTTTGCAAGGTGGATATTATCGTAATTTTACAGATGAGAAAATCTGAAGGTTTAGAAAGGTTAATTAACTTACACAGCTAGTGGTTTTCATAGCCAGTAAGTGGTAGAGATCAGATATAACTCCAGGTCTTCCAACTCCAAAATTCAGGCACACATGAGTAGGAATGCAACTGTGAAGGTGATAGAAATACAGTTTATTGAAGTTATTCAACTCTGATTTTTTGAAGTTATTCCCTATGGATTGGAAACAACCCACTTTAATTGGGTCTGAATTTTCTAAATTCAATAGTGAGCCTTTTGACCCTGGCATTTTGTATCTAAGTAAAACCACTAATAGATTCAGTCAGTTTATTTGTTGTGATAATAAATCAAAATAGCTGTCTGACATTGTTTAGAGTAAATTAGAATTTGATTGACGAAATTTTCAGTTTTCAAGTCTCTGGGTTAATAAAAAAAACCAATCTGATAAAAAGTAAGGTGCTCCTTTGCTGAACCTGAAGCAGTGGAGGGAGGATCGCACTGTGTCTCACGGTCGGGGCATCGCGGCAGTTGGACCCTGCACGGTGTGTGCGTCATGTGTGATGCCCGGCTGAGGGGTCTCCCCGCCACTCACGCAGGTCTGGAGATGGGATGTAACAGAGGCGACACACGGGTGAACAGTGAGGGCATAGATGGGCGGAGTCTGAAAAATGGGAGGAGGGAAAATGCAGCAAAGTAAAAAGTTGGAGGACAGTTTTGTAAAATATAAACGTGATAGAAAATAAAAATGCATTAGGAACTGTACCTGTTCAGAGCCACCGGCCTCTACAAGTTGGAAACATTTCAGGTTATACTAAGATTCAGAACACGATCCCAATTCTCTGTGTATCTTAAGGAGTGGACCAGTGTTGTTTTAGTAACTTTGTTTTAACTTACAATAAATATGACATGGCTTTTTTGGAGTGGATAGACAATATGCTGTGCTCTTGGGATAGAGAATGAAGATGACTTTTTAGCTGAAATTATCCCCCCTCAGACATTGTACAAAGACAGTAGAATACCTCTGAAGAATGTGGCTCGGTGTAGCCACATGACAAAGAAGGAAATACGGAGATCTTAGGGGAAAATGTTTTTAACTTCTCCTTGTAAGAATGAACTCTTTTTTACTTCTAAACGTTTAGCCTTAATCATGAGAATTTAAATTGTGAAGACTTGTCAAGAAATGTTAAGTTGTAAAGTGACTTAAATGCTGTTATTGACTATTTTTCTGGCATATACCTTTGTTCTATTTTATTTTTGTAGAAATCACTAATTCATTTGATTTTTTCTATGCTATTTATTAATACCATTTCAAGAACATCGTCCTTCTGGAGGCTTATTAAGTCATGTAAACAATATTTTGCTAAGTGTCGTAGTTGCCTTTCGTGGGGGATATATTTTAACTCCAGGGCGGTATTGGAAGAGTCCTGGGGACACCGTTCAGTGCGACAGACCCTGGCCACGGGCGGGACCAGCATGCACCTGCTGGCTGTGCTGAAGCTCAGCCCGCCCTCCCTGAGTGAGCCTCAGCCTTCTGTGGGCATTTGGCTACAAATAAGATGCCAGTGTAGAATTTCCATCATTCTGATTTGCTTAAGTAAAAGTCTTTTCAGGCTACAGGCAGCTGAGTTTATTCTGAACTACATGGAATATATTCTATCAGTCTTCTTTTGTATATGGACTGAAATAATGATTCATGAGACAATGTAAAACTGGATAGATAACTTATCCATCAGGCAATTTGAAAATCGTTTGAGGTGTGTAATTATGTAATTTCCGTTAAATATGGATTCCAGAGCCCAACCTTTTTAGCATCTTAGGTGATCTTTGAACAGGGGATTCACACAGGAAAAAGATATTCTGAGAAATTACACATAATTGGTGTCACTGTTTATAAATTGTTCCATTTTTCTTTCCTCTCATAAAGACTCTGGAATCTGTGAAACCCATGTAATTCATGAAAATCTTCTTCTTCTTTTGGCTGGACATACTTTGTCTTGCAGATTTCTAAAGAAAATTAGATTAAAATGATATAATTTTCATTTTTGAACATGTTTTGACTTTTTTTTTAAGGATGCCAGACTATTTCACTTCTTAAATACCCAAAGTACACCTTTCATCTGACCTGGTCTGTATTACCCATAGTTATTTATAATGTTTAACCCCCAGTTCTCAGGTCACTTTCTTACTATGTTATCTTCTTTACTGTGAAACTGCCTTCTGGGCTCCAATAATCTTTCTTTGTTTCAGATACTTGGGAGACTATAATTAGACTACGAGGCACTAGAAAGCACTTAAGAAGTCAGAAACAAAGGTATATAAGATTAACTTGAGGTAGGAAGTAACTGAGTTAAAAGTAAAGAAAACCTTTTTGGTACATATAGCATATGGTTTTATAAACAATAGATGGAGATACAGGTACAAAAGTTATTTAGGGAAAAATAGCTTCTAAATCAAAGGAAGATATTACTTACGTGGACCAAGTTTATTTGCTTTATCATAGTTCATTTACCTCCACAAATTTCTTTTTTTCTGTAGGTTATGACTTTTGTTCTGAAAGGCATGACTGCATGGAGAATTCTGTCTGCAGAAATCTGAATGACAGGGCCGTTTGTAGCTGTCGAGATGGCTTCAGGGCGCTCCGAGAGGACCATGCGTACTGTGAAGGTAACCCTTGTATTGATGTCTAGCTCAGCTGTATAAACTGCCTAGGATTATTGCATGCAAAATTTATTAATTTCCCAGGTTGTCAAGTTGATGGGCCCATTAAAAGCAGTGAATTTAATTTGAAGCATATTAATCAGCTAAGAATAATTATCTTTCCAATTAAAGTTTTTTAGCTATCTGCTGCATGTCAGACTGATAAGTTAATATGGCTGGTTTCTTGAATTAAAACAATACTTTCACTGTGAAATTGCCTTCTTTATTTCATAATTAGATATTCAGATAGTTCCCATATTGATACGATTACTGTGGCTTGCAGTTAGAATTGGAGTCAGATTTTTCCAGAAAATATTGTCTAACAAAGGCAATCAATTACAAGGAGATAATGTGCCCACTGCTATTTTTGTTTGCTACTACAAGTAATCCCAGTGGTTTTATTCATGCTCTGTGGTATTTAATAAATAGCTCCAGTGGAGTAAATAGATTCCTGGTTATTTTTTTAAGTCTTCATTAATATCCTAGGCAGTTTATTCTTTCATGGAAACAGCCCAGATACAGCGAGGAAGCCCACGGACTCCAAGCACGGCGGCTTGGACTGCTCATGGAGGTCCCAGGGGTCCGGGGGATGTAGTGATGCATGATTTCCCTGAGGCACAGATTTGAACCATTCTCATTAATTATGTGCCTAGCTACCGGGCCTTCCAAGTAAGAACCCTGATATGGAGCTTGGGCATCTGGAGGGTCCTAGACTTCCCCTCTCCAAACGTCCAGAGTGTGCCTCGGTCCCTGGAGACCGTCCACCGGCAAGGTGCAGACGCACAGCCTCTGCTTAGCCGCTCGGTGACCGACTGGTCTTGGGAAATGAATTCCCATCGTTTCTCTTAGCTTTCAGTGTAAATTCTCCACTTTAAATATTGTAATTCATTTTTTAAATTGACCATTTTTCCCCAGAGCGTCTCTTTACGAGCTTCCCATTGAGTCCTAGAGACTGTTCCCTTTGTTCCGAACGAAGGCCATACGGCTTCCTTTCCCGATTCATAATGCAGGTTTATTTGAAATTACTTTTTGGAAAGGTTTTTCATAAGAAATAGATTTAAACTTACTTTTTGGAAAGGTTTTTCATAAGAAATAGATTGAAATAATTGACTTACAATTAATTTATAAATTATATAATAATATTTGAGACCCCCTACGTATAATGAGGCCCAGTGGTGCTGGCAGAGTGCATGTATGGACCCCATGATGAAAGTCCTGGGCTGCCTGTTTTTGAGTCTTAATTTATGCTAATTTCTATTTTGAGCTGCATTTTTGTTGTTGAGTGTGTTTGTACACATAATATGTCTTCAGTGAGCGCCTGCTATGGACCAAGCATAGGCACTGGGTAGTAAAGGGTGGATAAGGCTGGTGAGTTTCCTGGTTAGGGGGAAGACAGAGAATAAGCAGGTAACCATAGAAACAGAAAAGGCAGTTTCAGGTGGTAATAAATCATAGGAAGAAAAAAAAAACAGGTTGATGTGAGGGAGATGGGTTGGGCATGAGTTTAACTGGGATGGTCAGGGACAGCCTCTGGGCTTGATGGGGGATGGCTGACTGTTGACCTGAGGCTTGGGGATGAGGAAGGAGTGTTGAGAGGCTTAGAAGAGGACATTCTAGGCAGAAGTCATAGCAAGCAGAAAGAGCCTAAGTGGGAGCTAGCAGACGCCCTAGAATAAGAGAGCAGTAATGTGATGCTCAGATGTGTCATTTAAGGGTAACAGGAGGATCAGGTAGGGGCCAGAATGAGATAGAGAGGCTTGTAGGGGTTTTCGGTCTGTGCCAGGCAGGGGAGCGACATGCTCAGACCTGCTCTGGGAAGGACAGCTCTGGCTGCAGTATGTCAGATGAGCCGAGGTCTGGGTGTGGCGGGCAGAACAGATGTGTGAGCAGGCAGACCAGCGGGAGGGCTGTGCAGTGGTCCCGCAAAGATGCTGGGGGTCTCTGGGTCAAGGGAGTGATGTGATGAGAGGGCAGAGAGGCGTGTTTTGAAAGCCAAGCCAACAGCACTTGCAGATACTTATGGGAGGAAAATGCACGAGGGATGGAGGGGGTCGGGGTTTGGAGTTCAAGCAACATGTGGATGGTGTTGCCATTTATTAAGACATGAAAGAACTGAAAGGAAGAGGCCAGAGATTCAGAGGAAATTACTTATCAATGTAACCTATTGAAAATTGATTTAGTTGTAAAGACTAGATCACTATTTTTATCTACAAATTTATGTATAGCACAGATTGACAGCTGTTTTCCATCCTGAATGGATCATACCGAAAAATGGTTTGTATATTTCTTCCATGTTATCTACTTGTCATTTAAGATATAATCTTCAAAAGTTAAGCAAATATTGGAAAACCGTGGTTTATTTTAGAGATCTTGAATTTTTTATACATGAGGATGTACTTACTCATTTGTTATTCACATTAACAGGTTTTACAGTATCTGATCACATTTGGTTTCCTTTTCCTTTCGTTATTGCTGTTGCTAACTTCAAGGATGTTTGGACTTCTTAGAAGCAACATTTTAAAAACAATTTTTATGCAGTTGTACATGATATCAATCGGCTGGTCTTAGAGTTCTGATCCTCTAAGAAATTAGAATCGTTATATAAAAAAATAAGCAAGGGATAATTTGTTAGTAAAATAAATTTTATTTAAAAATCCATGAGGTTGTTTTAATGGCATGACTGTAATTGAGACTATTGATTTTTACCACAGTTCACTTGATCAGGGTTGAAGTAGCACTGGCGAATGTTGGCATTAGTTTGACAAGTATTTATTGAATACCTCCTTTGCCCAAGGCTAGGCTAGAAGGGAAGCAGTTAATAAGATATACGTGAGGGATAGTCTCTCAGGCAAGAAAGACAGTAAGCAGATCATTACACCAAAGAGCATTTAACTGCACATGTGGAAGTACCCTAAAAAAGAAACAGGCTAATGGGGGTCCCATCTGGGTGGTAGTGCTTAAAGAGGAGGTTTTCCCTGAGCCCTGAAGATGAGGTAAAGACCAGCGAGGCATAGACGTAAGGGTGCAAGAGAAGGCAATTTCCTTGGTGGAGGAACCGGCCAAGCCCAAGGCCTTGGGGTGGAAAGAAGCACTTTGTAAGAACTGAAGGAAGGCAGAGGGCAAGGGAAGGGGCTGCAGATGGGAAGCAGGGCTTGAACCTTGAAAGGCAGCAAGACTCAGGCTTTAATGCTGAGAGCAAGGTGGTGGTGGCGGCGATGGAAGGTTTTAAGCAGAGGAGTCTTGGTTATATTTGTGTTTCAAATAAATCACTTCCACTTCAGGCTAGTGGATGTGGGAGACCACTGATGGGAGATGGTGGTGGGTGGCACTAAGAGTGCAGATGGAGATGTGGGCGATTCAAGAGCATTTGCGAGGTGACACAGTTCTGACCCAGTGATGGTAGGAGGTGAGGAGGGCGGTCTCAGGGTCAGCATCCAGGTTTCTGGGCTGAGCACTAGGCGGGCGCTGGTGCTGGTCACTTAGGAGACACACTGGCTGGGAAGATCATCGTGCCCTGCTAGTGCCTCGGGGTCACCCATGGGCAGCAACCAGCTGCAGATGCTTGGTGTGGACATCAGCATTTCAGTTGTGCATAAAATCTGGATTCCTTGGCATATAAATAGTAGCTGAGGGCATGAAAGAAATTGCCTAGAGAGTTCAGGTAAACTCGAGAACTTGAGCATTTTATAGAGAAGGAAATGCGGTGATGGAGACAGTGGAGTCGTGGCTGAGAGGTGAGCAGACGGAGAAGAGAGGCTGGTGTCACAGACGCCAGGACAAGGGGGTTCCATGAAGGCGCTGTGGGCGGCATGGAGGATGTAGGGCCATCTGGGTGCGCAGGTGGTGACGAGAGCCGGTTTGGAGCGATTGAATGCTTCCTAATGGGAAAAATGGATCTTTCCAGGTGTTTGTTTATGAAGGGAAGGAAGAAGCTGTGGCCTAGGGGTGGGCCTAAGGAAGGGCTTTAATTCCCCACCCCCTTTTCTCTTTTAAGTTCTCTCTCCCCCTAGGCCCCCCAGTGTCTCAGACAAGCAGATGTAACTTCTTGTTCTTAAGTGAGTTTTGCAGTCTAGTACTAGGATTTGATGACTTATGGCTTGTCCAGCTTTTAGGTATAAAGGGTCTAAAATATCTGGAAGTGCATTGGTCTACACGTTTCTTATGAACAATGTGTTTATCATATTTTCTTCTAAAAATTATAGATTCATCTCTGTTCAATGTCCCTTGTTCCCTGTAGATTCTTGCTGAATCTTTTTAGTACTTTCCCCTTTATCTGGTCTCTTGTCAATACATATAATCTATGAAAGTCAAAGATCAAGTTGAACATCTTGTTTCCCAGAATGGTTCTTAGCTACATATCTTCACTTTAAATGAAATAGTGGGAGCTTCTGATATTTTGATTGTATCTTCCTTCTTGATACTCCACTGTACATTGTTAGGACCATCTTTGCATTCCATTGTATTTATTTATTGTTTTATTATTTTCTTTGAAGTATAGTTGATACACAATATTATATTGTTTTCCAGTGTACAACATAGTGATTCAGACGTTATCTACATTATTGCATCCTCACCCCAACTAGTGTAGTTACTGTCTGTCAACAAAGAAAGATATTACAGAACTATTATTGACTATATTCTCTATGCTGTACTTTAATCCCTGTAATTAATTTATATCATAATTGAAATTTTGTGCCCCTCTATCCCCTCCCCTCCCCGACGGTAACCACCCATCCCTGCTTAGTGTCTGTGAGTCTGCTGCTGCTTTGCTTGCTTTGTTTTTAGATTCCACACATGAGTGAAATCATACGGTATATATCTTACTCTGCTTGGCCGATTTCACACAGCATAATATCCTCTAGGTCCATCCATGTTGTTGCAAATGGCAGGGATTCCTTCTTTTTCATGGCTGAATAGTATTCCATTGTGTATATGTACCACATTTTCTTTATCCATTCAGCTACTGATGGCTTGTTGGTTGATCCCATATCTTGGCTATTATAAATAGTGCTGCAGTAAACATAGGGGTGCATAGGTCTTTTAGAATCAGGGATTTTGTTCTCTTCAGTTAAACCTACAAGTGGAATTACTGGATCAAATAGTATTTCTAATTTTAGTTTTTGAGGAATCTCCATACTGCTTTCCATAGTGGATGCTTCACTTGACATTCCCACCAGCAGGGTAGGAGGGCTCCCTTTTCTCCACATCCTTGCCAACATTTGTTATTTCTTATCCTTTGGATGGTGGCCATTCTGACTGGTGTGAGGTGATCTCTCATTGTGGTTTTGATTTGCATTTCCCTGATGATTAGTGATGTCGAGCATTTTTTCATGTGCCTGTTGGCCGTCTGGATTTCTTCTTTGGAAAATGTCTGTTCAGCTAGGCCACCCATTTTTAATCAGGTTATTTGTGTTTTTTTGGTGTTAAGTTGTATGAGTTCTTTATATGTTTTGGGTGTTAACCCCTTATTGGATGAATTATTCATGAATATATTCTCTCACACTGCAGGGTACCTTTTTGTTCTGCTGATGGTGTCCTCTGCTGTCCAGAAGCCTTTTAGTTTGATGTCGTCTCACTTGTTCTTTTTTGATATTGTGTCCCTGCCCAGGGAGATTTGTCCAGAAAGAAATTGCTCATGCTTATATTCAGGAGATTTTTGCCTGTGTTTTCTCCTAAGAGTTTTATGGATTCATGTCTTACATTTAGATCTTTGATCCATTTCTAGTTTACTTTTGGGTATGGAGTTGGACAGTAACCCAATTTCATTCTCTTGCATGTAGTTTTCTGGTTTTCCCAGCACTGTTGTTGAAGAGTCTTTTCCCTACTGTATATTCATGGCTCCTTTATCATATATTGCTTGAGTATATATGCGTGGGCTGATATCTGGGCTCTCTGTTCTGTTCTATTACTCTAAGAGTCTGTTCTTGTCCAATTTAGAGAGTGTCTTTAGAAATCATTCATTTGGTAAGTTTCTCTCTCTAGTTCACAGTAGTTACCAGGAATCATGGCTGGGTCAGGCCCAAAGTGTGTAATGATGAAGAAGCTTTTTCTTGACCCCCAAACTCCATAAAATCACTAGCATTGTTGCTGTCCAAGCCTTGAGCCTTACACCAAGAGCTGGAAAATAATTTCGCATGAGTGAATCATTTAAATAGTTGCATTTTACACATAACTACCAAAATTGTAATTGATACCTGGTTAATGAACTCTGGAGTATGTTTGTGAGATATTTTGTTAATTTCTTCAAATTAACAAGAATATATAGGAAATGATTTGGTATAATCTGAATCCCCCAAAAGAATAATCTTTTTTCTGACAGACGAGTTTCTGTTGGACTCCTTTAATCTTGTTCTGATTGCCACTGCCCGGTCGTATTTTTTACTTCACATCACCTATTTAGTGATCCTCTCTCTAGTGTCCTGCCCCCTCCACTTACCCGACCAGGACCCACTTGTCCACACTAATGTCTCCCACACACCATGCCTTCTGTCTGAGAGCCCACAGTGCCTTCCTGTTGCTCAACATATGGAGCTCAGACCCCTTTGGCCGGGTCCCAAGGTTTGGTGTCACAGCTGTGCACCCGTGAATCTTTCAGCAGGTCATCTTCAGCTGTCTTCTTCATTTCCTTTGCTCATGATGGTTCATGTTTGTTGTGGTTGAATTGTGTCCCTCAAAAACTCATGTGTTGAAGTCCTAATGCATGTGACCTTATTTGAAAATAGAAGTGTTGCAGATGTAATTAGTTCGGATGAGGTCATACTGGATACGGGTGGACCTCTACTGCAGTATGTCTATTGTCCTTATAAAATCGGGGGATTTGGACACACACATGGGGAGACTGTCACATGAACTTGAAGGCAGAGGTGGGGATAAGGCACCCTCAAGGCAGGAGCACCAGTGATTCTCAGCGAAGCACCAAGAGCCCGGTGAGGGGCATGGAACAAGCCGTCCTTCACAGCCCTCGGAGGGAGCGGCCTTCTGGCACCTTGATGCCGGACTGTCAGCCTCCAGAACTGCAAAACAGTGAATCCTGTGGGCCACCGGTTCGTGGCACTTTGTTGTGGTCTCTACAGTAAACTCAGACGTCTGACAGACGTCCCTTTTCCTTTTTGGTCTGACTACCCATGATTTAATGATCCTTCCAGATTGCTTAACTTTTATTTTTTCTGGGAAGATTTTTTTGATGAATTAAATACACATAGATTTAATTTCTCAAACCTATTTTGATTTTTCTCAAAATCTACTTTTTTATCTGACTGAAGAATTAGCACCCTGTTCTGTTCTGGCTTATATCCAATTGTCCATTCTGATATGCTTCATTATATACTATATTATTATCTTGCATATAATGTATCTTGTTTCATAGACGGCTTATTCATTCTCCCTGAATTTTCCCAAACTTCTAAAATTGAGACAATGTAGAGTTTAAGAAGTACTTGTTTATTGATGACTTGAAATGCTTAGATACTGTGAACAGATGGCCACTTTTAGGCTACCCCGTCACTAAGGAATTATTCAGGACAAGAATCAAGCTTATTGAATTGTATTTATATCGTGAAGGAAAGTCTAATCAGCATATTGGTTTTTATAACTAAAAAAGGGATTCAGTTGTTTTAAACTGGTATGTTTTGGCCTTTAAAAAATTATTTTGAATAGTACAAGAAAGGGAATCTACTCATTTGTGACAGTCATATTTGTTAAATTATATGTGTACTGATAAACGGCATGCATATTAAAAGGACCACAAATCCCAGAAATTCCCCTACCTTCAGCATTGATTTTCCTGAACACTTAGTTTTTACCTAAGATTTGAATTCTATCTACAATTTGCAAATCGATTCCTTTGAACATCAAATGTCTGGCATGTAGAAGGTGCTTAGTAAATGCCAGCTAAGTGTGGAGATCGAAATGCTAACACACATTTGTTTGGCACCTGCGTGTGCCAGGTTCGACCTGCCTTCAAGCATAAACTATAAATCATTATGTTTAGATATCCGCTTCAAATACCTAATTTCTTTTTTTTTAAAATCATCACATCAAAAGAAACCGTATCTCCTCCCATTCTTGTCTCTTTAATACCATCCTATGCTTGGTGATGCCTCTGCCACCATCTTTCTTGTTCTGTGTTTCAGGACGTTCTAGCCCATGTACAGAGTAATGTGGGTATAACTTTTAATGAAAACAAGTGATTTCTCTATTTTGTCTGTTCTGTATCCTTCTTTCCTTCTGTTGTTTGTCACTGGGGCTATAATAAAAATAGCACCAATTACTAATAACCATGTGGTTCTTCATTGGCATTTAAAATGCTTTCCACGTACGGTTATCTCATTTCGCCCAGCCACCCTGTGATGCAGACACTGTTTATAATCTCCTGTTTTGTGACTGAAAAAACTGAGGAGTTTGGGAGTCAAATGTTTGCCCTAAATCATTTTCCCAGGCAGCAAACAGTAACCCAGGATTCAAATCCACATCTTTTATCTTCAGATTTGGTGTTTTAAAATTTTTACTAGTTTTAATTTATTTATTAGGTAAACTAACTGATATTTTTGTAAGTGAGAATAGCATATGGATTTTCCTTTAGAAAGACATTTTTTAGAGCAGTTAACTAGCTTTAAAAATTGTATGTTTCTGAAAAGGGAAAAAAAATCTTTAATCCATCCAGAAAGCAGTTCATTGGCACTAGAGACTCTAATGAGCTGAGGCCACGTAAACAAACCCCACGGGAAGGCAGGGGGAAGACGCTCTCTGTCTTCCGCTCCTGTCCTTCCCCTCCCACCCCCCTCTCCTGGCATCTTTTCTCGCTTCCTGCTACCCTCCCGCCCTCCTTTCTTTCCCAGCTGTGTACCATTTCACAACTGATCCATTTGGTAATGAATTCCTTCCATGGCAGGTGTGTGCCTGTCATTAACTATAGGGTCCAGAGCCTGTCGGAGAGGACTTGAGGGTAGGTTGGGTGACAGCCTCACAGAGTTGCTCCAAGGGAAGGATGCAGAATGAGCTTAATTATCTGATTATAAACCCAGTACAGAAAGTCCCCACTGCAGAGAATGGGAGCCTGCTTACAGAGTGGGGTAAATCACCAGAGGGGCGAGCCCTAGGGGACTGATTAGGGAACCCCACGGAGTGCGCCGTGGCTCTCAAATCCGTGGTTAATGATGTGCACTCTGTGCTGCGTTATGGCTGTTGCTTAAATAAAAAAAGACCAAGCTTACTCTAGCAACCAGGGTTCTCCAGGAAAACAGAATCAATAAGACATATATAGGTAAACAGAAAGAGAGAGAGAGAAAGATGGATTAAAAAGAATCGGCTCATGTGGTTATGAGGCTGAGAAGAGCTGTAGTCAACGGCTGGAGGCCCTGGAGGCCCGGGGGCGCGGCTCCGGTCCGAGCCCAAAGGCTCCGAAGGCCCCCAGCAAGCCTCGCAGCCAGATTTGAACTGTGCGTTAGCGGTTCGTCTGGGTTCATCCACCGTTTGCTCTCTGCGCCCTCGGACTTCAGCTCTCTCTGACTCAGGCGATTCCCAGTCGTTCATGAACTTCCTTTAGATGCCAAAGCAGAGGAAGGGCATTATTTTTTTAAGCCAAATCTCCTCTGATATGAAAGGAAGACTTTACATTTTTAAAAATCGTATCTAGTAAAAGTTAAACCTCTCTGAATTCCTTCTCATGCATAGTTTCTCATGGGAAGAAAATTGAAGAAGCAATCAGTACTACCCATATTTTGAAACAAAACACTGTAGTTGTGTGGCTGTGATGGCCAGCCGACTCCCCCCACCCCGCCCCAGAAATGCACTTCTCTACAAAATACTCATATTCAAGTCTGTTGGAGTTCGTGGTCACTGAGGGTGCTATCCAGAGAAGAAATCATAAATCAGCCATGAGCCACTGACACATCTCTGTATCGTAGGGCTAAGGACCGTACTTCTCTCTGAGGTGGATCTTTACGATTTCCTTCTGTCACTAGACTTGGCATACAAAATCTTTAGACCAGCATTTGTTTGTTCGCGGTATTTGTTGAACTCCTACTGTGTGCCAGGCCTTGAAGGGTGCTGGTCATATGGCCATGAGCAACACCGACGAAGTCCCCGCTCTCATGCAGATGACTCTCTGTGGAGGTCCCAGTTGAAGTCCATGCCCGTTTTCCAAATGCAAGTCGAAGGAGAGTCACAGTTAATGGTTTTGTGCTTTGTTCATACAAGCAGTCATGTCTTTATACTTTTTGGCAGTTATTTTTTAGGACCTGAGTCCTCAGCGTGGTGGCACAAAGACCAGCCAACAGGCTGCCACCTGGGAGCTGGTGGAATGCAGAATCCCACGCTTGATCTCAGACCCACGGGTCAGAACCAGCACGTGGACGAGACGTCCCGGGGTTCTCTGCCCACGTGGAGGTCTGAAGAGCCTGGTTCACGGCAGAGAGTGTGTCGCCATGATGATTTGGGAGCTGCCCCCTGTTTCTCAGCCATGTACCCACTGGAGAGAGTACAGTCTCATGGCCTCAATTATTTTCACCAGTTTGGTTTCTTAGGCCTGGTTTCCTAGAGTGGGATCCAAGCTGCGCGGGAGCCACCTGCGGTGCTTGTTAAAATGCCGCCTGCATTCTGCTTAGGTGGGTCAGGGTCGGGTCTCAAAAATCTGCATTTTCACAGCTTCCCAGCTGGTTCTTATGCATGTTAAAGTTTGAAAAGGACTAGCCCAGATGAATTCTGATTAATCGATGCCCTTGTAAGGATGGATTTCAGAAGTCGTTATTGTCCTGGAATCTCCGCTGAGTGTGCTTGTGCTGGGAAGGTGAGCCGATGAGCCCGTGCGGGCGCGCGTTTCTGTGTCACAGCCATGCTCGCCGATGCAGGGTTACCCAGCCTCTCCACTCTTGCAGCTTGGCACTGGATCACTCCCTGTGGTAACGGGGTGGCCTGGGCATTTTAGGGTGTTAGCGGCATCCCCGGCATCTGCACCTGTGCCAGGCCCCCCTTGCAGTTGTCAAGACTGGAAATGTCCAGATGTGGCCACATTCCTGGAGGGCAGAATTGCCCCCCACTGAGAACTGCTGGTTTCAGCTGAGTGAAGAACAGGGCCAGGCTGTGTGGGGGTGTGGTGCCTCCCCCAGTGTCTGTCTGTTCCGTTAGATTCTCTTGTTGGCTTTCGGTTTTATACCAGAGATGGAGAGAATTATGTACAAGGTTTATGGACTTGTTTTAACACTGAATGGTGGGAGAGATACCATGTGATGAGGGGGGAGGGGATGCACTCTTACATTTAGGATGGAAACAAGGCTACTATGGGCCTAGGCCCCAGAGGCCGAAACAATATTTTTTCCATTCTTGAGCAGCCCTAAGCATTCTCTGAAGACTGAAGAAGATGCTGCAAGAGGTCTCAAGAGCTTTGTAGCTTTGGGGATGGAAGCTTCTTTTAGAGGAATGAAGTAGGGGCACAGGGAAGTGTACAGGCTCTGGGAGAGACTTGGGGCATGGGAAAGGCCCAGAGGATGTCTGGGAGCGGGGTGGCAGGCAGTGTCAGTATGTGTGATTTATGCCTGCACCGATAGGTCACTCAGGTACGCTCAGCATTCACTGGGAAGATTAATTGAAGGGAGGCCACAGATTTAGCAGCAGCCAAGGGAATCTGCACCCATAGCTTGTGACATGACTGAGTTTCTGGTATGATTTGAAGTTTCTTTGGCCCACTATTCTCACCAAATTGCTTATCTTTGCATTTCTTTGTAATATGATAGAAAGGTTTACTGCCTGTCAATCTTAAACAAGTATTTATAATTTTGTCACCTTTTTACTAGTCGATTGTGTTAATGCTGAAAAGCGAGTCAGAACAAATGCTTATTTTGTACACACTCCTTTTGCATGAAGTGTCATTCTGGTACCTGGATGGGTTTGCAGGTTTAATATATGCAGTAATTATTTTTTTAAAATATATGTCAAAAGTTTTGGGGATTTAACAGACACATAAATGTAAAATGTTTATATGGATCAAATCAAAATCTTTCCATTTTTGACAATTGGAGGCAGTTCTGATGTTATGGAAAGAACATCACAGAAGAAGACTTTAATTCTTACCTCTGATAGTTACTAACTGTGGAAACATAAACAAATTACCTAATACCTCTGAGCCTCAGTCTCCTCACCTATTAAATGGGAAGAATTTGTCTCATGTGGTTGTTGGGGAAGTAGAAGTCAAATAAGATTAAGTATGGGAAAAGGCCTTCCAGAAAAATAAGTCCCTAGTAAAAGTTTATCATTAAACTTGTGTGTTTTCACATATATTTTCTGACTACCAGTGTGTCAGTCAATTCATGCAATATGAATTTATTTTTGGAACAAAGATATTACAGTGTTTATTGGAAACTTGGGGCAAAAATACTCTTAGAGTCCATATGATGATATTGTCTTACATTTTAAACCAATTATAATGAGATTTTTAGGTACTTCAGTAACTAAGTTACCATGGGCTATATCCAGAACCAAGCCACTTTATGCCAAATTCCCTTCTGGTCTGGATAACTAGTTCTTGGGTATAGAATATGTATAATAAATCCTCATTTTGCAAATTATATGATAAGACTTTAAATGTAACCATGGGAATTCATGTTATTTTCCTGTCAATGACTAAAGGTTAACACACTTGATAGTTACATAGGCATGTACTTGTTTATTAATATTAGAAGAATTACTTAGAATTAAGCAGTTCATTTTAAATTGTTTGCTGGTATCTTATGTGAAGCAGCAATTCATTATTATTTTTTTATTAGATAAATTAAAATTATTTTTTCAAAAAGAACCTTTTCTCTGGAATAGAGTCCATTTGAAGTGATATATGGGGCATTACGTCATGAATAATTTTAAAATATGTAACTGATGGAAACAGTCTTTTTGCAGCTCCATTAAATTCAAAGGCAGGTGTAATGTGGGGATTAGGTTATAAGTATCAGTCTCTCTTGCCTTCCAAGAAATCCAAGTCATATGGTCTAGTTATATTGGTTGAAAGTGTTGTAGTCAATGAACAAATTGAGATAAAACACAACTATTAGCATTCTTTCTACAATTCTCTTCTTTTATGTATTCAGTAGTTTTCAAAAAGAAGGACTGACTGTAGTATAAAATAAGATCAATGTGACATCAAGGGCAGTACCGGCAGGCTTGGAGGTCAGAGATGGAAGTTCTGGCACAGTCTGTGGAGGGAAACAGTGCGGCCAGAAGCACCCAAGGATTTCACGGATAAATCTAGCTCTTCGGTGATCCTGAGATGAGGCTTGGGATATATTGTGAAAATATAAGCTGCTGTGAAGAAAAATGACATAATGTGGTCAAAGCAACAGACGTGAGAGCAAATGTTAGTTTCCCTATTAATATGGATAGAAATAGGTATATGTTTTTAGCAGACAACAATAGCTGTGGATTGGGGGAAGCAATTAGGCCCAACTGCAAAGGATGTGACAGAGAAATTTGGGTTCTGTGGTGGAGAAGGGCTTAGCCTTCTGGGCAAATGGCTCTTTCAGAGCAAATG
The DNA here is from genome assembly GCF_030020395.1 of Manis pentadactyla. Lineage (NCBI taxonomy): Eukaryota > Metazoa > Chordata > Mammalia > Pholidota > Manidae > Manis > Manis pentadactyla. The sequence goes on along the minus strand of NC_080032.1, from coordinate 90,045,671 downwards.
GCTGTGCTGAGCACAAAGGGCCTCGTGTCCAGACACGCTGGAAAGCTGGGGTCCCCTTTAGTGCACAGGAAGCATCGGAGAGATGCGGATATGATGGTTGTGAGTTACCTCTCTTATTCATTGGCACGATACAAAAGTATGTCCCAGGGATTTTAATAATACATAAATACATTTTCATTTTTTACTTTCTATTCCATTTTAAATTTCCTCCAAGTAATTTTTCTTTAATAGGAAGAAAGCTCTCCCAAGCAGACGTTTTACAAATTATTGCGTCCTCCAATAGGAATGTGATGGCAAGGACAGGGGACTGAAGTGGCAGAATGTGTTGGTGTAAATTGGGTTGTTGTGAGGTGAGGCCTCTTGATGAATGCCAGCATCGGCGAGGATCGTCAAGTTCAGCTCGTCAGGATGGACGGCTGGAAGTTGGCGTGGCTCAGGCCTTCCACGCAGGCAGTGGTGTGGGGACCCTGGGTGCGCAGCAATTGAGATGTTGCAGCAACTGAAACCCTTGTTTTTGGCAAAATATACATAGTTATTTAAATAATTTGTAATATTTTAAAATGCTAATTTAGAGTTTGTCTGCAACAGGAGGCTTAAATCCAGGAGTGGTAATAGATTAGACTGCAAAGATAGGGACCAGCCTGTTGAGGAACAGTGGGTTGAACGGAGTGCTTTTCCTCTAGATTTGCCAACCACTGACTGACAGCAGTCATCTGGGAAACCTCTAGGCTTTGGACAGCCCTCGGCTGTGGAAAGGGGCTGGAGGTAACTCTCTTCTCCCCAGGCTGCCAGCGTTACTATGAGAATTAACATGTGACGCATCTGCACAGGCGCTGGGGAACAGTGTGTGTGCAGGTGTAAGTGGCAGACGTGTGCGGTGGGCAGCCCTCGCTGGGCTGCACTCGCTTGGCCTGTCACTGCACATCAGCCCCATTTCCTCTCCCTTCCTGTGAAGATTTCAGAGCTGACCCTGCAGACCTCTGACTGCGTTCGCTTGTGCTCAGCAGGTAACTTCTTTACCGCTGATCCACGTGGATCAGGACCTTCCTCACCTCCTGCTGCCGTCACCCACCCCCACCCTTTCTTCATCCTCCCCGTCCTCAGCGGATGGCTAGCCCGCCTCCTGGGAGCAGTGGGTCCGTGTGGGCGCTGAGCTCATCTCTTCTGTCTTTGCGGGAAACCGGCTCCGTCCATCATCCTCCACACCCAGTTTTCAGCTTCCTTCTGTTTGCCCCTTCCTGCCAGCATTTAAATATGCTCAGGTTTCTCCTGGGTCCCACGTGCCCTTCTGGCTTTGGTGTCATTGCCCCTTGTCCCCTTCACAGCCACATTTCTTACAGGTGTGGTCTGTTTTCACTGTTTCCATTTCAGTGTCAGACTCTCTCCTTAACCCTCTTCAGTCTAGAGTTTCCACCTATTATCCCAAGGTCACGGATAACTTCTACGTTGTTAAGTCAGACACCTTTCACCTTTCAGCTTGTATCTTACTTGACCTTTAGGCAGCAGTTAATTCTATTGATCACTCCCTCTTTCAAACACTTACTTACCTGTCTTCATGATACTATATTGTACTGATCAGAGATCAGTGGCAAACGACGGAATCTCTGGTAGTTTAAGCAGAAAGAGATATTGAAGGTTGTTAGGCAGTTCACAATACATGCGGGAGGACCGGTTAGCTGATGTTCGGCCCAGACCAGCCCTGCCCCACGTGCCAGCTCAGTGCCTCCGCCTGCCGGTGTCAGCAGCACAGCTCACGCAGGCATTGCGTGCTCATCACCGGCGCCCAGGCCTGGGCTCAGAAGCCCCGCACTGCCGCCCCCCGTGCTGAGCGCCCCTCCAGCTACTCAGAAGACCGGCTCCCTTTCTGAGTCACGGGCTCTCTTCCACATCGAAGCTTTTGCACGAGTGCCCCGGTGGCGGTCCTGGGTTACAGGCCTGCACACTGGCTGTCCCGAGCACTGGGGTGACTTCTGTCTTGGGGAGGTAGGGGTTGCCCCACGTGAAGAGGGGGTGACAGCCAACTGCCATTCTGCCGCTCGCCTGCCTCCCGCACGCGCCTGGCGCTGCTGCTCCTTCTCCGAGCAGTGCTCCTCTGTCACCTTTCTTCACTTGCCCCTCCAGTGATGGCACCCCAGGGCTCCATCTGAAGTTTCTCTTCTTTCTGCCCCTCTCCCTGGGCGATGTGTCTCACACATGCTCTGCTTAGCATCTCCTTGCAGGGCTCCCCATCCTGGGCTCCAGCGCACGTCTTGCTGCCTCTTGGACTTTCTCCTCTGATATGTCATAAGCATCTCAAATTCAACACATCCAAAGCCACACTTCTCTGTCACCCAAGGGCACTCCCCCAGTTCCCTCCAGTACAGAGCCACCCAGTTAAAAAAGGAGACATTATCCCTGAGAGCTTCCCTCCTCCATCTGCAGGCATCCAGGCATCTGGTCAGTCCCGGAGTGCAGTCAGGGTTAGAGCCTAACGCATACCCTAACCCACCCTGTTCTCTCCATACTCTGCCAGGACACACCGTCCCAGACAGGAACCCAAACAAGGTAAGCTTCTCCCTGCTTCTGGACTTTCCCTTCTGTAACCCATGCTCTTATCCATCCTTGCAGGAAAAAGAGCTTGCTTAGCAACTGATGTCATCTCATTCCCCTGCTTAACACCCTTCAGAGGAGAAGCACACACCACCCGCGATGCATTGTGCTTCCGTGAGCTCAGAGCGTTTGTGGGAGGTTGCACAAGAAATTGCTAACAGAGGTTGTCTCGGGGATTAGGAGAGGGGAACTGAGTGGCCGAGGGTCAGACTTACTATATTGTGCACTCCACTGTATCTTTACATTTTATACTATCTGCACATGGGATACATTAAAAATTAATTTAAAAGCTTTTCATGGGTTACCACTGATCACAGGGTAACATCCAATGGTTTCACGTGGCTTGTAGGAGCTCTGCATGAAATAGCGCCTGCTGACTTCACTGGCCACACTGACTTGTTTTCTTGGACCGTATCAACTCCTCTTGCCTGCAGCATTTGCACAAAATGCCCTTGCTTGAAAAGCCCTCCTCTTTGCCACTTCACTTGGCCAGCTTGTGTCTCCTTCGGTCCTGTGCTCAGGTGTCACATCCCCCTGGAGGCATTGCCTTGCCTGGGAGACTGGATTTGGAGCCCTTGCTCTTTTTCCCAGGTGGCACTGTTCTTATAAAACTCTCATAACATTTAAAAAAATCATTATTTGTCTCTCGTCAGATAGACCATAAGCTCTGCAAAGACAGATACTATGCCTGTCTTGATCAAGGCTGGGCCTTTGGTGTCAAGGCTAATTCCTTGATATGATAGAAATTCAACAAATATTACTTACATGGATCAACTAGTCATGCCTTTGCTTCCTCTGCCCCTTAGTGTTCCAGATTATCTTATCTTTCCCCGTAGGTATTAGCTTATGATCCACTCTCCACCCTGTCTCAAAGTTTTCCTACTACATATCTCCCTCTCTCTCCCTCCCCATGTATATATAGCTTTAATTCAGGAATCCCAAAGTTAGGAAAAATATATTCTACAGAGTAGCAAGAAAACTGATATAATGCTGGAGCTGTTGCTCTTGAAGAATGTGTCATACAGTTTACAGTGAATGAATTTTAAAAAATGAAAGAAGGAAATGTATGGCTATCATTCTGAGATGTTGAAAAATCATGTCCATTAGCATATGAAAGATATCATTTTTAATACATAAAAAGTAATACTTGGTAAACAAGCTCATTAATATCACTGACTTTAAAACATGATTGCTGGCAGTTCTCTTAAATGTTAGTCTGTTTGTAAATGACATTTTTCATTTATTCTTTACTGATTTTTCCACTGAGCAGCCTATTTATACTTACAAATTTTTTATTTTTAAAAATGCTCTTATCTTCCCAAATGTTACTCTCAAGTTTCTTTCCAGATTCGCATTTCTCAGGACCTGTCTCCTCCCTGGTTTGCGAATTACCAGGCTTCTCCTTGGTCTACTTTGCTGAGCCAGTTTCTCACAGCTGGTGGGCAGAGACTTAGCAACAGCCCCTAACGATTTGCATTTTTCTTCAATATGTGGAGTCCTTGCCATTGAGCTGCATAACTTTATGATTTTATTGGCTGAGCAAGAAGGCATTAGTGTTCATTAACATGCTAATATAATCCTTTTACGGGACAAAATGGAGATAATCGCTGCAACCTAGAAGTGCACCAGACTTTTAAAACACAGCATCAGTGACACACAGGGCGTGCGCCGGGGCTGCTGGGCTGTGGTGCCAGCACACAGCAGGGGGGCAGCATGGCCCAGCGCCCGCTGCTCTGAAGTTAGCCTGGGGACTTAGTTGTTAGGCCAAAGGGAACCTTAATTTCGGGTCCTGGGGTTTGGAAACAGTGTTTCTGTTATGATTGCCACTCATTAACTGTGTAAATTTGTGCCTGGGGAATCTTTCAAAAACACAAATCTGATTCAATTATTCCTCTCCCAAAGCTTTTTCCATTCCATATAGGATGAGGTCCACATTTTCTGATGTGCTCACAAAGGTTTCATGACCCCATCCTTTCCACACCTGTGTCTCTGGCCGCTCTGTGCCTCCATTTCTTTAGCTAGAAGTAACTGCGGTTGAGTTAGATGGTTTCTAAAACTCCTTTGAGGTCTGAAAGTCTGTGATTCTGAATAATTACAAAGCCTCTGCTTGCAGATAGGATAAAAAGGAATTTATAAATTTACAAATTCCTGTTTCTAAAATAAGGCAGCTTGAATTATCCCAGAGCAAGAGAACTTGTTCAAGTAGCAGACGCACAGTTTTCTTCCGCTTCTTGAATCTGGTGAAGGATGAGTGTGTGCTACAAAATCCTGCAGAATTGTGTTCTGCCCGTTAGAACTGTGAGGTGTGGAGGCTGGTGATGCCTTAGAGACCTCCGGCCCTTATTTTTATAGATGATGAAACTAAGGTTCAGAGAGAGGAGATGCCTGTCAGGTTTCTCCTAGAACCAAAGCCTAGAATGCAGGCTTGTTCATCCCCACCACGGTGTTCTCCCGCGGTGCGAACTGACAGCTCACTGTCGGTGGGAAAAGCCCAAGTGCCCCGAATGCCTGGGCAGAGCCCTGGGAAGACAAGGGTCCACTCTGCCCAGTCTAGCTGCGGTCAGACAATTGTGAACAAGGATTCCTGTCCTCTCTCCTTCCAGATGAAAAGGGTTCAGAGTCATTCATGAAGGCCAGCCGTTGTTCTAGAACAGTTTGTACCCTTTTGAATCTTATATTCCAATAGAAAAGATAACAGATATTACTAACAATTTAATAGAGTACTTTCAGACACTCATAAGCAATATGGAGAAACAGGGGTGGGAGTTACTTCAGATTTGGTAGCCGCCTCAGTTTCAGACTGTCATTAGTTCATGAACATCCTCACTGGCTTGTACCTCTCTTATCAAGTCCGCAGTCACACCAGCTTACCACCTCCCGTGAGATTTATTTTTGGATGCCACCTTCCCACCCCCTCCTTCTAGATGCTTTAATATCTTTATGTCACAGCCAAGAGGGTCCCTTTCTCCCGTCGGGCATTTTGTACATTCACAAGGTGTGTCCAGTCCGGAGCTCTAGTTCCCTTTTTGGCCGCACAAACTCCAATCCAGCGGAAAATCCATTGTCCCCCAGCCTTTTGCTTCCCACTGCTGGCACTGCCTACGCCAGACTTGAATCTCCACTGTGCTCCTGCTCACCTTTGAACATCTCTGTCGGGCAGGGAACTTCTGTGGCAGCACCGCCAGCTTTGTGCCAGTCTGTCACGTCAAACCTACCCCCACATCCACCTCATGCTGTGCCACGGCACGAGTGCCCCGTCGCCCTGCCCGTAGTCTCTGCCTCCCCTCAATGCCTGTCCTCATAGTGAGTGCTTGCTTTACTTTGGGGGCATGTGGGGGGCTCTTAACATATAGGATCACATGGTGTTATCCGTTCAAGTACATCCTGGCTTCTTGGTTTCCTTACTACTCCGGTTGGGCAAGGGGAGAGTTATAAAATCGTTTCACCAAATATAAATTCCCAAATGTGCTGCATTAATAGGTACTCAGGACAAATAAGACCTATGTTAAAAAAAAAAGCTGGTGGCCCCCTACTGAATGCACATTGTGTATGTTCCTGTTGCATAGTGCGCATCTGCTAACAGCATCACTTAAGTGGTAAAGAACCCACTGAAATTTGTCTTTGTTTCCTTTTCATTTACTCACTTTTTCATTTTTCATTTGTTGTCTTTTCATTTACTCACGTACATAGTGAATTTTAAGGAGGGGTTCATGGAAGAATAGTAACAAATGGCCCTGAAACTTATTTGGACATGTAACACCCCATTTCCAAGGCACCGTGAACCTCCGTTGGAGGCATTAGTTTGTAAAGTGCCTTCTGAAAGCACAGAAGGGTCCTGACGGGGGTGAAGACGTTGCCCATTCCTCAGTGGAAGTCTCTAAGGCAGGGCTAGGCTTTTGCTCTCTGGTAATAAGTTTTGGAAGGGATGTGAAAAGCCACATGGTCCAGGAAGGCATCCTTTGTGTGACTCTGCAGCATGTCCAGCCCCTGTTGGAATGCTTCTGCTGGGCAGGATGCTGTTTTCAGAGGCAGCTCTCTGCTTAATTGAAAGCCACGCCGACACCTCCGTCCTGGCCCCATCTGCCTGTGGCCGGGGCTCCACCCCAGGGGCTGTCACAGGCCTGAGAGTGCGGGGAGGGGACCTGGGCATAGGGAGCCTTCAGCAGGTGGGTGGAGAGTTGAACTGAGTCGTGAGAATTTGACGTTAAGTTTTTGAATGGGGATTCAGAATGAAAACACACCCTGGACTAACTTTGCACGTGGTCTTCCACCAGGTTCCTCTGAGTTGTGCTGTTTTTGTGCCCATGAGTGTCTGCACGTGGAAATGGAAATGGCTTTTCTGTAGCTTTGCAGTTATAGTATGTAAACGAGACTCTTCCTTTTCTGAATATGGAAAATGAGAAATGTAAAAAGGTGATTGGCAGGTCAGCGCATGGTGTCGGGGTGATGGTTTTGGTACTGGGTGTGTTCCTTTCGCACGGCAGCTCCGGGAAGTAGGCCGGATGCGTCATAGCTCTTGGTCATTAATCCAGCATGTGATCCACGTTGTTCAAGTTCCTAAAAGGCTCCACATTAAATAAGCTTCTTGTTTCTGCTTTATGACATGACATTGTGTTTTCTCAGATGACGTGAAAGCTTAAAAGGGGAACATGTACAAAAGAAAATTGGGTGGGCTGATGACACCAGCAGTCGGCGATGTAGACCAAGCTACAGGCAGCTGGTAGAGACAGTATTTAGAAGGCCAACTTACCTTTCACAAAGCTTCCTTATTTGTCTTATAAACCAGATTATCTAATAACTGTGGCTGCACATAAGGTCTCATGAACAGAAATCACCCTAATTCACCATCTCTTCTCCCCGTTTCTTGCCAGGGAGCACTAGCCCTCTCGGAGTTCCTACTCCTTAGGTGTTCTTGGGAGGGCCTGGGTGCACCTGCCGGCTCGGGAAGCTCTGCCTGCCGGGGCGGCCGCCTCCCCCAGGTCGCTGTTTGGAGGGAGGCGTGTTCCAGTCATCGATGCCCCAGCTGCGCTCCGTCACAGTCTGGGCATCGAAGCTGCTTTCTGGCCCACCAGGAGCAATGGTCTCTCCCTGGGAACCACCCTCCTGTGGAGGGGATGGCACAACGCAGGCGGCCGCTCTTCCCTCCCACAGCCAGGATGTCTCCGTCCCCATGTGTTTGTTACTGTGGCTTTCTTGTCCTGAAAGGCAGGATCTCACGGCCTTGTGTGCGTGGGCTGCGTGGCCGCCATCCCTCCGGCTGGGGAGCTTATGCCTGGGCGCCCTGCGACTGCCTTCAGTAACTTCGCTTCTCCACGGCACCTGCTCAGGGGGGATGGGCTCAAGTCCAGGGATCCCGTGTGATCCCTGCTCTAATCTCAAGACCTCGGGAGCAAATGAGTTTTCATCGCAGCCCTCAGGGCATTTAGAGTTTGATTTCCGACTCAGCATTTAGCAGTAGCATGGTGTCACGAGAAGATGTTAGACTAGAAGTTAGAGATGCTGAGAGCCCCTCTTAGGTCTTCCTTGAACCAACCTTGAAGCATTTATTCATTCTTTCTGTAGCATTTATTGACCCTGTGGGGAAAATGGAAGTTTCTGAGGGCAGAATCCTCACCTGACACTAAACTACCTGATGATGTAACTGGCATGCTGCTGGGCCGCTGCTCCTGCACCCGGAGGCAATGAGCTGCTGCTGACTGAGTCCCTGTGTAAAGGGCCCTGCCCAGTGCTCTGGGTGGAGGCGGACATGAAGGACGATGGCAGACCTGCAGACTACGGGGTGCAGCGTGATTCCAGTGCTCAAACTACCACCAGGGGTAAAAAGCTGGGTATAAACCCTTTTACCCCAAGAAGGCTCCCTCGTCATTCCTTGGTCTCACTGAGTCCATAGTGAACCTGCCCAGGGCTGAGACCCTCAGGAAAGACAGACCCCATAGTGTCCTGGACACAGTACAAGGTATTGTAGAACAAAAATGAGTTGTATGCTCGGTGATTCTCAACCCTGGCTGTGCGTCAGGCCAGGTCATCTAACCGTGGTGTGCAGGCCAGGTCCGATTCACCACCTGTCTGTTCTTGTCAATAAAGTTTTATTGGAACATGGCAAGGCTACTTCAGTACTTACTGTGTGGCTCCCCTGTTAGAACAACAGGGTCAGAGTTGCAGCAGAGATGCCATGACCCCCAAAGCCCAAAATGTTCACTACTTGGCTCTTCATTGAGGTGTTGCTGATTTCTGCATTGGACTCAGTATGGAGAAGATTGAACAAAAAATCGTTGTCCGTGTCCCACCACAGACAATAAAATCAGAATTGCAGTGGGGGGTTGTGAGTTGGCCCAGGAACCAATGTTTTGAAAACATCCCAGTCAAATAAAATGTGCAGCCAGAGTTAAGAAACATGAATAGACGATCGCTACTCTTGAAGAGCATATATGGCTTACTGGGGAGAAGCTTACAAAAATTAGTAAAGCTACGGTGGTGACTCTAGAGTGGAAACATTACAGAGTTCCCGGGGAACAGGCAGTGCTTTACTGGGGGTTTTCACAGAGAGACACTCACACAGACTGTCGAGGCACAAACCACAGGTAGACAAGACCCCCTGGGGTGGTCATGGGGAGAGGAAGGGTAGATGGAACAGCATATGCGAAGGCACAAGGTGTGGGGGGCACAGTACCCCCCAAGGAAGGACCAGGAGCTCGTGTGGCCACAGCACCTTGAGGGAAGAGCAGTGAGGTCCTACGGTAGAAAGCCCAGAAAATGGGGCCCAAGTGGGAGGGGTTTGTGTGCTCAGAGGTTTGTAATTTATTGAGGTGACTTTCAGTTCAAAGTTGAATAGGAAATTGAGTCTTTCTAGGCCAGCTTTTCCACTGTAAAATAAGTAGCCAGCTCAGAAGATTGCCAAGAGCCCTGTAACCATGAAACACAGGTTCCTGAGGTCATGTCACTTCCTTCCTTTGACCGTCTCCGGACTGTGGACGGGGCTGTGGTTTTATGAACCGTGTGACTCACGTAGCGTTGGGTCGCCTGGCTATCTCCTGTGATTGATCCTTTTCTCAGGAAAATACAAATGAGGACAGTGCTACCGTGAGGGGTCTCCACAGATATTTGAGAAGGCGGACTTCTCTCCTGCTCAGTGCACCGAGGTCCTTAATAAACAGTTATGTAATGAATAGACACCTGTGACATACTTTACCTTCTGTGCAGAGAGGCGCTGTAAAATGAGGACAGCTTTATTGTCAAAATTCATTCTTTCTAGTTAATACTAGTGCCTATTATGGCTTAGAATTTGTAAGTCTTTATGCTTGAAACTTGGCATGTGAATTACTATGGAAATTCTTCAATACGATCTTATCACTTCACAGCTTCTCATTTATACCAGATCTGTTTTGTAACTTCATCCCTGTTCAGACTCTTACTGGGCCAGCTCAGTTTGTGTCTCTAATAAGCTACATGTAATTACTTTCATATCTTTAAGTGAAGTTATTCAAGTTCTGGTGTATATTGAATATTTTATCTACCTCTGACAGGGTCTCCCAAAGCATACAGAAAATTCAGTGAATCAAAAAATAATACATGGTGGGCTCAGTGATTGAACTTTCCGAGGCTCCAAGGGAGCTCAGCCACGCTTTCTGATCGATTCATCCGGCACACGTAGGTAGGGCGCTGGCAGTTTCCCAGTATCCTTAGAATGATGCAGATCGGAGTACACAGACATCTGGGAAACACTGACAGGAGCTGTTGGAAAAGAACTTTCATGGTTTCTGTCATTCGAACATCAGACATTCCTATTAAAGGATGGGCTTTGGGTAATTTAAAAATGCCTTTTAATCAGTCTATTGGCCTGTTCCCACAGAGGAAAATTACAGAGAAACTCTAGAATATTGGCCACTCTGTTGACCTCCATGCCCCACGTTTTCTTCACAGACATCGACGAGTGCGCTGAAGGGCGCCATTACTGCCGCGAGAACACGATGTGCATCAACACCCCGGGGTCCTTCATGTGCGTCTGCAAAACCGGGTACATCAGGATCGACGATTATTCGTGTACAGGTAAACAAGGGCTGTTGGGGAAATGAAGCCTTCCTGTGCTTAGATGTGCTTTTAAGTTTCATTCTGGTTATTGGGAGAAGTGAAGTATGCCTTAAATGCTGCCTTGCAACACAACAAGTCATAAGCAAAAGTTTATCTCCGTGACTGGGTGGTTAATTCTGCATCTGTTCTAAAGAAAGGATGCTCGTCGCTCTGGTGAAGTTCTATGTTCCCTGTTAGGACAGGAGAGAAAAACTGAAGAGCCAAATCCTCAAAACTTGTATGAATTCTATGGTAAATCTGAGTAACAACCCCTAATAATATTTCCTGTATACGACAGTGGATTTTGGGCACAGGAATAATGACATAGACAAGGTGATGGCTTTCAGAAGCAGCTTCCGGAGTGCTGGGACTCGGGAATATGCCGGAGAACACTGAGCACCCTCCCACCTCTGGGAGGCCAGCTGAGGGGCCCTCCTTCACTCATGTGTGTTTGTTGAGGCCACAGGCCCTGCGGGGCCACCCTGAGCCTGCGAAGGGGCGCCCTGAGTGTCAGTAATGCCCGCGCTTGGTCCTGGGGTTAGACGGCCTGCTCCCTTCGTGTTCTGCACAGTCCTACCTATAGAGCGTGAGAGACGTTGGTGCTAGAATAGCTTGAGGACTGAGGAAATGTGGGTGCAAAATAAGACATTCCTTTGGGATCCTTTTTTTTAATAGAAGAAACATAAAAACACCACGTTGGAGCGTGAGTGGGCTTTATTCTGTAGTCCACAGTCAGGTGATCTCTGGCAGACACTCTGTTAGACTCTAAAGGGCCAGCACATATTCCACGTTCCTATAAAGAAAATGTAAGTGTAAATTCTCCCTCTTTGACTCTCTCCATCCCCACTTCAACATCAGCATGGGTACAAAAGCCTGATAAAGGAATTGCGCCTCCTCAGGGGGTTCGCCCGTGGCTGGTGACCGCGAGGCTCCCTGGAAGACCAGGGTAGGACTCACTTTCTCTGACAAAGGTTGGGATTTCTTTGAATTTCACAAGCAAAACCCTAAGTATTTGCAGCAGTAGTCCTTCGGATAGATGCCAGGACGCCTGCAGAGCCTCTGCCCAGATCTGTGGCTGAGCTCTTGCAGCTCTGAATTCGTTTTGCTCCCGCGCCCCTCTTTCCTCTTGAAGAGGCCCTGCTATGTCACCCTCCTGATGCTCACCGCACGGCACCCAGCAGACCCTCAAGCTGACTTACCCATCCGAGAACCAATCCTGGACGCTCTCATTTAAAAAAGAATCCCAGACAATACCTGCTACTTTATAGTCAAGAGCTTTGATCAGTCAAGGAAGCCTCTTCTGCTTTTATAACCCTGTAGCTCCAGCTTGGAAATTATGTATGCCACAGAGGAATTACCTTCCACGGTCGCTGGAATTGCACTTTTTCTTTCAGTTTTAGATAAGTGGTATCTTGGGTTGTATCTTCCCCATGATCATATAGTTTTGGAAGTGGAAGAATTCTTAAAGATAATATAGTCCAGTCTCCTAACTTTTACTAATGGGGAAACAGGTTCTGAGAGGTTTGTTGCCTTTTACTCTGATGATGCAGTTAGTGGGAGGCAGAAGGGTGCCGGAAGATAAGCCTCCTCATCCTTAGTTCATGTATTATTTACTCTTTGTTTAATTTGCAAACATACAAAAAATAAATGAGGGGGGAAGCCTCCTGTTTTATGGAGAAATGTATCATTCAATTTATAATATTCAGTAATTAAACTGCCTTTCTTATAGATTGTTGCAGTTCATTAGCTTTAACTCTAAGAGCAACTGTTTCCCCTACAGACCTTGTAGTAATACCGCGACATCAGAAGCCAGGAGAAGGAAGATAAATCGCTGTTTCTGGGGCCCCTGACTCCCTCGTAGTCACACTGTTGACTCAGTTGCACCGTTTGCACGGGTGAAGCAGCAGTTTATGCCCCTCTAAACTCATAAACTATCTCCCAGTGAGGGTGTTTCTCTCCTAGCTAGTGCTTGGCCGTCTCTCTCCTCACATCCTTTCCTGTTCTGTTGGAGGGAGGCATGGGTGTCCCTGCAAGGAAGGAGAAGAAAGGGTAGTGGGTGGGCGGGCAAGAGGCAAGAAGGAGTGGAGGGAGGCCCGGGGAGAAGGGACAGAGGGCAAAGGGGGAGGGAGGGGAAGACACGAAGGGCGTGGGTCCTGTGAGCCAAGGCATCGGCAGCCCATTTGTCCAGGTTTCTGATTGCAGCAATGACCTACTTTTTATGCATAACAGAGTTTCTTGATTATTTATCTGGACTAATGGCTTTCTTGATTTATTCATGTAAGTAATAAAGTGGGTCTTACTGGGCATCTCTTCTTGAAACTGGTCCTGTGCAATAATCAAAAAGTAAAATATCTCTAGAAACAAAGATAGAGTTAAGAATTTTGGAATTATGAAAGGATAAAGATATGAGAGAAAAGACCTTCCTTTCAGACCCCCTGAGATGTCTCTCTGCTCTGACTATCACAGTTAAAGCAGCAGAGTTCTGATTCTCTGGTGTGGAGCTCGGGACCGTCCCAGCGCTGTGCTGCCAGGCAGAGTGGGAGCAGGTGCCGGAGTGGGAGGGGAGGCCGGCGCAGCGGGGAGAGGGCCTCGGCCGGCTGGAGAGGGAAGCGGGTCCCTAGGCTGCCCGGCAGGGCTGTGTCGCCCACCCACCCGGGGGCTGCCTGGCAGTGTCTGAGGCCCTGTGGTCTGTCACCGCTGGGGGAGAAGGGCCGCTAGTGTCACCGGGCAGGCAGAGCCGGGGCTGCCGCTGAGCACCCTGGAGCCGCGTAATTGGACTAGCTGTCCTCTTAAAGGAATTCTAATTTTTTGGGACCCTTCCAGTTGGGAGCTTTTCTCTGCTTACTTCCCAACCAAGTTTGACCTTCGTCCCGCACAGGCCATCGGTAAGAGGCAGCCCCACCACAAAGGGCTCTGCCCCAGGGTGTCAGCTGGGAGCTCTGTGTGGGGGTCCCCTGGGCAAAACTGCACGATGCCCACTTTCTTCCTAACTTCCCCTTTGCTCTTCAGCTCTCCTGCAGGCCCCGTACAGTGAGGCCTTCTCCCACTTCGTATGGTGCCCGACGTCCTCTTTTTGGACTTTGGTCACAGAAGGGACCTCGTCTCAGGGAGGCCCACTCTCCCCCACGCTGCCCCCTCTCCTTTCTCTTACTGAGCATCTGCTCTCAGCTTGACGTCGGGGAGGGCTCTCCAGTGGCGGATGTGCGGGGGCAGCAGGGGGCAGAGGAGATGTCATAGGGCCCCTTCAGTGACACCTGATGCCTGCTCAGCACGCCTGCTGTGGACCCGGCCATGGCTGACGCTCCAGGGCCCTCTGAGCTGGTTCTGGTCCGTGTCACGTGCCACGGGAGGTCCCCACCGTGTCCCAGCACAAAGAACTCCACCAGATCCTCGATTTTTGTTGTTGAAAAAAGAACCTCCGCTGGTGTTCCCCACGGAGTCCCCCTTCTGGAAGGACTTAACTTTCTATAGCCTTAAACACTCCAGGTGCTTAGTTTATGGTCTTTTTGTTTCAGTCGCTCCCTTTTCTCTAACACGGTCATGCTGGGCTTTTTATCGTCACCATCAGGCGTGTTCAGTTTGATGATGGTGTAGAAAGACTTGTGAATTTTATGATGTTTTATGATGACAATTAAGTTTTCTCCACATCTTTCTTCTTTACCATTGGTTTCCTAGCATTTTAAAGAGTCTTGGATACTATTGTCATGCACGAAAGGTTGCATCAGAGGCCAAGATGCTGAGTCTGTTGTAGCTCCTGTGCGGCGCTTCCCCAAACAGCCGCCCCTGTGTTCGGTGCTTTAAGGCCCCATCAAACTGTACTAGACCAAGTTATTGACCTAAAATGCTTGAAGGGAGGAGACTTTGGAAGGGCAGGAATAACATCATTCCTTATTATTCTGCATTCTTCTAAAAAGAGTTTAAGTTAAGGTAGGTAATTTATTGTATGGCAGAACAATAACTTTATTAGCAGTTATTTAAAAATAGCTCTGGGTGGATATATCAAAACTGCAAGTACACAGGAAGATGATTCATTGTGTGTGTACTATGGTAATTGCTGGCATATAGATGATAAATGCTGGCATATAGATGGTAAATGCTGGTATATAGAAAGGAAGAGCACTGTGGACAGTGGCAGAGGAAGTAGGGGCCACAGGAAATCCAGATCAGAACAGTGATCAGGAACAGGAGGTGAAAATACGCCTATCAGCATTCTCAGAGGAATCCCAAGCGAGCGAGGTTGTCCCCGCTAGCGCCGTAGCACTTCCTCTTCAGCAAGACGCCTGGCACAGGAGCCGGAGCACATGGCAGTCACTGTTGCCACTATGAGGAGCACACAAGGTGCCCTCTGGAGGTGCCCTGGGACCCTGTCAACTGGGCCCTTGGTCTCGTTACTTTTCAGCTGAGTTGTTAGTTTTTGAAGAATAAGTAGCTTTGCTGGAATCAACGTGTTACTGTTTATTCAACTGTTTATTTTAAGCCCCTGTGAATAGGGGCTTAAAAAAAGAGAAACCTTGGTGTTACCAAATAGTGATTTCCTGTGAGTCTGAAAACTCTGGTAGGAGTTCCTAGGACATCAGGACTGGGGAGGTTCTCGGCGGGCTTGGGCACGAGGGCCCGACTGGGGGCCTGGGGCCAGGAGCTGCATCCGGGCCCCGCAGCAGGGACAGGGCTCTGTGGAGTTAGCGAGTCTGGTCAGCTCTCAAGCAGGGCAGGTTCGGTGAGCCTGGCTGCTTCTATGTGGGTGTCTTTTCTGTAAAATTGCAGTGAGCAGACAACCTTACCATCTGGCCACTAGTTGCCATGGCTGTTGGGAAAGACTTCTGCATTTTTATGAACAACCACTGTCAATTTTCTTTCCCTGCAATCAGCATTGCAAAATATGAAAAATTTGCAGTGTGTTTCATAAAACATGAAAATCAGACAGCTTTCAGTTAAAAAATTTTAAATATGGCCCCTAATGCTGAAAGGTGCCTTATTTGTCTCCTGTAGTTCACTATATATTATGACACTGTGTGCTTATTACTGAGAAATTTGGAAACACAAGCATGGTCACAACAGCAAATTAAAACAGCAAGCCCCAGGACACACAGGCGTCATGATGAAGAGCTATTTTTTTTTTTGAGAGGGCATCTCTCATATGTATTGATCAAATTGTTGTTAACAACAATAAAATTCTGTATAGGGGACTCAATGCACAATCATTAATCAACCCCAAGCCTAATTCTCAACAGTCTCCAATTGAAGAGCTATTTTTAAACAACCAAATAAACGAGGAAGCATCTCTAGAAGAACATATACTGTGTTTACCAGGAAGAGTTAATGTTTGGAGAACTGCAGGCCACGTTTAGAAACTTGCAGAGAGCAGAAGTGAGACGTGTCTGTGCGTTAGTGAGGAGGCCAAGCCAACGTGCTTATCTCTTTTCTGAAACACATATGTGCACGCATACAATTAGCAGACAGCCCAAAATGGAGCAAGCTCCAAGGCTCAGAGCCGAACTGCCTTTCCAAAGATGAAAAGCTTGGGAAGGGCGCATGCTGTCTGCGTGTGTCGGTGAGTGGGCATGCCAGCCCCGAGGCCGCCGTTCCTGGGCTGGTCACAGCCTTTGTGCGGCAGCTCGGAGCAGCCGTCATACTGTTTGCAACCTCTGCCCAGCCGCCTGTGATCGTCAGAGCACCCCTGGCCCCTGGCCCCACGCTGGGCTCTGAAAGCTCACCCGGGCGCCCAGATGGCGGGCGCGGCCTCATTAGCCAGCTTCACCTGGTCTGACTCGGTTAGTTAGGAAGCCCTGATTCACCTTCGTCCCAAATGGATGTATCATTTGAGTTTCAGTTTGAGGCATTTATATGAAAAGCACAGAGCTGAAAACTCACACAGGAATAAAAAGATTATACATGCCAGGAGTGTAATAATAGTGGTGTCTTAGCAACAGACACCTTTGGAGGGCGGGATTGTTGAAGCGCAAGTTCAGCAGATGCTTTTCATTTCCTTCCTTGATTGTTGGCTTAGCCAGTGAGCCATGGGCAAGTGCCCCCCACCCCCCGACCCCGTGCCTCCTGGCTGTTGGGGTGCTCCAGAGAGTGGACTGTGTCTCTGTCTGTGCTGCTCTCCAGCCCCGCAGCGGGAGTGTGACCTCCTGGTGGCATCGCCTCCTCTCAGCGCCTTACTCCCTTCCCAGTCCTGGGGCCCCTGTGGTGTCACATTCAGGTCCCAGGTCTGCACACAGGATGGGTTTCCTCCTCAGATTCAGAGCCTGGCCTCCTCTGGGGTGAGGCAGAGCCTCCACCGTCTGCAGAGCTACAACCTACAGTCTCTCTGTCGCCATCTGTTTCAGCGATCGGCACTTCCCTTCGTATAACCGCTGACACCATGTAAGAGGCTTTCTTTTACTTGAAGTTCTTTCATCAAAGACAGTAGCATTGTCTTAGTCATCTCCTGCCTCATAACAAACAACTCCCACTGTCGGCACTCGCCGCAGCACGGTATCGCCCCAGGGCCCGAGGGTCAGGACCTGCGCACCGAGCCCTCTGTCTCAGGCTCTTTCGAGGGGCTGCGGTCAAGGTGTCCCCAGGGAGGGTTTCTTTCCAAGCCCACGTACGAGGTCACTGATGGGGTCAGCCCTCACGGACTGCTGACTTTAGGTTGTCCTCAGCTTCCTGCCACGGGGACCTTTCCAGAATGGCAGCTGGCTTCATCAAGGCCCGCAGGAGAAAGCCAGCTAGTGGGGTGGAAACCACCACCTTTTGTGACCTCACCTCAGAAGTGACCTCTGCTACCTTTGCTGTGGTGTGTCGCCAGGCCCAGCCTGTCGGGGGTTGGGGGGAGCCCTGGGGGCATCTTCCCGGCTGCCTAGGGCGGACCCTAAACATTCTCTGTCACAAGCTCACCCCTTCAGTGAAGTGCCTGTCAGGAGCACCAGGCTGAAGAGTAGAAGTAGGAGAGAACAGTAAAAACGTGTAAGAACTGGGATCAACTGTGTAAACTCATGAGATGCCACACATTTCTCTCACGCTTCTTCACACCAAAGCTCTTCTGTGTTGTGTGGAAGGCTTCTTGTCCAATCTGACGCTGGAGACAGTGTGAAGGAACCATCGCAGGGACTGCGGGTGGTGCATCCTGTAGAGAGAGCTGTGCAGAGAGCTGTGGGGGGCCCAGGAGAGGCAGTGTGTCCTCCAGGCATCACAGGTGACATTTAAATAGAGGTTTGTAGGGGTGGACAGACATTACAGGAGAGGAAGAAGTGAGAAAAGGCATTTCAGAAAGAAGGAAAGTAAGTACACAAGTGCAGGTTGTTGCATAATAGCAAGCTTAGTGTCACTGGCGTGGAAGAAGATAAAGCCAGAAAATCCCATAGGAAACTCTGAGACCCACTGCCTGGTCTCTCAGACGTGTCACTCCGTCTGTGCACAGTCTGATGGAGATGAGGCTGTTCAAGTGCCAGTGCTCTGGTTTGTTTTGTTTTATGTTACTTTTCTTTTTCCTGAAAAGGTGTTTACTAAGTTGATGATATTTCTAAACAATTGATGTAGAATCAAGGTGGTAAGGTATTTCTTTTCAAAGAGGACAGAATGGCTTTGTTTCTTACTCTGAGAACTTCCCAAAAGCAGATTTTCAGTGTGTCCTAATGAGAACTGATTTGAGGACTTTTCTAGAATGAAATCATAGCCATTAAGTTACCACCTGAGACATTTTTATACAATACATTTGTGCCTACATGTCCATTAAATGTAATGAGATGCAGTCACAATAACAAAACAGGAAATGGTTGAGAGGTCCACGGAGCCTGTCTCTGGTGGGTCCGGATCAAGCCGTGTCCTCCACCTGGTTGCCTCTGCCAAGCATTGTGGCGTTTTGTCGATGGCTGCCAGCTCCTTTGGGTTCCTGGACTGTGGTCCTTGTTCTGCTCTTTATTAGTTGCAACCATGAGCAATTTTCCTAACCCCTTAGCCTCAGGTTCTTCATCTTTAAAATGGAAGTATATTATTCTAGAATTAAGTGCGACGAACCGTGCATAGGACCCAGCATGGCAGGTGGGACTGGCCGTGTTACTGCTCCTCTTTGTGGCCTGCATGGTAACAGCTCCCCAAGGATGTCCTGGTCCTAATGCCCAGAACCTGTGAACATGTCACCTTCCCTGGCAGAGGGAACTTTACAGGTCTGATTAAGGCCTTGAAGTGAGGACATGGTCCCAGATGATCCAGCTGGGCTCCATCTGATCCCGAGTCCTCAGGAAGATTTCCCTGGCTGGTGTCTGAAGGAGAGGTGGCCATGGAAGGCTGGTCTGAGAGAGGAAACGTTACTGGCTCTGAAAATGGAGAGGGGCCCACGGGCAGGAGTGCCCTCTGGGGGAACAGCCTGAGGAGGCTGGAACAGCCTGCAGCAAGGAACGCAGCCCTGCGGCTGTCCGGATTGCAGCCCACTAGAGCTGGGTCAGACGCCCGACCTACTGGACCACAAGCTCGGGAATCTGTTATTTTGGGCTATTGAGTTTAGAATAATTTGTTACGGTGACAATAAAAAGTTAGTACACTGTTATCATCAACCGACACTATTGAAGGGTCCAAAACTGTATTTTAAAATGATTCTCAGTTCTCATCTCTTTTCCAATTGTTAAGGAGCAACAATTCAATTCCAGTAATTCTGGAGCAAGTCTGGAGTTTGTAGGGAGAGTTAGTCTGTTATGGAGAAGGGGATCCAGTGTAGGTTTACGTCCAGTTCCTCGCTTTAGTGACTGAGTTGCTTTTCTCATATTTGGTGTTGGTGTAAACGTTTAGGGCACTTATTATTTTAAAAACATTTTCCTTGGCTGCTTCTAGTGAATACAAATTCATGCACAAATACACAACTTATGCAGAAATGAACTACACATTTACCCTAAACATAGTAAGTCAAATGATGATGTAGTGTATTTCTCATGTGCCTCCTTTTTAAAGATTCTGAACTTAATAATGTGAAGGAAGTTTGTGATGGTAAGTTTCAAAGTGCTATTTAGAAAGTCCATTTGTGACCAAGGTGTTGGGGGATTGCTGCCACCCAAGGGCTTCGGGATGGAGCGCAGGGCTGTTGAGGATGACCCTTTAATCCTGGGAGGCTCCGTGCCAGGGGGACTGTGTCAGTGACCTGCAGACCACAGTTGGTGCTCAGGGGCAGTATGCATGGCTTTGGGGACATTTTAATGACTCCACATTTAGGCAAAAGATTTCATTATGAAAATGTGGATTTCCACCCACATGTCCAGATTGTTCGCCATTAATTCTGGATCATTGTCAGTGCACCTCAACTGCAAAGTGCCTTTGAACAGGAGTAGAGAGGGCTCTGCAAGCTCACCACAGTCGTCCCCTCCTGGCCCCTGAGACTCCGCAGTTCCAGTAAGAAAGCAGACATTTGGATACCAGAATCCTTATAGTCAGTCTGCTGCATCCATTGACTTTATTTGTCTGACTCATAAATTACAGTGTTTTTAGTTTGCAACCTGTGATTTATAGCATTAAAATGATCATAAATATGGTCATCTTAAGCCATAAAGATTTTAATACAGAAATAATGTCAAAAGTTTGGCTTCTTTATGAGTCATGTCCCTACTAAACCCACAAGGCACACTGAAGTCCCAGAAGAACCATCAGACACTTCAGTGCATTTTGAACTCAGCTGTACTCGTTTTCCTTATGAAATTAAATTACAGCAACCTTAAGTAGTAATGTCACAGCAGACTTTTTATGCCTTTCTAATGTAGTATCGGATGGGTGGCCAGTTTTAAAACCCCCTAAAAATTTAGTTCATTGGAAAGTTATTGGCAGAACAAATGGTTTAGACCAAAAAACTACATCAAATGTGTTGATGAGCTAGAGTAGCTCCATGGCAGGGAGGCGGTTGAATACTGGGTGCTGTTTTGTTCTCTTAAGGCCAGTCTGTTCCTTGATAGATGTAATATCTTTTGAAGGGGGGTAGCAATCAGTGGCCTGTAAGGGGGTGACAGGATGTTATGTAGAATGTGATCGCTGAGCTGACACAAACCCTGGATTCCATTGGCAGGGTCACACTGTGTGTGAGTCAGGGTGAGAAGCTGCATCAGCCGTCGGCAAGTCCTCTGCTGCAGAGTCGGCTGGGGGCTGTGGGCTCCAGCCTGGCTGGAGTAAGAGGCTTCTGATATTGTGCGGCTTCTGCCTGCACACATTGCAGTTGGTGGTGTTTCCCGTCCTCTGCGGTAAAGCCCCCTATGTCTCTGTGCAGAATCCGAGGAGCCCAGCAGTGAACTGGCAGGATGGGGTGGTAGGACCATGTGCAGCTGCCTCCCAGCCGTCCTTGTGATCATAGGCGACTCTCACCTTTCCGAATCTCAGCTTCTTGTCAGCAAATGGGAGAAAATGTGATTTGTTTTTATATAGTCAAGGCTCTTAGTTGCAAGTATAGGAAAAAAAGGTCTGGACATCTTAAAGGCATTTCCTGAAAAAGTTTAAGTGGCTCAGATAGTACATGTAAAGCTCGAGGAGCAGCCTAGAATATGGGCAGAGGCCACGGCATCTTGGAGCCTTTGAAGATGTAACAGTGCCCTTGGGATGGGCAGGTGCCCAATGCTGTCTCCTCGCTGTGGGGTGCACAGCCCTGAGAATGAATGCTAGTGTCCCTGTGCTTCCCAGGCACTACTTTGCGGTCTGATTCCTGGGCAGCAGCCTCAGGGCTCACCTCACAGCCATGGACTCTCCCCGGGCGGGAGGCTGGCCAGCGAGGAAGCGAAGCCACCTTTGGCTTCCATAGCGGGAGGTGCACCCTGCCTCCTATTTAATCTCACCCAGTGGGTGATGTTCCCAAAGCAGAGAGAGGGGACTGAGGTGCTGCATAGGCACAGAGAGAGAAGGAAAGAGGGAGAGACAGGGAGAGGGCAGAGGAGAGGGAAGGAAGGCGGGCAGGAGGAGGGAGAGGGAGAAAGACCCTACATCCTTCTGGCACCTTAATTGCTTGGCTGGTGTGGGGCTCTGTGGTAAGACTGCGTTAAAGGATCCGAATACCCTGCAAAGCCTTAAAAGTGTAAGGGGTGTATTATTCTCACGGCCACTATCTCCGTCCACCCTTCGCTGTTTTCACATGCTTGTGTTAGATATTCTGCTATCTCACTATAACTGTTCACCTCATGATTATGACCTCAGCTCTCTCGATGGCTTTATTTTCCTGCCTAGTCTAGTCATTTCCCTCCAAAGAAACTTCAGGGACCTCTCACTGCCCGCACAGCAACCTGCACACCTTAGCAGAGCCTTCAGGCTTCCCGGCCTCGGGCCCAGCTGCTTCCTTCTGCAGGCCACAGGCTTGTGCTCTGCTGAACTGTTAGCACAGTGGGGTCACTGGCTGCAGCCCCCGTTCTCAGACTGGGTGAACTGAAGGTCTTAGCTTTGGGGGCAGTTGTGGGGGAGAAGACAAGCAGGAGGTAACCAGCTCATGATCATCCGACCTTAGGGGTGCAGTTCGAAGCATATTCAACTTTGCAAGGACTCAGCAGACGGTCCCTGAATGCTCTGCGTGCCCCTCTGCAGGAGGATGTCAGGGAGCCCAGCATGTGCGCATCTTGGCCGTGCTGCTGCCCGCACAGTGAGGTCACATCCAGACGGTGACCCTCGCAGTGGGCTTGGCCTCCCTTCCAGTCTCAGCCGAGAAAACCGACGGCCAAGTGCCTAAAACCAGGCGCAGCAGCTCCACGTGCTCACCCGGCAGCCGGTGCCCGGATGGAACCGTGTTGTCCTTCGCCTTCTGACACAGGTTCCTCTCCTTCACTCAGCTAGACTCCTAGCACCCCTCCCCCAGGATCATCAGGGCAGGTTTTAGGACGAAAGAACCTTTGCTGATGTGGTCTGTACTGTCCAAAACAGCTCTCTTCACTTTTTTCTTTATGCTGCTCACCTTGCACGGCTCAGTGATCGTGGCCTCACCCCTGTGAAGTTTCTTTGAGTCTCACTGGAAGTGTGTGAGTTAATTTAGCATCTAATGGTATGAAGCTCAAGTAGATTTAATATTCACCTTCCTAGTCGCAGTGTGACGCTGCCAAGAGATTTCTTCATCTGCATTTCTACAGCCCTTGATTAAATATGTTTGGTTTTATAGTTAGTTGTTTACACATCTGTCTTCCCCCCATTAAGTTATATGTTATTTGAAGACAGGCTTCATGTCTTTTTCATCTCCACCTCCACAGAGAAACACTTGGTGACTTTCAGTAATGGTTCCAGAATCAGCTGATTAAAGCCGGTGTCCGGTCTCTGCTGGAGGAGACGTGCAGACGGTCAGCGGAAACGCTCACACCATCAGCGCGGTCTTGTTTTCCGAAGCTGTTTATCACTAGAGTTTGAGGAACGGTCTTGCAGCCGGGCAGCGCGTCTGTGCCTGTCCTGCGAGTGCTCCCCTCGGGCTGGGCGTCCAGTGGGCGCGACCCCCGCCGCAGCGGCCCCGCGGGACAGATGGGAGAGCCGCGTCTCAGGGACTCGGGGGCCTTGCTCCGGTTCCCGGTCACCGCCCAGGGAGGAGCTCTGCTGAGACGGGTAGAGGGAAAACACTTGGCTGCCGTCCTCTTCCATGATTTCAAGGAAGCAGACGGTCCTGAGTGTGAGCATGTGAGCCGACGTGGGTGTGACCTGGGGCTCTGAGTCCTGCCGTCCTCAGGTGCGGGTCCATTAGGTCCTGTGCATGGCCAGGCCCGGGGAGAACGAGGCTGGGGACTGCCGTGCGCTCCTTGGCATTTGCCTCCATGCTTGGGTTTCTGGTAGCCTCACGTTCCCTCCACGTGCCTAGACTGGACATGCGTCCTTGCGCTGCGGTATGTCCTCCTCAGCGGAGCTCACAGAGCCACACACGCATTGGAAGCCAACTGTCGGGCGCTCGTGCACGAGGTACCGTGGTGATAACACGAGCTCCGTCGTCTGTGTCTGCCATGTGCCAGGCCAATGCCGAGCCCTCAGTACGCATTTTTCATATGATCTTACTGACTATCTTTCAGATGGTGCTATTGACATCCCTATTTTACATAGCAAGGAAGTGAGGTGAAAGAGGTCTAAGTAACATCCCAAATTGGAACGATGTTAAGTGGTAGGGTCACTCCGGGAGGAGAAAATCAAGAGTTCTAGTAGTATTTTGATTTAGCAATCAGTATAGCTGTATGGATCAAGAGTGATTTTAAGCTCCATTCGTTAGAGTAGGTAGAAGGCTAGACATAAGCAGGGCAAGGGAGGGCGACTTGGGCCAGAGGCTTGCTTACATCCTGTGGTTCTGTACGAGGCATTTGGGCAGGGTGGGGAGTGAGGTATAGATACCAGACCGGCCACACCGGCTGGTTCCAACGTGGAGGAGAAGTTGAACCTGACTTTACCTCCAGATACATGCTATACACACTATTGCAGTAAAATTCATGCCTCCCACACCATGCCAGCTCTGAGGGGAGTCAAATACAGTCAGAGACCCACCCCGCCTGGCGTGGTGTCGACTAAGCCCGAACTCCTGGAAGAGCCCACCTGCCGCCTTTGAAGCCTGACCCCACTGACTGAGGATCCACCTCCCTCCCTATGAAATGGCTCCTTACTGTTTCCTGCTCGCCCTCTGGGTCTGCCCGCACCCCCACCCTCTGGCCTGTGCTCTTGTCTCTTCTGAGCTCTAATTCTCCGAGTAAACTCTTAATGCTCAACAGCTTTTCTGGGTCCGTTCTTGAATTCTTTCTCACAACAAGACCAAGGACCCATCTCAGTAACACATTCATTCAAGTTTTTACCTGAGTTCTCTAAGTTGAGCTCTTTACTTCTTACTTAGGAAACGGTGTAGTCTTACCCGCATTGCTGTGGACTCAGACCACCGGGTTTGGATTCTGACTGTGCAGCTTATTAAAGGCATGACCTGAAGCAGCTTACTTAACTCTGTGTCTCTGTTTCCTCTTCATGAAGCAGGCATGAAAATAATAATACACTCGATGTGAGGATCAGATAAGGAGATACACGGTAGGAAGTTTGCAGTGGGATCTGGCGTACATGTTGGCTTTTTAAATCCTTACCAGCTGCTCTTTGGAAGATACATGTTAGGTGCTTTTGATGATACAAATATAAATGAGACCTACACCCCTGGGCTTTGTGACCTACGACAGGAGGTAGCAGTGGGTTCATTAGTCACTTAACCAAAGTTAATAAGAGACAAAATGAACTGATGGCTAGGTGGCTCTAAGCAATGTTTCCTGGCTGTGTGCTCGTATGAAGTCATAAGGATGGATGCAGGCTGAGGGCAAAGACCTGA
Source organism: Manis pentadactyla (assembly GCF_030020395.1). NCBI lineage: Eukaryota > Metazoa > Chordata > Mammalia > Pholidota > Manidae > Manis > Manis pentadactyla. The sequence goes on along the minus strand of NC_080032.1, from coordinate 90,020,764 downwards.
GCAGAAGCCTCGGCTGGGCATCAGGAAGTGAGGGACGGACGAAGAGGCCCTTCCCTTACCAGCTGGGAGGCCCAGCCGGTCGCTGTGCCAGCCTGACTCTTCCTCTCTTGGCCGAGAGGATGACCTGTGCCCACCTTGTAAAGGTGTGGTAAGCACTGAAAGTACCAGATTTCTGAAGTGCCTGCAAAAATGGGTGTCAGCAGCACATGGTCAACCACATAATAAGAAATTCAGCTGCAGAAGAGATTATTGCACCCAAGGGGCAGTTTGGAATTCAGAATAATAGAACATTTTTCTCCCAGTCTAACCCATTTATTCCTCAGACACCACCCATTTGCTGAAGCCGTGGGCACTGAAGCCACCCTTGGGTCCCTGCTCTCTCCCCATACTTAATTCACCTATGTGTCTTTTACTTTAGTTTCCAAACTAAGAGCTCAAGTCCAGACCCTGGTCCCTGTCTCCCTCCGCCTGCGTGAGTCTGTGTCACCCTCATGTCACCGTCATTCTGGTTTTCCATGTTTTCTCTTGCTGGGTCCAGTTTATTCTGCAGTCAGGAGCAGGAGCAGCCACTTGAAATGAAAAACGGCCCCGTGTTAGGCCCTTGCGTGTTGCCCGTCAGTGGCTCCCGCACAGGTCTGCAGTGCGGCGCGTCCCGGCCTCTCTGACCTTGTCTCATTCCACTCTAGCCTTTGCTTCTCATGTTTAATCTGCTGGCCTCTTCTTATTTCCTGCAAGAAATCCCAACCTTCCCCTTCCTCCGGGACCTCCTGCAGCCCGTCCCTTTCCCTTGGGACACTTTCTTCCCTTCCCTTCCTCCCCGCTGGCTCTTTCCCCATCCAGTGCCCCTTCCATGCCCTCTCTGGGCAGCCTCTCCCTGTCCCCTGTGGTCTTCTCATTTTGCCTCCTATGCTTCTTTCAAAAGCTAATGCGCATGAATCCTCCCAGGTGTTTGCCTTACTGCCAGTCTTTCTCTAGCTCCTTACCCTCCACAGGGCAGGGAAAACGTCTGCTCTCTTCTGCTTTGACATCACTGATTCCCAGAACGGTTCTAGGGAGGTGAATGAGTACCAGTGGACATGTGGGTCCTTTAATTCATTCAGCAAATATTTGTTGATTAGCTACTGGGATCATCAGAGCACATCACAGCAGAGTTTTAAAGAATAAGAAATATGTTAGGGAGTATGGAGTGATCCGTATGTGTGTACTTTATCTCATCCAGCTAGGATGTCTCTGCGGTAATTAGCCTTCGGAAGATTGACAATCAAGTAATTCAGTGGAAAACTGAGCCTGAATTCGGTTAAGACTGTTCATGCTTTTCGTCACACCCAGTGGCCGTACTTGCCTGATCCCATTCGGGAAGTTTCGGGGTGCACGTCATGAATACCAGCACCTGGCCGCCAGGGGCCCTTTTCATTTCTTAGTTACATTGCCTAGAATTACCTGAGATGCATTATATACAGTTAAACTCCGTTGCCGGCCGCACAGTGAGCTCATCTCTCTCAGTCCTGCTAGCCCTTTACTCATGTTTATTGCTCTTTACTAAACCAGGCCTGTTGGTTCTGTATTTTTTTTTTCCTGCTGCAGTGTAATGATCTGAATGTGTTAGTCCATGATTATCCCAGCAGAGGAACAGAATGACGTCGTTAATCTCCCTGCACTAGCCTCTGTGTTCATCGTCTATCAATAGCTGAATCTTCTTTTGTAAACAGTAGCAAATATAAATTTGAGGCACATGTAACCTGAATGTTCTGGTATTATTTCTTTCTAGTTTGTCTTATCCTTTCAGACATCTTACTCATTACATATGCTCTGGTGAATTAATTGCTATTGTTCCAAGTAGAAACTCTTAACTCATGTTTTTAACCATTTAAAAAGTCTTCTAAGTATTTTTTAAAAAGTATAAATAAGCTTTCCTTTTTAATTTTGCAAAATCTATGTGTCCTTAGGTACATAATAGAACCAGCCCACTAAGATGAATTCAAGTAATAGTTTTCAGTGGGACACCTATTATTAAATGTGGGGGGAAACAACACAAATATTTTAAAGAGCTTGACATTGGTGAATTTAAATATACCCTATTTCCATGAAAGCCTCAATTTGCTGCCCTCATATTGCCATATGCTTCCTTATATATGTGTAATTTTTTTTTTTACCTGATGCCTCTGCATCAGGTAATAGATGCAGCCAGAATATCTTTCTGTATTAGATAAATACAGAAAGGCTCAAAGAAAAAAAGAAGAAGAAAATTAAATTCTCCCATATCCCATTCTCTAGAGATACTGCTGTTACTGGTGTAGGAGATCTTGTTCTTTGATCCATGCATAAAATGTGTGTATAACTTTTCTAATTAAATTGGAATCATACTACAATACTGTTTTTTAAATTATTTAAAGTGACCAATTTAGTATGAATATTTTCTCCTACCAATAATATTTCACAGCACAAGTTTTAATGATGGTATCACATTCTATGAAAAAGATAAACTTTCATATATTTAGCCAGCCACACGTGGTTAAAATTTTAAGTTCTTACCTAAATTTCACTCTTACAGATACTATGTGGTACAGGAATTTTTGTAAATCCCTCTGATGATTTCCTTAGGATACATTTTTATAAAGATAAGTATTAGGCCCAAGTTCTGTATATTTTAATACTTCAGGTATATGTCATTAAATTGGCCGCTGAGAGTTTGCACCCATTTATATTCCTGCCAGCAGCACAGAAAGCTTGTTTTCTGAACTCTCATTAGTACCGGTACTTTTTCCTTTCAGTTTATAGGCTGACGAAGTGTGTGTATATATATAAAATCTTGGTATTTCCCAGTGTCTTTTGTTACCAATGGACATGAACCTTGTTGTATCGTGTATATTGGCTCTTTTTGCCCTTTTGTGAGTTGTGTGTTCCTGTTCTTTGGTCCTCCTACCTATTTGGCTGTTGATGTTTTCCTTATTGAGTTTTGGTGACTTGGATGAGTTTTCAAAGTTTTCTTCAGGTTGAATAGCCTAATTTATCAGGGTTAGAATAATCTGGAACCCTTGCAAGAAAAGTAATATCATCCCCATTTCACAAAAGAGAAAATTTTGACACCCCAAATTAAGAAACTGGTGCAAGGCCTTACAATTGTAAAATACCATGTTCCTGGCTAGCTTTCCCCATGGCAGGTCTGGGAGCTTTCTGCTGTGTCACCCTCTGTGTTTGTGATATCTTTTTTCCTTCCCTGCTTCATTATAATTTACTTCTGCTCACTACCTTCCTTCAACAACACACGGGCACCAACAAGCGCAATCCACTCCGAGACGCCTCCGGCCGCCTCTCGAGCCGTTGGGGAGACCGCTTTCCACTGAGCGCTGGGCATCACTGGGTGCCTCACAGAAGGCGACCAACCACTCCTCGGTCCTCATTTCAGCCAGATCCCTTTGTATCATGAAGTAAATTTGTTTGATTTTACAGTTGGTTTTATTATTTACCCCTAGAAATAAAATGTTTCATAAATAAGCTAGGAAAAAGAAACCCGATTTAGCTGACAAGGTGATGAGGAGTTGAGACCCGTGGCCTTGCTCCTGGTACACGCTTTACATATGCATCAGACACACTTGCCCTACTTATTTTTCATGTAAGAAAGTGGCAGTATTAAAGTCACCGTTTTTCAGTTAAGTGCTTTGTTTTGGGCTTTGGCCAGAGGTGACGGCTTTGTGTGGGGCTGACTGTGTGCTCCTCAGCCACACCAGGCTCCGGGGCCCACGGCTGGCGAGTTCTGGGTGGGACCTGGCATCTGTGGGGTGGCTCTTCTCCCTGCAGAAGGTGGACCTGGTTCCCTCCAGCACTCCTGCCCCTAACTGCCCCAGTGTCAGTGCTACAGCCCCAGTTCCCTGTCACCCCAGCCATGTTGGATTCCAAACACACGTGATGACTGAGAAGTATTTGGAAACACCCGTTGCTACCAGAAACTGTCCACCTCACTGGCCATGCTTCATAGCTGAGTTTCTGCTTTATATTAAGCTGCACCAAATGAGCCCACCTTGTTCTTCAGATGTTTCTATATGAATAATATGTCAGTATATCATAACACACAGAATACAATTTGGAACATCATTCAGTCTAATAACGCTTGTTGCTAGGCGACCATGTTCCCAAAATAGCAGCTGGAGCAGCAGGAAGCCAGCAGAGATGCCACCGGTGCGGGATGTGGGGACTGATCCCACGCGTACTCGTACAGATTGTGAGTTGTCATTGTGGTTGTTTATCAAAACGGGAGAAAAACTAAGTGCCTAATTTAAAGTTTTCAGAAATTTAGGGGGGCAGAATGATTATCTGTAGAGACAGATCAGGGTTCGAGCCTCAGCTCTGTCATCTAATCGCTGAGTGAGGAGGGGTGGCGTGTTTGGCCCACAGTCTCGGTTTCGTTGTCGCCGTTACAGCTGCGGTGACTCGCCTCCCTTGCAGGGCCATCGTGCTTCATGTAGTTCCTGCTGCGTCCGTAGGTGCCCAGCATGTGACAACTATGATGAGCGTGTTGACTTAAAGGGTCCTGAAAACCCTCCTTCACCCTTTCTTTTGTGACGCCATCAACACACCCGAGCTGAGCGTGAGCCCCGAGTGACAGACTGCCTGGACCGGTGCCTGCCCCCAGGGAATGTAGTCCCAGGCAGGAGGCAGAGGCACACTCGGGAGACGATGTGACAGCCAGGAAGATCCAGGGGCCCGGAGTTGGCATCAATAGTTAGTGTATTTGCTGGGCTGGGGCCCAGCGGACAAGGTAGAAGGTGGCAAGAGGTGGGCATAAAGGGGTGGGATGGGCCCCAACCACAGTGCGAACCTGCAGGAAGCGTCTGGGTTCGAGTCTAGGAACCATAGTAAGCCACTGAAATGTTTTCAGCAAAGGAGAAATGTGATGTGATTTAGGTCTTAAAACTCCTCCCGCAGGACGTTTGGAGAGTGGTTTGGGTGGAGGTGCGAGCGCGCTGCAGGGACCAGTCAGGAGGCCCCTCCAGGCGGTGATGGGTGACAGTGACCCAGGCCCAGGACATGGAAAACAGGGCCAGATTGCAAACACTTTGAGGGACACTTGGGACTTGTGGGTGGAGAGGGAGGGAAGCGGGGAGCCTAGCATGGCGGCATTTCTAGCCTGAGCACCTGCGACACGAACAGTGAGGGATGAGGGAAAGGCCAAGATTAGCAGGGAAAGAGGACGGCTTTTCAGGAAGGGGACTGGGAATGAGGAAATAACATGTAGCCTAGTTCAACTCAGGGTGATCCACGTGTGTGTCAGGGATGGGACCGAACTGTGTGGGCGAGGGAAAGTGGGCACACGTCAGTTTGCACAGATCCGTGAATCTGCAAAAGCCGTGGCTTATCCCCTCACAGCATCACCTGCAGTCCTGCCTGCTGTGTGGACCATCTTCGGCTTCCCTGCAGCCGGGCCCAGCCCTTTAGAAGGGGCTGAGGTCGTGGCAACGAACTCAGAGAGTGGGCTGTGCTGGCCCGAAGCCCAGGTGGCTTCTCAGCACTTGAAATGTGGTGAAGTGTGAAAAGCACACCAGATATTGAGGACTTATTATGAAGAGAAAGGATTCTAAATATCTTTATATTGATTCTATGTTGAAATAATCCTTTGGACAGATTGGGTTGAGTAAGATATATTCCAATTAATTTTATTAAAAGTTTTAATGGGACTATTAGAAATGTTATGTCATGCATGCATCACATTAAGTTTCCATTGGCTAGTGTTTATCTGACTGCTCCTAAGTCATGCCGGCTTGCCTGGGCTGCCTGAGGGGTGAGCGTCCGGCCGCCCAGTCTGTAGTCCTCAGAGGCCGTGATCCTGATGAGGCGGAGGAGGTGAGTGTTGGATGGCTCATTCCAGGAGTGTCATCAGCGAGCCCTGGACCAGGGTCTTTGGGTAAAGCTGGAGGTCACCGTTACCTGCAGGGGAGTTGTTAATCCTACAACTCAAAATATGGGATATCTGCAAAATACAGTTTTCTGCTGATTTCTCTTCTTCTCTTGTTTCTTGCTCTCCTTACAAGATTTAGCTCTTTTGCCTTAGGATTTGTGTGATAAATTTTTCTATGTGTTTTTTCTACTCAGTTCTTCTCACTTAAAATTCTATTTTGTGCATTAAACTGCCATCAAGCAGGTGGTGTCCCGATGCCAACCATCATAGAGGTGCTAATATAGCAAGGATGTCTGTATGACCTGTGTACACCTTAAAGTCCTCCCACGGTCATCAGGCTTCAGTGACACCTGTGGCGGGACGATGTTTGTCAGTGGCCCTATAAAGGCATCACAGGGATGAAAGTGAGTGATTCTTGAGCCTTCAAGAAGACAAAGGAATCGGGCATCTGGGCAGGAAAGAATCAATCTAAGCATCGCCTGTGCTCCATTGGTTAAGAAACACTAGGCGAAGGAGAGGATGCTTCAGGAGTCACCAGACATACAGGCTTTGCAAATGAAGGGTACCTGGGAAGGGCTGCTTTCATGAATTTGTAGAGCAAGAAAATTCCCTGGGGTGAGAGGGGAAAAGTCACTGGGACCAGAAGCAACAAAGGACAGAGGGGAGCAGAGGGAATGGGGGAACCTGGCAAAGGGCTTCGAGGTCAGTCAGTCTTCTGAGTTCCTGGTCCGTAATGCGTGAACCTGACGGCCTCAAACAGTGGTGCAGAGGCACATTCCCTGGGACTTTGTAAATCAGCCGGACATGGAGGTCAGTCCCCTGAGGATTCATTTCACTGGGAATCCATTTCTCTGAGGAGACATTGCACTCTTACGTGGCTTTTTCCTCCTGAGGCCGTATTTTGGTCTCACGCCCGTGTCTCTGAACGGTTTTGCCTTGAGCTGCTGCCCTCTTGGTGTTTTGACATAAATGTTCCCCAAGCATCTCAAACCCAACATGTCCAGGTGCTCAAGCCAGAGGTCTAGATGTAAGCTTCTCTCTCTCCCCACTCCCCGGGCTTACCTGATACATCAGCAAGTCTGTCCAGTCTGTCTCCGAAACAGATTCTGTCTCCTTCCATCAGCGCCCCGTGTAGTCAAGGATCCCGTCCCCTCGCTCATGGTGCTCACAGCAGTCTCTCTAATACCCTCTTTGGTTCCATACTCGCCCTGCCCCAACCCATTCTCCACACTGCAAGTCACTGTCTTTAACTCTTTAGGACCTTTTGGTGGCTTCCCATTGATTTTAGGGTAAAACACCAGTCACTGCTTAACGTGTCCCAAAGGGCCCTGTGTGACTGGCTTCTGCCTACCTCTCTGGCCTCATCTCCTGCCAGTCCTCTGCCTCCCTTTGCTTTAGACACCTGCTTTCCTTCAGGTCTCAGGTGCATGAGGACCTTCCCTGCATTTAGATGTCTGTGCACCCCGTTCCCTCTGCTTCGGCAGTTCGTTCTCCTGTTCTTGCTGGACTGATTGTAGCTCATTCTTTAGATCCCAGAGGGTTGTCTGGGACGACCCGACTTTAGATTGGTCTACTCATTATTCTTTCACAAAACATCCTGAACTTTTCCTTTATAACATCTGTTGAGGCTCTCTATCCACTGTTTAATTCCTGTTTCCCTTGTTATAAGCCCACGAGTGTAGACACACGTCAATATAACCACTGTCAGTGGGTGGTCAATAAATAGTTGTTGGATAAACAAAGTTAAAAATGAATGATAAGCTGCCATGAATTCTTCTTCCCTCCAACAATAAGCAGCGCTTGCTTTTGTAAAGTGCTTGAAAGCTGTCGGAATATTTCACATACATTTTCTCATTTAAAGGAGCTCTGTAAGCTGTGTAACGGGAGGACTTGGATCAGTGTGAGTTATATACAAGGTATGTGGTCAATTAAAAGGTTCATTTTAACATAGAGCTTTTCAGCTGGCAACCTTTTATTACATCTGAATGTATTTTACCTTAGGGTAATGAATTTTACAGGAAGGTATGAGTGTAGGAAGAAAGGTAATAATTTTCCCTATACAGTAGAAGCTCCTTAAGCTAGTCACTACTACATAAACCCACCAGATAAACTGTTCTGCAAAAAGAGAGTGTAGTTTCACACAAAAGATAAGTTGACTATATAGGAAAAACTTAATTCAGTTAATTCACTTAAAAATGTGTTGTCAGATTAGGTAGAGTTAAGGGGACTAAAATATTGAGACAAAACATAGAAATCTATGATCATTGAGATTGTTCTGGATCTTTTGCTTCTCACTCCACTTAAATAAATCCAATCTGGGGCTCCTGTGGAATGTGCCATTGGCAGGATTTATGAAAGGAAAGACTGAGGCGCTCAAAGCAGAAGACTTGGCTTCATTAGAGAATGACAAATGCCCGTTTGTGTATTTTGAGTGAAAAGTGTTTAAAATAATGTGTTTATTACCTTCTGTGATTTCTCTCTTCCTGATTGTCACATGACTCCTAATCACACTGGGTAGCATGTTTCTGAGGATTTGACATTTTGGAACGGAGGCCACCCCCCTCTGGCCACCGTCCTGACTTGTCCCAAACACGTGGCGAGCCTGGTTTGATGCTCTGCCTGACGCTTAGGTACCTCTTGTAAACTGGCTTCTTTCCCTCCTCTCCTGAATTTGCTTGCATGGAAATGCCAGCTGTCCCCTGAGTGCCTGTGCTCACCTGGCTCTGGCATGTACACTGGTGCCCTCCTGTCAGTCGGTCTTGTCTTCCTCTTGGCTTCTACTGACCAGACTCTTCGGATTTGCCCATATGCATCCTTTTCTTCTTCTTCTAGTCCTTTATGGGCTCATATTGCTGCCTCCTATTTTCTTGTCCTGTTTCTTATTCTTCCTATTTTGTGTTTTTTTAATACACACAGTTTTCACTGGTGTTTCCATTGGCTATGGGAGAAAACTGTTTCCTGCTCTTTGTGGCCTGGTTCCTGCTTCTCCTCTGGTCCAAAACTGTAGGGATAATTGATTCACAGAGCAAAGGAGTTAATGACTGATCCTAATGGGACAGGGGTACTGGGGTATTTGGCCAGTGCACCTCTTCCCCAGACATTGAAGGAAGAATGTCAAATTCTGCTTCCTTCACACTTCATGCTGTGCTTTCCTTCTTCCTGTAAATGTGTTAATGCCATCGGTTAAATGTTGGTCAGCATCTCTTTAGCACCTTGTTCTTTTGGCTTTTTATGCAGAAGTGACAATAATATTAAAAAAGAATTCCTTCATTGTATGAGATGTAATTCTAGATGCTTTACTTAAGATATTTAATTTTCAAAACAGTATCAATCACTTGGTGTTATCAGCCCCACTGTGTAAGTGAGAAGCGTGACACATTGAACTTTCCAATCACTTGCCTGAGATCACATGGCTGATAAACTCTGGTGCTCACGTCTGTTTCTTTTGAAAGCCATATTTTTTCAATGAATGCATTTAAATCCATAAGTTTCTTTCTAATCTTTACTTAAGCTACATCCCATAAACGTTAATATGTAGTACCCTCTATGTCATGTGGTTCTAAAATACTTCATAATTGGTGATGCCTTCTTGGCCCAGGGGGTATTTAGATGTGTTTTCCCATAGCATGTGGAACTTCCGTGTTTACAACTAGATTAACTTACTTGTCTAAAATAGCTTTAATAGGTATCTATTTCCAATCATTATGTTGTGAATTTTGCTGGCTTAAGTCTTAAGAAAATGAGAGAGGTCGGACAGCATTGTCCCTACGTGTCATTTCACACGCTGTGTGAGAAATGACAGAGGCGCTCCTGGTCCCGAAGGGCTCAGTGTGTGGGAAAGCTGTTACAACAAGTAAGAGCCAATGCAGGAGCTGACGTGGCACTGCTCAGGGTGAGAAGCCGTAGGGATTGGCTCGGTCAGAAGCCTTTTCCTAAGTGATGGGATGTCCTCCGGGACGGATGGAACCTGGGTGAGTTGGGTGAAGAAAGGAGATTTTAGGCAAGGAGGTCAACACAAATGAGGTTATGATGGAATAGATACTGGGATCTTGGGTCAGTGACCAGCCTGTCCTTACTTGGCCCCTGGAACAGGAAATCAGTCCGGTCGTGGTTCCATATAGCGGCACTCAAAATAATGCTCATAAAACTACTAAATCTCTGGGCGTATCCTTTCTTAATTAACTAACTCTTTCCTGTTACTACTCCTAACGAGCCTCTTCATTATGACTGTTCTGTTGACATGTCACTGAAACCTGGTCCTTCTTAAAGGGGATCCGTCTAACAGGTCATGACCTCTGACTTCTGAAGGATGGTTCCTAGAGTGAAACCTACAAGAGAGGCCTGCTGAGAGGTACTGAACACGGGGGTTGCCTGTGGTGGCCGAGTGCGCAGGGTGGCCTCGTGGCTGTGACCCGTGAGGGGCACCACATTTGCTTTTCCCTAAGATGCATGATTTCAAATGAAATCAGTTGGACCAAGTAGGTCTTAACTGCTAATTTTAGTATCTAAGAGTTCAGGCTTGGATTGCAACAGATCTGACTTTGAATCCTAGCTCCCCTGCTTAAAATTCTATGATATTGGATGAATTTATTTAACCCCATTATGCCTCATTTGCATCCTTTATAAAATGGTGATAAAAATAGCTATTTCATAAGGTTATTGTGAAAATTACATCAAAGTGCAGTGTACATCACACATTGTATTACTTCACACATTGTAAATGTTCAACAAGTATTAGCTAAACACAGATTGTGTATAAATGCCAGCCAAATGATGGGCATTTTCCTGTTCATATCAAATCTGTTTGATTATGCCAGTATGTTACATATCCCCAGAGCAGTAGAGTGTTAAATATGCAAAGTATGCATATAGGCATGGCTTCTGTGTGGGTAAGTTAGCAGCCTCAACATAATTAATGGGCCTGTAACATGGAACCCAGTAATGGTGCTCACTGTTTATTATGTGTAACCAACAGGTCTGTTCCTTTAAAAGGAATCCTTTCTACTAGAGTCAGTACTAGTTGCGGGTGTCTTTTCAGAAGGACAAAGATGGATGAGAAATTTCTAGAGTAAACTGACATTCTAAAACCCTTCATGTACTAGTAGGTTAGGAAACAACAGTTGTAGTGTGGTGGCAGACCTGTGGCAGTGACAGAAGATGTGACATGATGCAAGCTGGCTTCTGGGGCTGGTGGTGATGTCTTGGGAAAATGATTGGCTAATAAATATTTTCAGTCTGCATTTTGATTCAATTACCATGATATTCATACAAATGAATGAGGAAAATAACCTTTTAACCCAGAAGTGCCAAAGAGAGTTACCAATATATTATTTCATTGTCTGCCTGATCCGTCTTGGAAATGTGGAGTCTGCTCAAAAGACCTTGTATTAGTAGATGTGATCACGAAGGAGACACCCTGTGCATCTCCAGACCAGCCCGCCGCTGCCATCTCGGTGATGTGCGTGCCTCGGATTCATTACTGCAGGCACGACACACCCTGTTTCTACTCCTAAACCCAGTATTTCCTTAACTAGGTCTTCGTATTTTAATCCTTTAAAAATCAATCTGGTTTTAGGCAATTCTGTTGACTAGATAATCCTATCAACAGGAAAAATGTTTTTGACAACTTTTGTTTTGATTCTACTGAAGTGATTTCCAAGTCATTTTTCTGCAGATACAATAAACTCTGCTAACCTGAAATTTTTTTTACTTTTATAGTGGACTGAAATTATACCCTTTCAATGCTTCAGTTTGAAAGTAGCAATTTAGGCTGTTGGTATAGAAATAGTTCTCACTCACAAGTAAAATTAATGCAGTAGAATGAAATCATATTATTGGACTCCTTTCTACCCAAATATAGGTCTGCTTTATATAATATCATGCCTGTTGACAGGTACCTGTATTCAGCTGGAAGCCTGATATCACACAGCTCCCGCACGCTGACTAGAGACGCTGCTGGCCATATCCCTCAGCTGCATGTTTGCTAGTCCCCAGACTCAGAGAACCTCAGATTTAGAATTCTGAAGTGTGGCGAAAGGCATATGAGGGAAGAAAGTCCTTTAGTCTAAAGGACACAGGATCCAGTTGATAGTTATTGAGCCCCTGGGCTGGGCAGCACGCTAGCCACACAATTCCTGTTCCAAGTGGCTTTTCCATTTAGGGGGTAGAAGACTAGTGAGCAAGTGGATGAATATTATTGAATGCATGATATTTGGTATGAAGGGACGCCATGGTGATGGTACTGGGGACCTACTTAGACGATGTGATTGGACGAGGACCCCTTGGGTCAGGAGCGAGCATGAGCCTGGGTTCGGGGCAGGACCGTGGACTCAGTCACAGCGACCTCAGGCTGCAGGGGACCCATCGGGGGTGAGTGGGTGGTACTGCAGCAGCCACGTGTGGCTTCTGCTCCCTGACACGCAGTAGGCGTACGGCCCTTTGGCGGTCACTGAACACCTGCAGAGTCAGAGATGATGAGCAGGATTTCCTGGTGTGCGCTGTTTTCCTTTGAAAAGTGATACAACCCATTGTATTATGAACGATGCACGTTGTATTTTAAAATGTAAGATGTCCTCTGAGTACGTTAAGATGTGAGGTGTGCATGGAAGTCTGTCCTTATCTTTACTCCTCCTTCCTGGTATTCACATGGCACTTACATCCTGACATTTGGACAGCACTTTTTACTCCAGTTTTGTCACAGAGAACAGAGAACATTAAATTTAAAAGTTCGGACGTGTCCCGTTCTTTGTGTCGTCATGGAATGATGACCTGTTTCGGGGCATGGTGCACTTGAATTACGCATCAGCCCTCGTGTCTCCTCTTTGGGTTTCACTGCGGAGCATGTTCAACACTGGTTACCAAGTACGTGTTCTTTACTTTTGACCTTCTCACCCTTTTATTCATCGGTTTCTGCTGATGCTGCTAAACGATGTTAGAACATGTGAGCCCAGTAAGGACATGATTAGTTCCATTTAATGATAATTGGCCTGGTATGGTTTCCAGAAATGTATTGCATCATTAAAGCAGGAGCCACTTATTTGCAAAATCAGAATCATCTGGCTGCTAATATGCTTCTGTTAACGTAGCAACGTTATTCGCAGGGAGAAAAAAGTGTGTTCCTCGAATGTACTTGCAAAAAGATTTTGTTCTGATTTCTCCTGAATGGCTGCTTTTTAATGCTGTGTTTGAACTAGTCAGTCTGCTAATTCCAGTTTTAGAATGGGAACTTGCTAATTTTACTTCTTTTAAAGTAAAGTGAGTATGTCCCTGTGTGTTTCCATTGGTTACCTGACAGCCGACCTGTAATTTCTGAAGGGTTGGCAGTCACGTCTCCAGTTGACTGTGCGCGTCCCCAAGTGTCTTTTTAGCTGAGGAAAGTGCCACGTTTGGTGCCCAGCAGCCTGTTCCCAACCAGGACTGGGCAGGGGCTTTGTTTATTCAGTTCTCCTGATTTTGGGTGCATCTACTTTTCCATGAAGTATTCCATGCATCTAGTCCTCATGTAGTGAGAACACATTCTTGATTTAAAGCAAAATTTTGTTAAAACATTTGCAGTTTAATGCAATAAATTTAAGTGGAGTGCATACATAGTGCTTGAATTCTGCTAGGTAATAAATGTCCACTTGGATTTGGGCTTCACTTTTTAAACATTTACTTAGCAAAATACTAATCGAAATAATATAGGCAGAGATTTTGATTAGATTGACAAGAAAAGCAGTTCTGAATTTCATAAGCATTCACCGGGAAGACTCTGTTGTCAGCAGCAGTAATTACAGTAGGTAATTGTGTCATTTGCCCGGTTACAGACCACTGAATGTGACGGGCAGGGGACAGACCAGCTGTCACACCCTGTTAGCTTTCTCGTTCTGGGATTTGCAAAGTCACACTAGGACTTACTCTGGGTGAGTGGATGGAAAACAAACATAAACCAAGACTGAAAATAACTACAGCTTTTATACAGAGACTTTTCTAGAAAACAAAGTGTGTATATCTTCAAAGCTGGAAGTCGCCATGGGCATTCCTGTCCTTCCTATTTTTTTCTTATGACCAAAGGCTGCTGAGCTGGAAGCAAGTGCACCTGCAACCCCATTCTGCTGTTTCTCCACTGCGGCCTTGGATAAGCCATTTAACCTTCTTGCACCTCAGGTTCTTCAGGTGGTCACAGAACGTTCGGTGAAGGCTGCAACTGCTGAGGTGCAGTCTTCCTTTTACACCTCTCTGCTTCTGCCCAGGAGGAATTCTCTATCAGGAGCTGCACATGCACCAATCAGGCTCTCATGAAGCTTCCATTCCCTTGAAGAAGACAGACCATAAATGCATGAGCGGATAGTTGTATACGGCACGGCCTTTTTGTAGTATGACTTGGCACACTGTGCTGGGAGGAAGGAATCCCAGCAGGAAAGGGGTGTGGGCTGGAGCCCCTCTGGGGTACCGTCAGGGCCGAGGCCCGGAGCGAGCGAGCTGGGAAAACACGCGGGTTACCAGTATCTCGAGAAGGGGCACAGCAAGGCGTGCTGTCTGCTGGAGAAGCACACGGAGGCTGGTGTGGCTGGGAGGGGAGGGGCCGAGGGCGGCTCCACCGGGGCACGCGGGGTCTTGGCAGGCACTTTGCATTTCATTCAAATGTGAAGAGGGCCCAGGGTAGGGTTGAGAGCACACAGGTGTCATGACCCCTCAGTTTCTGAATGAGCCATCCTGCCTGCTGTTTGAAATAAGAAGGCTACGGGTGTGTATATTCTCATTTTCAACAGAATATACTCAAATATGTTGGTGTATATATATATATGGTCATTTAAAACAAATCATGTCCTTTCAAACTTCGGGGGAAGATGTTTTGTAGAAGTTAGGGAAGACACGATTACAATTGAGGTGCTTTCAGTATCTATTGATTTTTTTTTAATTAAAAGCTTTTTCATTTTACCTTAGATAAGATAGCAACATTATTCACAGGGAGAAAAAAGTATGTTCCTCGAATGTACTTGCAAAAAGATTTTTGGCAGGAATAATCACAAAAGATGAAAAATTTGCTAACTTCTTTTGTGCTCGCAAGCTTGAGTTTTTCAACCCAGTTCAGGAAAGATTTTGAGATATGACAATTTGTTGCTAAATTTGATTAAACACAGAATAATGAGTGCTTCTCTAGGTATCTTTCTATCAAGTAGTTGAGTTTGGACAGAGAGAGGAGAGCTCAGGAGTATAAATCCAGTTAGACCTGAAGGAAAGCCCCTTTGTAGAACTTCTCAGCATTCAGGCCAAGAGCTTCTTATAAATTTTTGATGGAATTTTTTCTTCTGTTGGTGAATCATGCCAAACAATTCATTTTTTTAAGCATGAAAACATTCAATCAACAAACAAAGATGGAGCATCAGGTTCTGGTCAGGCACCTGCGGAGCGCTCGGGATGTAGGGTGGCACCTGCAGAGAGTGTTTGTGCTGGTGATAATATGCTTGACTGGGGAGCTAGGAGTCTCTGCTAGAAGCTGCATTTCTACCTGGAACACACATTCCGCCTGACTTAGAAGGCTAGGGAAGGCCAGGGAGGTGAGGGGGGCTCATTCAGGAAGCGGGGGTGATTCAGAGTGAGGTCGAGAACAAAGGCCATTTCAGATTTTTGAAAATAATATAAAATAAAAAAGGAAAGGCACTCTGACCATAGTATCAGAAGGGAAAATCCTTTTCGATTTTAAAAAACATTGCTTTCTAAATGACAGAGAAAAGATTTTCCTATGCTGTTAAATTGATTCCTGCCCCTCAGAACTGAAAATAGCAGAGGTGTAAATTAGTCACAATTTGCTACCTATGTGTCTACTGCACAGAAATTACATGTATACATGTGTATACACACATGTACACACTCTAAAGAGGTGTATTTATGTGCAGTATTTTATGAGGAAACAATATCTATTAATATCCCGAGGACAAGGATTCTGCCTTACTCATTTTATAACAAGCTCAACTCCTCCTTAAGCACAGTAGAACTTAACACATATTTGCAATATCAGTAAATATTATTGCCATTAGAAATATTAAAGGATATTTAAAGATATCAGCTCTCAAATGGCATGAAATAAAAGTGCACAGAAGATGATTTATATCTTTAATTTTATCAAGGATATGGAAGAACAGTATATATAATCTTTTGGAAGAGAAAATATTCTTATATCTTGTGATTTGCGTGGTAGGAGGTCAAATAGCATGGTCTCGGGGAGGTGAATTTTGTAATGGAGCTTATCTTTAAAGTTAAGTCCCTGAGTGGAAAGGTTGATGGATCTCTTTTGCCCCATAGACCCAAACCTTTAAAATCTGAGGAATTATTCTATTTTCTGTAAGTGGGAAGATAAAGAGTCAGAAAATGGTGTCTGATCCAAGTGTGGAAATCTTCTAAGATCATCTTAAAATGCACCAGAAAGACTGTGTAGGTTGGAATACTGTAGTTGTTTTTTGCATAATTTTACATTTCAAAAGTTCCCTTTTATAATGCATTTGTTTTGAGACATTTTCTGGTGTACTCCGTTGACTATGCTCTCTAATCTCATTTTTTGTAGGTATTAAAGCAGGGCAGGCCTCAGAGCTTTCAGAGAAAGAACAGGTCACGGGGCGTTAGGTGAGGATGATTTTTCCAGCAGCAGAAGTTTTCATCAGCTTGGTGAACACCTTTTCTTCCTTCCAAATAAATACCAGTACAGGGAAAAGCCTGCCTCCTCCCAGGTTTAGGGGACCCACAACCTTGAACTTTGATGTCTTCAGCGATGCATAGCTACTGGGCTGAATGGTATGTCCCAGGTACTCAGGGTGGGTACAGTGTGAAATGCAAAATGCCAGATGTTAAATATTCTGAAAAATTAAAAACTTTGATTTTATGTCTACTGAAGCATGCCTGTGATTAAGTCATCCAGTTTAGTGTACAAGCTTCTCTGATGTGCTAGGTCTTAGGGCAAAAACCGAGAGGTCAAAGATCTGGGGCAAGAGTGCGTGTCCCGAGGCAGGTCGTGATCACTGGAGAGTCGGGAGCAGAGGGCACAGCCTCAGCAGTGCCCGAGGAGCGGCCTCATACCAACACGGAGACGCACCTGCACGAAGGATCCCAGGGGCTGTCCATGCACCACCCACCTCTTTTAGCATCGCAGCTCCCAAGGACTCACAGGGCCACAATCCCTCAGCTACAGTTTGGAAGACTGGAAAGTCCAGACAGCTCTGGAAATGGAATGTTTGTCTGCAAAAGTCATTTGGCAGCAAAATCTAATCCTATGTGAAGCGATTTCTCCTCTTTATCCAGTTTGGTATGAGCAGTCCTACTTTCACTACAGAAATGTTTGTGGGACTGCTGTACACTGCCCCAGGCCGCAGAGGGGACCCTACTGCTGGGCTGTTACTAGGTCCATTTAACAGAGGAGGAAACTGTCACTTGGATTAAATAATCTGCCCGAGATCCGGCAGCTAGCAAAAGGCAGAGTCAGGTTGAGGCAGTCCAATCCCAGGTCCTGACACTTCACCGCTACGTATCCTTGCTTTCAGATGTTAGGATGGAATAAAGAACAAAGCTCTGTGGGTCTGATGGGCTTCACCCAAGTTAGACTGAGGGAGTTTTAAGGAAGGTTGTCTGAAGGAGGCCCTGTTTGATCGATGTGGGTGGTGAGCAGGAGAGTTAGGCGAGAGAAGATGGGCAACGGCTTTCTGGGCGAAAAGCAGGGTCACATGTGTGCAATACACACAGAGTGGCGGCTCTGATCCTTGGCCTTTAGTAGAGTCCCCTCAAATGATACTGATAATAAAATGATGCAATGGAGAAGGTATAAACAGTACCATTTGTTGAGAGCAAAGTGTCTTAATCAAAGTAAAAATAATGGCATGTCACTCAAAAGGACTACAAGGAGAGAGAATGGGGAGAGAGAAGAAAAGAGAATGGGTTGGAGAGAAAGACTGGAGTTTATCTGGAAGGGGATCCTGATGGTGGTCCGCAGGGGTGCAGACCAGGGGGCAGTTTTGCCTGCACGAGGCCCTGCACGAATGCAGAGGAGACATTCAGGGCCGCATCTGGGCATCTCCAGAGCAGTGGGGGTGGAGGTGGGGCTGGAAGTGGGGACTGCCCCGGGAGTGGGGCCCAGGTGGCCTGGTCCCTGGATGTGGTGGCGGGAGGAAGGGAGGAGAAGTCTGTGGTGACCGTCCCCAGACTCCTGGCTGGGAGGAAGGGGCTTACGGGCCCTCTGCGGGCGGAAACCCGAGGACGCACTGTCCTGTGGCCTGGGTGGTTCCCTGCGAAGCGGCTGTGGGGGTCCGGCGCCAGGGGCAAGGGAGCAAGGCTGGGCCAGCACGGAGGAGAGAGCAGCGCGGCCGCCAGAGCTGCGGTGGGAAGGCAGGAGGCGTGGAAGGTCGGGGCGCTGTTCGCCAGCAGGACCCTGAAGGTCGTGCGTGTTAGGCTGAGACATATTCATAATGATGTTCGCTCTTTAACAGGTCAGTGCTGGAGACCAATTTTGTGCCAGTCATTGTGTGGGATGTTGGGGGCAACTGTTGAATTAGATCCAAGGCTTTCCATCCAGGGGACAGATTTTGGCTGGGGAGTGTTCATTCAGTTTATTGTCAGTTTTATGTAGGTAACTGTTGAATTGCTATGTTGCATACTTGAAACCAATATAATATTATATATCAACTAGACATCAATAGAAGTTTTTAAAATTGGAATTCACAGATATAAAAAAGATTAAATCTTGATTAAAGCAGCCATATACTAATATTTTTAATGAAAAAGGCTTAAAAAGAAGTACATTTGACTTTAATCTCAGATGTTACTTGACTGTGGTGTCAAATGAACAATGAAATTTTCACTGAAGATGTGAAAGTAACATTGAAGTTTATGGATTGGATATTCTGAACATCAGATCTGAAATGTCCACTTATAAATATATGTGAAATAAAACTTGGAATTCATTCACTTACATTCTCACATGCTCTTCTCAAACAGTGGAACATAATACTGATTTAATTTTTATCTAAATACTTCTCTCCTTTTACTTAATTTTACTTATTATGTGCTGAAGATGTTAGAGAAAGTATTTTTAAAAAAAGATGGGAGAGGCTGACTGGTAGGCTGTGTAAGAAGTTGACATTTGACCAAAACTGGCTATGGAGAAGCTATAATTAACTATTTATTGAGCTGACCTTATAGAATATTTGCTCCTTGCTTCATTTAAATTGTTTTGTGAAGGACAAAGTTAATTCCTCTAAGAGACATTTTTAAAGACTTTTTATAAGGTCACAGTTTAGTTGATGATTATAAGTATAACCAACTTAATTTTAATTACTGTTCAAAAAATTTTAAGTAGTAGTGTAAACAAATTAATATTCTCTGTTTTCAAAACATGTCTTGCTATCTTAAATAATACTTGAAATAAGCAAACTCAAGTAAAACTCTGTAGTAAAATCTATAAAGGACAGCTTAGGTTTTCAGTAGCTTTCCGTGGTATCTGGTTCCCGACTGGGCAGGTTGGGGTCCACCTGAGTGGTGGCAGCAGAGAAAGCATCTCCACCTTTCTCACTTGGTCTCTTGTTCTCTCAGTCTTTTATTTAAAAAGCATTCTTTGCTGACATGAAGTACAAAGGAAAATATAAAATTCTTGCCCCGGAATTCACAGTACCAGGTGGGACATGAGGATGGAGAACCAGGGAGAAGACAGTGATGATGGAATGTAGTGACAGAGGCTAGTGGGTGGTGCCCGGGAAACAGGGGGCGAGAGAGGTGTTTTCACACCAGACGTGACCTGCTAGTGTCATCTTCAAAAGTGGTAAGTTTACTGGGAGGAGCCGCGAGGCTGGCCGGGTCCAGTATGCACCGCAGGTAAGGGTGCCGCGGACGCGTCGAAGCCCTGGCAGCTGTCTTTGTTCTCAGATCGCTTAGGGGCACACTTGCCATTTCAGGGACCACAGAGAAAATGGCAGCAGAGGAAACCAGATCCCAGCTTGGGTGATGATTTAATGCTTATTGAAGTTATCAGATTGGGAGCTAAACTGAATCTAGTTGGGCCCTTCCTCTACCCAGGGAGTCACTTCTAATTAAGACAACAGCCAAGACCGGGATGAAACAACATCCAATCAGTAGCAGCCCACATAGAGATTCCAGAGCCCCTACGTGCTTTGCCCATATAAAGATTTTCAGATCACCTGCATGCTTTGCCCATGTAGAGATTTATAGATCACCTGCAGCATTTTGAATAGCGCTAGGAAAAAATGGGCAGCCGGTGCAATTTCAGAGTGTAGATTTGTTTTGCTCCAGGCAGCTGAACCCAGAGGTAGGTGGGCTGCCCTTCTGGTCTCTCTGAAATTTTACAGGGGTCCAGGCATAGCCCCGTTAGGAGACACATGTGTAACCCAGCCATTTCCAAGCTGTTACCAATATGCATGAATTTATGAAAACTATTGAATGTTCTGACACTAGATAATAAAGGTAGAATTGTGTACAATTTAGGGAAATTCAGCCAGGAGTTTGGATTGTGAGAGATCTGCTCATGCAATTCTAAAACTTTAGGGATTAAAATCTCTTTTTTCTGAAAGATTATTTGGGAATAATGCCTAAGAGATTTCTTACAGGGTCATAGTTAAAACTCTCATAACATTGTGTTTAGATAACACAGGACATAAAATCACGAAATGTTTATCTCTATTAAAAAAAAATTAAACTGCATTCTGTTTTAGTAGTTGAAGTAAGTGATTTTAGTCTAAGCTCAACTGCATATGCCAAAGGCAATATTTTTCAAAGTTACAGATACCTTACTATAGAATTATATATATATTTTTTTTCTGAAATGAGTTCTAAAAAGAAAAGCAAATATTTCTTTTTGCTTTGATGATGTACATCAATGAATTAGTGGTTTGATTAGTGTAAGTATATTAAAATACATACTTAACTGTAGATCGATCTGTATTGAATCTAAGTAGTAGTTAAGCAGCACCAGGTAGGGATTTTCAGTGGCTGAGATCTGTATGCATATCCTCACTTACATTTCATTTCCCACTCATCTTGATTTTGATGTTAGATCTGTTTTCTTTCTCACATTCCCTGTATTTGCTCCTTGCATTTCCCTTTTTGCTGCACACTGAGACAGAGTTGTGAAGTTACCTAATACCTGCAATCTTGTGTGGGCTGCGTAGCCCCCCCACCCTGAGCCACTGCTGGGGCATCTCGAGGCAGCACTGGAGGGGGAAGGATGTGGAGCCCCAGGGGTGCAGGAGGTGTCGTACTGACGGTGTATTTTAAAGTCTGTATTTGCACATATTACAGAGGCGAGCCTGTCTTAGTAGAAGTGTGATACTTGGCAGAGAAAGGTCACTTACTACGGATGTCAGACATTCACCCAGCGGCTTGCATACGTGCCTTTGCGGAGTGGATGCTAACCCCCCGCCTGCTCCCAAGCTTCCACTCCGATTTCTGGCAGGTCAGGATCCACGAGCAGCAGCTTCACATGCTGCCCTGTTGCCCCTGCTGTCCTGTGGGGAAGCATTGGGGGCAGGTTTATGTCCTGGGAGCAACTCCCCACACATTAACCACACAGACTGCACCCAGGCTGTGGCATCCACTGCTGAGAATTAATCCCCGTGCTGGTCACTCCTCTCCGATTCCTTCCTACCATGATTGGGCCTTTTTTCCAAATCCTTTTGCATTTGAGGTCTTTGGATGTGTAACTAGCTGTGTGCTTCAAGAGGAATATGCACTACTTCAGGATATGAGCTCTTCTTTAACATACAATTTGTGCATTCTGTGTTTCTGAGACATGCTTTACAATAACCAAGATACAGATACACTTTAAAGTAGAGTGTCTCTGAAAATCTACCTTTGAGTAACACAATTGTATTTATTCCTCATTTCAGAACATGATGAGTGTGTCACAGACCAGCACAGCTGTGATGAGAATGCTCTGTGCTTCAATACCGTTGGAGGGCACAACTGTGTGTGCAAGCCAGGCTACACAGGGAACGGAACTGCGTGCAAAGGTAGGGACAGATAATTCCTGTCTTTGAAGGAGGGAGAACTTTCTAGGATCTCTAGATTTCTGGAGGTTAGGACTGCAGGTTACCTGTGTAAGGACCCTTCAGTTCCCTTCAGTAAGGGAACTGCTGGGGCTGTCAAGTCTGGTAAGCGTTTGCATGTAGCGTCGTCTGCATCCCGGAGTCCTGTGCTCTGCCAGTCGGCTGTAGCCTTGCGGGTCCCCATGGGAGATGCACACGTGGCCTGCTGGCTGTACCCTGTATGATCTGGGAGGTTTGCACTCTCAGTCTTGGCAAATCCTTAGTGACTAGGTGATCTTTTTGCCTGGGATACAGACAGGTTAGGACCTAAAACCAGAGAACCGAATGTCCTCTCCGGGCCCCTTCCTGCAATCAGCACCAGAACCTGAGATTTCCGCTTTACACTCCGAGAAGGTACATCCTAGCTAATGAGGGAAAGCGCATGCCAGAAACTAGGGGAAGAGCTTTGGCCTTAATGCTTGGAACAAGCTGGTCTAGTTCATCCACAACAGACCTGCCCAGCTTAGGGAGCAGCCCCCAGCCTCCGGGCTGAACAGCGAGCTGGTGCCGGAGCAGGAGCTTGCTCAGGGGCTGGGTCTCATCTGACCTGTTTTTCTCACCTGCTTTGAAGGCAGCACATTTACTAGGACCAGCCTTGCAACAGCTCAGCCGTGGCTTCTCTTCCTACCACAGGAATCCCCCTTGCTCACAAACCCACTCAAACACAACAGGCTTGCTACCCCCTAGCCTTGGCCCCAGACCTGGGCCTGGCCTTAGCAGAGGAATGCGAGATGTCTACTGAGGCTCGCTTCCTAGAACACACAGCCTCCTGCACCCACATCGAGGATTTTAATACATGATCTTACTGTTGCTAATTCATAACCAGAACTTTCTGGAGAATGGGGCATTTCTCTAATACTGTGGTGCTTGGCCAGGGTATAGCACAGTCAGAGCCTCATTGGATCTGCACAGGATTTGATTATTTCCTATTTCCTTACGTTATTCTAGAAGGCAGTTTGCTCCTTAAGAAAACTGTATAGGATAGCTGCCATTTTTTAGCTTTAATTTCAGACTGTATTGGTACAATAAAATGCAGTCCTAATTTGAGGGCATTCCTATTGTTGAAGGTTACTTCTTTTTGTTTAAAAAGTACAGCATTTTATTTTGTGAGTGAAATATTTATTTAACATTGGGAAAAGTACTGTTTCACACGTTGTGTTGGAGGTTTTACCTGTATGGGAAGTATTATATGAGTGTGAAAATTATAGCACTTATAATTTGGTGCCCACATCTCCGAGGGAATAAAGCAAAGCTGAGCTTGGAGTATCTTGAACTACTTACTTCTAACTCTCTAAAATCATGCATCTGAATTATTTCAGCGTTTTGCAAAGATGGCTGTAGGAATGGAGGCGCTTGTATTGCAGCTAATGTGTGTGCCTGCCCGCAAGGCTTCACCGGGCCCAGCTGTGAGACAGGTAAGAATATCATTCTATCTTCTACAAAATGAACTTGGATGCTAATGTGTAAAGTAACCCAGGAGGAAAACAATGTTTCAGGTTCCAAGCAGGCTCTCCAAGCACAGCTGTTAATAAGGGAGCTCTAGAAGGGAGGAAGTGGGGAGTGTCAGAGATGAGCGTTCACGGGGCATTTCCCTGAAGTCACTGTCAGGAGATTCTGCAGCTATTTTAACTGGAAGAATATTGAGTGTTTTTAGGAAGATATGTGGCATTGCCCAGGATTTCATGACTTCATAACTCATTTCACTCATTTGGAGCCCATGTTTTCCAGAATCTGTATGACTGTCTCAGAGCGTAGAGTTCAAGCTTACGGCCAGCTTGCTTCCTAGAATGCACAGCCTCCTGCACCCACATCAAGGATTTTAATACATTTTTACCTGGACCAGGGTTTATTCACAGGGTATTAGAGTTTTTACACCTTAGTTATTCCTCGTCCAAATCCATGCTGAACTTACTCTTTCTTATGGATAGTAACACTGGAAATCTGTAAAAATCTATATATAGCTTATGACCCAAAGTAAGAAGCTTTGTCATTGAAAAGACACCTTGAGGATAGAAGGCGTTTTGAACACAGCTGTTAATTAAAATCATGTCAGTCATGTTTGGGTTGCTTTGCGTAAGTGGGCTCAGTGGTGGAGGACCTTGGAGAGTCCCCGCACTCTACAGGAGGCTGCTGGCTCGGTGACTGGCTGCTGCGCCTCGGGGTGTCTCTGTAAACCCCAGGAACAGATGCAGTGTGTGTCCGGCCTCCATCCCGCCTCCGTGCGCGGTTCCCTGGCCCAGTAAGCTCACTGTGCCTGTCAGTTACCTATAGAGCTTGTTAACTTATTATAAATACAGGTTCCTGCTAATCAGCTATCATAGGAATTATTAGATCAAAATCATGCGTGTCCAGTGCAGAGGTTATACAATGTTTCTGTCCTGTGTTCTGCATCTGCACCATCAAGGTGGTCTCGATGGACGAGAGGTCAAGGGGGCACCGTGGTCTCCTGTATGTCAGCTCCTGTGGGTCCTGCGTTTTCTGGATGCACTGTTTGTGCCACTTCTGGTGCAGTCTGCCTACTGAAATACTGGCTTTTTCAGGGGCATATCAATGGGGTGGAATTTTGAAATAAAGGCTGTCCCAGAAAATCAGGGATGAATAATGACCCTGCCCAATTTCGCATCTCATTCTTCTACTAGGAAAAAAGTTATATAATGAGATTGTGAAATTCTGGAATGACATGAGATTAATGTGAGCAATGTAAAATTTAAAACTGGGGAGTTAAAAATAACCAAAGGATATTTAGCTTTCTCTATTTAATTATCCTTGAACTTTCATCTAGAAGAAGATAGTCCCAGACTTACTCTTAAGCCGCTGTAGCAGCCCAGGGCTTGAGAAGGGCAGAGGTGGGTGAAACTAGGTGAAACCTAGTTTGGCTGTCCCCTTGTCGTGTGGCCCTGGGCAGGTCACGGGACGTCTGTGCACACCACCCGACTACACAAGACCTTGCTCTTCCCAAGCCTCCTCCAGGAGTATTATCTCCATTTATGAATGAAAATATTGGGCCCAGAGAGCTTAACTTTTTTCTAAGGTCATACAGTTAGCAGCTGAATACAAAGGTCTTTCTCCTCCCAGACTAGGCTTTTTATCTGTATCAGTTTTCTCAGAGTTTCTTCGGAAGTCACTCTAATGGCAGAAGACAGAGAATACCTTCATCCAGGGGGTCCTGAACTGGCCCACTGCAAGGATCAATAGAGTCTATTCAGAAAATCGTGTTGAATCGTAAAGTCTCCCTCATTTCCATCCTTACTGTATGAAAATATCCAGCTTACTGTGGAGTAAAGCTGGAGCTCTGGTGCAGGGGTCATAGTTCACCTCAGCCTTCTGGAATCTCTTGGCCCAAGGCTGTATTTCACGATTTGAGAATCAAGGCACCCGTGCCTGCGATCTGAGAAAAGGTAAGAAAAACACTTGCCTCAAAGCCCCTGTCCCAGGTAATGCTCCAGGCTCGATCCTCACCCCTCCCCTCCCAACCCACCACTTTTCTTAGTGGAGTTATAAATGGAGTTAAAAAAATAACTAGATGAGAAGAGACCCACATGAAATAATTTATTCACCTCTTAATTCAACAAATGCTTATTTAGGATCTGTTATATGTTGAGCACTGCTCTAGAAATAGGATATAGCCGTAAACAAAACTGAGGCCCTGTCTGCGTGCGAGGTGTGATGGGGTAGAGGAACTGTGAACAGGAAAATAAATGAAGACGTAAAGTATTGTCAGGTAACAACAGGTGCTATAGATAAACTTAGTTTATCAACGCCTGGACCTTACATATGATGGGTGTTGCCATTACTGACAATTTATTAATAAAGGTAACATACGAGCTTCTGTATCAAGTCCCAGCATTGAAGTGGGTGATATAAAAAGTGCCTCACTCACTCTCATCTCAGCGCGATATGTCAGATGTGGTTCATGGGAGGATCTGAGGGGGATCGGGACTAGGATTGTTCAGACTGGGACCCTGGCTCTTGCCATCCTAGGGGAGACCACGCTCAACAGCCGGCCTTTAGAGCCCCCCAAGAAGAGGGCCACAGAGACAGCAGGGGGAGTGCACACCCGCTGTTCCCGGTCTCCTCACCTCACGTCCCACTGGGGGGGGCCGATCCCCGGGATCCACGGGGCCTGAAGGGCGGCTGAGCTGAGTGTCCAGGAGGAGGAGAGCGGCTTGGTGTGAGCGTCACGCCAGCCCTCTGCCAGACGTCTGTCATTGCTGGTTCCGTGTAAACAGGCCGGCCGTGTTCTGAGTTTCTCTCATACTCAGAGGAGCTCCGAGTCACTCCGCTCCCCGTCACTGCCTCCGTTCCCCTCCATACGGTGCTTGACCCGGAACTCCTGGACCCCTCCAGGCCCATCAGCAGACTACGGGGGCCTGTGAATTCTCTGTCTGTGCACATGCATGTTTCTCTGCAGAGAGAGCCAGAACTTTTGAACATTTCAGACAGGCTTTTAAATTTTCCAGTAATTAAGAACCACAGGGAGAGAATCTTCCATGATTCACAAAGAGAACCTACTGCTATTTCATTCTGTGTGTGGTGCCTGAATACCCAGAGCCTCCCAGTGTGTTTCTTTGGGACCCTTAGACCCGGAGGCTGCAAACCGAGCTCCGCATCCCTCCGAGACTTGTGCCTCGTCTCCTCCCTCAGGCACCGACACCTGCTTCTTGGCTTCTGCTCTTGGTTTCAGTGAGTGGCGCCTTACCCACCACGTTCTCTCGGCCAGCAATCAAAGATCACACCCCTCTTTCTCCCCTCCTCCTCCATCAAGCCCTCTGGGTTCTCCGGGGCCCATTTCTTTCCACCCCAGCTGGCACGGCGGTACACACGATGCCCACAGGATATTGGAGCACAGATCTGCTCAGTCTCCCCCCACTGGGAAACCCTCAGTATCTCCCCTTGACCTCGGCATAAAGGTCACATTTCTTAACATGACAAATAAGGCCATTTGAGATTTGGCCCTTGCTTATCCACCCGGCTTTCAGCCTCTTGTCCATCCGTCTCCTCGCCTCATCTCCACCCCCAACGCACTGAGTTGGGTGGGGTGAAAGGTGTATCTTGAACACTTTGGGATATTTGAGACATAGTATAAGGCCTGCTCCACAAGTATTTGGTGAATAAATAAACATTCAGGCCTTCAGGGCCCTGCGGTCCTGTGCTCTCAGGGCAGATGGAGTCATGGGGCACAGAGAGGAAGGTGAGATGTTTCACGGTAGATGCAGGCCTGCAGTTTGGCATCAGCCCTTCTGACGGCTCGTCCTGTGTTCCCTCCCTCCCTTACCCCTCCCTCCTCCCCTCTCTCTGCTACTCCTGGGCTCTATGCTCAGGGCTTCCCCCTGCCCATCCCTCAGGAGTTCTGTGCCTTTCAGTTGCCCGATGGCACTGTTGTGCCCAGCAGTGAAGACCGCGGCAGTGTTCCCCTCCCTAACAGGGAAGCATCTGGTTGTCGAGGTACCTAAGTACAGGACTGGCCCCAGCTCCATAGGCCGGGGTGGGGTGCTGCCTGATACCTTAGAAGGGGGACTACTGATTCCTGGCCCTGGGGCCTGTGTCCGGCCCTCACAGTGGGATCCATGGGGATGCAGTAGTACTATTTAGTGGTGTTTCGGACGTTGATCTTAACGTGCATGATGCTTACCCTCTCTTGTTACTTTCCTCACGGTCTCCCCCAAACCCCTCCCCTTTATTTATTTAGTCTGTTTCTGCCTGACCCTCTTAGTGGAATGGATGAGCCCTCTTACCAGCTTCACAGAGGAGCTATGTGTGTGCTTTTTACTGAGAAAAATTCATTTTTCATGGTCTTGTTTTTTAGCACTGTGTAAAATCACCCCCATGTACAGCTGACTTCATTTTTAATGAAACACCCTAGTATTCCATCAGCTGTTTGACTTGGATTTAGCAGGGTGATTATTTCTTGGAAAAGTCAGTAAAATGTATTAGAAATCTATGTGCTGAGGTTTAACAGCTCTATCACTGCCATCCTGTATTTATTACACAATTGCTAAACTTCAGCAAACATGTGTCTGATAGTCTGATGAATATGCAACGCTGTCTTAGCACACTGAAAGTAAATCTTCCAGTCATGATTTAAGGCAGAGCTCGAAAAGATTTGACAGGCTCCTGTAAGTAACTGCTAACTTAAGCCAAATTAAAATGTTTATAACTGGGAAAAGTTTGTATCAAATGGCAAAGCTAAAAAAAAAGTATGCTGTGATATCAAAGAAAAGGAGATGAGGCATTTTGGTGTTAAATGGCTCTTTTTTTTTTTCCTGTGTGTAAAATATGGGTTTTTTAACCACAGATCAAAACTTGAGGTGAGATTTTAATTATTTTTAGTGAGTAGTTAAATGAATATAAATTTAAGTTGCATTCCTAATATTTTTAAATCTGTAGTTTCCAAATGAGAAAATGAATCATGAAGCATATATGAAAGTTTCTTTACTTCAAAGATAACTCCAGTTGATTGAAGCTGATTGGTTTTTAAAAGTTTATATTATTACCGTTAAAATATAGGTAGTAAAAATCCTAATTCATTTATAATACAAAGTTATTTTTCTAGTAGTGTGTACAGTTATCATTTATTATTCATGTCAAATATTATTAAATTTCCTGACAGTTAAATTAGCACATTTTTCATCATGAAAGGACTATATTGATTTAATTTCATGAGCATTTAACTTTTTTTAAAAGGCATATTTTTCAGAAGTTTTACATCATTTTATGTCATTTTACATGGAAAGACTGAAAAAATTCAGAAGCAAGAGAAAATTCTCAAAACATTACTGAAATAGCATACCATTTTTTTACCAAAGTGACTCACAGTGAAATTCCATTGCAAAAAATGTGTATCTTTTTGTGGGAGAAGAGGAAAATTTGAGTAGAAATCTGAGAAGACTTAATATAGTCAAAAAAGAAAAAAAAACTTTAGATACCTTTGCTTTACCAGTAAGGGTGGTCTTTTTTCAGCATTATTTTGACTTTAGCCAAACAAATACAAACTTCCCATACAAAAACTATTAAATACATTTACTGTGATCAAGAAAACCAGGGATGAGGTCAGCTCGGCTTCTGATCCTCTGAGTGTCCTTTAAAGCCACTCGTCCAGCTCTGACTTTCTCGAGGGCAGAGACAAGATGCGGGGACACATGGACACGTGGAGGGACGCTCGCCTGCCTGCACTGGGGTCTCCAGCCCTTCCTGCTGGGACTCCCCTGCTTGTCATGCGTGGTCGCTGGGGACAACAGCGACTCATTACATTTGATGGGTGACTGTGCACTAATGAATTTTGGATGAAATAGGGGTTTAGATCCCAGTGTTAACTTTTTCTGTTATAATATGTTTTTGAAAAAGAAACAAATAAAAATCTCCCGCTGAAGGCTTTTTGACCATACCCAGCACGTGCACTGACTTGAGTACCTAAGACAGAGCTGCCCCTCACTCTTCGTGCTGGCGATCCTCTGCCTCTTTCAGACGGCCCCTTTATTCCCTGATGTTGTATTTGGTCCTCCTTGAAGCCTGGCAGTAGTGGTCAGGACCACACGCGTGGGGGCCGGAGAGGCCTGAGTCCTGGGCTGCTGTTGGTCAGCTGTGCCGCCTCTCCTATGTCACTTTCCACATGCATGAAGTGAGGAGGACGATCATGTCTACCCTGTCAGTTTGTCCTGGAGGTTCAATGAAGTAATGTAAGCAAGGCACACAGCTCCATGTCTGGGACATTGTAAGTATCAGTAAATGATACCTGATGTGATCGTATTATACATTTGAGGAAACTTTCTATGTACAGAACCATTTGAAGCTTTTAGATGTCCTTTTGTTGATGAACTTGAGATATTATAAAACAAGGGTTAAGAATAAGACATGACTCTAGTTTTCTTGATTCATTTATAAACCAGCTTTAAGTGTAACTTTACTTTCATGGTTTAAAGCATTTCATTTAGCAATTTGTATTCTTTACATTTACTTAGAATTGCTCTATTTTAGTTGTAATGCAAATATTAAAAAGTTAATGTTTTATGGAAATCTAAGTCTTTGTATTACACAAGTAGTTAAAAGTTCTCAGTGTTAAATCTCAAAGTCATTCTTCCAAGTCCTTCAGGTTAATTTTTAAAAATCTCACTCTTTCTGTGTATTGGTCATATATGATAGATAACAACTCTGATGCAGAAATGTATCAGACTTTTATTGTAAGGCTTGTTTAATTAACACTGGCGGTGAGGGTGCATCGTGGAGTTAGTGTGAGGGGAAGAGACGGCTTTCAAGCTGTTTAGAGGGCAGGTCTCCAAGAACAATGCCGAGTGGAGTTATCTGGGAATTTGAAAAAGATCTTCACTTTGGCTTAAAAATACTAATTTTTTTTTTTCCCAACAGCTCACCTTTGAGTATAACTTGTATTTACCCTTGAATTCCTATCATCCATATCTCCCCTGATTTTTCATTCAAAGCAAACCAAATAAAGTCACTTTTTAGACTTTTGTTTGATATTATTCTAAAATTAGTTGACTGAATACTTCATTAATATTTTGAGTAAGACTGGTATGAAATTCAAAAAGACAAAGAGCATATAATGAAAAGTAAATTTCCTTTGTACCCCTTACTCACTCATTGCATTTTTTACCTTAACCATATATCCTGGAAGTCATGCTGTCAATACACCCTCCTGGGAGCCATTCAGATAGGAGAGCCTGTGGTGTTTCAGGCCCACTACCACTCAGACAGCAGGCACACAGTTGTAACTCTGTAGCAGCCCAGAATAGCTCACATCTGGGAGCAAGAACTTTGGCCTTTGGGCATCCCCCTGCTGTGATTGACAATGTGCTGCAGCTTCTCATTCATACATTCTGAATACTTTTCTGCATTCGTAAGCTGATGAACTTTGATTCATTAGAAGTCTGATAGAGGGGGTACAGACTTGGTATCCTGGAGACATTAGAAAATGATAAAGGTAGGAACAGCTGTCTGGGATTTAGTCTTCTCTAATTCAGAGAATATCTAGGATATGTTTCATTTATACTCAAGTTGTTTTTCTCATATTCCGTTTCTTCCTTCTGTGTTTCCTTTCTTCCTGCAGCACCTGCGTCAGCACACCCTTCATGTATGTCTCTGGGCTATAAACTCTAAGTCCCAGTCCCAAATGTGTTTATGCCATTGCCCTCTGTGGCTGGTTAGGTGGGGAATTCTAGACGGCTTTCTATGAGCACCACGAAGGGAGCCTTCCATTGCTTTTCAGGCCTCTGAGGTTTCTGTTTAGAGGTCTGGTGTCACCTCTATTGTAATGCATCTGAAAATACTTTTCATTCTGATTGCTTTTAAGATCCCCCTTTTCTCATTTGTGGTTTCAATGCATGTGTCTGGGTATGGATTTATTTTTTAATCTCGCTTGGGGGTCCTTTAGATTATTGAATTTGAGGAGTCATCTCTTTCAGTCTTGGAAGACACTCATCCTTTATGTCCTGGAGGACTGCTTCTCTCCCATTCTCTCCGTTCTCCCCTCTGCACTTCCTGAGGGATGTTTTTGCAACCTCCTTTAGTTGTCTCCATCTCTTTTTCTCTCTGTTCTGTGCCCTTTGTGGTTCCGTCATCTCTGTACCCCAGCCTATCTGAGGTGACCTCCGTTCTTTGTCTAATCCTTTCTTTAGCTCACCCACTGATTTTTCTCTTTTGGTTCAGTAACTATCTTCTTCATTTCTCAGAGTTCTCTTTTTAAAAGTTTTGGTACTTTTCCTCTTTGTTCTTATTCTTTTCTTGTGGTTTTGATTCCTTCCTTTATGTCTTTAACGATTTTAAACATGTTACATTGCATTCTAATGTTGACCAGGTTGCTCTGTTTCTGAAGTTCAAGGGACGTCTAAAGATGTCTTCCCTTGTGTCTGCTGACTCTTCCCGAGATGCAGTGTTCCCTCATGTGTTTTGTAGTTTTGATGTCTGGCCTTATCTTCACTGAAGAATTGCCTGTGAAACTTGAGGTCTTTTCCTTGCAGAGAAATTTTGCATTTGCTTCTGCAGGTGTATCAGGACTATTACAATCAATATTTGTGCTAATTTCTTTGTCAAGTTGTACTCCACACAGGTGGTAGAAATCTGAACCCTCAAACTCTTAAGAGCAAACTCTTTTTTTCTCCCCATCCAAATCTGAGCAAGAATAGAGTGTCTTCTCCTAATCCCCTGGGCTAGCGGGTGTTTATTTGTGCGTGTGTTTCTCTCCTTCACATAAGCTGAAGGGGGCCCCTCAAGGATCCTGTTCCGTGTTGGAGTCTCGGACCTTGTGTAGGACAAAGTCCTGTTTATTCTCACCATTTGGGCCATAAAAATCACTTAATGTGATGTCATATAAGAATTTCCATTTTTAAAATAGAAATTTTAAAATTTCTGCAAGCACCATGTGTTCAGTTACAGATTTAATATTATATTTTTTAAGCTATGTGTTTGCAGAAAGATTTTCAGGTTATGCAGTTCTCAGTACTGCTGGAATCTGAAGGAAAGTCACCCATTTCAGACTCAAGTCTGATTTTGTTGATGCTCAGTGACTTACACATGCTCATCAATCTGCAGACTGTGGAGTGGAACTCACGGTGGCAGAACGAAAATGAGGTGGGACCCGGGAGGCACGATGGTAATATGGATGCTGCATGGAGGTCACTAGGAAGGGAGCTGGGTGTGGAGCTGCTTTTTCTCTGCACAGAATTCCTAATGCTTCCAAAGACAGTCTGTGCTTCTGTCCAGACGTCCTCATTTGTTGTCAGTTTCAGTTTCCTTCTCCATGTTAGTTTTCTGGAAGATGCTGCTGGGACGTAGGTGTAAAACACCCATAGCAGTCAGCTTCATCCAGCTGATAGGCGACTCTTCCTGAAGAACGCACTGTTTTTTGAGAGAATATAACATATCGTAGGTTTTTATTTTTTTAGATTTAGAGTAAAATGTGGTGCATGAGGATAGAATTAAATATCAAATATGGGTATAGAGCAAGTCAAAGAAGATGAATCAGATTTGCAAGTGATAGATTGGGGAGTGTAGCTAATATGACAGAACCGAAGTTCAAAATTGTTCAGATTACAGGAACAGTGTAATCAAAATTACACTATTTAATTGACATTTAACAGACATTTAAAAGCACCTCCTGTAATTGTTCTCTTTCAATTCTCAAATAAGGCCACATTGCTTCTACCCATGTTTTATTTTTAGATTCTTAATTCTGACCTCCTACATTTTAGGCCCATGTCTGCTGCCCCCCTGCCGTGCCCTCTGGTTTTCTTTTCCGTAGTTCTCCCATCTCTCCCCTCTCTCATCCCTTATCCCCATTCCTTCCCCCTGGGATATGGCCTCCTTGAGAGCAGAAGTGAAGCCTGCAATTTTGTGTTTCACATGGGGCTTAGTGTCATGCTTTGCATATAGGAGGCACTTGATGAATATTAGTAGAATAAAGATGCACTCTTGCATACGGGTTATAGAAAACAATTGCACAAGATAGAGACCAACTTTAACAGTCTCATGCTTTCTTTGACTACTGATTCCAGGTTAAATATGAGCCAAGTATAATGTGCTAGCTCCCCAACAAAATGATGGAAATAGTTTACAAAACAACCTAGGTAAGTCTCCTTGAATTACATGACTTATTCCAACACATGTTCACTTTGACCAACAGATTTTGAGAGGTTATTGGCCAGTGGGAGTGTGATCAGGGAAAAGTCAGGGACGATGAAAGCCTGGTGGACCTAACAGGACAGTTGAGTAAGTCCTAGATGTTTAACCAAGAATGAGAAATATAAGAAAATTGAAAGGGGGTATGAAAACAATCCTTAAACTAGTATGTAGATTTTAGATTAGATTGTTATGTGTAGCTCTAGTGTGCAAACCTAGTCAAGTTACCAGGGGGCAATTTGAGCTCCAAATAAAAATGCACTGATCACAGAACTGTGTGAGAGTGGATGGACCTGCCCACATGTCCACGCAGAGTCTAGGTGACCAGGGCTGGGAGCACTTAGATTTCCACACTGGATCTGGATGGCATTGGCTTATTGGAATAATCTGGGACTGTTCTTGTTATAATTTTTCATAACAGTAGCTATTTCAAACTACACGTCTAAGGTGCTTCCTCTAATAATAAGGAGGCGTGATGTAGCATGGTGGTTAAGGGTTAAGAATGAGCTTGGAAGAGGGCTTTCTGGGGGCAAATCCATGCTCGGCCACTGACTGCCTGTGCAGACTGGGGAAGTTGCTTAATGTTTGTGTGTCCCAGTTTCCTTGTTTGGAGATGGAGTGATACTATAACGCCTATTTTATTGTGTTGTTCAGATTACATGAGTTAATGCATGCAAACAGCTTCAGCAGTGGCTCACTGAATGTCAGCTTTCACTATGGCCTTACCCTTAGTCCCTCTGGTAACCCTCTAAAGTAGTTATTACCCTGATGGGGAAACTGAGGCTCAAAAGTAATCTGGGCTGTCCAGCCAGTAAGGTGGGGATATAAGGGATCATGCCCAGTGCTAGTGACTAAAAGTGATCTGTGCTCTTTCTGCTCTGATATTTGGCCTCCATTGCACCATAAAGATGATTAAGTGCCTTTGAAATGGCAGCAAACTTCGTGGAATACAGATGCCAAATTATCTAAATTAAACATTTATTAAACTCCTGTGCTGGCACAGTGCAACGTGATGTGTATGAAAATGCAGAAAGTAAAATGCAGTACTTTTGTCTTGGGAGTTTCTCTCTCTGTCTAATGCAAGGGAACATTTTATCTAAAGGACAAGAAGAGACCAGGTGGGCACAAAAATAATAGCAGTACCTTTCTGTGATTGCTAACTACGATCTCGTGCGGTTTGGTGAACCCAGAGGAAATTGCTGTCAAGAAGAATGAATGCTTGGGCTGCAAACCCTTGGTCATAATTTACAGGGGAGGCTGCAGGGTAAACTCCCAGGGGAGCCGGGGGGCAAGCAAACAGCTGATTAAATGTGTGAAAAGTACGCTCTTAAGTGTTAGGGTTTTCATTGCCAATTTTCTCAATATTCACGCCTGAAGATAATTATGAGCCTGAGTAAGAGTGAACTTGGACCTCTTGTTAAATAAAAAACCTTCACAAAACAAGTTAAAGGAATTCTCTGATATTCTTAGTCTTTTAAGACGTAGAACTCTGTTGTCCTTCTTAGATGAGGTGCGTTCTCATTTGCCTCGAGCAGCCTTTAGAATATAAATCACTCATTCAAGCATGTTTTTTTTCCTTCAGATTTTTAAAAGGCCCAGTCTTAGCCTTACTGTTGTCATTTTTATATAAAACCGAGTGTATTTTTACTACTTCTTATCATTCTCTTTAAAAATATTTCATTAAAGGAAAATAAAATGAGTGCAACTGTTTGCATTTCTTACTGCCTGAAAATCAATCAATCTAATGGATTATGTAAACACGACAATTTATTATTCATTATGATCTTGGCTGTGACCATTTATAACCAAGAGAAATTAATTAAAATACAGATGAGTATAAACCATCCTGAAAAGGCCAGAATCAAGAGTAAGCTTCATATAGCAGGATGCCAAGCCTTTCCTCAGTGAATAATGTGAAGGGAACTCTCTCCATAAATCATAAGACTTAATTATAAACCAAAGGGGTGCTGCATCTGTGTTACACAGATAATTGTGCCCTTTACACTGAGGCAAGGTTTAGCAAGTGTCTAAAATCAGGTAGATTGGAATCAGTCAACTAATTGGAGTTTACGTAGGAGAAGAATGGGGAGAAGGTAGATTTTGCTGGAATTATTAATAAATATAATACATTATCTGAGATCAGATCTTTATATTGGTTTTACAGCTTTGAAAGGCAAATGGAGCCATTGGTTGTACATCTGTACTGTGTTTGTGTTCGTGTATGTACGTTAGACCGCAGCCCTCTGCTGGAACGACTCTTGGAAAACAGCTCTGGCTTCTTGATCACTATTTCCGAAGTGTTCACATTTCCTGAACTTCCTGCAGCATTTGGTGGTATTAACGAGATTCTTCCCAGCAGCCACCCTTTTCTTTGGTCTCCCTGACGTGACATTTTCTCTGCATTGTATTATCCCAGTAACCTTATGCAGTAGGTGTTCTGACTTGTCTTTTTGGAGGAAAGGGAGAAGTGGGTCCCCCGGGGGACATGGCCGCGAAGCGGCGGAGTTGGGGCCGCCCGGGGCAGCCTGAGCCCAGGGCCCCTCTGCGCCGCCGCCCTGGCCCCGCGTGTGATCCGAGGCCGCCGTGCTGCCGTCCCGCCTGGCCGCCCGTGTCCGCGTTTTCCTTACTCTTCTCATCTCCTGAGTGTGGGGATTAAGTCACACATTAAGTGGATCGTCTCTTTTCTTTCTTAACACAACCTGCTGGGGCTCAAGCACCCTGTCTTCTAAGGGAGTCACCCGCCCGGCGCTGCCCGAGCAGGGCTCCCGCACCCCAGGGCCGCTCCGCCGCCCCTCCACCCCGCCTGCGGCCGCCTCCCCACCCCCGGAGGGCTCCCCTCCCTCCGCCCTGGGGCCGTCGCCCCCCGCCCTTCTGGCCCCGGCACTGTCCTGGCAGCGCAGCAGGGCGGAGCGCGGGCGGCAGGACCGTGGCCAGGGCTGCGGTGCCGGAGGGGAACTGGCGTGAAGGGGGCCCCGTCTTTCAAACCTGCTTCGCTCCTCGTCTCCCCGGAGTCAGAGGCAGACTCCCATGAAGCTAACGGAGCCTCTGCCCCTCCACCCGGGCCCCCTCCCGGCCTCGGGGGAGCCCCAGCACGGCGCTGCCCTGACCAGGTGTTTCTGTAGAATCCGCAGTGATACATTTTTGTGATCTCTGTCCCGAAGGGGCCCCAGGAGTACCCAGGACCCGGGTCCCGCAGACGCACTCCCGCCCGGGGCTCATTCTCGCTGACGCGGTACCCCTGCCTTGACCCCTGCAGCTTCCGTTCTCTCTAGGCTCGGCCCGCGCCCCAGGGCCGCCCCCTCCCTCTGTGAAAGCTCCCGATTTCAAACCTGGGAATCTCTCTCCCTCTCAGACCCCACAGCCTCCCCACCCATTTTCTGGGAGGAGGGAGAAGGAGAATCACTTTTCACACCCAAAGTCCTTTCTTCTGTTATGACACAAGCCACTCTCCTATTACGTAAAACAACTTCGATTATTATTTTGAACTGCCTTTTAAAATTTCCTGACACATCAGCTGGTCATTATTGAAATCTTACCATATGCCCAACGGTGTTCTAATTGTTTTACACTTATTAACTCATTTTAGTCATAAAACCAACACTCTGAGGTGGGTGTAATTATCTCCATGTTCATTTAAGAGCCAGTGCTTAGTGAAGTTAAACAGTGTGCCCAAGGTCACTGTAGGCCCACGGCAGGCGCGTGATGTAAACAGCGGCCCGTGAGCAGACACGCACGAGGACCCGTCTCCGTTCTGCTGTCCAGTCGCTGCTCCAGAGAAACTCGTGACCGTCCACCCACAGGGATCCTTGCCTTCAACAGCCGCATCCGTGCTGATTTCATACCACCTCCCTCCAACTCCCTTGCATTGTTACTAAGCCTGAAGCACAAGAATAGTGTGTTGTACTCTTGTGAAACTTAGTTCAGTGATTCATGGACATCGGCCCAGGAATGAGACAGCTTTTATGGCTAAAAACCAGTTTGGGTCACATCTAGATAACTGTCTTTCCTGAGGGGCGATGTTGGCTCTAACAAGAGGGCATCTGTTGCAAGAAAACATTTGCTCTTAATTGATAGGGAAGCAACTATAAGCCTAATTAATGCCTTACTAATAATAGCTCTTACCTGATTCTGAGAAATTTGGTTACTGAGATGTACGCAGAAAGGAATAAATCAGTATGTATAGATCTGTCTGGAGTGAGTATATTTTAAATTATGAGTTGGGTGGGCAGTAGAGGGATGCAAGAAAGGAGTGTGAAAAGTGGGGGCCGGGAGATTTCCTCAGATGGAGCGGGCATGTGGGTAAAGGGAGACTGAAACTGGGTGCCAGTTTGAGCGACAGAGATGAATGTTCAATACGGAAAAGTACGTTGGGAGGTGGGTTGGAGCAGGTTGGCAGTTTCCAGCGGGGAAAGGGTTAGGGCAAAGTTTGCTAACTTAAGCAGACGTTCCGGTGGGGAAATTTCGGCTTGCGTATGTCCTGACAGACACAGTTAAGACTCATCCTAAGGAGCGACCTTAGAGGATGTGCTTTTAGCCAACACCGCTTCTTTGGGCTGGAAAAGATTTCCTGGAGCAAACTTTTTCATCTTTCCCTCTGAACTTAAGTGCCGTAAAGGGCATGTCTTGGTGTCCAACGCTCTTTTTCACTGAACTGGCTGAGAGGAACGAGCGTGAACCGCGACCTAAGGTCAGAGCTTCCGAAGGGCAGGCGACCCCGCGTGACGGTCCAGGGCGGGCCTGGAGCCGGGACGTGCGCCCATTCCCCAGCCGCCCCGCTCGCAGGCCCTGGGATCCCGAGCGAGCCCCTCCCACTTTCGGAGTCTCTGCTCCCCCCGCTGTGAGAAAGGGCTCCTACTAGTACCCCGAACGGCGGTTATGAGTAACAAATGCCTAATTCATGCAAAGCACTTGGCACAATCCTAGCCCGACTGAGAGCCACGTAAATGCGAAATTAAAAATAGCTAAGAGATTAACTGGACGAGCACAGAGACGGGAAGTCGAACAGATGCTACCAAGGAGTGAGGACGGGCGGCGGGGCGCGGGGGGCGTGGGGGGCGTGGGGGGCCTGGGGAGTCACGCACCCTGGGGGCGGAGCTTCTGTTTGGGTTGATGAGACACTCCGGAAACAGGTGGTCGTGGTGGTTCCACTACAGTGTGGACTTAATCAATGCTACTGAACTGTCCTCTGAAGCGTGGTCAAAATGGAAAATTTTATGTCATATATGTTATTGCATATATCTTCACAATAGAGTAAAGCAAGCTTGGAAATGTCACATGCCACTAAGTTCAGATTCTTTTTCTTTTGGTTCTGCCAAATGCCAGGAAACACGCTTATTCATGATCTCAGATCTAACACACTGGCTACTTTCATCGCCACCTCTGGCGTCCTGCCGCCCGAAAGGGAAGGTCCCTGGGGCGGAGGCCCCAGCCCGATGCCCCTCAACGGGGCTGGGAGCCCCTCTCGGCAGTTGGGTGCTGGGGGTGGGGACACACTTGATTCAGCAGAGTCCCGGGGGCCTCTGCGTGGAGCGAGGGGGGGCGTTTTCCCGATGTCTGAGGATGCGGGAGGGGAGGCAGCAGGCGGCGGGAGACCAGCTCAGCCTGTGGCCTCTCAGTCCCCACCCCCTGTGCCCACTATTCTACTTTCCACCCCCTCCAGGCCAGCAACCAAACCCAGGGTTCCCAAATGTAAACTAACTTCTGGCGTCGTCAGAGCTGTTCATCATTTTAGATCCGGGGGCTTTTGCCTCACTACTGACTGGGCGGGAGCCGGTGACCCTCAGGGGCTCGTTATGCAGGTCATAAAAGGAAGGACAGATGGACCCGGGCAGTCTGTTTTTTCCCTGAGATTCCTTCCAACTACTTGATGGATTTTAGAAAATCTAGAGTTATTAAATAAGCACAGTTCTTTTGCTATATTAGAATTATTTAAAAATAAAATCTGATCCCTACCTGAAACATAGACTCAGATCACATGACCTGAGAAGTTCTTTTTGACTCTGGGACCGTGAATTGCACCCACCCAGCAGCAGGCGTGAGAAGAGAAGCAACATCACCTCGGATCGTCCCCTTTCCCAGGTGATGGCAAGGGTCCACGTGATCATTTTCTCATGTAATAGGCGCTTACTGGACTTAAATGATCATTAAACTTGCTACTTTTAGGTGGCTTTTGTTCTATGATGACGACAACCATTTTAGTCTTACTTCATTCTGATCAAGGGTAACTAAGTAACTTTATATTTAAAATACCTAAGTCTGTACATCACTCAGCAACTACTGTTCTAGATTAGAAAGGGTGGTCTGTACTGTACATGAGGTTATATGTTCAGTCATTTTACACTTGCGTACTGGGCGCCTGCTTTGTGTTCAGGGCACCGTTCTAGGTTCTGGGAATGTGGTGGGGAAGAAATGGGTCATGCCCTGCTCTCGGAAAGCCTGTTCCAACGGCCCTCAGAATCAACCCTCATCGCTTAAGTACTTAAATGCTGATGTGCTGTAGAACAAAATGGGGGAAAACCGGCTACTTCCATGTGTCTGTTATTGTACTTGACAAAGAAACTGAAATCGTTTTCATTATCCCTATTTTATAACAGGAAGTTGCCTTAGGCTATGGGGCACATTAAAGTGTAGAGTTTCTTATCAGAGTAGTCGTTTGGTAAATTCTGTATAATTAGTTTAAGTGTCTTAGTAGAATGTGGGAGAAATATGAGAATTGGATACATAGATACTAGTACTCTGAGGAAGCCTATGATATGAGAATAATTCATTCTAAAACATCCCTAGCAATAAAGGAAACACTCGTTTTAAGATGCAAACAACCCATGTATGCTGTCCGTGTGTCTGTGTGTCTGTGTGTCTGTCTAGGCTCTCTTCGGAGCCCACTGCTCCTACCCCACTCGCTAGGGTGGCAGCTTTCAATCAGGGAAGCCTTTGCCCTGCACGCTGGTCGGTGCTGGGACGCTGGGTCCCACTGGTATCTGGTGGCTAAAGGCCAGTGAGCCTGCTGATCACAGCACAATGCACAGCACGTGCCCCATAGCAGAACTATTGG
This sequence comes from Manis pentadactyla, assembly GCF_030020395.1. Classification (NCBI taxonomy): domain Eukaryota; kingdom Metazoa; phylum Chordata; class Mammalia; order Pholidota; family Manidae; genus Manis; species Manis pentadactyla. The sequence continues at coordinate 89,980,134 of NC_080032.1, read as the reverse complement.
ACCAAAGGTTTTAAAACCCTGTATTAGAGGTAGCAACTTCTAGCTGTTTGGTGTAGGCCTTCTTCAGTGTGTTTTTGCACCTGTGAACACATACACCCCCACACTGCCCAGGCGGGGTGATACCACACCCGTCATCCTGTGATCTGCTCTCTCTGCTTACTGCAGATGGGAGGGCTTTCAGTCAACCTGTCAAGTTCTGCCTCATTCTGGAGAACCAGGCATTTTCTATGTATGTGTAAATTTATCGTAATTTAACTCTTCTATTAATGGGCATATAGGTTATTTTCTGTTTTTGCCCTTTCAAATGTTTGCAGTGAATATCCTCACATGTACATTTTTGTACCACTGTGAAAGCATTTCTGTAGGGCCATTTCCTAGAAGTGGACTTGTAAAGTTAAACTGTATAAACATTTTGAAAAGCAGTGGGTACCGCCAAGCCCCCCAGGAAGGATTGACCCAAGGTGTAGCCCACCACCTGTCTGTCAGAATGACAGGAATATTCTCACCTTTGCAAGTGTGTTTTACTAAAAGGAATATAGCATAGCAAACAAAACCGTGCTTGATTTCAAGAATGTTTGGGCCGACAAAGCCACAAAAGCTCATCCCACTGTATCAAAGAACACAGACATGCTCATAAGAAAATCGAATTGATGGTCACAGAAATCATTCTGTTGCACAAGCAGTAGCATCAGGTAGCCTCGTCACGGGGCATCCCCTGTCCATACTGTGTCGGGGAAAAAAAGAAACACCAGAGAGCTAATGAATTCTGGGTGCCCCGTCAGTGTGGTTCACTGTCATTGGCCTTCGCCTCATGCCTGGGGGCTGGAGAACCAATTGTCCGCAGCATTTATAGCTACTTGGCTTTTCAGCAAAGCAGAGGAAAAATAATCCAGAAAACAAGTCGCCCACTGAGTTTCCTCTGTTTCATTAGAAAAGGAAACATGAATAAGTGAATTCTGAGAATGGGATGTTTGGGGCTAGGAGTGGAATCGGTAGAACATGAATTAGATAATCTCTCCCACTAACCTTTCCCAAACAAAACAGCCATATAAACACGGCCCAGGCACACAGAACAGGAACGCTACTCACCCACCACTTTCATAGGAAACAAAAGGAGACGGTTATAAGCCAGGAGAGATTGGTTGGCTGAAAGACCGTTGTGTAACTTAAGATCCCAAATTTCATGACTGTCCTGTCAACAGATCTTAAGGAAATCTCTACTTTCCATAAAAATGGCCCATTTCACATGGTGCTCTGTCATTCAGCTGTCTGTCCCCAGGGACACTGACTAGCCATCTGAGCAGGTGCTGGGTGCTGGAATCGGAGGAGGTGGGCGCCTCCCCTTCTCGTATAGCTCAGGGTGACATACGTGTACAAGTTAATCATGTAATCATTTAACCATCCCTGTGATGGGGTTGAAGGTGCCATGAGGGGGGGACAGGGTGCTGACCTAGCCCTGGGGTGAGGGGAGGGCAATCCTTGGAGGTGGGACCTTCCAAGTTAGGGGAGCTACCTTCCTTGACCTTTGAACACTTTCATATCACACCTAGGGTACATTTGATGTATCTCCTGGTAGGATTTTTTTCTGTTGTCCTTTTTAATAATTAAACTCCCCTATAGAATGAAAGCTTTATAAAGAAAGTAATCCTATTACAAATCTTTGTGTTTTCATATAACAATTAGCGCAGTGCATGACCTTTGGTAAAGGCCTAATAAATAGTTTCATTCATTCATTCATTCAACAGCGCCTAAGATGCGCCCATGACCATCCGAGCCCCCGGGGACAGTGACCCAGCAGCCAGGAGCCTGTGCTCGTGAGGTCTGCATTTTGGTGGCCCAGACAGACATACGCATGAGCAGGCGATGTGGAGTGTGACACACAGTAGGGAGAGAATGCAACAGACTCTCAGTGGAGGGTGAGCGTTTGTGGGTAGGGACGCATCTTTTCAAAGACGTGGGGACTTGGCTTGGCTTTACACCGTTAGCCTGTGCAGCCCCAGCCTCCACCTCCCCCGCCCCTGCCCTCGCCACAGGCATCCCCATCTGACTGAGGTCCCCCCGGGCCTCCGTGGCTCTCAGTGCGCGTGTGGCTGACCCGGCCAGTACCTGGCTTCTCGGCTGTTCCAGTTTCTCGCCTCCTCAGCCGCCCGCCCATGGTCATAACCTGACCTTGTCTTCATCTGTAACTACATCACCCCCAAATTTCACTTCTGATCATTTTGCGATGGCTGCCCCCTCCCATCCCGTCTCCCATATCTAGTACCTTCACTCCATTAACTGACTTTACCCAGAGCATTACACCTTTGTCTAAACGCTTTCCTAATACTCCACCTGATTCCGTGGCCCATCGACCTGAACAGTCCTTGACGAACACTCTCGCACTCTCCTCATCCTTCTGCCTGTTCTGTGTCACCCAGCAGAGCCCAGCCCTCGTCAAACAGACCCCCTGGCTTCCTCACCTCTGCTCCCGAGCTGACTGGCTGGAGAAAAACACAGCTGCATTGACTGGCCACCCACTAAATTCGTGAACACAAATGTCAGAAGGGAACGTAGAGCTGCGTAGGCTGTTCCTCTCCCACCGTCCGGAGTAACTGCTTCACGCTCGCGTCTGTCTCATCAGGCTTCCAACGTTCTGTCAAACTACCCCTCACAACCTGCACACGCCCCCGTCTAGATGCCCTTGTCTTTAACTTCTTGATACCTAAATGAAAGGAGGAACTAGCCTTGAAAAGATTTGGAAAACATGGAAACATATAATTGTTACATAATTCTTTATCCACACTGTGGATCAAAAATAGCTGCTATAGCATTTGGTCTATTTATGAGCTTAAAAATTTTGGTTAAATTGAATTTTTAAAACTCCACCCATAATTGGATACCTTCTCCTTTTCAATATTGTCATGTTAGGCCCTAACATAATCTTGCATCTTCTTTTTGCCCAAATTCAAAGCTTCCAATATATTTCTAAGGTCTCAACATTCAAGTTAAATCATATTTGTAATCATATTTGTCAATTGACTTTTATTACCTTATTATAATCTCTTAGGGGGAAATTGGCTACAGCACACTTAGGACCTTTCACTTCAAAAGGAACTCTGAAATTTTTTTTCCAAAAAGTGTATTTTATTTTTTAACTGGTCTACATAAAGATAGTGAATGCGCTACTTAATGATTTCACATATATATATTTTTAAGTATTGTAAGTTACTTTATAGCCAAGACTCATTCCACTGGAGCATCTCCTTCAGTCTGTGGGTTGATGTCGGTGGCTTTAAGCAGCTATGAAGAAACTGTTCCCGATGCTTAGAAGAGTGCTTCTCAATAAGCTCTTTAAAGAATGGATAGCTTCTCAGTTGTGACTCAAGTTATGACCCTTTGATAGTTTATTCTGCCTTCAATTGAAACATAACTTTATATGCAGTGAGAAACCAAGAAAAAATGTGATTTGCTTTATTGTGATATTCCCTTTCTAAGGTGTTCTAGAACTGAACCTGCCATATTATGCCTGTGTGTCAGGATGAGAATTTGTATTTTGAAAATCAGAAGTGATTTAGAAAAATTAATTGGTCCAAGGAGGTAAATTTCTTCTGGCTTAAAAGTGAGTGAGTTTTTCATGTGATTTCTGGGGAATAATACACACCAGGGAATAAATTCATATGTTGGGATCACTGTTTTATCAGTAATTTGACACTAGGTATTTTTTCTCTAATCACTTGTACATTTAATGATGTATAGTATCCACATGTTATCACCACAGACTTTAAAAGTTGAGCATGAAATGGTTTGTGCATATTGGCTGGCAGTTCAGGAGATGGACGCTGCTTTGCATTCTTGAGATGAACCGGTTTTAGTAGAACCTCAGCAGATGCACCGAAGGGCCCTTGATTCTGTGAGGGAGCCGGGGTGGCAGCTGCCCTGCCTCTGTCCCACTGCAGAGCTCTATGCCAGGTCTGAGGTGCTTTGCTGGGAGAGCCTGCAGGTCTCTGAGGCAAGGCCTTGGGGGAGTTGGCCGCGCCTTGTTTCCACCTCAGTCTCAAACACTTTTTTTGCCTTAACTCAGTGTGTGAAGCGGGTACAAAGCCTTCTCACACTGACTTCTGCAGAGGTTCTCTCTCTAAACACATACCGTTATAGCACATTTCCAAAACCAAGTCTTACCATCCCAAGGACTTATTTCTTTGTTCCAAAAACCCCTCTAGGTAGTTTAATTAATCCCAAGAAAATAACTTCATAAAAATGATGTTGTTATAATCTTCAAATGTGGCTTAATAGTTTCATAGAGCCATGGAGGGCATTAAGCCTTCTGACTTAATGAAGAAGAGCTCTCAGAAAACCCCAGCTGTATGTATGACAGACACTCCCCATTTCAGAGGTCAGATACTTTAGGGTTAACAGTGTGAACCAAAAGTGGCAGAATCAGAAATTGAAAGTACTGTCTTCTGTTCTAAATGTGCCTTAAGAAACAACTGACCCTGCTGATTTAGTACTATGAGGAAGAACAGTTTAACAGTGTTAAACTAAACTGTGTCAAAACTAAACTCATACTTTAGGAGGCGAAGCTAAATAATTCTGTATTATGTGGTAAAGCACCTGAATAGGTGGAGATATAAATTTTCAGGTCAGCATCATCCTATAGGACCTACTGGAATATGGTTCCTCTCAAAATCAGTTTACCTCCGATGTTCACAGGCGCTTCAGGAACAGGCGTGCTAAGTGTTAGATTTGTCTCACAATGAAATTGCAACTTTTATGCCTTTTTTCTCTCCTCTTTATGCCTTTGGCATAGCAAGCTAGGGTCTCAGGTAAATACTTGTCCATGCACTGAGCAGATTTAAAATTAATTTTTGAAAAATACATGTGATCTTACCTGTAAGTAGCCCCATGGCACACCTGTGAGCACAGGTAAACTGAGCTAATTTGAACCTCCGTTTTACTAAAACTTGTCAAGGTGGCTGCCCGTGTGCTTGAATCCAAGGTAATGTGTTCTCTCCTTAATCACAAAACAAAATAATAGCATTTCAAGGACTAATCAGAAAATTAAAATTGGAAGCAGTTTCGATCTAGCACTTGACAAACACTGACTGAAAACTACTGCTGTTTTTAAAGAGTGATAATCAAAATGCAATATGTAAATCCATTCCTCTGGGTTCTGTGAGCTCTATGGTTGTATTGAGTAAGGTAATAAAAAACAAACAATACTGGCTCTGAGAAAAGCCTTTAGTAAATTATGATTGAACTTAGGAGCCTAAGACAGATAAATTAGGTTTTTAAAAGCTTTTTCTGTTTCTTTGCAAATCCATAAAACTCTGGCCATCACATTAAGATATTTCTCTTATAAATTACTCCTAGAATTCAAAAACGTATGCACTATTGGTGACTGTGGCCAGGAGGCTCGCCTGCCCAGGCCCTGGGAGACTTTTGAAGCCTTCATTTTAAACGAGTTATAATCCCTTTGGGAAGTGTGCATAGTATAGACTGTAATTAAATAGTCAAGTATCTCCAAATTTTGAATAAAATCAAACCAAGGTCTAGAAGAAAGAAAGTGGAATATACTTGGGACTTCACCGTGGTGCTTTCGTTCCTTCTAAGGTGCTTTCTCCTTTCTCTAAGCTGTCTTTTCGGACACTTAGCCTTTTCCTATCTTGATCAATTTCTTTCTTCTAATTTTCAAAATTGAGAATTTTCAAAATTCTTTTACCTATACCTGTATACTCTGTGAAAGGGTGAGGGTTTTCTTTTGTTTCTGTGTGTTTAAATATATATTGTTTATTGTTTTTACATATTTAAAATGAGATGTGCTATATTTTAACATCATTATTGTGTTTACAATGTTTATAAAAGGAAAGGTGTGGCTCCCTGAAGAAAGTTAGCAAAGGAAAAAATACTGGCAAAGTGGAGGTTTGAGGAGAGGGACTAAGAAGAGTATAAGTAGAAGAATCAGAGAAAAATGATGTGTTAGAGCAACACTTTAATTTGAACATCGATATTTGAGGGGTGATGCTTGGTACTGCAGGGTATTTACAGATCAGTGCAGCTTAGCTCTTGTCTCTGAAGAATTTAAAATCCAGTAGAGGGAATTGAAAATACGCACTTACTAAAGTGCAAAAGATTCAGAGAATAGATATTACTTACAACAACTGGCGAGGTTTAGGCAGCATTCAAAAATGCATATTAGATTTGTTCAGGTTTTATGTTAAGGATTAAGTGGCATTATGATCACGATCACATAAATGACACACCATCAAAGGCACACTAGTTCAGGTGTGGCTAGTTTTCATAAGAGAAGGCAGGCCAGGCTCTAGGGACAGAACACAAGGAAGGACCTACCCAGGAGGGGATGCGGCTGGTGGCAGTGGTGGCGCTGCCAGTCGCTCCGCACACGCGCGCTCCTCGGGTGGGCCTGGCGGCACTGCGACGCTGTGATTGGGCTCGTCACGTGCCCTCAGCGAGCTCACGGTCTGGGGGACAGAGGTGCAACCAGACAATCCCACAGACAGCTCGCGGGCTGGACTCCACCTCGTCCTGCAGGAGGACGGGGCTGCCGCCCCGCACGGCCGCCCACGCTGCCGCCTGCGCTGTGTCTGGGTGCGTGGGAAGGACCTGATCTACTCAGCAATGTCAGAAATGCTTCCCCGAGGCAACTGGGGCGGACTGAGACGCAGAAGAAGGTAGAGCTGAACAGGTGCGGTGGGGGAGCGCGTCCCACGCAGAGGCCACGGCCTGCGCGAGAGCCTGGGGTGGGCAGGGGGGCGCCTGGGGGGCGGCAGGAGGCCGGGCCTGACCCGCAGTGGGGCTCCAGCGGCGGGGGGCCGGGCTGGGAGCGCTGGGAGCGCGCAGAGTGCTGCCTTTACCCTCCAACCAAAGGAAAACTGTGTCGATATTTCAAGTGCGGTCGGGTTTAGTCCCCGGAGATGGTCTGGGCTCCGCGTGGAGAAGAGAGTGGAAGGGAGGTCCCCCGGGGGTGGGAGGGGGCGCGCAGACTCCGTGCTGGGCGTCCGCATGGCCACCTCCAGGCCCGCAGCGGCGAGCAGGCGCGGCACGGTCCCCGAGGTGCTGGCCGAGATACGGGGCCACCGGGACGACCAAGGGCAGGACCAGAGCCCCGCGCTTCGTCCTGGGACACCCCGTGAATCACTCCTGTGCTTCCCCTGCGGCCAGGAGCAGGCCGAGGTCAGGGCCTCGTGCCGGAGGCGAAGCTCAGCTGCAGCCCAGCCTCGGAGAACCGAAGGCGCCGCAGGCCTGTAGGATTAACCGGCCACGATGCGTCCCTGAGCGCGAAGCCCCAAACCTCAGCCACTAGGTTATGTCCACTGACTTTAAACTCCTGTTCCAAGCAGGTTTAAAAGTCAGGGGCAGTAGCTGATGAGATGATATTCAGTTGTGCTCTTAGTTTCCATTTATTCTCTCGAGTAATTTGTTTATTAAATAAATACTTGGGCTTTCATGCCCACTGTGCAGAAGCCACTGTACTTGACCCTGAGGATACAATAGTGGAGAAACTAGATGGAAATTCCTGCCACAGGCAGCTTGTGCTGTGGGAGAAGAGCAAGGCTGTGAACAAGATGCGTAAGTAAAATATATGTTACATTAGATGAGACATGTATACAAATAGGGTGCGTCTTACAATTTATGCTACATAGTTTAGATCTTACAACATATGATATTTATTTACCTTAACAAGAACGTTAAAGCAGAAAAGATGGGAGTGTCAAAGGCACGTCTGGGGGTTGCAGTGTTGGACGCCTGAGCCTTGCCAAGTCTGTGGCACCATCACACGTGCCCCCAGGAGCCGAGGGAGCTGGCTGAGCACGTATCTGGGGCAAGAATATTCTTGGCAGGAGGAACATAAGTGCAAAATCCCTGATGCGCTGGCAGCTCTTGATTCAAACATCTTTTTTCTTCATGCCCATTTACAAAGGCTGACACTCAAGTAGATAATAAAACTGAATAAAAATTTATATTTTCCCAGAATGAGATTAAGTGGCCTCTTTGCCTTATCTTGCCGATATCCATTTAATGCAGCATACGAGGCGTTTAATGATTTTTATGATAAGATACCGTATTTTAAAAGTTTCCTCTAAGGCTAAGAAAAGAGAAAGATTATAAAAACTACTGAGTAGTTGTTGTAGATATTTAAACTGCATTTTTCAACTTAAGACAATATTTATAAAGCCCTGATGTCAAGGACGAACATATACCCCTGCCTCCAGATTTTTGTTCATTTTTATTTTATAGTTTCCGAGTTTATGAAATCTTAATTCTTTTTGTAACCACAATATGCTAGATTTTTCAGATGGTGGAAGTTCGATCCAACAGACAAACTTGGGTCATGCCAACACCGGGGGGCATCTGGGGAGGACTCCCGGCAGCTGGCACCTCAGCCGGGGCGGGGGGCCCTGAGGTGCCAGCCACGCAACGATCTGAGAGGCTCTCCATGTCTTCCTCTGTACAATTAACATTTTTTTTCATTGTGGGGAATTATATGAAATATTTTAAAATACATTTCCACTTACATTTATTAAAATCTCTATTTCAGAGACCCCAATTACCCTTAGCTGAATTGTTTGCCAGAGCTCCCTGTCTAGGAGCTTCGTTCTAATTACATAAATCTTCCTTCTCCTTCCAACCATATATGCTGTGATTATCACAAGGTTTCTTTTAAGTTGGAAACTGTATTTTAAACCATATCTATATGCTCTGGTTCTTTGTTTCTGATTCATGTATTGCTTCTGCAAGGATGTTTCAGCTTTCAATTTTATCTCCTTTAGGCTGGCCATTTGTTTGTCTATTTATTTTGTTTTTCTGCTATCTAATTTTTAAGTACTCTGTTATTTAATTAATATATTCCTATTAAATGCTTCTGGGAAATTTCCTTGTTTTATGGTAATGCTTTTTTCTAGGATGACTATTTTCTGTCTTTCTGTGCTATTTTTATTTTCCATAGTTTTGTTTTTTTGCATTGCTTCTGTTCCCTCTCCTTATATTTCATTCACCAAACTTGGGAAGTTTGGTCCAGATTTTCTATTTGAAAGTTGAGAACTGCCTGTTGCTCTGTCTACAACTGTGGTTTGAGGATGGGGTATTTGTGTTGTACCATAATTTCTCTGGTTTGAGGGCCTGCTGTGCCGAGGGAGAATTCAGCTGAGGGAGCATCTTGTAGTATCTGAACTTCACCCTCACTTCTAGGATTTCAGCAAATATTTGATGGAAGAGTTGAGTCCGGAGGGTCAGAGAACAGTCACATTCTTGCAGAGATTCACCCCCAGGCTTCGAGTCAGCCCATTGCTGTGCGTTCCCAGCACTTTTCTCTCCTCTTTGAGAATCAGCCCAATATGCACAGCTCCTGTTTCCCTCATTCCCTCATTAGAAGAGGGGACCCACTTGGTGTTCTTCTTGCCGGAACCTCAGAATCGGTCTGTTCTCCCGCGGGCGTGGGACGGGAAAGGAAGGCGGCCATGTCCCAGGGCTGCAGTCGGCTGCAGAAACAGGTTTCCATATGCAAACCTCGCATCCTGTCCTTCGCTCATTTGGTTGGGGTCATTTCACTGTGGCTGTTGCTAGAGTCTGTGCTGTTGCCACCCTGCTATGTAAACGGGCACATCTCCCACCACCCCCCTGTCACTCAGCTCTTCCGTTTACACGGACAAACACTCAAAAGCAAACACCACTGAAGCACAGTTGTCAAATGAAATCTTAAAAGAGTTAAATGTTAAAGCTTTCTATATTTGCTAAAATAAATTCCTGGTATGTTTCCTAATAGGCTGAGCTTTGTGTTTATCGTATTTCTTTTTTTAAATTTTATTTTGGTATCATTAATCTACAATTACATGAAGGACATTATGTTTACTAGGCTCTCCCCTTCACCAAGTCCCCCCCACATCCCCGTTCACAGTCACTGTCCATCAACATAGTAAGATGCTGTAAAATCACTACTTGTCTTCTCTGTGTTGCACAGCCCTCCCCGTGCCCCCCACACACTATACATGCTAATCGTAATGCCCCCTTTCTTTTTTTCCCACCCTTATCCCTCCCTTCCCACCCATCCTCCCCAGTCCCTTTCCCTTTGGTAACTGTTAGTCCATTCTTGGGTTCTGTGCTTTTGCTGCTGTTTTGTTCCTTCAGTTTTCTTTTGTTCTTATACTCCACATATGAGTGAAATAATTTGGTACTTGTCTTTCTCCACCTGGCCTATTTCACTGAGCATAATACCCTCCAGCTCCATCCATGTTGTTGCGAATGGTAGGATTTGTTTTTTTCTTATGTCTGAGTAATATTCCATTCTGTATATGTACCACATCTTCTTTATCCATACATCTACTGATGGACATTTAGGTTGCTTCCATATCTTGGCTATTGTAAATAGTGCAGCGATAAACATAGGGGTACATCTGTCTTTTTCCAACTGGAGTGCTGCATTCTTGGGGTAAATTTATGGAAGTGGAATTCCTGGGTCAAATGGTATTTCTATTTTGAGCTTTGTGAGGAACCTCCATACTGCTTTCCACAATGGTTGAACTAATTTACATTCCCACCAGCAGTGTAGGAGGGTTCCTCTTTCTCCACAACCTCACCAACATTTGTTGTTTGTCTTTTGGATGGTAGCCATCCTTACTGGTGTGAGATGACACCTCATTTTGGTTTTAATTTGCATTTCTCTGATGACAAGCGATGTGGAGCATCTTTTCATGTGTCTGTTGGCCATCTGGATTTCTTCTTTAGAGAACTGTCTATTCAGCTCCTCTGCCCATTTTTTAATTGGACCCTTTGTTTTTTGTTTGTTGAGGTGTGTGAGCTCTTTATATATTTTGGATGTCAACCCTTTATCAGATCTGTCATTTTCGAATATATTCTCCCATACTGTAGGGTTCCTTTTTGTTCTATTGATGGTGTCCTTTGCTGTACAGAAACTTTTCAGCTTGATATGGTCCCATTTGTTCATTTTTGCGTTTGTTTCCCTTGCCCGGGGAGATATGTTCAAGAAGAGGTCACTCATGTTTATGTCTAAGAGATTTTTGCTTATGTTTTTTTCTAAGAGTTTTATGGTTTCATGACTTACATTCAAGACTTTGATCCATTTCGAATTTACTTTTGTGTATGGGGTTAGACAGTGATCCAGTTTCATTCTCTTACATGTAGCTGTCCAGTTTTGCCAGGACCATCTGTTGAAGAGACTGTAATTTCCCCATTGTATGTCCATGGCCCCTTTATCGAATATTAGTTGACCATATATGTTTGGGTTAATGTTTGGAGTCTCTATTCTGTTCCACTGGCCTATGGGTCTGTTCTTGTGCCAGTACCAAATTGTCTTGATTACTGTGGCTTTGTAGTAGAGCTTGAAGTTGGGGAGTGAGATCACCCCCACTTTATTCTTCCTTCTCAGGATTGCTTTAGCTATTCGGGGTCTTTGGTGTTTCCATATGAATTTTTGAACTATTTGTTCCATCATTGAAGAATGCTGTTGGTAGTTTGATAGGGATTGCATCAAATCTGTATATTGCTTTGGGCAGGATGGCCATTTTGACGATATTAATTCTTCCTAGCCAGGAGCATGGGATGAGTTTCCATTTGTTAGTGACCTCTTTAATTTCTCTTAAGAGTGTTTTATAGTTTTCAGGGTATAAGTCTTTCACTTCCTTGGTTAGGTTTATTCCTAGGTATTTTATTCTTTTTGATGCTATTGTGAATGGAATTGTCTTCCTGATTTCTCTATTAGTTTATTGTTAGTGTATAGGAAAGCCACAGATTTCTGTGTGTTAATTTTGTATCCTGCACCTTTGCTGAATTCCGATATTAGCTCTAATAGTTTCGGAGTGGAGTCTTTAGGGTTTTTTATGTACAATATCATGTCATCTGCAAATAGTGACAGTTTAACTTCTTCTTTACCAATCTGGATTCCTTGTATTTCTTTGTTTTGTCTAACTGCCGTGGCTAGGACCTCCAGTACTATGTTGAATAACAGTGGGGATAGTGGGCATCCCTGTCTTGTTCCGAATTGCAGAGGAAAAGCTTTCAGTTTCTCGCTGTTCAGTATGATGTTGGCTGTGGGTTTATCATAGATGGCCTTTATTATGTTGAGGTACTTGCCCTCTTATACCCATTTTGCTGAGAGTTTTTATCATGAATGGATGTTGAATTTTATCGAATGCTTTTTCAGCATCTATGGAGATGATCATGTGGTTTTTGTCTTTCTTTTTGTTGATGTGGTGGATGATGTTGATGGACTTTCGAATGTTGTACCATCCTTGCATCCCTGGGATGAATCCCACTTGGTCATGGTGTACGATCCTTTTGATGTATTTTTGAATTCAGTTTGCTAATATTTTGTTGAGTATTTTTGCATCTATGTTCATCAGGGATATTGGTCTGTAGTTTTCTTTTTTGGTGGTGTCTTTGCCTGGTTTTGGTATTAGGGTGATGTTGGCTTCATAGAATGAGTTTGGGAGTATTCCCTCCTCTTCTATTTTTTGGAAAACTTTAAGGAGAGTGGGTATTATGTCTTCTCTGTATGTCTGTTAAAATTCCGAGGTAAATCCATCTGGCCCGGGGGTTTTGTTCTTTGGTAGTTTTTTGATTACCGCTTCAATTTCGTTGCTGGTAATTGGTCTGTTTAGATTTTCTGTTTCTTTCTGGGTCAGACTTGGAAGGTTGTATTTTTCTAGGAAGTTGTCCATTTCTCCTAGGTTTCCCAGCTTGTTAGCATATAGGTTTTCACAGTATTCTCTAATAATTCTTTGTATTTCTGTGGGGTCTGTCGTGATTTTTCCCTTCTCGTTTCTGATTCTGTTGATTTGTGTTGACTCTCTTTTCCTCTTAATAAGTCTGGCTAGAGGCTTATCTATTTTGTTTATTTTCTCGAAGAACCAGCTCTTGGTTTCATTGATTTTTTCTATTGTTTTATTCTTCTCAATTTTATTTATTTCTTCTCTGATCTTTATTATGTCCCTCCTTCTGCTGACCTTAGGCCTCATTTGTTCTTCTTTTTCCAATTGTGACATTAGACCATTCATTTGGGATTGTTCTTCCTTCTTTAAATATGCCTGGATTGCTGTATACTTTCCTCTTAAGACTGCTTTTGCTGCATCCCACAGTAGTTGGGGCTTTGTGTTGTTGTCGTTTGTTTCCATATATTGCCGGATCTCCATTTTGATTTGGTCATTGATCCATTGATTATTTAGGAGCGTGTTGTTTAGCCTCCATGTGTTTGTGAGCCTTTTTGCTTTCTTGGTACAATTTATTTCTAGTTTTATGCCTTTGTGGTCTGAAAAGTTGGCTGATAGGATTTCAGTCTTTTGGAATTTACTGAGGCTCTTTTTGTGGCCTAGTATGTGGTCTATTCTGGAGAATGTTCCATGTGCACTTGAGAAGAATGTGTATCCTGTTGCTTTAGGGTGTAGAGTTCTGTAGATGTCCATTAGGTCCATCTGTTCTAGTGTGTTGTTCAGTGCCTCTGTGCCCTTACTTATTTTCTATCTGGTGGATCTGTCCTTTTTAGTGAGTGGTGTGTTGAAGTCTCCCAGAATGAATGCATTGCATTCTATTTCCTCCTTTAGTTCTGTTAGTATTTGTTTCACATATGTTGGTGCTCCTGTATTGGGTGCATATATATTTATAATGGTTATATCCTCTTGTTGGACTGAGCCCTTTATCATTATGTAATGTCCTTCTTTATGTTTTGTTACTTTCTTTATTTTGAAGTCTGTTTTGTCTGGTACTAGTATTGCAACACCTGCTTTTTTCTCTCTGTTGTTTGCATGAAATATCTTTTTCCATCCCTTGACTTTACATCTGTGCATATCTTTGGGTTTGAGGTGAGTCTCTTGTAAGCAGCATATGGATGGGTCTTGCTTTTTTATCCATTCTATTACTCTGTGTCTTTGGATTGGTGCATTCAATCTATTTACATTTAGGGTGATTATTGAAAGGTATGTACTTATTGCCATTGCAGGCTTTAAGTTTCTAGTTACCAAACGTTCAAGGTTAGCTTCTTTACTATCTTACTGTCTAACTTAACTTGCTTGTTGAGCTGTTATAAACGCGGTCTGATGATTCTTTATTTCTCTCCCTTCTTATTCCTCCTCCTCCCTTCTTCATATGTTGGGTGTTTTGTTATGTGCTCTTTTTAGGAGTGCTCCCATCTAGAGCAATCCCTGTAGGATGCCCTGCAGAGGTGGTTTGTGGGAGGCAAATTCCCTCAACTTTTGCTTGTCTGGGAATTGTTTAATCCCTCCTTCATATTTAAATGATATTCGTGCTGGATACAGTAGTCTTGGTTCGAGGCCCTTCTGTTTCATTGCATTAAGTATATCATGCCATTCTCTTCTGGCCTGTAGAGTTTCTGTTGAGAAGTCTGATGATAGCCTGATGGGTTTTCCTTTGTAGGTGACCTTTTTTTTCTCTCTGGCTGCCTTTAATATTTTGTCCTTGTCTTTGATCTTTGCCATTTTACTTATTATGTGTCTTGGATCCCTTGTCATGGGAGTTCTGTGTACCTCTGTGGTCTGAGAGGCCATTTCCTCCCCTAGTTTGGGGAAGTTTTCAGCAATTATTTCTTCAAAGACACTTTCTATCCCTTTTTCTCTCTCTTCTTCTTCTGGTACCCCTATAATGTGGTTATTGTTCCGTTTTGATTGGTCACACAGTTCTCTTAGAATTCTTTCATTCCTGGAGATCCTTTTATCTCTCTCTGCATCAGCTTCTCTGCGTTCCTGTTCTCTGTTTTCTAGTCCATTAATGGTCTCTTGCATCTCGTACATTCTGCTTTGAAGTCCTTCCAGAGCTTGTTTTATTTTTATATTCTCCCTCCTTAGTTCTTGCATATTTCTCTGCAAGTCCATCAGCATGGCTATGACTTTTGTTTTGAATTCTTTTTCAGGAAGACTGGTTGAATCTATCTCCCCAGGTTCCTTCTCAGGGGAAGATGTAGAAGATGTCGAAGCTGTCTGGGTCAGTCTTGTCTGGATCAAATTTTTTTGCCTTTTCATGTTGATAGGTGCAGTGGTAGCTATTGACTGTCTGTCAGCTGGGAGAGCCAAGACTTTCCACTTGCTACTGGCCTTTCTTTACTGGGACAACTGCGACCCCTAGTGGCTTGTGTTTGGCAATTGCATGTAGACTGGGTCTTTGTGTCTTGCCTGGCCAGTATGGAGGAAGCTCCCTTGCTGAGGGCGTGGCCAGCCTCAGGCTGCTGCTCTGCTATGGCCACGCCCTGGAGGGGTAATGGACAGGGGGCTGTTTGGCTGTTTACCTCTGTGAGGCGTCTCAGAGCTGTTGCCCAGGGGGTTAGTGCACCTGGAGTTCCCTGGAAGTTCTAGCTGCTGGACTGTGACCCGGGATTCTCCCGACCAGCTGTGAGGTCCATGTCCCTTTAAAACTTTCTAAAAGCACTTGCTTTTCTTTGTCCCAGGGGCGCCGGCTGCGGGACCTGCTCACAGGTCTTACTGTCCTGCTTCCCTAGTTTTCAGCACCCCACGCATGCACTGTGTCTGCGCTCTGGTGAGGATGGCTGGGGCTGGGTGTTCATCAGTCCTGGGTTCCCTCTCCCCCCCTGCTCCGGCTCCTCTCCTTCCGCCGGGAGCTGGGATGAGGGGCCTCGGGTCCCGCCAGGCTGCGGCTTGTATCTTACCCCTTTCACCAGGTGCTGGGTTCTCGCAGGTGTGGATGTGGTCTGGCTGTTGTCCTGTGTCTTCTGGTCTCTCTTTTAGGATTAGTTGTATTTGTTGTATTTTCAAAGATATATATGTTCTTGGGAGGATATTCCCACTGTCGTACTCACGCCGCCATCTTGGGCTCCCTTTGTTTATCGTATTTCTTAAGAATATCAAAATCGTTATTATAAAAATAACAAACCTTTGAATCATTTGGTCTGATGAGGACCAGGCATGAAATGTGCGATGATGGGCTCTGGGACAACATGATGTCTCTGCAGAGGGGAAGAAACCACAGGGACCTCTTTGGAATCATCTCTTGTTTTGAGCTCTGCGCTGTTTTACCAGTGATACAAAAAAGCCCACATCACTTCTGTTACAGTCTCTCTGTCTTCCTCATTTTCTTTATCATTCAGTGTGCATGTCGGGGGCTGTAATCCATATACCATGACTATGAAAATTTTGTGCTTAATATTGAGCCTTAAGTTCCTGCTAAAATAAAGTTAAAACTTAAAAGCTGTTTTAGATCTGTGTCCAAAGAAATGGCATTCTATGATCAATTTTTTGCTCAGATTATCTTATAGTCTTGAGCCCTGAAAGATCTGTATAAGGCTGAGAGTAAGGGCTTCTTGTACTGCATGCATCATGCCAAAATGCTTCACAGTCATTTTGACATTTCAGCAAAGATAGTTACCAAATATGCTCATCATCATGTGTACATACTCATTCATTCATCTGAAGAACATTTATTGAATGCCTTTCATGTGACAGAACTCTTAAAGACTGGATGAGCAAGGTGAAACCCCGTCCTTTACATTACGTTAGGATGAAGGAGATGGGCGGTCAGCCCGTGGGAGAGTGAGTGATTGGGCAGGTTCTCGGTGAGCACTCTCACATGTGACCATTTACCCTTCCAGCCCAGCCATTGTTGATGTGAGACAATCTCAGCGCAGGCTGATTGCCGGCTGTACCTTTGGAACCGTGTCGTTTGTGTGAAACACACCATCTCCTCTCTACATGGGCGAAACCAAGTAGGCAGCACTATGCATAAGAATATATAAGGAAAGGAGAATGAATAGCAGGAACTGTGCAATGAAAGATTGCCCCATTTACTACCCCACCAGCTAGAGAGGGGAGGTGGTTGGCAGGCTGTACAAAGGCTGACCTCCGTGGCACATTTTCTCTTGCTAAGATGGCTTTTGTTTGCACAGCTGTTTTCAGAACACTCAGTGAGATTTCACCTGGCCTTTTTTCTCTTATAAAATGTATGTGCTGTGCTTTGATGCTGTGAATAAAGCACAGTGGGGTTGTTCGGACCTTGGTTCCTTACGGAAGAATCCTGGTGGGGCTGTGCAGCTTCCACGGCTACTTTGAAATGTTAGCCGTCTTCGCAGGCAAGAAAACAGTGCCTCGCACATTTTGCTAAATTTGGTTTGGACAAAATGGCTTTCTGTCCACTTCATCAGGCCACATGTACTGCCACTCGCTAATTGACACCCTATTCGTGGGCTACAGGCAACAATTTTGCCCCAAGTCTGAAATGGGGGAAAAAAGCCATTTAACTTCCAAGGACAGGTTGGTGGAGAGATGAATAGAATGATATGCTTTCAATGACATAACCCTTATAATAGAAAATCAGGATGTAACTCTGAGCCAGCACTCAAAATCGTAATTGTGTTCTATCACTTAGTATGTGATTTTTTAGTATAAATCTAGTGGGCGTCGACATTGTCCAGGGCAATGATGCCAAAGGAAAGTAGGTGCATACAAGTCAAACAGAACAAGAGAAGGAAGCGCACATCCAGTCAGTCCCTCGTGCCTAACGAGGTGCTCTGAACCATCAGCCTCCACCCTTACGATACCATCGCCGTTGACGGTGTTGGCCACATAATAGAAAGTCCCCATCCCAGTTGTCTGGATCAGTGATTGATCAGTTTTTGACAACAAAGGAATGTTCATGGGGCTACCCCTCACCGTGTGTCCCCCTGATTGTGGAGCACGGCATGGCCACACATGGTATAGTGACACGATTAGATTCCCCTTTGCTCATAGTTAAGGGGATCTAGGGGATGTGCAGAGATTGCTGGGGGATCAAGAGCCTGGAAAATTACATACTTGAAGAATTAATGAGCTATAATTCTGTATTACATTCTCAATCACCTTGTGCTTCCTTTTCATTAATGGAACTAAATTGGTTTTGCACAGACAGGATACTTTTAAAAAAATGCAACCATGCTTTTGCTCAGATAAAAAAAAAAGTTACCTCTTTGCGGATGAGGCTTATTATATCATGAAACATGTCAGTTGGAAATTCACAGAGAAAAACTTATCTGCTGTGTTAAGTCAACCTGTTGAAGTGCCATGAAATTGGTCTTCAAATCCCTGGATGGAAATTATAACTAATTTCTTAGTCCTTGTTCTTTTAAGGAAAAAAATGTTTTTGAGTTGGGCAGCACATCCAGTAGGGTCAGAGACTTCTCTGAATAGAATGGATATCTTCTCATAAAAATTTTCATAGATCAAAATTTAGTTAATATTCAGAATGCCTTTAATGTCTTAATAACTATTTCAGTTGCTTCATACCAGTTCAGGGTCCTAAGGCATAAAGCCTTTGGACTTAGTGTTCATGTTTTGAGATTAAAATCTAAACATAACTTTAAAAACCTTTTAGAGTGGTCTAGAACAGCCATTTATAAATTCAAAATAAGATTATTTCATTATATGTGGCTATGATTAGTTTGACTAAAGAAATAGTTGATCACAGTGGGCATATTCTCTAATTAACAGACTGTAACAGCTGCATGACAACATGCTTTACACACACACACACATGCAATATAGTTCAGAATCGCAACGAGGGTGTGCCAGTGTGACCTTGTAAAAAAACGAATTCTATCAGAAATCTTATGTCAGAAACAATCTTATTCATTCTGGTGATATCATCATGATATATAATCCCTCGAACTCTAGCCTTTAAGAATCAGTTCATATTTCCTTGGTGATTCTCTTTTAAATATTATTGTGATGATATGATGAATAGTAAAAGTATAGAATATAATACCTTATTCTGGATAAAATCAAATCCAAAGGCTTTTATGATTCTGTGCTTTTATTATTGTGTTTCATTTCCAGGATATCAAATCTCAAATCAAAATTCAGTCTGAATAGAACTCAAGCATCACAAATTTGGGAATAACACCAATTATATAAAAACCAATACACAGTTTTCGTTAGAAAGTAAGCTATCTTTTGGAAGCAAATTACTTAAGATTGGTTCCTCATGATGCGATTCTGTCCTCTCTTCTGTGAAGTTGTGATAATTTGCTGGGTTTGAACTTTTCAAATAACATTTTTACCAAGGACATGTCATTCCTTACACATTCTGAGCCACATTTCCTGCCACCAAACTATTACTTTTACCATCATAATCCAAAGCAACCCTTTCCTTTACAACCTTCCTTTCATCCATGAAGCTTTTAGAGGATTTTAAATCATTTTAATATGATTTCGCCTCAGGATGATACATTGCTTGACTCTCTTACCCTCCCCCATTCCTGTGGCTACTTCACTCAGACCCTCCCCTAGAATACTGTGTGTGAGCCCACCTGCCCTCCGCTGCCCTACCTGCGTGTGAGCCCGCCTGCGTGTGAGCCCACCTGCGTGTGAGTCCGCCTGTGTGTGAGCCCACCTGCGTGTGAGCCCGCCTGCCTTCCACTGCCCTGCCTGTGTGTGAGCCCGCCTGCGTGTGAGCCTACCTGCATGTGAGCCCGCCTGTGTGTGAGCCCGCCTGCCCTCCGCTGCCCTACCTGCGTGTGAGCCCGCCTGTGTGTGAGCCCACCTGTGTGTGAGCCCACCTGCGTGTGAGCCCACCTGTGTGTGAGCCCACCTGTGTGTGAGCCCGCCTGCGTGTGAGTCCGCCTGTGTGTGAGCCCACCTGCGTGTGAGCCCGCCTGCCCTCCGCTGCCCTACCTGTGTGTGAGCCCACCTGCGTGTGAGCCCACCTGTGTGTGAGCCCACCTGCGTGTGAGCCCGCCTGCGTGTGAGCCCGCCTGCCCTCCGCTGCCCTACCTGTGTGTGAGCCCACCTGTGTGTGAGCCCACCTGCGTGTGAGCCCACCTGCGTGTGATCCCGCCTGCCCTCCGCTGCCCCGCCTGGCTCCGCCCACCTGCGGGCAGATGCTCTTCCTGAAGCGTGAGTGGTGATTTGGGTCCTGGCCAAACGCCCTCCAGTGGTTCCTGAAAAGCTACAGTAAAGACCAGCCTCTGCTGTGACCTTCAAGCACCTTGATGATCCTGCTGACTTCAGCCTTGTTACTTGTGTCCCCCTCATCCTGTATCCTACATACAGCGCGCACGCGCACACACACACACACACACACACGCAGGCCACGTGGCCCTCACAGAAGCCCGGTCTCTCTAGCTGCCCGGCCCTTTCACACGCCTTCTTTGCCGTCTGCCTTCCCCCAACTCCTGCGTACTTTTTAGTTTCAACTTAGATGTGTTTTTGTCTTCTGGGACCCTGATGTTCAAACTAGGCGTGATCTTTACGTGTTGCACACACCCCAAGGTGCCTGCACAGCCGCCCATATCACCAGCCCTGGGCAGCCCCTCTTTCATGACCATTCTCTCCACTAAGCTGATAAACTCCGTGAGGACCAGACAGACACAACTCACACTTGTAACCCAACACTTAGCATAGGTCTGAGCGCAGAGCAGGCACCAAATAACATTTTTTTTCCCAAAAGGCTCAGTTTTACCCTTTAAAAAAGGGCTGGAAGAGGCACCAGACACTTCACATACTGTGGGGATGGGTCGGCGTTTATGTAAATGGGCAGCTGTGAGGGGGCTCCCAGGTCGGCCCTTGAGACCCCGGAAAGGCATCTCTGTGCCTGCGGCGATCACGCGGGAGTCAGGAGCGGAGCGCCTGCGGTTAAATGCAGTAGGAATGATGCCACATGACGGAAACGGCCTTCGGATCCCAGGGCTCATCGTCCCCTTGTTCCCCTGCTTGGGTCTTCCTTCTAATACTATTCCCTCTCTTCTTCACTTTTTCATTACCCGAGGTTATGTAGAAGAATTTTGAGCCGACTCTAGTGTAGGGGCCATTCCACTGTGATCCCTATTTCAAGAACACTTCTTTTAGATTATGTTGAAAAGTATCAGAATCTGTCATGAAATAGGCTGAGTGTCTGCATCTCCTTTCTATCCGCTCACATGTTTTCACAGGAGAATCCATTCCCATCACGTTTCATTGGCTCATGTGTCTAAAGACCAAGTAAAAAGATAAAATTCCTAAAAACTAAATGGCATTGGTAAATGAGGGTTGAGATAATTTTTTAAAGCTAAAAATAATGTAATACTTTTTATCTGACTTATGAAAACAGTTTTCATGTCTCATTGAAGGTGTGAATCCACTTCAAAATTTTCAGGCTACTTTTGCAAAAATTCTACAAAATAAGTATAATTGTCCCTGTTTTTACAGATGGAGAAACTGTATCAGCAATGTTAGCTATTTGCCTTAGATTGCAAGACACTAAATGATTAATTTAAGATTTGAACTTGGGTTTTCTAATTCCAGTACAGGACAACTCCTGTAGCTATAGATACCTGTCAAATTATTATATCCCTATTGTGGTTCATGAAACTTCTGTGTGTGTGCATGAAATCTACTAAGCTACACGCCACAAAGGAGATACAAACTCTGATTAGTGTCTTGTTTTCTTTTCCTAATTAACATCACCCATTCCTGATAACATTAACCTACTGTCCGGGCCATTTCTTCTCCCTGGTGTTATCTTCTCTTTGTTTAGTGGGGTCTGTGAATGCTAATTATATGTTGACTTCTAAGGTTTTCCATTTGAATCTTTAATTTTCTTAAAGGCAAAGGCTGTTGTAAATCTCTAAAATATGCATCTATTGTCTAAAAATATTTCTGTGTAAGCGAAAAAATCTGGGAAATATCCTCACTAATCACAGGAGATAGTTTCAGACTGTCATTGTGTAACGTCTGACAAAAGGAAAATCAAGAGCATACTCTGAAAACATTTCAATGTGGTTTTTATTAGAAACCAAAATTATACAACTTAACCATGCCACTTGCAGCTCAAGTAATAGATTACTAACAGGCTGTGTGTTCTTCTAATAGTCCTCACAGATAATTTATACACATACATATATGTATGTATATATTTTTATTTCATATGAAAATGTTGTACCTGCTTGAGAACACCATACAAACGGAGAGGTAAAGTAGTCCTGAACACTATTAAAATATTTCTATCACTTCACTTTTCCTTTCATAATGGCAATTTTAAGCCATATTCCACTTTCTGCTTTTTCAATACAGAATTTCCTTGTTTTGCTAGCTCCTTACAAAAAATACGTAACTTGATCTCTAATATTTCCTCTGGCAGTTGCACCTTGCTCATCTGTGTTAATAGCGTTTGCCTTCTGACTTGAATGTCTTTTGCCGCACGAATAGCTTTTGGTTGAAATTGGTAAGTCAGGTGTCATATCCCCTCATTACTGAAATGGTACAGCCGGATGATATGGAAACAGAAATGTTCCATCGTGTTCTAGCACAAAGCAGTCCATTAGACCATGGAAATGCATTGTCTCATTTATGTACTTTTCCCAAGTTTTCCTAGGACAAACATCAGTATACCCTGCATTATTGTACATTTGTTGGAATAAGATTCCTGATAACCGTGGTAAGAAGTTTTCAGTGGGAAACAGCACAGCATTTTAGGGGCCCGAAGCAAATAGGCAGTAGTTCACAGTTTGCAAGAACTGTGATATTAACCTTTTACTTATTTCTGCCAACCTGTCAAAAAAACAGACAAGACCATTTCTACTAGAAATATCAATAGAACTGACAGTTCTATATTTTCAGTAAGAATTAATATTTGTAATGATGGCCCTGGGGCACTGTAAGTTCTTCTAAATCAGCAAAGAAAGATGGAGTTATGTTTGGCATAGTTTTAATAGTTAATGGGTCTTCTTACCTTGTAATTACTTGGAAATACATCCTTGAACGGTATATATGGTGATCTACTTAGACTCACTCTTCAGTTAAGCAGGGCCGCCTTTCTCCTAAAAATACGGATGAACACTGACTTACAGGGGTCAGGGTCGGCGACCCACCTTCCGAGAAGCATCTGCCTGAAGCTCAGGACATTGGTAGCCGAGGCACAAAGCCCCACCTGTAACTTCTCTCACCTTTCTACTGCCATTGTGTTTGCTTTGATCTTGTTCTACCTTGAACATCAGAGAAGAATTTTAAAATTGTTTCATGGACTGTTTTTCATGCTCCCAGAAGTAGTGAAACGCGGTTGAAGTTCAACTCTCCCCCTGCCTTTGGGTTCATCAGTCCCTCCTTATCTCCTCAAGCCACAAACAGACTCAGTGTATCACCTTGACGTGTTCTCTGAGTCTCTGCGCCCGTTCCCTTCAACCTTACCCACGTGCCCATCCCCTTTCCTTCAAGGTCAAGCCTTTTTGGGTGAAATACATGTCACTCTCTTTATTCTGCTGGCCCTTCCTTCACCGTCCGATCGCCTGCATCCCCCTTCTCCCATCCACGATGCTATCCGCCGGCCTCTCTTCCACCTTCATTCATCTCAACTGGGTCGGCCCCGAGGATGGTTCTCCGTGGGTCGCTCGCCTCGTCTGACCGCCAGGCTGCTCGTCCGGCCTCTCTTCTTCCTTCGACTCTTCTCCTCAGTCGTATTTCCTGTCCTGAGGGCTCTCCTTCAGCAGCCCCATTCCCTCCTCCATGTCCGTGGCTTCATTTCCCACAGTATGTGCCCCACAATACGATACCTCCAGTTTCCAGCCTCTCCTGAACGCCGCTGTGTTCTCAGTGGCCAGCCACACATCTCACCTCCATGCCTCCTGAGCACCTGAGGCTCCACAGCAAAGTGATCTCTGGCGCTCTCTCTTCCCACCTATACCTGCGCCTGATGCCCTGCGCTCTCCCCTCCCACCTATACCTGCACCTGATGCCCTGCGCTCTCCCCCTCCCACCTATACCTGTGCCTGATGCCCTGCGCTCTCCCTCCTACCCTACACCTGCACCTGATGCCCTGCGCTCTCCCCCTCCCACCTCTGCCTGCACCTGATGCCCTGCACTCTCCCTCCTACCCTCCACCTGCACCTGATGCCCTGCACTCTCCCCCTCACACCTACACCTGCACCTGATGCCCTGCGCTCTCCCCCTCCCACCTACACCTGCACCTGATGCCCTGCGCTCTCCCTCCTACCCTCCGCCTGCACCTGATGCCCTGCGCTCTCCCCCTCCTACCCTCTGCCTGCACCTGATGCCCTGCGCTCTCCCCCTCCCACCTCCGCCTGCACCTGATGCCCTGCGCTCTCTCCCTCCCACCCTCCACCTGCAGCTCCCCGTTCTGAAGAGGAGGCTTCCAGCCTGTGTCTCTGAACCTGCGTCTTTGCACAATTCCTGTTTCTTAGTGGGATGCTAAAATGCTGTGTCCCTGCTAAGCAGCTCCCTGTTCCACTGGGAGTCCCCACTCCCTGCGCCTGTACCTGCCTTCCCATGCTCACAGCCCTCCTCACACCAGCTCCCTCCCCCTGTCCCCCTGGCTTCCGTGTACCTCCTTCCTGATTTCTGTTGCTCAGTTTGGCTCCTTTTCTAAGGGTATTTGTTAACTTGAATACTTGGAAGTTGTTTGTTATTGACAATTATGCAGCAGTAAATGATTAAAAATCCAATTTCCGATAATGTATATGTGCATCAACCTGGAGCATAGATCACTTTTTATTGTGTATTTTAGTAGCTTTATCGAGTTAAAATTGACATACAATAACTGTACATACTTAAAGTGTAAAATGTAAGTTCTGATGTGTCTTACACACCTAAGTGTGACCCCACCACCCCCAGCATCGCCTGCCCTCCGTGATCCCCGTCCCGGGAGCTGCCGGCCTGCTTTCTGTTGCTGTGTGCGATCCAACAGCCCCTAGCGTTCCGTGCAACTGGAGTCACAAAGTACGCGCTGCACCGCTTCTGGTTCTGTATTCGATCCGCTCCCACTCTGCCCTTTATTATTAGTTGACAGGGCATCCATGCTGGTTAGAGAGCCACGTGCAGGCAGACACCATAACACCCCGTGGCTCAGTTCGTGGTCTGCCATCTGTGAACAAGACGACATCCATCCAGAGCTTTCAGATGTGCAGTTCTTCTGGGATTTTTATCATCAGAATGTTAAATTTTGAGTCCATCCTGAAAATTACCTGTGATAGTGTGGTAAGATGCCTTGAGAAGCCACCAGTATAAGGAGATCTCCCACACGTGTCACGTGCTCACTGCAGTGTGAATCTGTCCTGTTGCACTAGTCGCTCTGCTGCGTCTTAGTTAAGGCGTGAGACATTTTGTGCGTGGCTAAACCACATTTGGGTGCAGCAAGCCTGTGCAAATGAGGAAGTCTCCTCTGGCATTGGGCTCCAGCGGAAAACGGTTCTGTGGGAACTGTGTGTGCGACGCAGGTGAGTGTGTGGGGAGGACAGAATACGGATGGAGATTCACTTTCTCATTAGCTTGGAGCACTTACACCCCTTGTTCTCGTGCTGCCATTGTCCTCCATAGCCTTACCCTTACTTTATGACTTATTTTCTAAAATAAGCCGCTGAATTCTAAGTATTCACAATGTGTAAATTGCTATCTATTCGGGTGTTTTTATCCTTTGCATTGTACTTAGTTACAGCAATGCTTGCTCCATTTTTTAAGATGACTATTTGGAGAAGAAGGAAGAACATTTTATGTATTTGCAGAGGTAAAAATCTGGAGTGCGTTGAACAGGGTTGGCCAGCTATGGATCGGAGGCCACACAACAGTCTAAAACCAGCCCTTATTCTCGTGGAAATCTGCTTTCTCAGAGGCAAAGGTCAGATGAGGTCATGCATCAACCTGGGAGCTAGAGGTGAAAAGCTCACTCATACACAAGTTTGCCTTTAACCAACCTTCCACAGCCTGAGTGAAGCGGGGAAATAAATAGAGTAGATATTAGAAGCTGACCAAATAAAACCTAAGCAATGAGAATCCCAAACTCCAGGTCATATTTTGTAGCACATTTGGGACAAAATGAAACTTGAAAGTCACAGTGATAATTTAAGACATTAAGGAAAGACCACAATTTTCAATGTAGGGATTTGGGGATAGTTTCCTCAAAGTGTTAGCAATAGCAACGGTTCAGTTTTGTTTTAGTTCTTTTTTAATGTTTTCCCATAGTCTCAGCATCATGTACCATAAATCATTTTGTAGATGCCTTCCTTGTGGAGAAGTCTGTATACTGTGAAGAGGGCTGGTAGTTATAACAACTATTGGTAGAAGTCTTTTGTGTAGAAAAGCAAGAAATGGCAATAATCACTTGTAAAATTTCAGAATAATTAGCTTTGTTGTATGGGACCCTGATTTGAAGTTTTCTGTGAAATTTAAGAAACACAAGCAATCTGAGTAGAGAGAAAGTTTGGGTCAGTCAGAGGAAATAATCATCTTGAAGGAAATATATAGAGGTTTTTTTAGAAACCTCCTTGTAGGTGGTGATTATAGGAATTTAATATAGGGTCACCTTTTAAAAGGGCGGGCTCTAAGGCATGTGATCCGTCTACACTACAGTATTGAAGAATGAAGAGATGTGGGAAAGCCAGCCAGATTTGCCAGGTAACCCTTTGGTAATGGTAATGTTAATCCTTTGGGAAAATCCATGTTTTCTGTATCTGAAAATGCTATTACATTACTGGCAGTGAGTGAAGTACCTAGATAACCTAATTCAGTGGCCTAAAGGTAATTTTTAAAATTTGCATGACTTTGCATCTCAGTCTTCACCGCAGATACTGTGCTAACAGCAACAGCTGAAGGCTATGGACTGGTGAACCCCGATTCCTAGAGAGCAGACCCTCCATCTTCTGGGACCAGCCTCCTCAGCATATAGCTGGGCACACTGACAAGTGTGCCCTGTCTCCATGGGCTCCTCCAGTTTGTGTGTCCAGGATAATTTCAGTTCCTTGCAGGAATTCTGGGTGGCAGTGTTTCAGGAGACTCTTTGACCTCGGAGTAATCAAAGCTCTTTGCTATCACTCATTTCTTTTTACCTGCTGGCTTTAAACCAGTCATCATGAGCTTCACCATTTCCAGCTGGGCATCAAATCCCATCTCAAGATCCTTCCCCAGACCTAGCATTATCTCATTAAACCCTTCCCTGTTTTTCCAAACGCTCTCAAAAAATCTATCCACCAAGGATTATCTCTGCATTTTCCAGTCTTTGCTGTATACCCAGTGGGTAGCTCGGTTTCCTCCGTGCGAGCTGGGGATGGCCCTGGAGGAGGGGGAGAAGGCCCTGAGCCCAGGAGAAAGCCGCCCCTAGAGGGGAGGGAAGGGAAGCACATGACGTTACATCATGAGCTCAGAGCCAGGTCCCATAGTCTCTTTACTCACGTGTCCCCATGGGCCACTACATAGCAGCTTCTCAGTCAGATCCGTTGCCTGAACGAATAAGTTAGTTAATATAAATACTAACTTAAATTATATAAAGACATATATATATATAATTATATAAGTTATATAGACCTACCTGGCTTATGTAGTTTATATGTACTTCTAGAAAAAAAAAAACATGCTGTTCAAGGGGGAAGAAGCCAGAAAGCAGAGCGTAGGACAGGTGACTCAGGTGGCCTGCAGCGTGGCCCTGAAGGGGCCCGGCCCAGAGAGCCTGTGCAGGGCCGGGAACCGGATCAGGGGCGCGAGCCGCAGGAGCAGCGGGGCCACGTGCGCCACCACGTAGTCGCTGTAGCGGCTTCCTTCCCGTCAAGCCGTCCACAGGCGGTGTTTCTGATGGGCAGGGCGTTTAGGGACTCGGCCTCCTGCCCTCTTCTGCCCCCCGTCCCTTCCCCCACCCCCGGGACCTTGTCACTAACTCCACGCAGCCAGCGGGAACGAGGCAGTGCCCCTGCCTGCTGAAGGCCTGGCTGCTCCCTCCGCGGCCTGGCTCGGGGACCCCGGCCGGCGCAGGGGAGGGAGGAACGCCTCTGGGGCCTGGCCGGCCACCTCTGGCCCAGTTAGCGTTCTGCAGCTATTTTTACTCTTTCTAGGATAAATTCCAGGAATTTTTCTTATTAGTAGGTATTACGACTCTATGGTTTCTTCAAACTAGCAAGAGATTAAATATGTGGGTAGAAAAATTTACAGCCAATGAAGTAGAATTCATCAATTAATTCTCCTTGCCTGTGTAATAAATTTCACTTTCCTCGTTAAGTGAATTTCTTTTGTTCTCCAGGCGCAGGAGATATTAGAGTGGAAAGAATTATGGAGGCTATCTTCACAGTTTAGGGAGAATATGCCACTAGGGCATAAATAAAGGCGATTTAACAGAAGGTTTTTCTATTCTGCTATCATCTGCCCTAGGAAATTGGAAGTATAGAGTGCTTAGTTGTATAGCTGTGCAGCACAGCTATTTTTATGCATTATATTTGAAATAGTTCCAGTTACAAGGTGGGGCAAATTTAACATTTACCGTTTAGCTTTAGAGTGACAAATTTAAATTTCAAAGCAGCTATTCTTCATGTCCCCCTGAAAAAAGTATTGGTGTGTTGGAAATAAAGTGGCAGCTGTCCATGTACACAATATTCTTCAAGCCACCAGAAAGTGGGTGACCTGATCTTGGAGGTCCACCTCCCTGATGTTTCTCTTTAAAGTTGAGACGCCCTTCTTTAGTCACTGTGGGCCAGAGTGTAAAAAACCAACACTAATGGTCTTAAAGCCACTACAAAATCACTTCCTTTGGAGAAATACAATTGCTTAACACGCTTCATTGCATCAGTGCCCCTCCAGGGACTTTGAGACACCCACACATGAATCCAGGCACTTCCCACTCAACAACCTGTGTCCATCAGTAGAAAAATGGATAAAGAAGATGTGGGGGGGCCACACAAACACACACACACACGAGTATTTTCCAGCCATGAGAAAGGAGGAAATCCTGCCATTTGTGACAACATGGATGGACCTTGAAGACATTATGCTAAATGAAATAAATCAGGAAGAGAAAGACAAATACTGTATTATATTACTAAATACTATATTATATTACTTTATTTCCAACACACCAATACTTTTCTCAGGGTGACACGAAGAATAGCTGCTTTGAAATTTAAATTTGTCACTCTAAAGCTAAACGGTAAATGTTAAATTTGCCCCACCTTGTAACTGGAGCTATTTCAAATATAATGCATAAAAATAGCTGTGCTGCACAGCTGTACAACTAAGCACTCTATACTTCCAATTTCCTAGGGCAGATATTACTTACATATAGAAGCTAAAAAAAGCCAAGTTCGTAGAAACAGAGAGTAGAATGGTGGTTACCAGGGGCTGGGAGTGGGGAAAATAAGGACATGTTGGTCGTAGGGTATAAACTTCCAGGTATAAAATGAGTAAGTTCTGGGGATCTAATGCACAGCATTATGACCATAATTAACAATACCATAATATATATTTTAAAAAGTTGTTAAGAGAGTACATTTTAAGTGTTCTCACCGCAAAGGCGAAATGGTAATTACGTGATGTGATTGGCTATTGTGGTAATTGTGTTGCATATGTCAGTGCTGACAGGTGTCCACCTTGGGCTCCCATGGTGCTCCGTGTCAGTTATGGCTCAGTGGAGGTGGGGGAGACCAACAGGCACTTGGTGGGCTGTGGGAAGATGCAGGTGTGGCAGGAGAACTGGAACCTGAGACTTCGGAATGGCCCCTGGATAGAGCCTTTAAATATGACTTTGATTAAGTAAAAGGAAAGAAATGTGTATTCCAAAAAGAAGGAGCTTTGTAGACAAAAGCATGGAGGCAGGAGGGTCTGGTTCACATGCAGGGCAGTGGGGCCCATTCGAGTCCAGCAGGGATCCAGGGGAGGCCTGCAGGGGGGATGGGGCTGGACCATCTTCTCGTGACGTTAATTTACCCGATGGATGCATACAAGCCACTCTTCTATTCCATTCTGGTTTTACCTGTAAATTCCGTATTTTCTGTGTGAATATTTTTAAATTATAAAAGCAATGTATATTTAATTTTAGAAGATTTATAAACTAAAGAAAGATACAAAATAAAAATAATCTGTAATCTTACCAATCGGAGATAATTGCTGTCTTATTCATAAGCGAAGTATGTGTTTACAAACTGGAAAAGTATTTTATTCATGATTCTGAGCCTCCATTTTTACAGGACATTCATCATGAGTGTTTTTCTGTGCTGTTAATAATTTTCAAGAACACTGCTTTAATAAGTATAGAATTCCATTTTATGCATGTGCCCCAATTTATTTAACCACTCCCTCGTGCCTGTACACTTAGGTTATTTCCTTTGCTCTAGCAGTTTCATACTGAAATAGTGC
Source organism: Manis pentadactyla (assembly GCF_030020395.1). Lineage (NCBI taxonomy): Eukaryota > Metazoa > Chordata > Mammalia > Pholidota > Manidae > Manis > Manis pentadactyla. Next base: position 89,950,099 of record NC_080032.1, on the reverse strand, counting down.
AGGTGAAACCAGACTTCCCAGTGCTTGCTGTGGTGGGCGAGGCGCTGAAGCTCCTGAAAGGACAGGGTGCCCACCGAACCGTTCCCAGCGCTGGAGCCCCTGCACAGCAGCAGCGGGAAGTCCTGGGAACCAGGCTTGGGGCGGCTCTGTTCACGTGCAGATTGTTGCTATTTTGGGTCCATTCATATCATTTCTCCTGTCACTGTATAAATAATTCTTTTTAAAAAGACTGTTGTGTGTAAATAATGATGTAATGGGAACTAGAAACAAAAGGGAGATAAAACTGGTGCTCAGCAAACAATTGCCAGCTAGCTTCCCTCTCCTCTTCCCTTAACTGTATCTGATAATCATAAAAATGCGGACTAAGGGATTTTTTTCTGTTTTACTGAAGTACAGAGTCAGACTGGATCCGTGAGATGGGACACTCAGGAGTGGAAACCCTTTCATCTAACATTTGGTGTTGTGTTAGTGATAAAACTGAATTGTACAACTAATCTGATTGATCGTGGAGAAATAGGTGGTTTAAATGAACAAAAAATATAATTAGTCTGCAGGAAGTTTGATTAAGTGACCTTAAATTGACAGGACCGTATATTTGCCATCAGTCTGTGTGGCTAAAAGGTTTTAGAGCACATGAAAGAGCTGGCCTGCCATTAAGAAGCCCACCGGCTGTTTCACTTAATTTTAATTGGAAGGAGTTATTGGTTTGCTCAGTTGCTTTCTTTTCAGTATATTTTTCCCTTCAATTATCTGTGTGGGAAAGATGTTGCGTTTCATCCCTGGCTGGGAAACCTGTATCAGGCTAATGGACGTTTCAGGAGAAATGGAAACAGTTGTTACAATAAATTGGTCTGAAAGTAGATGCTTGGACAGATCTGATGCTTGTTTAAAGCCAGTAGAAGCCATCTGTCAGTTCACGTCCCAGTCGGGACCCACTCAGTGCCCTGGCTGGTGTCTTCCTCAGATACACGGACATGGTGGTATTCCACCTCTTTGTTTATCACCATGGCGACCTCATTTCACTCAAAGCAGTATTTCTTGCGATATAAGTTTGTCAGGCAGTTTGCAAATAAATATAGAACAGCTCTTCTGTCATCTTACCCTTCCTGGCATGCCATTCAAAGCTTGTTTTTCTGAGTAACCCGTAAGTGAACTCATCAAAATGCATAAAACCTTTTGTAGCACTCTATTAATAATTAGAAAGCTTGCAGTAAATTATTACACAAAGACACTCTGGCCCTCATTCCTATTGGATAGTTTGAGAAAATCAGCTTCTTTCTTCTCCTTCTGGAAATAATCTTAAAGTAGATCAAGTAGGCAGTCTAATCCTCCCATTAGCAAGTACCTCAGGGAGGCATAGGAATTACGAGTTTGCTGTTTTTACCCTGATTAAGAGCAGCCTACTGATTACTGTAGAGCCAGCTGAGGCTTCACATTCGTATTATCTTGGGAACCTAACTATAATATCATGTAATATATGAAAAAAGCATGCCTATTTTAAAAGTGGGTACTTGATTACACTGTAATAAATGAATACATGTTTTAAGTAATTTGCTAGTATTTGCAGGAATGAATCTGGGAGTTTCTGCTCAGCCGTATTTTGCTCCAGTGGCCTAGTTGTCATTGATCGGAGTTTCAGAGGGGGGTCATCTCTCTTTCCTGAATTCACATACTTCTTCATCTCTACTGTTTTTATAGACCTCACGATATCTACCTTGTATGTGAGTTATTTCTGTTAATGCCATGTTTTTTTTATTAGACTGTGAGCTCATGAGTGGATCCCTATAACATTTATGTTTTTTCTGTGATAGACATTTGATACATACTTATTAAATGAATGAACGACTCAAAGTATCCTAAGTCTCATCTCCTACACATTAGCTACTTTGTAAAAGGGATTGAAGTGCAAAGATTTTTATGTTTTAAGGGGTTTCCAGAATTCCACTTTATTAAGTGCTTTGTTTCACCTGTTGCTCATACATTAGAGAGAGTTTCAATTCTATGTTAAAGCGGAGTATCGATTCCTAAATACGCATCAGGAGACGGTTGGAAGTGCTCCTTACATTTCTGGCAGCGCTTCTCCTCCCCTGACACTCTCTTCTCCCTCGGTCCTGAGGTTAAATGTGTGATCTTCCCACTTGGCTGCAACAATCCCTTTCTACCCCCCTCCCCCCTCCCCCCCGCCCCTGCTCCATTTCCCCCAAGGACCGCCCATGAGGCTTTCCCGGCTCTGTACCCTCCACTTGGGTGGCTTTATCCAACCCGTCCCAGCTTAGGAGCATCGCGGTCCCGGTTCTGACTCTGCCGTCCTTGCGCCCCCGGCCCCGCGCCCCCGTCCTCACGCCGCTCTGCAGACCCCCGTCTCGTCTTCTTCTCAACCACACCTCGCTGCCAGCGGACTGCTCTGCTGTTTACACCCAACATTTCTAAAATGAAGCTTCTGAATGTCCATTAAAAATATTTGTGTGTGTGAAAGAAAATAGACACATGATTCAAAACTAAAAAATGATACAGAACTTAGAATGAAACCAGTAGTCCCCTGACTGGCTTCCTGCTCCTCCCTAGCAGCCTTTCTTAGGCGCAGTTCCTCGTCTGAGCTGCACAGCCAGAAAGTGACCTGAGAAACTGTGCTTTTCATTTCTGCCAAAGATGGCACATGCCTAGCACCATACCAGGCATGCGGGAGGGAAGTCATTTATGACTTCCATGGGGTGACTTAATTCTCCTGTGAAACTCCAACTGAAATGAGGAGAGAGGCGGGACCCCTTCCAATTCTTCCAACACATTTATACCACGTTCCGGTTAGCCGCTCAGTTTTAGACACTATCCAGAGCTTTCTTGCTGTGATAAATGAGGATTTACCTCTCTTATGCCGCCATCTTTCCATGGTCCTGTCATTCTAATGCAGGTTGCCCCTCCAGCCCTCAGCAGTATATGTTCCCGCCTTTACTTCCTGTTTTACCTCCTGCGGTCAGCCTTTTTTGATTCCCCATTATGTAACCTACATGAAGGTATTGGTTCTGCTCATCCCCCGTCTGCCAGCCTCTGTCTTCTGCTTTCTCCCAACCGCCATCTCCCAACTTCTGTCTTTTTACATTATCAAGGTTGGTAAGTCCTACTCAGTAGCCACAATGAAATACTCCATGTTTTCACCATCAATTGGGTTGAAAAACTTGAAAATCCATGGTGTTTATATCATTGTGATCACGTAAATGTTATTAGACAGACAAGTAATGTATAGAGATTTCTTATCTCTAAAAAATGTTTGTTTTTTCCTGAAGTTTCTAATTAACAATCATTTTTTTTTTTTCCTTTTTTTTTTTTTTTTTTTAATAATTATTTTTTTATTGAAGGGTAGTTGATGCACAGTATTACATTACATGAGTTTCAAGTGTACAACACAGTGGTAGAACATTTATATACATAATTCGAGGTTCCAGCTATCACCCTACCAAGCTGTTACATTATCTTGACTATATTCCTTATGCTATACATTACATCCCGGTTACTTATTTATTTTACCATTGGAAGTCTGTCCTTTTTTTTTTTTTTTTTTTTTTTTGAGGGCATCTCTCATATTTATTGATCAAATGATTGTTAACGACAATAAAATTCTGTATAGGGGAGTCAATGCTAAATGCACAATCATTAATCCACCCCAAGCCTAATTTTCGTCAGTCTCCAATCTTCTGAGGCATAACAAACAAGTTCTTACATGGAGAACAAATTCTTACATAATGAATAAGTTACATAGTGAACAGTACAAGGGCAGTCATCACAGAAACTTTCAGTTTTGCTCATGCATTATGAACTCTAAACAGTCAGTTCAAATATGAATACTCATTTGGTTTTTATACTTGATTTATGTGTGGATACTACATTTCTCTCTTTATTATTATTATTTTTAATAAAATGCTGAAGTGGTAGGTAGATACAAGATAAAGGTAGAAAACATAGTTTAGTGTTGTAAGAGAGCAAATGTAGATGATCAGGTGTGTGCCTGCAGACTATGTGTTAATCCAAGCTAGACCAGGGCAATAAAACGTCCACGTATGCAGAAGATTTCTCTCAGAACAGGGGGGGTGAGGTTCTAAGCCTCACCTCTGTTGATCCCCAATTTCTCACCTGATGGCCCCCCTGCGACTGTGCCTGTCTTAGGTTGTTCCTCCCTTGAGGAATCTTACCCGTCTCTGGCTAACCAGTCATCTTCCGGGGCCATACAGGGAAATGTGAAGTTGGTAAGTGAGAGAGAAGCCTTATTGTTTGAAAAGGTTAGCTTTTTACATCTTTGCAGATTTATGCCCTGTGGCTTCTATGCCCAGCATTTGTCTTGAGGTATCTTTACCACTTGGAAGAATTATGATACTCGATAAATTTGATACGAGGCACGAATTCTATTTAAGGGTTGTAATTAGGAAGGAAGAAGAAAAGCTGTAGAAGTAGCAGGCGGCAGAAAACATGGGAAGATTGATTATTTCTTTGGCATATCTTCTTGTAGAGTAACTTCAGCATGAATAGGTTTTAAGCTACTACTTAAATTGCGCACACACATTAACATAATAGGAGTATAGTTACATAACCAAAGCATATCTGTAATTACCAGCCATCTCCAGTGAAACCAAGAAAACCAGTTAGGCACCTTAGGCATTTGTGAAAACTTATCTATGACATGGTGGATATTGTCCAACTGAACTTGAACAGTCTGAGAGAAATCAGACAAATTAAAACAACCCATTCCTGGGGACTGTTCACATGCCATATGTTCTTTTAACAGTAAATAGTCTGTAGTTGTAAGACTTTGGAGCGCTACAATTTGCACTTCTCCAAATTCTTGGTTGAGTTCCAACAGTATAGATCCAGTCAAATTTGTTGTTTTACTGTATGCACAGGCCAGCTTAGATATCTCCTTCCTCATTCCCATGGCAAGTCCAGGAACTGGTGGGATGAGTGCATCTACAGCTGTAGCAGTGCGTGGATCTTTATTGGGGTTTTTTGATGATCATCTTCTGGCATGAGTCTTCCAGAGAGTGCTGATGTTGGAAGTTCTTTTTCATGTCGTATCTTAGTTCATTTTTGGGGTAGCCCAATTAGGCTTTGATCCTCTGTATAAACACAAACAGACCCTTTGCCTACACTTTTATATGCCCTTTATACCCTTGTGTAGAACTCGTTGGAGGTTACCACACAGGAACTGCCCTTTTTTTTTTTTTTTTTTTCTTTGTTTTTGGTATCACTAATCTACACTTACATGACGAATATTATGCTTACTAGGCTCTCCCCTATACCAGGTCTCCCCTATAAACCCCTTTACAGTCATTGTCCATCAGCATAGCAAAATGTTGTAGAATCACTACTTGCCTTCTCTGTGTTGTACAGCCCTCCCTTTTCTCCTACACCCCCTTGCATGTTAATCTTAATACCCCCCTACTTCTCCCCCCCTTATCCCTCCCTACCCACCCATCCTCCCCAGTCCTTTTCCCTTTGGTACCTGTTAGTCCATTGTTGAGTTCTGTGATTCTGGTGCTGTTTTGTTCCTTCAGTTTTTCCTTTGTTCTTATATTCCACAGATAAGTGAAATCATTTGGTATTTCTCTTTCTCTGCTTGGCTTGTTTCACTGAGCATAATACCCTCCAGCTCCATCCATGTTGCTGCAAATGATTGGATTTGCCCTTTTCTTATGGCTGAGTAGTATTCCATTGTGTATATGTACCACATCTTCTTTATCCATTCATCTATTGATGGACATTTAGGTTGCTTCCAATTCTTGGCTATTGTAAATAGTGCTGCAATAAACATAGGGGTGCATCTGTCTTTCTCAAACTTGATTGCTGCGTTCTTAGGGTAAATTCCTAGGAGTGCAATTCCTGGGTCAAATGGTAAGTCTGTTTTGAGCATTTTGATGTACCTCCATACTGCTTTCCACAATGGTTGAACTAACTTACATTCCCACCAGCAGTGTAGGAGGGTTCCCCTTTCTCCACAGCCTCGCCAACATTTGTTGTTGTTTGTCTTTTGGATGGCAGCCATCCTTACTGGTGTGAGGTGATACCTCATTGTAGTTTTAATTTGCATTTCTCTGATAATTAGCGATGTGGAGCATCTTTTCATGTGTCTGTTGGCCATCTGTATTTCTTTTTTGGAGAACTGTGTGTTCAGTTCCTCTGCCCATTTTTTAATTGGGTTATTTGTTTTTTGTTTGTTGAGGCGTGTGAGCTCCTTATATATTCTGGATGTCAAGCCTTTATCGGATGTGTCATTTTCAAATATATTCTCCCATACTGTAGGGATCCTTCTTGTTCTATTGATGGTGTCTTTTGCTGTACAGAAGCTTTTCAGCTTAATATAGTCCCACTTACTCATTTTTGCTGTTGTTTTCCTTGCCCGGGGAGATATGTTCAAGAAGAGGTCACTCATGTTTATGTCTAAGAGGTTTTTGCCTATGTTTTCTTCCAAGAGTTTAATGGTTTCATGGCTTACATTCAGGTCTTTGATCCGTTTTGAGTTTACTTTTGTATATGGGGTTAGACAATGGTCCAGTTTCATTCTCCTACATGTAGCTGTCCAGTTTTGCCAGCACCACCTGTTGAAGAGACTGTCATTTCGCCATTGTATGTCCATGGCTCCTTTATCAAATATTAATTGACCATATATGTCTGGGTTAATGTCTGGATTCTCTAGTCTGTTCCATTGGTCTGTGGCTCTGCTCTTGTGCCAGTACCAAATTGTCTTGATTACTATGGCTTTATAGTAGAGCTTGAAGTTGGGGAGTGAGATCCCCCCTACTTTATTCTTCTTTCTCAGGATTGCTTTGGCTATTCGGGGTCTTTTGTGTTTCCATATGAATTTTTGAATTATTTGTTCCAGTTCATTGAAGAATGTTGCTGGTAGTTTCATAGGGATTGCATCAAATCTGTATATTGCTTTGGGCAGAATATCCATTTTGACGATATTAATTCTTCCTAGCCACGAGCATGGGATGAGTTTCCATCTGTTAGTGTCCCCTTTAATTTCTCTTAAGAGTGACTTGTAGTTTTCAGAGTATAAGTCTTTCACTTCTTTGGTTAGGTTTATTCCTAGGTATTTTATTTTTTTTGATGCAATTGTGAATGGAGTTGTTTTCCTGATTTCTCTCTCTGTTGGTTCATTGTTAGTATACAGGAAAGCCACAGATTTCTGTGTGTTGATTTTGTATCCTGCAACTTTGCTGTATTCTGATATCAGTTCTAGTAGTTTTGGGGTGGAGTCATTAGGGTTTTTTATGTACAGTATCATGTCATCTGCAAATAGTGACAGTTTAACTTCTTCTTTACCAATCTGGATTCCTTGTATTTCTTTATTTTGTCTGATTGCCGTGGCTAGGACCTCCAGTACTATGTTAAATAACAGTGGAGAGAGTGGGCATCCCTGTCTAGTTCCTGATCTCAGAGGAAATGCTTTCAGCTTCTCGCTGTTCAATATAATGTTAGCTTTGGGTTTATCATAGATGGCCTTTATTATGTTGAGGTACTTGCCCTCTATTCCCATTTTGCTGAGAGTTTTTAACATGAATGGATGTTGAATTTTGTCAAATGCTTTTTCAGCATCTATGGAGATGATCATGTGGTTTTTGTCTTTCTTTTTGTTGATGTGGTGGATGATGTTGATGGACTTTCGAATGTTGTACCATCCTTGCATCCCTGGGATGAATCCCACTTGGTCATGGTGTATGATCCTTTTGATGTATTTTTGAATTCGGTTTGCTAATATTTTGTTGAGTATTTTTGCATCTACGTTCATCAGGGATATTGGTCTGTAGTTTTCTTTTTTGGTGGTGTCTTTGCCTGGTTTTGGTATTAGGGTGATGTTAGCTTCATAGAATGAGTTTGGGAGTATCCCCTCCTCCTCTGTTTTTTGGAAAACTCTAAGGAGAATGGGTATTATGTCTTCCCTGTATGTCTGATAAAATTCCGAGGTAAATCCATCTGGCCCGGGAGTTTTGTTCTTTGGTAGTTTTTTGATTACCGCTTCAATTTCGTTGCTGGTAATTGGTCTGTTTAGATTTTCTGTTTCTTCCTGGGTCAATCTTGGAAGGTTATATTTTTCTAGGAAGTTGTCCATTTCTCCTAGGTTTCCCAGCTTGTTAGCATATAGGTTTTCATAGTATTCTCCAATAATTCTTTGCATTTCTGTGGGGTCCGTCGTGATTTTTCCTTTCTCGTTTCTGATACTGTTGATTTGTGTTGACTCTCTTTTCTTCTTAATAAGTCTGGCTAGAGGCTTATCTATTTTGTTTATTTTCTCGAAGAACCAGCTCTTGGTTTCATTGATTTTTGCTATTGTTTTATTCTTCTCAATTTTATTTATTTCTTCTCTGATCTTTATTATATCCCTCCTTCTGCTGACCTTAGGCCTCATCTGTTCTTCTTTTTCCAATTTCGATAATTGTGACATTAGACCATTCATTTGGGATTGCTCTTCCTTTTTTAAATTTGCTTGGATTGCTATATACTTTCCTCTTAAGACTGCTTTTGCTGCGTCCCACAGAAGTTGGGGCTTAGTGTTGTTGTTGTCATTTGTTTCCATATATTGCTGGATCTCCATTTTGATTTGGTCATTGATCCATTGATTATTTAGGAGCGTGTTGTTAAGCCTCCATGTGTTTGTGAGCCTCTTTGCTTTCTTTGTACAGTTTATTTCTAGTTTTATGCCTTTGTGGTCTGAAAAGTTGGTTGGTAGGATTTCAATCTTTTGAAATTTTCTGAGGCTCTTTTTGTGGCCTAGTATGTGGTCTATTCTGGAGAATGTTCCATGTGCACTTGAGAAGAATGTATATCCCGCTGCTTTTGGATGTAGAGTTCTATAGATGTCTATTAGGTCCATCTGCTCTACTGTGTTGTTCAGAGCTTCCGTGTCCTTACTTATTTTCTGCCCGGTGGATCTATCCTTTGGGGTGAGTGGTGTGTTGAAGTCTCCTAGAATGAATGCATTGCAGTCTATATCCCCCTTTAGTTCTGTTAGTATTTGTTTCACATATGCTGGTGGTCCTGTGTTGGGTGCATATATATTTAGAATGGTTATATCCTCTTGTTTGACTGAGCCGTTTATCATTATGTAGTGTCCTTCTTTATCTCTTATTACTTTCTTTGTTTTGAAGTCTATTTTGTCTGATATTAGTACTGCAACCCCTGCTTTCTTCTCACTGTTGTTTGCTTGAAATATGTTTTTCCATCCCTTGACTTTTAGTCTGTACATGTCTTTGGGTTTGAGGTGAGTTTCTTGTAAGCAGCATATAGATGGGTCTTGCTTTTTTATCCATTCTGTTACTCTGTGTCTTTTGATTGGTGCATTCAACCCATTAACATTTAGGGTGACTATTGAAAGATATGTACTTATTGCCATTGCAGGCTTTAAATTCGTGGTTACCAAAGGTTCAAGGTTAGCCTCTTTAGTATCTTACTGCCTAACTTAGCTCGCTTATTGAGCTGTTATATACACTGTCTGGAGATTCTTTTCTTCTCTCCCTTCTTGTTCCTCCTCCTCAGTTCTTCATATGTTGGGTGTTTTGTGCTGTGCTCTTTCTAGGAGTGCTCCCATCTAGAGCAGTCCCTGTAAGATGTTCTGTAGTGGTGGTTTGTGGAAAGCAAATTCCCTCAGCTTTTGTTTGTCTGGGAATTGTTTAATCCCACCGTCATATTTGAATGATAGTCGTGCTGGATACAGTATCCTTGGTTCAAGGCCCTTCTGTTTCATTGTATTAAATATATCATGCCATTCTCTTCTGGCCTGTAGGGTTTCTGTTGAGAAATATGACGTTAGCCTGATGGGTTTCCCTTTATACGTGACCTTTTTCTCTCTAGCTGCCTTTAACACTCTTTCCTTGTCCTTGATCTTTGCCATTTTAATTATTATGTGTCTTGGTGTTGTCCTTCTTGGATCCTTTCTGTTGGGGGTTCTGTGTATTTCCGTGGTCTGTTCGATTACTTCCTCCCCCAGTGTGGGGAAGTTTTCAGCAATTATTTCTTCTAAGATACTTTCCATCTCTTTTCCTCTCTCTTCTTCTTCTGGGACCCCTATAATACGGATATTGTTCCTTTTGGATTGGTCACACAGTTCTCTTAATATTGTTTCATTCCTGGAGATCCTTTTGTCTCTCTCCATGTCAGCTTCTATGCGTTCCTGTTCTCTGGTTTCAATTCCATCAATGGCCTCTTGCATCCTATCCATTCTGCTTATAAACCCTTCCAGAGTTTGTTTCATTTCTGCGATCTCCTTTCTGGCATCTGTGATCTCCTTCCGGACTTCATCCCATTTCTCTTGCGTATTTCTCTGCATCTTTGTCAGCATGTTTATGATTCTTATTTTGAATTCTTTTTCAGGAAGACTGGTTAGGTCTGTCTCCTTCTCTGGTGTTGTCTCTGTGATCTTTGTCGGCCGTAGTTTTGCCTTTTCATGGTGATAGGAATAGTCTGCAGAGCTGGGACGAGTGACGGCTGGAAGGACTTCCCTTCTTGTTGGTTTGTGGCCCTCCTCTCCTGGGAGAACAGCGGCCTCTAGTGGCTTGTGCTGCGCAGCTGCGCGCAGACAGGGTTTCTGCTTCCTGCCCGGTTGCTATGGAGTTAATCTCCACTGTTGCTGTGGGCGTGGCCTGGCTCGGGCAGCTACTCCAAAATGGTGGAGTCGCGTTGGAGCAGGAGCTGCTGGGAGGCTATTTATCTCCGTAAGGGGCCTCCCTGCTCCGTGCAGCCCAGGGGTTAGGGTGCCCAGAGATCCCGGATTCCCTACCTCTGGATTAAGTGACCTGCCCTGCCCCTTTGAGACTTCCAAAAAGCACCCGCCAAAACAAAACAACGACCACCAAAAAAAAAAAAATTTTTTAATTAAAAAAAAAAAAAAAAAAGGGGTGGTTGTTCGTTTTTCTTTATTCTCCGGTGCCAGCCTCAGGCCTCTGCTCACTGGTCTTTCTGCCCTGTTTCCCTAGTATTGGGGTCCCTATCCCTTTAAGACTTCCAAAAAGCACTCGCCAAAACAAAACAGCAAAAAAGCAAAAAAAAAAAAAAAATGGTCGCGCGCTTTTCTTATGTCCTCTGTCGTCCAGCCTCCAGTGCCCGCTCACTGTTCTTGCTGCCCTGTTTCCCTAGTATTGGGGTCCCTATCCCTTTAAGACTTCCAAAAAGCGCTCGCCAAAACAAAACAGCAAAAAAGCAAAAAAAAAAAATGGTCGCGCGCTTTTCTTATGTCCTCTGTCGCCCAGCCTCCAGTGCCTGCTCACTGTTCTTGCTGCCCTGTTTCCCTAGTATTGGGGTCCCTATCCCTTTAAGACTTCCAAAAAGCGCTCGCCAAAACAAAACAGCAAAAAAGCAAAAAAAAAAAATGGTCGCGCGCTTTTCTTATGTCCTCTGTCGCCCAGCCTCCAGTGCCTGCTCACTGTTCTTGCTGCCCTGTTTCCCTAGTATTGGGGTCCCTATCCCTTTAAGACTTCCAAAAAGCGCTCGCCAAAACAAAACAGCAAAAAAGCAAAAAAAAAATGGTCGCGCGCTTTTCTTATGCCCTCTGTCGCCCAGCCTCCAGTGCCTGCTCACTGTTCTTGCTGCCCTGTTTTCCTAGTATCGAGCGCCCTGCACTCTGGCCCGGATGGCTGGGGCTGGGTGTTCGGCAGTCCTGGGCTCCGTCTCCCTCCCGCTCTGCCTGCTCTTCTCCCCCCGGGAGCTGGGGGGAGGGGCGCTCGGCTCCCGCGGGGCCGGGGCTTGTATCTTACCCCCTTCGCGAGGCGCTGGGTTCTCTCAGGTGCGGATGTGGTCTGGATATTGTCCTGTGTCCTCTGGTCTTTATTCTAGGAAGGGTTGTCTTTGTTATATTTTCATAGATATATGTTGTTTTGGGAGGAGATTTCCGCTGCTCTACTCACGCCGCCATCTTCCCTGGCTCTTTAACAATCATTTTTATTTTACAAGTCATCATCAATTCATTATCTGGAAGAAAGCCTCCATCGTATCTTTTGGCCCATAGGCTTCGGCATCAGTCCACATTCAGTCAGGAAAATGGAGCCTCTACAAGTATTATGGGAATAAGGACTTTTATCTAGAAATCAGGGTTTGCACAGATGTGAGAGGGGTTGCAGATGCAAGGCCCACTAGGCTACAGCGAGGTGCAGAGAAACACCCAGTGATCACCTTGCAGAGACACGTAGAACCAGCAAGGAAGCCAGTGCTCCCAGGAGCCCCTGATGCATCCGTGGCTCCCCACGGATGAGGGCTTCTGCCTGCCTCCCTCCAGCAAATCTCAGGGGTCCTCCTGCTGAACCACAGCAGAGAACCATAGAGGGAAGGGGCTCCTGGGAAATGAAGTCCCCCTCGTCCCCAGCCTCAGACATAGAAAACGGTTGGTAGCAGCATGTATCCCCTATAGCGTTTTCCCAATATACTTCCCTCCTGAAGTCCCCCCAAAATGGGAGATAGGATCAGAACAGAGGTATGACACAATCTGACTGACTTTAAAAGAATCATCCAGCTACTCTGAATTCAGAGTGGACTGAAGGAAGGAGAGATGGAGTCGGGGTATTCAGTCCGCACAGTGACTCCACGAGAGATGCTGGAGACGGGCTGGAGTGGTAGGCATGGAGGAAGTCAGAAATGATGATGGATGTTCTTTGATGGCACTGCCAACAGGATTTGCTGGTAGATTTGGCAAAGAGTGTGAGAGAGAAATTAAGACTCTATCGAAGGGTTTTTGCCTGAGTGGGTGGTGTTGGCATTTTATGAGATGGGAAGACTTCAGAAGGAACAGTTTGGTATCCCAGTGGGAATACTGAGTGAGAAACTGAAGAAGCAGGTCTGAATGAGAGGAGAGAGGTCTAGGATAGACATGTAAATGAGGTTAAAGACTTACTTCCTGCAAAAAAGTGTCACAATCCAGGTGGCTTAAAATAACAGGAATCTCACTGTACTGACAGCGTCCAAAACTAAGGTGTCATCAGGGGCATGTTCCCTTTGAGGGCTCTGGGAGAATTCTCCTCACCTCTTCCAGCTTCTGGTGGGGGATGTCCTTCAGGTCGGACCCCGCAGCTCCCACATCTGCTTCCGCCTTCACATCGACCTGATTCTCCTTGTCTGTCTCCCTGCATCGTCCCATTTTAAAAGGACACCAGTCATTGGATTTAGGACCCGCTCTAGATCCAGGATGGTTTCGTGTTAAGATCCTTCCTAGTTATATCTGCAAAGTCCTATTTCCAAATAAGGTCACATGCTGAGTTCCCAGTAGACATGAATTTGGGGGGAACACTATTTAAACCACTACAGGCAGTTTTCAGTGTATTGATGGTGTTGGGTATTTAAAACCCTCTAATCGATAAAATCATGATGTTAGTAAATAGAAAAGACTTGAGAATAGACCCCTAGGAATTCAGTCTTTCGGATGCTGAAAATATAAGATCTGTAGAGGAGGCCAGGAGAGGCCAGCGAGGCAGAGCGCAGACCCAGAAAGTGGGGCTTCTTTGCGAAGTGAGGAAAGCGATTCAGGGAGAGAGTGAGGAGACGCCGATAGGTCTTGGTGTATCTTGATGTAGTCCCTTAGTTTCCTGGACTACATCATCAGTGAAATCTTTTTAAATTGTTCCCGGGAGATAAATTTTCTAAGGAATTGTGTGTCTTAAAGCATCCTTAGTCTGCTTGCACAGATATTGGACAGTTACGCCGAGTACAGAATCCCAGGGTCAGAATCGCGCCCTCACGGTCTTACATCACAGTGCCAGGGGAGAGAGCAGTGCCAACTGAACCGCATCCCCTCCCGTGTAATCCGTTATTCCCCTCTGGAAGATGCTAAGACTGGTATTTTACACTTACAGTGAAATGCCATCATGTGTGTGTGTACTTAGATGTAGGGCTTTGTTTCATTCCCCTGCGAGGCAGTGTTGTTTACAGGATAAGGGCTTGACCTCTGTATCCAGACTGTCTGGGTTCGAATCCCAGTCTTGCCCTTCAGTAACCTTGGGAGAAATTAAACTCGCAGTGTCTACATTTCCTTCTCTTTAAAATGGAGAGTAATAATATTTCCTGCTTCATGGGGCTGCTGTCAGTGCTAAATGAGTATTTCTTAGGATTGTAAAGCACAGAGGCTGCCACGGGTACATCAGGAAGTATTGGCTGTCATGTCATCACCAAGTATGTAGAGACTTCAGTGGGCCTGCTAATCTGAAGATGACAGTTCTATGAAAGGTTCTTCAGTTGTGATTGTTTTTAACGATATTTTGCTCTCAGTGATTTTTCTCTTTTCTTCATATCAAACTTGTCTTTAATCAGAAGCTGGACCTTTTGGTTAGTACTCTGCTTTTCTTCAATCATATTTTCCATCTCTTTTCTACACATCACACTTGAAAATACTACTTCTGTTTGATCTTCTATGCATTATATGTATTTAAAATTTTTTAGCTTTCACCCTTTTAATTTCCAAGAACTCTTTCCTCCTCTCTTACTATTCCTTTTGCATAGCACTGTGTCCTTTTTTTGCAGATAAAAGATTCTCTCAAATCTATTTGAAGGTACTAATAATAAATATTTAAAGTTTGGTCCTGTAAATTATTTCTGTTTCCTTCAGGAGCAGTTTTTCTGATGATGTATCTTAGTTACTCTCTTAAGTGTTATAGATTTCTGTCAAGTATTTGCTGTTCCTGATTTCCCATTAATGTTTAAGAGTGAATAAACAGGAAAGCTGGCTTTGAGGTCCAGTATGAAGGTAAGGTTTGTGGACCGGGGTGAACTAAAAGGGAGCCCATTTTTTACATGTTGAGTTCACTGAACACAGAAATGCACAGGACTTGGTTCCAAAGGATGACAACTCCCACAGTAGCTGTCTTCATTTCCTCCAGATATTCATTTTCTTTACAGAAGAAGCCCCCCATTCTGGCTTCAGGGGTCATTGCTTTCTTTCAGCAATCTACTGAAGGTGGGAAGGGTTGGATGGATTAATTACTCATCAGTAGACTTTTAATTAACTGTCCTGTTTTTTGTTTTGTTTTGGTGAGACATTCACAAACTGGTAGTCCAAAGAATCAAGATGCTGTAGTAAAGGGGCTTGGAGGGAGGGATAAGGAGGACCTTCTGCAGAACTGAAGTTCTTCTAATTGTCGGTGTAATGCTTGCAAGCTTAGACCAAAAAAGAAATCTTGTGATATGATATCAAGGCAAAGTCAAGGAGCACGTGGGAGAAAGCACCCAAAACAGTGAGCAATAGATGTGACATAGCCTGTGGGGTAAGGAAGCCTCACCAAGGCACTGAATTCTGCTAGGAGACAGACAGGTAGGTAGTCAGCTAACTGTGCGAGGGGTGAGGAAGAGAAGAGTGTTTGGGGCAGTGGGGACCTCGTATGCAAAGACTCTGAAGGAAATAAAGAAATGATAAAACAATAAGGTCCAGTAACCACCATAAAACTCAGGGTTTCTCAGTCTTCTTTCTCTGCGCAGTGTGTCCCTAGGCATGTGGGATGTGAGCTTGCTGCTCTGATGATCAACCTGGGGGCATGAGGAGGGCTTTGTTATCACCCCCCTCCAGGTAAGGGTAGAGCGTCCTGCCTCTGCCTTGCCCTGCTCTTCCTGAAGTTTCCCTGAATCGCATCGCTGTACTCGTGATGACCCTTCGGTGGCTCCCAACTGCCCACAGAAGAAACGGTGTTCTCCGGCCTAAACTCTGTGCGGAGCTATGTTTCCCTCTGCGCCTTTTCAGATAATCAGACGACATAAGTGAGATGCACTGTCAACTCCAAAGGATTACTTCAGAGGCAGAAGTAGAATTTATACATATTGGGAGCCGGGTGCCACTTCTCCCGTGAGGCCTTGTATAGTGAACAGCCATGATGAACAGCAAACTCTTAGAGAGGATTATTCCTAGTTCAAAAACAGAAAACTCTGAGAAGTTTAGCAAAATACTCAGTTACACAGCTAACAAGCCAAAGCATTGGAATTCACTCGCATTAAGCTATGCACTGAAGCGCCTCGAAGTCTCATCTGTTTTTCCCGGGCCAGGGCTGGTCATGAGGGGCAGCCTGGAGTGGGAGACGGAGCACTGAGCTGGGGGTGAGCAGCTCTGGTGTGATGTGTGGCTTTTGGCAATGTGTGTGTCCTCACCGCTCACTTGTCTACAGCAGAGGAATGAGAGTATCTCCCAGGGTGTAGGACTAAATGGCAGGATGATGCAAGTACATTATGCTCTTCTTAAGAGCAGTCATTAGCTTCCTAATTATGAGCTATAAAGTAATGAAAATAGTTTCCACTAAAGCTGCAATGTTATCACCCAACTTGTGAAGAGGATTTTATGATTTTCCAAGTTTGTTTACGTACATTACCTTATTTTAGTTTCAAAAAGTTCATGTGGGAAAGTTGATCTCTTTATGAAATTCTGGATAGTATCTTATATCTAAATCTAGCATAGTTATTAAAGATAATATAATGCACGAATGAGTTTGCCTTCCTTGAGCACTCACCTCCAAATGTTGAAAGCTGACTTCCCAGAAGCCCAGAGAAAGACAGAGGGAAATGACCTTGTGATTTTAAAGAAATGCTGCAGATAACCTGACAGCAAATAATCCACATGTGGGTAATCAAGAGTTGATTAATTGTTTTGAGAAGGTTTAATTGCCTGCTGTTTATCAATATAATTTAACTACCAGTGTACAGGATAGTGATATAAATAGTACAAGTACTATTAATGAGAAATGATGTCAGGTTTTTATTAATGAGAGACATTGTGAAAGGCGATACTCTTATTATTTGACTTTGCCAGTAAGAATTAGTGTGCTCATTTTTTTTTGTTTTTTTTTGTTTTTCCAGGAAATGTCCCCACTTCCCTGCAATTTCTTTTTTTTTTTTTTTTATTGAAGGGTAGTTGACACACAGTATTATATTACATTAGTTTCAGGTGTACAACACAGTGATTCAACATTTATATACATGATAATTCTAGGTACCATAGTGTGCTCATTTTTAAAAAAGAATTGGAGGTTCTTTTCTTTTGTATAGAGGGGAAACAAATCAGTTTCCTCTTAGCTCAAAAGGGAACTGGTCAAACTAATAATCAGGGCCTATTTGAGGCAAGGATGGGTCTAGACATCTACACATTTTTATTGTTCTTTGTTATGTTGTTGTGACGGAAATAACTGTCTATGAGAAAGAGGCTATCACTCAAGGATCTCATTGTATAACTACATTTAAATTTATGAGGATATAATTTGTCATTTTCTAAAGTGACCCTTTAAATGCTGATGGCAGAAGCCATTTTCAGCCGAAGCCAGTGGTCTGTGACACTAGAAGGCTGTGTCACTGTGCCTGAGG
Source organism: Manis pentadactyla (assembly GCF_030020395.1). NCBI lineage: Eukaryota > Metazoa > Chordata > Mammalia > Pholidota > Manidae > Manis > Manis pentadactyla. The sequence goes on along the minus strand of NC_080032.1, from coordinate 89,932,801 downwards.
GAGACAGAGAGCAAGGCACTGACAGATGTGGGCTTTCTTTTTATTCATACATTTTCCTTTCTTGTTTTTCTGCTGGTTGGTTTGTTTTTAATGATTGCCTCAAAACATATGTGCTTTCTAGAAAATCTGTTCTCAACAGTGCCTTCCACTTCTATTCTCTAAGTCAGTTTTGATCCCTGGAGTTTGACTGCCTTCCCTGACTGTTGTTGGATGGCTAAGTATCTTTTGGATTTTAGAATCTCTGTGCTTTGGGACAGCTTCTTAATATCATTACTAGCTGACGGCTCTAAACATGGCTACTAGAAAGTTGTAATTGTCCCTAGGAACTAGGATCTAGCTCCTTTCTTAGACAGAATAGAAAATGAAATCATAGTTTCTCATGAAATTTATTTTTAATTTTCTATATAATGTATCTGCAGAGTGCAAATTTAAGACTAAATTATAGGAGTGTATACATTCTGTGCTAATTTTTTTGAATCCTTTTATTCAGTGTGGAAAGTAATTTCTTCAAACTTGGTAGTTCTTATGTGGAATAAAGTAATAACATTTTTCTACCTTTGGATTGCTGTTCTCTGTGTGTCTAACTCAATTAGGTAATGTGAAATTTGGTTTTAACTGGTCTAAAGAAATAAATTCTTGGAATTTTTTTTACCGTTTTCTGTTATTGCACAATATGTAAAGCACAATATGTGTTTATTTGAAAATGCACACAGTGTATGCATTTATAGGTTGTAGCAATCTCCACATGTATATAGATAAAACATACTTATTTGTAAGTTGTGGTCAGATTTCAGTTCTTCACTTCCTGAACATCTACTCAGTAACCAAGGACATACACATCATCAAATAGCTTATGGATGAGGCTGTTTGTTTCAGCTCTGTCTTTAATTAGAGCCATGAGCGAAAGCCATACCTTCTTGTGGGAAATACATACTTTAGCAATTCAGGCACACTTTCATCTTATACTGACTTTCCAAAGTACAAAAGTTTGCATAAACAAGTCAAATTAGCAGGAACATGAATGTGTAGAATAAAGCAAAATATATAGTGTGTGGCCAGTTTTTCATCACTGTGGTAAATGGCAGCAAGTATATCATTTGAAGCATGATGTATGTAGACTCATGTATTTTATAAATGGAGTCATATTTTAAATGAATTAAGACATTGTGCTGTACAAGGAACTACTCTACAAATCCTTCTGAAATGGGAATTGCCTCATACTGCATTTTTGTGTTTCCAAACTTTGGTAATTCATGAACCATCTTCATAATTTTTGTCCTATTCTGATATTGCTTATATCAATATTTACTTAACATAGTTTCTGTGAGCCCTCTCATGTTTTAAGTTTAAATATGATTTCACTGCTATACTCTTAGTATCACTTGCTACAAACGGAAATAATTTGGAAATAGAACTGTGCAGCCATTGAATATTTACCTGTTATCCAGGTATCACCCCAGTAGCGAGAAACTCACATCTGGGGAGATGCTGTCCTATATCATGGTAAATCCAGGTTTCCAGAAATTGAATTTTCTTAAAATGAAACACAGTTTATATAGACAGTAAACCCAGTGAGGGCAGAAATGACTGCTGGTTTTGTTCTTCCTTATTTCCCCACCACTTAGTATTTGGCACATGAGAGAGATTCAACAAATATTAGATGGTAAATTAATGAGTGATGGGTATATTTGCATATCCAGCCTCTAAAATACTACTTAGTAGTAATAATTAAATAAGAAAGTGATACTCAAAGTGTCTGTGAAAATAGATAATGGCCAACATTATGTCTGTGTACCCTCTTTGGAACACTAAGTAATATAATGCATAGCATTTCTATTCAACTTTAATGAGTATGTTTATAGCTCAAGGAAGGTTGCCATAGTGGGAATAAAGAGGCGTGGGAATGAGGCAGTGCAGGAGTGTGCCTGGGGACTCCAAATAGTGAGAAGAGAAAATGCGTAGAAATGGAAATATGTATCTGTGTCCTGCGGTCCGAGGTAACCCTGCAACTGTGTGTAGGCAGAAAAAAGGACTAAATTAAAGGCTAAATGTAGATGCAAACGTTGCTTCAGTGCAAAGACCCTGTTCCTTAAGAGTTAATTCCAGATCACCAGCACTAATGACCAAATGCTTCTAACCTGAGATGCTCCCACAGTCCCTCGTGGCCTTCCTCCAATAGACTCACTTTTAAAGCTTAAATCCGGGTCTGTTTTCTTTTGTTCATGCACTTAAGAAAGGACGTAATCAATATTCTGCATCATCTGGGTTAGAAGAGAAGACCGTATAAAGCTAAATGAGCATAGCATTTTAGTTCCGTTTATAATCAGATGTTCATCAGTCAGGGAAGCCCCTGAGATACACACAGGCTGGGCCATAAGGCCTGTGAAGCCCTAGAAACGGAAGTGATACCCTTCAGCTGTGGTCAGGAAGTCGGTGGTAAGCTGACTTAGCCAGCCGCTACCCATTATTTTGACAACAGGCAGTACGGGCGGTGGAAACCAACTGTGCAGGAGAGGAACTATTCAAAATTCAGAAATAAAGTTGAAATTTCACAGTGAAATACATTATTTATTTGGGGGTCACCGCCTAACATAAGAGAATGGTTGGCACCTTGTTTTAGTGAAGGATATCTGGGTTTATCAAGAAGTAAATGAATGATAATTTATATCTCGTTCTTTAAAAAAACTTATTTGTTTATTCAAAAATGTGTCTTTTCTAAATTGAACATAGAAAAAGAGGAAATGTAAAAAGGAAATGAAAGCCATATGTCCTTCCCAGGATTTGGATTAATGAGACTGGAATAGGAAAGAGAGAGATTCCACTGAGCAGGGAGCCTCCTCTTTGCACAGGCAGGCGGCGGGCCGGCCCCTGGTGGGGGTAGGGAAGGCATGGGCTGCGTGGAGGGGACAGGGCCCCCTGCATGGACAGTGCACCTGCGGTCCCGGCAGAGGGCTGTCAAGCTGGGAAGGGGCACGTGTGGGTATGCTTGGCAGTGACACTGTGCCCTGCCGTCAGATCGCTCCCAGAGTCTGGGCCGGCCCCAGGGCACCCAGAGACCCAGAAGGTATTGAGAAGCGGGGGACAGTCCGCAGGACAGCCCCGGAAATGACTCTCCCTCTGTGGGTGAAGGAGAGGCTTGGATGAGGTGGGACGCTCCTGACCAGAGAGAGGAAGGGCTTCGTAGTGTTTGGGAACAGCAGTCACCCGCCCCAGGGAATGGTGAGGCTCAGGAAGCTCTCTCGGCTGGTTTCAGCCTGTGTCTGCCTGTGTGAAGGCACACACACCTGACTCAGGCAGCCGAGAACTTTAGGTGACCTTGGTTAAATCCCATCATTTCCTTTTGCCTCACTTTTAAAAATATGTTCAATAAGCTATGTACATGGCAAGGTTGTTTTGTTGAGGGTTGAATGAGGTAAGATATGTGAAGCCCATTATAAAGTGACATAACTGGTATATATTCTCAAAAGTGTGAAGCATGTCGGTGAATGAAGGCTCTTGCCATATGTTGGAGACGAATGATGTATTCAGCCGGGATAGGTTATGCTGAGAGTAATAAAACACCCTAAAATCTCAGAGGCTTAAAGCAAAAAGTTGATGTCTTGCTCAGATTATGTCTCTGTCCCCAGTAAGGAAGAATGTTTCCCACAGCATCCTCACGCACCGGCCGCCGGGACAGGGGGTGGGTGGGGGGTGAGGGCTCGGGTGGGTCACACGCGCATCTCAGAGGCTCTGCCCACAGGTGGCTCAGGTGCACCCTCCGCTGCGGGAAGCCACATGCCAGGCTGCCCCCATGCCCAGGAGAGCTGGCCGTGTGTGCGAGCAGCAGGACTGTCTCAGACGGTCTCTCTCCGCTTTCTGCAGTCAGATGGGGTTGGCAGCAGTGCCGTCTGGACGTTCTGCCATCACTGATACCCCCACATCCCTTGTTCTGCAGCTTCTTCAGCCACACAGACCACCTCGATCTTGTTTCCTCAGCTTTAAGGATTTACTGGCACTAAGAATTTCAGTGGCAATTTAGCAGAATATTTTAGTTTTTTTTTTTTTTTTAAAGAAAAGCACACTTATGTGACATCCCCTTTCTGTCTTCTTGGCCAAGCAGACATTGACGAGTGCTCCGAGGGCTTCGTCCAGTGTGACAGCCGCGCCAGCTGCGTCAACCTGCCCGGCTGGTACCACTGCGAGTGCAGAGACGGCTACCACGACAGTGGGCTGTTCGCGCCCAGCGGCGAGTCCTGTGAAGGTCGGTACAGGGGCACCCGGGGTGTAAGAGCTTCTCCAGACCCTGAGGAATGCACAGGAAGGTGCAAATAGTTGACACTCATCTAGTGTTTACATTACTGGTGATTTTTTGCTGTGTGTTTATACAACAGTGAATAGAAGCATGTTAAGATCTAACATTTGCTTGGTAATTATGATACTTAATTGATTTTTAGATAATTAAAAGTTGTGGCACTAAACCAATTCTCTGTGGGTACTTGGCAACTGTTGGAGGGTGTTTTTAGAATGAATAAATTCATAGTATCAGATAATTTTTTTAAATGGCAGCATGCAGAAGTCTGACCCAAAAAACCTAGAAAAAAGTAGATGAAGAATGCCGACCGAGGGGCAGTGGGGGGCGGGGGAAACAGGACAACGACGTGGCCAAGGGTGGCCGCACGACAGGGACAGATCCGGGCCGCCGCTGGTGCTGCACCTGTCTGGCAAGGTGAATGTGACAGTCGGTGCGGAAGACACAGTCCTGGCCTCGAAGAGGGTTTCGATCCAGTAAGAGTGGTAAAGCCAATCAGATTACATTCAATTTGTTACCATTAATTGTGAATCATTTTCAGTGAATTGACGGACAGCCCTGCTCCTCTCTACATCCCACTAAGGGCGTGATTTCAGAGAGGGGGCAGAGAGAGCACAGCCAGGGGGGCAGAGAGCACAGCCAGGGGGCAGAGAGCACAGCCAGGGGGCAGAGAGAGCACAGCCAGGGGGCAGAGAGCACAGCCAGGAGGCAGAGAGCACAGCCAGGGGGCAGAGAGAGCACAGCCAGGGGGGCAGAGAGCACAGCCAGGGGGCAGAGAGCACAGCCAGGGGGCAGAAAGAGCACAGCCAGGGGGCAGAGAGCACAGCCAGGAGGCAGAGAGCACAACCAGGGGGCAGGGAGCACAGCCAGGGAGGCAGCGCACCGACAGGACTCGCCGTCAGAGGGCGGCAGCCCGAGGGAACCTGGATGAGAAGACGCCTCTGTCCTCGGGCCCCAGTGGCTCACGCAGGGGGAAGTGCAACCGCCTGGGGCAGGAGCAGGGCTCCCATGTGGGTGAGCTCGCGGGCGGCTGCAGGGCTCGGCCTCCGCAGGGCGTCTGCCGGGGTTTCGCCCGGAATGGGGGTGCTGCTGTCCCAGCAGAGGCAGGCACCCCGCGCGGTCTGGGGGCGCTCCCGGCCCGGTGGCCGCCCCGAAGCAGACGCCTCCAGCCCGTGGGGAGCACCGGGCGCCGCACCCTAGTGCCCCAGCGGGTCAGGGTGCCTCGGCTCCGGGCGACCTGCCCTCCCTGGGCTCTGTCACAGGCTGTGAGGAAGAACGCCTCGGCACTACTTTTTGTTAAGATTGTAACATTTCAGAACCATTAAAATGTTCAAATAAGACAAATGTGCAGATGAAAGCTGAAACTGCACCGTAATTTCATCTCCTCTCCCCCCGTCCTTTCCGCTCCTCCCCAAGGGGCGCTCACGTCTCAGTTTGCTTGGGGTCCACACACCCCCTTTCTGCGCATCAGATGTGAACGGAAAGTGCGCACCTCTGCCGCCCCTCCTGCTGTGCGCCCGGGACCAGCTGCACCGCTGTGTGGTGGGTGTGTGACCATGGATCTCAGGAGGGCTGCACGAGTCACCTGTGGGTGCACCCCAGGGCGCCCCCAAACCCAGCAGCAAGAACAACAGAAAGGTGTTCCTGTGGGCGGGAGATGTGGGCAGCCTAGCAGGGTGCCCCTGGTCCAGGGCTTCCAATGAGGCTGCTGTCAAGTCTGTGGCCAGGAATCTGGTCTCCCCGTAAAGACCCCCCTGCGGTGGGAGCCGGGGGAGTGGGAGTCTGTTTCCTGGGTGCCTCCTGGGGCTAATGGCCGGCCTCGCTTCCTTAACACGTGAGCCCCCCCGCAGGGCGGCCCCCGAGTGGGCAACCCGAGAGAGGGCAGTGCCCGCGAAGGCAGCCCCGGCCTGCTCATCACCTCATCTCAGATGGGACAGTCCGTCCTTCTCCCGATTTCTGTTCGTTAGAAGCGAGTCGGCCAGTGCAGCCCCTCTCTGGGGGGAGGGGACCCACAGCGCAGACCCTAGACGGGGAGGGTCACCCTCCTGCTGCCGCCAGCACGCCTGGCACGCCTCCCGTTTCCTTGCTCACCTTGCCCTGCAGCCCTGGGTACAGCCACTCCTGCCTCCTCCGTCCGCTTGAGCCCCACCCCGCCACCTTCCTCACGCTCTGTTGGTGGCCCTGCTTTATTATTTAACTGAGGACACGGAGTCCCCGCTTCTGCGGCTGGAGCCGGACTGGCGTAGTCCCGCCTGTGTTTGTGTCTCCTGCTCCCCCCGTCCTCTTGCACAGAAGGAAGCTTCATGTCTCCTCTGAGAAAATAAGCCCCCATTAAACCTGTCACCTGCTTGAGATTTGCCCTCGCACTGTCCCCTTTCTCTTCCGTATCATAAATGCTCTTGTCCTACCGCATCTCTGTCATCAGCACACAGCCTGGAGGCACACCCGTCTTTGAGAAATAAAGCAAAAATGGCCAAAAGTAACTTCTCTTGACATCACCTCATCCTCCAAACATTACCCCGTTTTTCTGCTCCCTTGTGAACAAAACTCTTTGGAAGAATCATCTGTACTTGTTACGTCTTCTTTCCTGCTTCGAGTGGAGTTTCAGGCCCCCTGCCCACTGACCACCATGCTTCGAAGATCGCCGGCAGTTTCCACCCCGCAGATCCGCCGGTAAGCCTTCGTCCGCCCTCCTGACAGCTCAGGCATCCACCCGGGGATCCTTCCTTCCTCTCCAGACGACCCTGTGCTCCTGGCTGTCAGGGCGCCGCCCTCCTGCTCTCTCTTACCCGGCAGGCCTCCTCTTTCGCTCCGCGGGGACCCTCTTCAGGCACCCAGGGCTCTCGGCAGCTTCTCTTCCCCGCATCTGCCTCGCAGTCCACCGGCTGCATAGTTTAAATCGCTATCTGCACAGTCCTAGTTGGCACCTTTTCCTTAGCGGCAGATTCGTCTGACCAGCTGCCTGCTGGGTATCTCAGCTGGGATTTCTTATGGGCAACTCAGATTTAATGACTGAAATAGAACTCTTGATTTACCCTTTAAATCCTACAGACCTTCAAGCCCATTCACCCAGACCAACGTCTTGGAATTGTTTATTTTCTTTACCTTTCATACCAGTACATCAACAAGTCCCATCATTTCAGTTTTCAAAGTATATTCTCAATCTGGCTGCTTCTGCTAGTGTCCACAGTTGGCACGTTGGTCTAGGCTGTCGCTGTCTTTCGTCCAGACCGCTGCAGTGGTGTCCACACTGGCTGCCTACTAACACTCTTGACTCCCCCAGAGTCTTTTTTTCCGTAGCACCCAGAATGATCCTTCTAAATATGAAGTCAGAGCACGTTACCCCTCTTTTCAAACTCGGGGGCCTTTCTGTCTCTCTTCAGAGTAAAATTCAAACCCCACCACTGGTTTACCAGGGCCTATGCAACGTGGGTCCTTGACTTTCTCAAATAAACCACACTGGGGCCGTCGTTTCTGTTTGGAATGTCTGCATGTTACTTCTTTCATTTAATTCAGATTTCCCCCAAAATGGCTTCTCCTGGACTCAGTTTGAATATAGCACCTCTGACAGTACTTATTTACACTGTTTCACTTTTCCATAAAAGTTCTGAAATTATAATGTGTATCAATTTGTTTCCTTGCTGTGTTGCCTGTTATCTACTTGGGGGTGTAAACTTCAGAAGTCATAGCTCTTGTTTGCTTTTCAGCCACCAGTGCCTAGAACAGCATTATAACATCCATATAGCGTAATGGATGTTATATTTATTTGTATAGGGAGAGAAGATTGGAATGGGTGATTGATAGATCAATAATAGATAATAATTTAATCAGAAGTATGTTAGGAACATAACCTATGTTAGAAGTAGAAACAGAATGCTAGATCTGTGGTATATTAGAAATAAATGTATATACAGTTGTCAGCTCTACATGACACAAGATTATTAGTATATTCATGAGTGCTCAGAAAGGAACAGGAAAATTAATCTACCATTAAAGTAGCACAGGATAAAGGTGGAGATAGGAAAGTAAAGGACTCCATGAGATGCCTATGCAAAAAAGGCTTTTCAAGGAAGTTCTATAAACAGAAACAGAAAGATCGCATTTTTGAAGAGTCACCACTGTGAAAGATGATTCTACTATTATCTTCCAGTAGAAGTTATGAGGATGACTGGAAAAATCTACTTCAGAAGACAGTGTGCTCTGAAGGATTCTTTTAGAAGAATCCACCCATGTTATAAAGAAAATACTGAAATGCTTCTTCTAAACAACTGTCCATTTACTGCAATTTCAGTGATCTGCAGAATTGTAATATTAGTATTTGCAGTTTGAAGAGTTTGGTTGTATCTGCATAGGTGCCAGTTTTCTGTTGCTGAAAAAATAGGCATTTCCAAGTGGACAAAGCCACAGTGGTGGGCTCATGATGACTCTCAAGTGGGAGGGTCACACTTGAAGCCGTAGCTGGGTAACAGCGTTGTCTCACTGCTCATCGGGCCGCAGTTCAGGCCACAGCATGTGTGTCCATGAGTGGCATGCGCACAAGTCACATGCTGTTCTGCTCATCCACTTACCTCAGAGGTGTAGACGTGCAGCCCCAGGTAATGTGCCCGAGGACTATTTTCCTTGTCCACATCGTCATTCCTACTGTGCCCCCAATGTGTTTCTCTCTGACAATAAAGCCCAATTTTTTTTCACATAGGAATACTGATTTTCATGTCCACTTTTCCCTCTATTGCTTTAATTTCTGGATTATCTTTAAGTTTGGCAAGGTTTTTTTGAACTTATAAGACCAAAAATAAAATGTTTATAGGATGGTGTCTTTTGAATATTATGTTCAAACCAAACACAATTAATTCTTAACCTAAATCAAGAAAAAGGACAAAAATAAAATGAATCCATTCAACTCGGCAAGTAGTTACTGAATATACAGAAGGTGTGGCCACTGCCCGCAGCTTGTAGAGGAGGTAAAATATGCACAACAGTCACACAAGGTAGAATGTGGTGTGTTTCTTAATAGAGGAGAAAACTACAGGGTTGAAAATGACGAATACTTGAGAAAAATATGAATTCAGAGCTGTAGGGAAACCAAGAGGGAAATTGTTTCCTATTTGGGGAACAAGAAGGGCTTGGGCGCCTAGCATTTTCTGTAGGACTTGGAGTCTGATGTGATCATCGGCTGTGCGGGTTTGGGAAGAGCGCGAGCAGGGGGGCGGCCGTGCCTGCCTCACTGGGAGCCTGAAGCCACGCCTGAAGGACTCCCGGGGAAATGGGAATGAGGACGTCTGCACCAAAGCTGCGTTTTCTGAACCCCAGACCCATATACCCAGCTCCTTCCCAGGCAGCTCTGCTTGAAGCCCAGAGGAAAGTCTAGTCCAGCGCACCCTGGCTACGCGGCCTTCCCTCTTTCACTGCCCCCGCTGCCAGTCCACAGTGAAATCTTCCTCTTCTTTCTGTAAATGGCACCAGCCAGACCTGCTGAGGCAGAAGTCTAAACAACATGAGCCCTCCCTCCCCTGATCTTTGAAGCCCACAAACCCTAAGTTGCTTTATCTTCATTGTTTCTGTCTTGGAAGGTGCTGTCTTCATCGTCTGCCCTGCGGCCGCTCAGCACAGCATGATGCCCGGAGCTTGGCCTCCAGCCCCAACTGCCTGGCTTCCGTCTGGGCCCTGTAGCCCTCTGGCTGTGTGGCCTTGGGACAGTTAGGCAGCATTTCTCTGCTCAGGTTCCTGATCTGCACAGTCAGGATAATAACTGTCCCTTCCTGGTTGTTGAGAGGATTAAGTGAGTCTTTATGTGAAAAGTACTGAGAATCTGGTGCACAGCGACCACTAGTAAGTGGCCTGGGAACTGAAAACCTGTCAGGTGATCTCGGCTTCAAGTTCAAATCCACTCAAATCCCTTTTCCAAAATGAAGTCAAAAAGGAATCTTTCTAAAATGGGTATTTGATTTTCTGATTTTTTTGCAATTCCCTAAGATGACATTTTATCGTGTTTATGATAAATTTCAGATTTCCGACATGACCTTTACCTGGACCCAGAGCCCTCTTCGGTGGCCTTGCTGCCTCCTCTGCTCCCCCTGAACATTCAAATCATTGCAGCATTTCTGTTCCTGCACCCCACCTGGGTGGCTCTGAACTCTGCGCCTTCAGACACGTCCTTATTCCCGAGCAGACCGCACTTCACCTCCTCTTTGCTCGGCTAAGTCTCATTCACAGTTGGTCCCCAGTTGGGCAGGAGAAAGACCGAGAAAGAGCTGCCAGTGTGCCAGGAAGGAAGAAAGGGCACAGGAGAGAGGGAGTGAGCCGTGGGCTCCAGGTCCCGCCAGGGGGGAATCGAGACTTGACCTCTGGGCTTAGGAACGTGACTTCTTCAATCACTCACAAGGAGGATTGTTTCTAAAGTTGAAATTTTTATATACCACAGTGGGTTTTTCAAAGCAGAATCCACAGTGGGTTTTTCAAAGCAGAACATACACCCTTTATGTATAGTTAGACATTTTACGCCATAATAAAACTATACTTAAAAGATTTCCAAAAATTCTACCATTTATCTGAGAAGAGTGTCTGCATTAGGAAACCCGGCATGGGTGCAGAGTGGACACCCAGAAAGGCAAGATGGGTTCAGATCAATTCCAATCCCGTTGCATCGCAAGAGGCAGTGATCTGTCCCTTCGGATGTTTCCGCCCACACATTTCCCGGGGTGTGACAAACACATGCCCACCACTGTTGTAAGAAGGATTTTACTCTATTTTTTTCCATTGTGAATATACTTTGTTTAAGGGCACATATCCTTTTGTGCCTAGACAGCTCTTCTTCATCTTCTGCAGCAAATGCAAGGATCTTCTGCCTTTAAAGGGGAAAAAAGCATTACCTGATAGCAGAGCTTTTATTTTAAATGTGAAGCAAAGGAAAATTATTGTAAAAATCCAACCATTGCCATTAGTGGAATAATATCCTTATAGTGGATATTTAAAGGGTTGTGTAATAAGAGGCACTTGTTGAATTTGTGGTCAAGAAACTAATTAACTCTGGTTCATGTTTTTCCTGCTTAGTATAATTCTCAATTATAAGAATATTTAATGGGAAAAATCAACTCATCAAATATACCTTATTATTCTGAATAGAACAAAGATAGAGCTACTTTATAAAATTGAATTTCTATTACTAAGAGAAAATTTTCTCCTACCTAAAAGAAATACATATTAACTAATGTAGTTTTAAAAAAATTGAAATATATTCTCCTGCTGGCTAACAGTGCTCATGATTTAGTCTGTAATTATAAAAAGTGTTATCCTTGATGGATCAAGCTATAATAAAGCTCATGTAATGTAATAAAAATCTTTTCAGCCATTGTCTGAATTCCAGTGGCTTTGCTGAGATGGGAATTAATAAAAATCAAGGTAAATAGAAATATATCATAGTTTATTTTCAGGCATGCATGATATGGGAGAACTTAAGTATTTAAGAATTTAAATATGCTTAAAATACAATCTTGACTAGTCCGTGTCTCCAATAATGTTGAAATCAAACTATTTAAGAAAGGCATTTACCAAATTCTGCCATTTCAAGGCAATCATCGTGCAGTTCTCCTGGTTAAAAGCTGTACCTTCCGTCTTCTCCTAGCCTGCTTGTCCTGCTGTGAGTTAATTCTTTCTTCCGTGACCTTTACTCTGAGGGGAAGGGTGAAGTGGGAAGAGCCCTGCTCACTACCACTCACACAATATTCCTGGAATGTATTCTGCTCGTGACCTGTACATTCTGGGGACACGTAAAGTGAGTCACATCTCATCTTAAGCACTACTCTTGCTTCTCATCTGTGTGAAAATGCATTAGGCCGTGTGGCCCTGGGATGGGGAGGCCGGGAGAAGAATGGGTGCTGGCCAGCCGAGTCAGGCAGGAGACAGACGGTAATCTGAGATGAAAAAGTTGAGAAGTGGGAGATTCTTTGTGAGAGACATGGCGGCTGCTGATGGTCGCCAGCCCACCTGTGGGTAAGGGGCCAGGTGTAAGGACTGGGAGAATACCCGGACTGTAGGGGACGGGCACCCGGGCAGGACACTGGAAAGAGCTCTCCTGTGTGTGACATGGCTGTGAGAATGGGGCTTGACATCGAATAAAATGCCTCTGGGGTCCCATGAGAAAGGGTTTCCTGTAGCACCATTGTAACATTGACGATATTTACCCCAATTAAAAATTGTGGGCACTTTTAGAATTTCCCTGCCAAATTCTTTCTGTTTGACAAATTGAGTCCTCTCTTACTTTCATAAACTGTGTTTCTTAAAGCCAATGGTATTCACAGAGACATAAAATTTGAAAATCCAGCCAAGGGTATCTGGTGTTTAGAATCGAGCATGATAATATTTTCCTGCAAAATCCCTAGATCATTAACCCGGCTCTTGTCAGCGTTTGGGAAAGGCAGCCAGCAAGACGGGAATAAATCCCCAGTGCAGTCCCTTACGTCGGAGACGAGCGGCCTGACTGCAGTCGTGTGACACTGAGCATGTTCTGAGCACGTTGCTTGCTGGCTTTTCTTGGCTGTAGATATCGACGAGTGCGGGACGGGCAGGCACAGCTGTGCCAACGACACCGTTTGCTTTAACCTGGATGGTGGATACGACTGCCGGTGCCCTCACGGGAAGAACTGCACGGGGGACTGCCTCCATGGCGGGAAAATCAAGCACAGCGGTCAGATCTGGGTGCTGGAGAATGACCGGTGCTCTGTGTGCTCGTGTCAGGTCGGTGTGAGTACGAAAGGTCATCGCTCGTATTGAGGTGTAATTTGCTTCTGTTTCAGGCCTACGGCTCGATGAGCTTTAGCAACAGCGTGGACCCACTTGCCCACCCCCAGGGGAGCAGGACCTTGTCGTCTGCCCAGAATGTTGCCTCTGTCCCTTCACCTTGTCGTCTGCCCGGAATGTTGCCTCTGTCCCTTCCTCCCATCCCCCAGCCCCAAGCAAACACTGCTTCCAGCCACTGTCGATGAGATTTGTATTTGCTGCAGCCTCGTGTAAATGGCATCCTGTAATACATACTCGTTTTTGTCTGGCTTCTTCCCGTGAGTGTTAGATCTTTGACATTCATTTGTATTCCTTACATGTATCTGTAGCCCCTGCCTTTTTATTGCTGAATCCCACTGTGTGGGAATACTATGATGAGTTCTTTCACATGTTGATAAAATTTCATTGCTGACTGTGTTCATGTTTCCATAGTCATGATACCAGATTTGGATGAAGGTGTAATTAAGCCAGAACAGACATGCTCTGGCCTGGGAGTGAAAAATATCTGTTTGGGCTGTATTTCAGTTTTAGAGCGATGCTCTGTTCTATGTACCCAGTTGACAATAGAGACTTAAATTATAGTTAAATGAATAACACTGTGTACCAGGGAGACTCAGCTATTATGAAAGAAATTGATAACAGTTTGTACAAAAATCTAAGGTCTAAAATACTCCATAAACTTAACATGTAAAAGTTGACTAGCTCCCAAACATGAACACAAACACACATGCCCTCACACAGAACAGAATGTGATTAGTATGCAAGTTACTGTGCTAATAAACAAGAACAAGCATATTTACATATACATACACATAAGGATCACGCTGTGGGCATTTCTCAGAAATTTTTCCTCGTCAGGCAGTGTGGGAAGTTCTCCAGCTTTGGTAATTTCTGTGTTAGCTACCAAATGGTCCCTCAAAGGAAATCAGGTAAGTTGGTAAATAGCGTGAACTATCTCAACTTGCACATGAACATCTGAGGTACATGTGTGTGGGCGCATGGGCATGTGAGGCGATGTGCAGCCCCCACACATGCACACATGTGTGCGATGCGGGTACGTTGATGAATAGAGGCTTTGGGTGACCACTTTTTTCCCTTCTCATACAGAATGGGTTTGTAATGTGCCGACGGATGGTCTGTGACTGTGAGAATCCCACGGTTGATCTTTTCTGCTGCCCTGAATGTGACCCAAGGCTGAGCAGTCAGTGCCTCCATCAAAACGGGGAGACCTTGTACAACAGCGGGGACACCTGGGTCCAGGACTGCCGCCAGTGCCGCTGCCTGGTAAGCTCAGCTGCATGGGGTCGGACTCTAGGGGAGTGTGTGAGGCCCAGAACCTGGGCGGGAGGCAGCCCTGCCTCCTCTGTGCCCCGTGCTCCGTGCCGGCCAGGGAGACACTGGCCTTGCCGCCCTGAGGCCTGCTCGGTGGACGTGGGGCACATGTGGGGTGTACCTCCTGGCTCAAGAAAAGGAAGGCCTCTCCTAAGGAACCCAGGCCCACTGGTTTACGTTTACTTAGAGACAACTATGAGCAGAACAATGGTTTTCATGGAAAAAAAAAGAAACATTTTTTTCTAAGCCGAAGTTTTTACAAAAACAAAACCACCCTTTTTTTTTCCCTCCTAAAGGTTGTTACTGTCGATGCTATTCTGATGAGCACTGTTTTAAATATAATACAGTATGCAATACTTATTAGAATATTAGAATTGAATGCTATATTTATGAAACTCCTACTGGAAGCAACGGGTAAAAAATTAAATACAGACTTGAGAAAGAAAACACCAATCTTTTTTTCATTTGACCAAACTTCTTGTTTCTTTCTATGGGTGTAAATGAAGAGGAAAATGGGTGTATATGTCTGAAGTCACAGCTTGTCCCCTTTCTGCTTGTGTAAGGGTGTTTTTAAGGCTGTGCTTTTGTGTTGCTTCCTTTTTATACTTTCAACCCAAAAATCAATGGAAAGTGCCTGAAGGCGGCTTCCATCCCCAAGACCATGAGATTCAGAATCATGAACAAAATAGGAAACAGGTGGGAAAGACATTTTACAAAAGATCCGATTCAGTTTTCCCATGTGGAATAAAAATGACTGAAATCAGTTCCTCCTTTTGTTTTTTTCCCCAAAGTTCCTAGAGTAAGAAACATAAATAAACCAAGATAACCTGTTAAATTCCCTTCAGATTTCAGCTTATTTTCTCATAAATGGGCAAAACTTTCTGTAGCAGAAGGGAATAAATGAGAAGGGGGAGGAAATCCTAAGAATGAAAGGAGCGTCTCACAGGCAAAAGGTGAAATGAAAACCTCTTTTTCCCTAGTAAATAATTTTCCTTCAACACGCTCAAGATAGGGACACGCAGGTTTGTTTTAAGGGCAACAGTTTCTGCTTTTGTTTCCCGTTGTTCCCGTGTAACCCTTGAAGCCGCCCTCGGCCAGCTGCCCAGCAGCGCCCCCGCCGAGAAGGCCCCCGGGTCCGCGTGCGAAGCCCCCGAGCCCCGGGTACCCACCGCGCCCTTTCTCTCCCGCGCCTGTGCGTCTGTTTCCCCGCAGCAAGGGGAGGCCGACTGCGGGCCCCTGCCCTGTCCGGAGGCCGAGTGTGAGTTCAGCGTCCTGCCGGAGGGCCAGTGCTGCCGGCGCTGCGTGGCCGACCCGTGCCAGGCCGACGCCGTCCGCAACGACATCACCAAGACCTGCCTGGACGAGATGAATGTGGTCCGCTTCACCGGGGCCTCGTGGATCAAGCACGGCACCGAGTGCACCCTCTGCCAGTGCAAGGTGGGGCCCGTTAAGTGCGAGTAGGGGGCCCCCGGCCGGCCGCACCCGGGACGCGAGCCGAGGCGCTCAGCCTGGCCAACGGGGAGCACTTGTGTTCACCGCTGTTGTTCAGACGAGGTGGGAGCCCGCACTGGGCACAGTGCCGCGCCTGACCGTCACGGGCACCTCTGATGCACGCTCCTGGGGAAGAAGGTGCACAGTCGGAACGAGCACCCACTGGGTCGCTGGGCAGAAAGAACCTACTTGAACTGCCCTCAAGTATCTGTCTTTTAAGAAAACCACACCACCAAACTTCGTGTCTCTGTTCATGATAGAAAGTGGTATTATTTTAATGATTTTTATCTGGCCCTTTTATGAGGTCTGTAAGATATATTGATGAAGTAAATATATTACATTTTCCAAACTGAAAATCAATATGGCAAAAATGGGCATATTTCTTGGTTCTGTTGTGGCCAGTTACATTGAGTTGAAAAATTTAAGAACTGTTGTTTACCATGTTTTCTTCCTACAGTTGGAGAAAAATCATTATAAAGATTTTCTCCTATGCTCATAGGAAAAATAGAGCATTGTGCCTTTTTTTTCAATGAGAATAAAAATACAGATGCCGTGGACAAGAGTATGTAGAGGTCATAGCCAGTGACAAAGCTGACAGCATTCTGCCTGGGTATTGTCCCTACAGTCATTCGAGTTAGTGATCATTGTGCTTCTTAGTCATAATTTTGGAATCAACACTGAAACTTAAGTAAATGATCTGGAAGCTTAACAACGCCGAGATGTCGGCATTTTCCCAGCACAGCCCAGCTCGGTGCCCATGGCCTCTCTGGTTTCTTAAGTGAGCATTTCCATTAAAGAAATTTTACAACAGAGCAATTTAATTCTGATGCACTTGGTGCAAATTCTCACTAGAGTAGTTTGATATAACAGGACAAAGGAATATTAAATACTTAAAGCCTTGAGATACTATTGTCATCCATTTCAGACCGGAGTTTCTAGCTCTTTCCATGCAGTTTGTCAGTCAAGCAAAGCTTTCGAGTGAACATTTAATGCTGTTTTATGAAAGAACATTAGTAAATTTGAACACTATTACTAATAAAACTTACTAATCATGTATATATGATGTTGCTTTAATATCTATATGCTGCGAGTATACTTAACAGTGCACATCTAGAAACTTCAGCCATTAATGACCAACAGGGACTTGCTGACATTTAATTACAAGTAGAGTTGAATTCCCTTATACTCTTAATTTACCTGTTAGATATTGTTCTCAGTGACAACAAAAATATACACTAGGTGATGGGATGAAAAACACACAGAAGTGGTTCAGACAGATACTTCCAGTAAGAAACATGCGTTCTGTAGTGGGCAGGCATTAGATGTCCTCTGGGAAAGGAGGTGAGTGAGCATGCCATTCACGGCCTTATCAACAACTACTAGGGCTTTCTTGGCTCGTGGTAGGAATGTATTCCAGCAAGTGTATTTTGGCATCAAATTCATTTCTTGTCAGATAAATGCGGATTCTTAGAAGTTACTGTTTGATGTCATTTCTCTTTTCCCTTCTTACTTAAATATGAGTTGTAAGAATATGCTCATTCAGGCAAATCAAATTAAATCAAACTATCAAACTACAAAAAAAAAAGAATATGCTCAGTTTTACCAAATGTATTCCAAATACTTCTATTATATTTATTTTGTGTTATTTTAAAAATAATTTTTAAAAAATTAAAGGTAAAATTTGTGCCAAATAGACCGCAGATACTGCACCGGAGGTGAGCATTCCTCACAATGTGGTGCCTTCGGAGACCGTCTGTACATATTACCTCCCCGTCCTGTCCCCCTCTGCGCTCTTCACTTGAGTCAATAGATCCAGCTTGTGTGGGGCGCTGTGCTGATACCAGGGGCTGGGCGTTAGCAAAGACACAGCCGTTCCTGGAAATTAATTGCCCAGTGGCTTACTGCCCAGAGCTGTGTTGTCAGTAGCCACATGTGGTCGTTTCAATTCATTAAATTATATTTGGTTCCTTATCACATTTGCCACATTTAACTGTTCAGGAGCCACATTTGGCGAATGGCTCTCAGGTGAGCCCGGAGGACATTTCCACCAGCGCAGAATGCGCCACCAGAGGGCGCTGGTCTAGGCGGAAGAGCGTGGCATCTGGAGTCGGCCTGCCTGGATTCAAAGTCCGGTCAGCCACACTAGCTCTGTGCCCCCAAGGGGGGCTCCTCCACCTGTCTGTGGCTCAGTCTGCTCACCTGAGAAGTGCGAATAACAGCATCAACCTAGGAATAATTTAGTACTGTCATGAGAGAGTTGCTATAAGAATTGTGAGAAATTCACACGAAAAGCTTCCTACATATTTCATATACAATTCAGAGTAAGCACTCAATAAATGTTGGCTGTTGTTGGTGGAGTAAGTAAACATTAATCAAGTCATAAAACAGGTAAGAGGCAGACTGCTGGGTGCCCTGCGGGAAAGGTGCACCGCGCCAAGAGGCTGCACAACCTGCGAACCAATCACTTTCTGAAGAAGGTAGCTCAGTGAATGGGGTAAGATTTGCCTTCTCTTTTTAAGGATGTGTTCGAATTTAATTTGCTGAGGTTACAAAATAGTTTCCTCCCCTCAGAAGTGAAACTCTTGAGTCACAAATGAGTTACTACGGTTGCCTCTCCTAAGTCTAATGGAGAAGACGTACCCTTGGCAGGGGTCAGAGCGCCTCCAGGCAAGCGTGCTGTCGGCTTCAAACTTACAGAGGTGCATCAGTTTAAGAAGCAAGAAGGGAGGAGGAATTAGAGGGCTGTTTCTTCTAGATGCAGTTCTGAAATAATTGATCTATGGAAAATAAAATGGTTTTATAAGGATGAAGCTACTAATTCCTAAATGCTACCTTCATCTAACAGAAATGGCAGACTTTTAAGTTCTGAAAGTAGGCTTCTCTACTCATCTTAGAAGAGAAAGCTAGATCTATCTATAGAAACAAATACCCCATAAATGGGCAATAATGTAACAAACACTTTGATTTTAAAATTTAAAATCATTAGGGGTAGAAAGGAGAGACTAGACAGCAATTTGAGGAAAGTAATCTTATATACTATCACATATCAAAACAAATTTTACATGGAAAAAATGTTAGATATTAAAAATAAATCAAACAAAAAAATGTAATCAAATATTTATCAAAATTCTAGAAGGGACATACCTTTTCTAACTGAAAAGTGATAAAATATACCTCACAGAAAATTTAGAATTTCTACAGATAAACAAAACTAGCAAAATAAAAAGCCACAACTAGAGACTGGAAAAATATTTTCAGCAGATTTGACTTCTTTATTAGATTAAAAACATAAAAATTAATAAGAAAGTTACTTCCCTAAAAATAAATCAGCAAAGGATAAACAATTCACTAAAAAAAGTACAGCTATTAAAATAGATGAAATCATTCAGCCTTTAAATAATTGAAGCAAATGTAAATTAATATAATGAATCATCATTTTCACATACTACAGTAAAAATAATATTTCACAATAATTTCCAATGTCAGAGATGTACTGGAACTGTAATTCTTATGAATTGTTAGTGACCCTGAACGATGCATGTCAGCAGCCAAACACACCCCTCGTTGCCTGTTCCCCATTCCCACCCAAGTACTTTGTCCTATTATTCCCAGATCTGAGAATTCACCCTAAAGAAATAATCTAAAATATGGAACAATCTAATGCATGACAGTATTCACCTCAACATTATTTGTCATGAAGAATCAAGGAAAAAAACAGAATGTCCGACAGTAGAAAAATGGTTACATTATTGTAACTCTCCATGATATAATATATCATATTATAATTGTATGTCATATATAATTATATTATTCAGCCATTGAAATACCAACAATACCTACAAGAAAAATTAAGAGTAGGATGAATGCTTACAAATGTGCTTTGCTTGCAAGAAGGTTGAAAATAAAGGAATATGAAAATGAATTCTATGATGACATATTAAAATATTGATAGTAATGGGATTTAAAAATATATATTATATAAATTACATATGTATTATATGAACATATACTGTATATATAAACAGATTAATATTGTGATATAGTAAATGATAAATAAATAATATATTAAATGTAAATAGTATTAAAGTATATTATATATAAATATATTACTGCAAATTAAAAGTTAGCTGTTTTCTAATCTTGAATCTTAGAGTTTATCATGGAAGAGTGAGAATGACTTCTATGACAATAAATATAACTTAGAAATCACAGGATGTTATGAAACTTATGAAACACATATTATGTGTTACTATGCAAAAATTAGTTTTTATAATTATTAAAGTAGGTGGTTACTATTCTAGTAGTCAGACTAAGTTTCACTGGATAACCTTTAATTTTTATCAAGGTAATACTACAGTGAAATGCATAGTTATGTGTATAGTTTGATGAGTTTGATAAATCAAAATTTAGAGCATTTTCAACACTCTAGTGAGTACTTTCTTGTTCCCTTCCAGGCAATATCTACTTCCCATAGGAAGCCTCAATTAGATTTCATTATTGCCTATTTTAAAATTTCATATAAATGGAATCACACAGTAGATACTCTTTTATATTTTCTGGTAAACTGTTTTATTATGTAATCTCTCTCCTTATCACTAGAATGGTTCCTAGACTTGAAGTCAGTTTTGTCTGGTATTCATTTAGCCACAGAGTATATCATTTTAATCCATCCACTTTTAACATATCGGTTGTTTTATATTTAAAGTGTGCTTTTATATATAATGCACAATTATCCCATTGATGATCTCTGTCTTTTAATTGAAGTGTTTAGTCTGTTTACATTTAATGTAATTTTTGACATGGTGGATTTAGGGCTACCATTTTGTCATTTGTTTTTTATTTATCCTATCTACTTTTCATACTCTTATTCATCCATTCCTCCCTTCTTTTTGTTTATTAACATTTTTATATTATTCAGTTTTAATTATTCTTTTGGATCTTTAATCATAACTCTATATTATTTTAGTTGTTGGTCTAGGGTTACACTGTATATGACTAATTTATTGTAGCATTTTTTAAATTACACTACTTCAAATAAAATGTAAATACTTTAGAATAATACAATTTTATGCCCTAGCCATTGAGCTATAGTATCATATGTTTTATAACTATGTACATTATAAATTCTAAAATACCATGTTATTTTTGCCTTAATCAAATATCTTTCAAGGAAATTAAGGGAAGAAAAATTGCCAAATTTATATTTATCCACGTATTTACCATTTTTGGTGCTTCTCATTTATTCTTACATATTTGAGTCTCCATCTGTGTCATTTCCCTTCTGCTCAGATAACTTCCTTTAGCGTTTTCCATATTGCAGATCTACTGGTAACAAATTCCCTCAACTTATTTATCTGAAAATGCCTTTATTTTTTAAGGATACTTTTACTAATTGTAGAATTTAGGATTCACAGATCTGTTCACAACACTTTAAAGGTGATACTCTATTATTTTCTAGTCTCCACTTTTTCTAATGAGGATTCAGCTGTCATCTGTATTGTTGTTCCCCTGTATGCAATATGTCTCTTTTTCATAATTCTCTATCTTTGGTTTTTAGAAGATTGACTATGATGCACTTAGGAATGATTTTCTGGTCTTTATTCTTTTTTGGGTTTTGCTGGGCTTTTTGAATATATAAATTTATACTTTTTCACCAGATTTGAAAAGAATTTGGCCATAGTTTCTTCAGATATTTTATCTCCCACATTTCTCCCTCCTGTTCTTCTGAGACTCCAATTGCATGTATGTTATGATCCTATATTTTTCTTTTTCTTTCTTTCTTTAAGGATTGGATAACTTCTATTGTTCTGTCTTCCAAGTTGCTATTTCTTCTGCTATCTCTAATCTGCTATTAAACCCATCCAATGAATATTTCATTTCAAATATTGTACTTCAGTTCCAGAATTTCCATTTATTTCTATCTATAGTTTCATATCTCAGCTAAGACTTCTCTTCATTCATTGCAACCATCATTTTTTGCATCTTTAAACATAGTTATAGTAGGTATTTTCCAGTCTTCATCTGCTAATTACATCTTCTGGATTATCTCTGAGTCATTTATATGCACAACTTTTTCTCTGAAGAGTCATCTTTTCCTATTTCCTTCACATGTCTAATAGTTTTTATGGTTTTGGGGTATCATGGATGATATATGGTATAGACACTATGTTCTGTTAAGAGTCTTCTGAAGACTGTTTTGTACTAGCAGGTTGCAAATTATTGGCCAATTACCTTGCACTTAAGAAGGCCTGGCTTTGCACTGGTTAAGTGAAGTTGAAATTAAATTATGTATTGCAAGTGCCCAACAGAGTCTGACACAGAGCATGCATGCACTCAAGAAGTAGAAGGCTATTTATTATCATCTATGATTGTAGTTAACAGTATTAACATTACTATTCATGAGTTGATGGGAAAAGGTAAGAGTGTGAAGAATCAAAAGAAAAAGACATGAAATTTTTTTCTTTTTTTGTAATACACTATGTTATTTTGGTGTTTTGTTATTAAAACTAATGCCTATCTGGCCCTTCCCTGCCAGTTTTTCCTACTATATCTCTATATTATTTTCTTCACTTAAAATTAACTTAAAATTATCACCCAGACCTTTTTTCAGATTTTCAATTAAACAGAACTCTTCTCACTAAAGCCTTTACTTATTCTGTTCCCTGGGCTCTGGGCCCACCTTTCACCCGGCTGTCTGGAGGTCTTGGCTTAAAGATCACTTCTGCAGATAAGTCTACCCTGGCCACCCAGACTGTAACCAGTCTTACTAACGCCAACAACAGCTAGTGTGCTGCTCTTCTAGCACTTTCCACAAGTTTTGCTTGTATGCCTGTTTGGCACTTACTGCTTTTCTCCCCAAAGCATAGTGAGCTCTGCCCTGTGAGGGTAGTGATCATGTCCACTTTATTCATCTAGGGCTCAATATACTCATTACATATTTTGTGATTGAATAAATAAAAGAACAAATGTGACCTAAGACGATGCCCTGGGTCCCCTTCTAAAATGCACTCATGGGACCCAAACTAGCCTATGATAAAAAATGAAGCTATTCTATGATTTGCCACAAATAACTGGCAGCATTGGCTCTGCAGTAGTGGAGACATGAAAAGTGTCTGAGCCGTCAGACTTGTACACGTCAGGGTGCATATAAAACAAGCTAACTGTGCAGTTAGATCTGTGTGTGCCAATCAATAAGTGCTGAGTCTTTACCAACGCCTTCAAAGGTTAAATATGTTTCCCTTTCCTCTTGTTTCTCTAGAATGGCCACATCTGCTGCTCGGTGGACCCACAGTGCCTTCAGGAACTGTGAAGTTAACTGTCTCCTGGGAGATTTCTGTTTAAAGAATGCTCTTTCATTAAAAAAAGACCAAAAAGAAAAAAAGAAACCTTTAAACAAAGTGGATGAATTGTGGGCAGCTAAGGGCAGCTTTGTTAATAGCTGTGTGAACTTTCAGTTATGAAATCAGTGAAACTTGAGAAGATCACAGAAGGAAAATTCCTGGGACAAATGAGACCAGAATTCTGCACCTAGTATGTGTGACATCACCGTGTAGAAGAACAGGTGTGGAACACATACCATGACACCACGACCGCTGGTTATAAAGCCTGAGCTTTGAAAGTCCCTAGCGTCACTGGTGCAGAGAACCTTCCTCTAGACCAGAATCCTCACAAATCAGCTAGGTTCCTCACTGCAAAAAATGAAATGTAAGGCAGTGAATGAATTATATTTTCAGAAGCAAAGCAAAGAAGCTATTACATGTTATGTACAATATACACTCTGAAAAGAAATCTGAAACAAGTTATTGTAATGATAAAAATAATGCACAGGCATGGTTACTTAATATTTTCTAACAGGGAAGGTCATTCCTAATTCCTTGTTTTACTGCACTTGATATTATTTGGTTGGATTTGTTCAGTATAAGCTCGTTCTTGTGCAAAATTAAATAAATATTTCTCTTACCTTATAACACGTCTGAGCATCTTGTGTTTAATGTGTTCCTTTTTCCTACAGATGCTTCAAATCTGTACAGATGTGTACAAATTGCTTTCTAGTTCTGCTGATGGAAAGCTCCCACCATGGTATCACCAAATTAAAGGTGATTTTCACTCAATCATATGCCTAAGTGGGTGGGGGGTATGATGGACGCCCTAATTCTGCCCCTCTGGGTGTTCTCAATTCCTTTCCTACCGTGCCTGTATCCTGGGATGATCCCCCATGGGCAGTATGAGTGGTTCTCCTGGCTCCGGGTTCTGGTTGGGTGTGACCAGTCAGGGCCCTTCGCGGGGTAGCAGAGAGGTGACGTCGGGTGCCCGTCTGCCAGGTCTCTCCCGTGATTGGCTGCGT
The DNA here is from genome assembly GCF_030020395.1 of Manis pentadactyla. Classification (NCBI taxonomy): domain Eukaryota; kingdom Metazoa; phylum Chordata; class Mammalia; order Pholidota; family Manidae; genus Manis; species Manis pentadactyla. The sequence goes on along the minus strand of NC_080032.1, from coordinate 89,908,571 downwards.
CACTGCGCCGAAGGCCACGCCTCCCTGCCGGTGGCCCTCTGGGCAGCCCCTCCCCCGGCTCCGAGCCCTTCTGCCTCTGCTCCTGGCTTAGGGATAGTTGAGCTCCAGCGGTTTTGTCCTTGGCAGGCGTCTGCTGTTTCCTGTTGGTGTCCCTGTTTCCTGTCACATCTTTATAAATGATCCCTTTGTTAAACTCCTTAATTAGCCGGCTTATGCCAACCACCTGTTCCCTGCTAGGACTAAGACTGACACACACAAGGAGAAGGTGTGATAGCTGAGAAAGTCTTCAAGAATTGGGCCTTCCTATCTGACATAAAAACATAAAGAATCTCAGTGTTAGGAGGGATTATGATGTTATAAAGTTTTGATGCACTGGAATCTCCGGAGGCAAAGAGTAAGGAGGCTCATAATGCCCAATAACGGTAGGTCATCCAATATTGCTCTGTTCATACATTTTGCATTAGGGTGAAAAGGAAATATAAAATGTTATCAAATTAAATTTTAGGCAGGAACAAAGACAGGAATGGACAGGATATGACCACCACAAGCTACAGAAATGGTAAAGTGGCTTTTCACCATCCCTTCCTTCACCATTGCTATGGAAAAAAATCTAATGTGAGCTGAACTAAAGGGGAATTTATAAATGTCTTAATATGTGTCTACAAATGTCTTTGGCATGTGTAATAGTTATTGAATGTGTGAATTCAAGTATCTAATTTCCTGGCTTTATCGTAAGTAAATATTTTTTCTGCAATCTTTTAATATTTAATTTAAAACCAGTAGAGTGTCAGTTTTATTTGTATCAGCTATTATTGTGGTAAATAGCAATTTAGTCTCCAAGAGGATATTAATTTGAAGTTTTTCTCATTGATTTTTTTTTTTGTTTTTTTAGGTTTGGGATTTCATAGTACATCTTCCTGGAAAAAAATACTTTTAAATTTGCTTTTATGAGGAGTTTAAGAAATACTGTGTGTATGTCTTTGCCACCCACATAAGCCATGTATCTGTACAGCGTTCAGACCTCTAAGACTTCCGGAAGCAGCACCCAGGCCGGAATGGCGGGGCCCCATCTGTTTAAGTCTTCATGGGGCTCTCAGCCTGCAGGTTTGCAGGTCCCTGGCTTCAGCGGGCTGCTAAAGGAAGGAAAACTCTATTTCTTCTTTAGAGAAGAAAAAGGGAAAAAATAAGATTATGCTTTTCCAAGGACCATGAAAGCAATAAATGTGTTTAGATTGAATTTTTTTCCCTTTAAGGTTTATCCCATAAATAATAGACGTACAGGAGAATTACTTCTTAAGAACTTTGTTTCTTAAGAACTTTGTTCCTTGAAAAAAAGGTGGTTAGTGCCCTATTTCTTACTCTGGAGATAATTGGCAAAATTCCATGGTTGAATTATGCCCACATTTTGGCAAAGCGAGAACTAAGAATCATGAATCTCATTCAGAGGCACTTGCCTTTGTAAGAGCAGCTCTTGGTGCAAATGGTCTTTATTAGATTTTCCCTTTTCTGAAAGCAAAAAGCACAAGAATATTTAAATGTGACTCTTTGGTGATCAATGTATAGTGACCCATATCATTTATCTCCCTTTTCAAAGACTGGCTGCCTTACTGTTTTTTCCCTTCGCCTTGTAGAAAGAACCACGAGTTTGTTCAATCACGTGCAACACCGTGGAACTCCTTCCCTCCTCCTGCTGACTTGGTTATCTGCACAAAGTTGAGACACTATAATTGCCTTTTAAAAAATGAACACTCTGTCAAAGCTCTCAACCAGCCACCAATAGTCTGAGTATTGGAATAGCAGGTTATTCAGCTGAACAAAGCTAGGTTACGTGTATTGAATGGAAATTCAGCTCCAGTTAACTAAGCTCCACCTCATCTGTTGGAGCCCCATGGTGACTAGTCTGGAGCTCCTCTGAGGGTCAGCAGACCCCACAGCCGCTGCAGGCACCCATTCCTACTGACTTAGTGCTTACACATTGATGAGAACAGTTTTGTTTTGTTTTATTGAGGTGTCATTGATATACACTCTTATGAAGGTTTCACATGAAAAACAATGTGGTTACTACATTCACCAATATTATCGCTTGCCCCCCACACCCCATTGCAGTCACTGTCCATCACTGTAGGAAGATGCCAGAGTCACTACTTTTCTTCTCTGAGCTACACTGTCTTCCCCATGACCCCATGTGTGCCAATCATAATGTACCTCAATCCCCTTCTCCCTCCCCAGCCCCTCCCCTTTGGTAACTGCTAGTCCCTTCTTGGAGTCTGTGAGTCTGCTGCTGTTTGGTTCCTTCAGTTTTGCTTCATTGTTACACTCCACAAATAAGGGAAATCATTGGAGTTTGTCTTTCTCTGCCTGACTTATTTCACTGAGCATAATACCCTCTAGCTCCATCTGTGTTGTTACAAATGGTAGGATTTGTTTCTTTCTTATGGCTGAATAGTATTCCATTGTGTATATGTACCACCTCTTCTTTATCCATTCATCTACTGATGGACACTTAGGTTGCTTCCATATCTTGGCTGTTGTAAATAGTGCTATGATAAACAGAGGGGAGCATGTGTCTTTTTGAATCCGGGATCTTGTTTTCTTTGAGTAAATTCCTAGGAGTGGAATTTCTGGGTCAAATATTATTTCTACGTTTAGTTTTTTGAGGAACCTCCATATTGCTTTCCATGGTGGTTGAACTAATTTACACTCCCACCAGCAGTGTAGGACAGTTCCCCTTTCTCCACATCCTCGTCAGCATTTGTTGTTGCTTGTGTTTTGGATGTTGGCCATCCTAACTGGTGTGAGATGATACCTCATTGTGGTTTTATTTACATTTCCCTGATAATTAGCGATGTGGAGCATCTTTTCATGTGCCAGTTGGCCATCAGAATTTCTTCTTTGGAGAACTGTCTGTTCATATCCTCTGCCCATTTTTTAATCAGGTTATTTGCTTTTTGAGTGTTGAGGCATGTGAGTTCTTTATATATGTTGGATGTTAACCCCTTGTCAGATATGTCATTTCCAAATATACTCTGCCATACTATAGGATGACTTTTTTTTTCTGATGATCGTGTCCTTTGCTGTACAGAAGCTTTTTAGCTTGATGTAGTCCCATGTGTTCATTTTTGCTTTTGTTTTCCTTGCTTGAGGAGATGCATTCAGAAAAAAGCTGCTCATGTTTATATTCAAGAGACTTTTTTCCTATGTTTTCTTCTAAGAGTTTGATGGTTTCATGACTTACATTCAGGTCTTTAATCCATTTTGAGTTCACTTTTGTGTATGGGGTTAGACAATAATTCAATTTCATTCTCTTGCATGTAGCTGTTCAGTTTTGCCAACACCAGTTGTTGAAGAGGTTGTCATTTCCCCATTGTATGTCCATGGCTCCTTTACCATATATTACTTGACCATATATGCTTGGATTTATATCTGGTTTCTCTAGTCTGTTCCATTGGTCTATGGGTCTGCTCTTGTGCCAATACCAACTTGTCTTGATTACTGTGGCTTTGTAGTAGAGCTTGAAGTCGGGAGCATAATCCCCCAGCTTTATTCTTCCTTTTCAGGACTGCTTTGGCTATTTGGGGCCTTTTGTGGTTCCATATGAATTTTAGAACTATTTGCTCTAGTTTGTTGAGGAATGCTGTTGGTATTTTGATAGGGATTGCATTGAATCTATAGATTGCTTTAGGCAGGATGGCCATTTTGACAATATTAATTATTCCTATCCATCAGCATGGGATGTATTTCCATTTATTGGATCTTCTTTCATTTCTCTCATGAGTGTCTTGTAGTTTTCAGGGTATAGGTCTTTCACTTCCTTCATTAGGTTTATTCCTAGGTATTTTATTCTTTTTGATGCAGTTGTGAATGGAATTGTTTTCCTGATTTCTCTTCCTGCTAGTTCACCATTAGTGTATAGGAATGCAATAGATTTCTGTGTATTAATTTTGTATCCTGCAACTTTGCTGAATTCCGATATTAGTTCTAGTAGTTTTGGAGTGGATTCTTTAGGGTTTTTTATGTACAATATCATGTCATCTGCAAACAGGGACAGTTTAACTTCTTCCTTACCAATCTGGATGCCTTTTATTTCTTTGTGTTGTATGATTGCCATGGCGAGGACCTCCAGAACTATGTTGAATAGAAGTGGGGAGAGTGGGCATCCTTGTCTTGTTCCCAATCTCAGAGGAAAAGCTTTCAGCATCTTGCTGTTAAGTGTAATGTTGACTGTGGGTTTGTCATATATGGCCTTTATTATGTTGAGGTACTTACCCTCTATACCCATTTTGTTGAGAGTTTTTATCATGAATGGATGCTGAATTTTGTCAAATGCTTTTTCAGCATCTATGGAGATGATCATGTAGTTTTTGTCCTTCTTTTTGTTGATGTGGTGGATGATGTTGATGGATTTTCAAATGTTGTACCATCCTTGCATCCCTGGGATGAATCCCACTTGATCACGATGGATGATCTTTTTGATGTGTATTTGAATTCAGTTTGCTAATATTTCATTGAGTATTTTTTTCATCTGTGTTCATCAGGGATATTGGTCTGTAATTTTCTTTTTTGTGGTGTCTTTGCCTGGTTTGGGTATTAGAGTGATGCTGGCCTCATAGAATGAGTTTGGGAGTATTCCCTCCTCTTCTACTTTTTGGAAAACTTTAAGGAGGATGGGTATTAGGTCTTCACTTAATGTTTGATAAAATTCAGCAGTGAAGCTGAATTCACATAGGCATTCACGTGTGACCTCATGGAGTTCACATCCTAATCGGAGGGAAAAGACAATTAACAATAAACAGATGCTATCAGGTGTGGGTGCGCACTGTGAAGAAAAGCCAGGTTGGGGTGGTGATGTGGACCAGTGGTGGTTTGGAAAGGGTGGGCAGGGACTCTTCTTCACGGGACCATTAGGGCAGATACTTGCATGAAGTGGGGGGTGAGCCCTCAGCAGACCTGCAGGGAGTGAAGTCCTAGCAGAGGGACCCGTGTGCGCCAGGTCAGAGGCGGGAGCTTGGTGTGCAGCTGGGTGGGGTGTGCAGAGTAAGCGAGCTGTGGCCAGGTGTGGTCAGAGGACAGGCTGGTGGCCAAATCACAAAGGCCCTCCTTGGTCACGGCTGGAGACTGGCACTTTGATTCTTAGTGAGATTGGAGTCGTGAGACGGTGTGGAGCCCAGCTGTGACATAACCTGGGTGGCAGTTAACGAGATGACTCCGCCCCTGTGGAGGGCAGGCCGGGCGGGAGTGGAGGCTGGACTGCAGAACTTCAGCCCAGGCCACAGTGGTTCCTACCAGGGCGGTGAGGGGAGGGTGAGACATGAGAACCAAAGGGATTCAACATTGAAGAACATCCAATCAAATGGAAAATGGGAGGAAGACTATCATAAAAGTGTCAATTCTCCCCAGTAGTTCTAATTTAAAAAATTTTTTAAAGTTCTTTGATGGTGTCCCTAAACTATTACAGAAAAACAAGTGGTCAAGAATGTTTTGAAGAGTTATATATAGGGGCAAAGGAGACTTGTTTTACCCTATATCAAGATGCTATAAAAGTACAGAAATTAAGAATCATTGCTGTAGGAATTAAGATGACAGATCGATGTCATACATGCCAATTTGCTCAGGGCCCCTAGCAATCAGTTAAGTTTATACTAAACTTCATAATGACACAATTGAAAAGTAGGGTAACCCCAGTCATTGGTGAGGATGTGAAACTATGGGAACCCTTGCACACCAGCAGTGGAACCCCACGTTAGATGTACCCCCAAATCACTTTGGAGTGTGCTTTTGCAGTAACTGAAGTGGAGGATGTGCACCCCGGTGACTCAGTCCTAAGTGTATGAGCTAGAGGTGCACGGTCCGTGCAGGAGCCACTAGTCACTGGGCCATTCAAACGTAAACTAATTAATCAATTAAATTGAGATCTGGTGTCTCCGACATACGCACACTGCAAAGGCTTAATAGCCACTGTGTGACAAGTGGCAGGTGGTTGCTGTATTGGAAAGCCCACAGATACTTCTGTTGTTAAGGGAAGTTCCACTGGACAGCGCTGATCTAGAAATTCTCACATACTTGTGTGGGTAAGAGGACATGTGTAAGATCATTCATAATAGCATTATGTGTAATAAAGTTCCAAAAGCCACTCAAATGTCAATAGGCTCATGAATAAGTGAAAGGTGGTGTTTGTACTTTGGAGAACCCCAGGGCCTGAAAGTGGGTGAGAACCACATGCAGAGACATGGATGAATCTCAGAAACAACGTTTAGACAAAAAATCAAGATGCATAACAGTATCTATGTAAAAATGTTTAATGTGCAAAAGTACATATTGTACAGGGATATATTTATGCAAATATAGGTGTTCTAAAATGCACGGAAATGGTGAACTTCAAATTAGGGTAGTGGCTGTCTCTGGGAGGCGGAAGAGGGTGCTGGTGCGCAGGAGGCGTGATTGTGTTGACAATGTTTACTTATCAACTTGGTATATTTCAAGTATTTCAAAATAATGTCTATTGCTCTCATTCATGGAAATGAATTTACAAACGATTAAATGTGTTTTTACTTGTATTTCTATTTCCAAAACTAAGGTAGTTTTTCAGATGTATGTATGGAAGACACAAGATTTGCGGAAGCAAGGCTTTAAACAATTATATGCGGTAATGCCTAAACAGCTTCCATTCCTAATTAGTTATTTAAATAAATGCAATACTATTCCTGCAAGACAAATAGTAAAAGAAAACAGCGTGATCTCGCCACCTTTGCTGCTGCCTTTATTTGCTTGCTCTTTGTCCCTATGCTTACATATGTTATATTGTTACAGTCACAGTATCCTTTTTATTTCCACCTTTTGCATAGCATTTTATTATAAACAATGTTTATATTATTAAATGTTCATAAAATTTTAATGACTGCTAAATATTTCATTGATCTGTTGGAAATATAGTTTATTTCCTTTTAACTTTTTTACTATCATAGATGCTGTAATTCACACCATGTAAGTTTATCCTTAGACTCTATTATCGATAGTAGATTGGGTGAAGCTGGTTAGGAACAGTTTGAATCATGGCTTAGCTTGTTTTATTGCTGGTCTAAAGGCTGAACCAGCGAACAGTGCCCCTGGCAATGTATGAAATTCTTTTAAAAATAACACCATTGAGTATTATCCGTTTAATTTTAGTCCTCTACTGTGTTTCTTTTATAATGGTAAAGGGTATGTTATTGTTTAGATTTGAACTTACGTAAAAACTGTTAGGCTAAACCTAGGCATTTTCACTTTCCACTTCAGTTCTTTGTTCACATATGTTCTTCGTTCTGCTTGGATGTTTTTCTTGTAAGACAGAATGAGATATTCGGGTGTGACTGTTAGAAATCTTTGACATATTTTTGTCAATGTTTTCCTCAATATGAAGATATTTGCAATAGTTCATGTTCATTTCGATTATGAAGAATTTTAATATGTATCACTGATGGCTGCTTGTATCACCTCTTCTATTAACTTTTTTTTAGTTTTTATGGAAGTATAGTTGATACACAGTATTTTATTTTATAGTGATTTGACAATTATCTACATTATGCTAAATGCTCACCCCAATAAGTGTAGTTATGATCTGTCAACATACAAAGACAGTACGATATTGATATTATTGACTATATTTCCTATGCTGTACTTTAATCCCCGTGACTAATCAATTTTATAATTGGAATTTGTGCCTCTCTATTCCCTTCATCTATTTCACCCACTCCCCCAGTCCAAGTTTAGGTTATCCTACCTCCGAATAACGCCTTGTGCACATTCCATGAATGAAAGATCCGCTACGTCCAGGAAGAATCCACTCCGTCTTTGGGATCCTTAAGTTCTTCCGGGTGTCAACTGAAATGTACTTTCCTTAAACTTCCCCTTGATTTGGGTCATGTTTCTCCTTGGGTCGCACTGACAGACTCGTCTTCGACCCCGCTTCCCCAGAATCGAAGTCCCTGATTCCTTCAGCCTGTCCTCATGAGGAGCTCAGCTGTTCTCTCCTAGGTGACCTCTGGTCGTTCGTGGGCCTGCGTCTGTATCATGTCCGGAGACAGACACCAGGTTCCGGAAGATCTCTTCAGCCTTAGACACACTCGGTTCAGACACTGAGAATATGAATTAGGACGCCTGTCCTGGGCTTCTCTATCTTACAGAGAAGAGATGAATTTTTTTCTCCCAAGTTACCAAGTGATCTCTTCGGATACATTTGAAATTCATAAAAACTTTAAAATGCTAAATAAGAGAATATTTATGTTCATATTATATTCTCTCAAGTGTGTTTACAAAATCTTCTTTCTAAGAGCATATTCAGTGCTGTGTAGAATCGCATTCTATCTGTTGGCATATTACTATTCCATAAAGAATCCAGGAGCATGTATTTTCTACTTCAAATTGAATTTTTCTGGTAATTTGGGCTTTTCATCTACAGCAAGTACATTTCTCAGTGCAGGTCTTCATGCATCATTTCATCGTCTTTAAACTATATTCCAAAGGAAGATAACTTTGCCTGCTATGAATAAAACAGCTTGATTTTGTTTTAGCAATTTGAATCATTTCAACTGCAAAGCAAAGCCAGGGTAAACAGAATTCAACACTTTGGTTAAATTCTCATGGCCTAGAACAGGACACAAGTAAAACACTCCATGAAGTGATGAGTAGCAATCAAGGCAGGGTTACTGCACTGACGCACGGGACCCCCGTTTTCCGAATGCTGGTTTTTACCCCGTAGTGCATACATTAACCCTCCCAGAGTTTTGGTTTATGTCTTGTTTTCTTAATGGAAAACTGCTTCTACATCGACTTTCATCGCACATGAACTGCTTTGTTCGTGTGTTACTTTATTTTTTTTAATTTCCTTTTTCGAAGCTATTCTCCGCCCTATCGCTCTCACAGCCTGCCTGCCATTGCTTTGTCGCGATCCTGCCGGGGAGAAGCCTGTGCCCGCGGGTCTCCTCCAGGCCTTAGAGTCCCCGGAGGCTGCTCGTCCCCCCATGCGGGGCAGGAATCTTGGAAATGCGAGTGAAGCAATGAGAAGTGGGGAAGCCTCTTGCTGGCTTACTTTTTAAAAAGTCCTCCTTGGATAACAGAGAATAGCTTCCACTTCTTCTAAACAAGCCACATTTGTCTGCAAACCTTGAGCTCAGATGTTAAATCCTTATTCTTGCTTTAACTTCGGTAAGTTACTGCCCCCCCCATTACTTACTCCCTTACGTTAATGTGTTAACTCTTCTGAATACACCTGAAATCCAAATTCACGTCCTACTCATCTTCTAATCTGCACACAGCGCAGTGGCTGGCTAGAATAGAATCTCTATTAATACTGTTGATGACCTAGATTTTTTTCCATTTTTTTTGAGGCACAATTGACAAATAAATTTAATATATTTAAAGTGTACATTGTGTGATTTGATATACGTATACATTGTGAAAGGCTTTCTGCCATCTGATCACATTCATCAGTATATATCACTATATATGGTCATTATATTTTAATTAATAAGTTATTATGTAATATACTATATGTTTATATGGCAAGAACATTCAAGTGCTACTATGGTAGCAAATTTCCATTATAGAATACAGTCTTATCACCTATAGTCACCCTATTTTACATTAGACGCTAAAACCTTATCATCTTATAGCTGAAAGTTTGTATCCTTCTACCAACCTCTCCCTATTCCACCCCCCAACCCGCCCCAGCTCCCGGCAACCACTTTTCTACTCTCTGTGTTTATGGGTTTTTTATTTTAGGTTCCACATATAAGGGACACCCTGTGGTCTTTATGTTTGGCTGGCTTATCTCACTTAGTCTAACATCCTCAAGTTCCATCCATGTTGTCACAGATGCTGTGATTTCCTCCTTTCTCGTGGCTGGATAATACTTCCGTGTGTGGTGTGTGTGTGTGTGTGTGTGTGTGTGTGTGTGTGTGTGTGTGTGTGTGTGTGTGTGTGTGTGTGTGTGTGTGATCAGTCTTCTCTATCCATTCATCCATCGGCAGACATGCAGTGGGTGATTGTGAACAATTTTGTAAAGGACGTGGGAGTGCAGATATCTGCTGGAGATCCTGTTCTCATTTCCTTGGGAGATAAATACCCAGAAGTGGGATTGCTGGATCACAGGGTAGCTGTGTTTTTAATTACTGAGGAACCTCCATACTGCTTTTCACAGTCCCTGCACCAATTTACATTCCCACCAGCAGTGCCCAGGGCCCCCTTTCCTCCACATCCTGTCCCCCACTATGCTATCTTGTCTTTCTGACAGTAGCCACTCTGACTGGTGTGAGGTGATGACCCTCGGCAGCTTTGATTTGCATTTCCCTAGTTGATGAGGGAAGCTGAACACCTTTTCATGTACCTGTTGGCCATTTGCATGTCTCGGGAGGAATGTCTCTTCAGTTCCTCCACCCATTTTTAGTCAGAATGATTGTGCTTTTTCCTGATCTAGAGGAAAAGTTTTCAGGTTTTCATCACTGAGTGTGATGTTAGCTGTGGGCTTGTCATACATGACTTCTGTTGTGTTAAGATTCATTCCTTCTACGTCATTTGTTGAGAATTCTTATGAATGGATGCTGAATTTTGTCTAGTGCTTTCTCTGCCTCTATTGAGATGATGATATGATTTTTCTCTTTCATTTTGTTAACATGGGGTATCACATTATTTCATCTGTGCATGTTGAAACATCCTGTGCTTCCCTGGAGAAACTCCCACTTGATCATGGGGTCTGATCCTCTTAATGTGCTGTTAAACCTAGATTGCTAGTATTTTGTTGAGTATTTTTGCCACTCTACTCGTCAAGGGTATTAGCTTCTGATTTTCTTTCCTGTTCTGCCCTTGTCTGTTTTTGTGCCAGATAGTGCTGGTCGCACAACACGCGTTTGGAAGCGTTCCCTCCTCTTGTTCTTTAGGAGACTTTGAGAAGGTCTGGTGTTACTTCTTTGCTGCAGTCGTGCGGGACGCATGAAGACCAGTAGCTCAGGCTCTCAGAGCTGAGTGGCCCAGGAGCCTGTCCCTGGGTGGCAGCTGTGAAAGCTGGGGTGCCAGATACATAGACAAGCTCCTTAAAGGGATAAGCTGGTGACTTGGCGCGGCCAGAGGGTGAGGGCAGAGCAGAGACGCTGGAGGTGGCCCCAGGCTTCCCAGGCCTCTGGGCGGGTCACAGTCACCCCTAGATGCATGCTAAACTAGAAGCCTGACCCACACAGGCATGTTTGAAGTCTGCAAACAGGCCTCCTCTGTGCGGAGCCCCGGGAGAGCCCAGCCGTCCTGGGGACCCTTCGAGCACTGCTCTTCGCTGCGGCCTCGTGGAGTGCGTGCGCACAAGCCCCAGCAGCCGGCAGACCAGGTGCTTGGGGGCCCATACCTCAGGTAAGAGTCTTTTCTTTTTTTTTAAACAATTGACTTATTTTATTTCAGATACTGAATTGCAGTGGAGGATTTCGTATCAAATGATGACTTCAGGAAAACTTCCTAACAAGTTTGTAGCTACTCCAGACTTCCCTCCCACGATTACACAAGCATCATTAGAACCAAATGCAATTAAGTTTACTTTCAAATATCATCAAAGCCATAGTCATTCAAAGTAGACAATAACGTATTGGAAACACACCGTGTCGCGGCCGCACCAGTTCTTTTAGAGCAACGGGTTCCATCACCAGTGCAGAATCGGAGTCGACATGCAAGCATAGCTGGCTCCCTGGCCCTGGGCAGATACCGTGTTCTTCACAGACTGAAGGCGTGTGGCAGCCCCGGGTCAAGCAGCTTTCCAACATCATTTGCTCACTTTGTGTTTCTGTGTCACATTTTGGTGATTTTCACAGTACTTCAAACTTTTCGTTTCTATTGTATTTGCTGTGGTGTCTGTGCCCGGGGATCTTTGATGTTACTGCTGTAATTGTTGCGTGGTGCCCGGAACCGTGCCCATGTAAGACAGTGAACTTCATGCCGGAATGTGTGCCTTCCGGCTGCCCCACCAGCCAGCCACTCCCCAGGCCCCCCTGGCCCCCAGCCTCCCTGTTCCTTGAGACACAACAGTAAAATCAGGCCAATTAATAACTCAGGTGGGAGTCTTAAAAGTTGGGGCCCTGGCACGTGGTCTTGTCCTGTGCTCCTTGGGAGGAGCTGGGAGCTGGGGGCCCCTTCCTGACTGCGTGCGTTGTGCGGGGCCGGGGTTCCTGGCAGCTGCTGCGGGGTGAGCGGTGAGGTGAGGGGGGCTCGCTAGCTTCTGGGCCTCCTCGGGAGGGAGCTGCCCTGGGCTCGGCTGCAGACGTGTCCGCGGAGGAGGTGCCCCTGCTCTCCTGTGTCTGCATCTTGGAGCAGATTCTGCCCAGAGCTGGCGTCCCAGGCCTTAGACTATGGGAGAAAAAGAACTTCCAGCTCGTACGGGTTCAGAAAGTTGACTGAAGGTGGATCTGGGCCGAAGCCCCCGCGGAAGAGCCAGAGGGCACACGTGCGGTGGGCCCCCCACTCCCTGGTCGGCAGCCGGCCAGCCGCGCTGCGGGGAGCGAATAGGTACACGAGTCACGTGACTGTTGCAGTGAGGTGTCATTGACAGAAGCCCATGACAGGCCGTTTCTGGCCCACGGGCTGCAGCCTGTCACCCTCTGCTCTCCGGGCACCTCGGGGCACCTGCAGCGGGATTGGCACAGCAGGCGGGGTGCGCAGAAATGTGCTGCCCCAACGGATCTGTTTTTGTTTTCTTATATGTAAACACGGAGGAAATTCATGATCAAACTCCCAAAAGCATTTTAGGAAATCTGGTGTGAAGATGACTTTTGCAAAACTCTGAGTCCACGCAGAGCCGTGCTTCCGCCCCGTGGACTCTCTTTCCTCGTCCCGGAGCCCCAGACAAGGAGAGCTGGGGCCCGTTTGCGCTCCGGGCCTGCCTCTCCAAAGGTCCCCAAAGACGGTGCTCCAGAAACTGCTTCTGAGGGTTAATGGGGCACAGGGACAGCAGCCATCGCCCGCCTCCGGGTTCTCTTTCCTTACGTGGAAATACAGGTGGAATCGCCGCGCTGGGACCCAGGAGGCAGGCAGGAATCTTCTACGGGCCTGTGAGCGTGCGCCACTCGCCTGCAGCGCAGACTTGACTATACTGCCGACCGTGTAGGGGTCTGTCAGGGTGCGACGATTATTCATAAGCACCTGACGCAGTTTCTGACACAATGTGAGCACGCACTGTGTTGCCTGTTTTTCTTAATGTTATTGTTTTCAGGTGCCAGAGAGGCTGGTAGAAGAACCTTGCGTCCGACAGCCACTTGTTTGCTACCATAGCCTGTTGGATGTTAGTCCCAAGAGATACTGATTTATTCAGGTCCCAAATGAGAGTCAGCCCTTCCCCATTAGCAAGTACATCCTACTTTCTACATTTCTCTTCTGGAGCCCATTACACAGATTATTATTCACACACAGGAATCTTCCTTCAGAGCAGGGGGCAGCTGCGCAGTGCAGCCCATGAGGTTCTAGAAATCTGGTCTTGCCCTGCCGCCTGCGGGGACACGAGGCTGTGTCTGTGTTCCTTCTGCCGGGGCTCTGCAGAGACACGCGAGGCAGCAGTCCGGATCTGAGTTCCGGAGAGACTGCCAAGCAACCTGATCTCTAACCATCACAACCGCAAGAGAGGGAGCGATTCAGATTTCGTGAGATTTAGACTTCTAGATCTAGGTCCCTAGATACAGCATCCGAATTCTCCTTTGGAGCCCGTGAAGGATACGTGTCTTTTTAGCAAACTCTAAGGAAACACTGCCCGCAGTGGCCCACTCTCCATCCGGCTGGGTAAATACTGGGTCCCGAGCCTTAACCCCAGCCCGAGCAAACACCAGTAGTGGCAAGCGTTGCTTTTTCAGTCTGTTGTCTTAAAGATGATCTGCTTTCTGTGGTTATAGGAGGGGTATCAAGACTAGTTATCCAGGATCCTCCTAACCATTCGGAAGACCTGAAAGTTGTTGAAAGTCAAAAATTATATTGGATCTGAGTTCATGTCCCTGCTCTGAGTTCAAGTCACTTGCTGACTTAATCTTGGTGAGGTTCATTTTCTAAAAAATGGGCACGTACCCTAACGCATAGGGAGTTCTCACTGACAGTAATATCTAATATATAAGGCTGTCAAGATTACAATTGGGAAAATAAATAAAACCAAAGAAAGTTCACATAGAAAAATCGACACAACTGGAGCCAAATTAAAAAGGAGTCAGACTGGCTGCTGGAGAGAAACTGCCTTACCCGCCCTTGTTTGCACTGTGCCAAAAGTCTGGGGCGAAGCAGGAACTGTTCTAAGCAGCTGTTTGAGGCGCCAGCAGGGAATGGGCGTCCTGCCCGTGGCCCGTGGTCATGGGCTCTGAAAGAAAATTGCAATCAATGCACAACCCAGAGGAGCTGAGCTTGTCAACACCCTCAGAAAAATGTTTTTTTCTTTTGTAACTCATGTCATTGCCCCCTTCCTTTCCCTCATAAAAACCCCTGCTTCCACCCTCCAAGAGGGAAGGAACACTGGGCATCTGCCTGAATCTGTGCTCCCGAAATTGCAATTCTTAATCTCAAATAAACATTCATTTTCCTCTCATTGTGGTTCTTTACTTTCAGGTTGACAAACCAAATACACAGCTAATCCTGATATAATTTTGTGAGTTCCAAAACAAGACGAAAAGAATTGAAACATTATTTTTAACCTTTAAACCAACTTGCAGTGACAACGACAATCAATAAAAAGAGTGACAACTCCCACGCTTAGAGCAGGAGCCCTCCCAGGCCCTGGGCAGCGCACATGCATGCGAGGGTGTCTGTGGAGGGCGAAGGCCACGTCCGCCTGGGTTCCTTCCTCTGCCCCCTTTCGGCTCCTACAACTGACGTCCAGCGAATGCCCACGTGCTGACCAGAATCTCTGACAGTCCTGCCTGTGGAGATATTTTAAGAGCTTTAGCCCAGTTCTCTGGGACTTGGTGTTTAGTGACTCTTGTTCCTTATCTGGATCTAATTTTCAGTTTACTTTTTCCTAAGTTGTTCAAATGCCTCTCTTGTACCTGAATTCCTGTGTCATTCCTTGTAGCATCTTCTCAGAATATTTAGGTCTGAAACCCTGACTAGCTCACTCCCGTCTCCTCCCAAGGACTGGAGTCTGCGTGGCCGCACAGAACACTGCCCAGCGAGCACCAGGTTGGACTACGGCAGGAATGAGGTATAAAATTGAATTGTGCTAAGCTATTGAGGTTTTAATGTGGTTTGCAACAGCACTTAGCCTAACTAATACATAATTTTTCCAGTGGAAACTGGAGACTATGGCTTATCAGTAGAAAGGTGGTCAGCAGGCTCAACATCAGGAAGGTGTTAGGCTTTGGAAAAGACACTGCAAACATTTGTTGCTAGCAGTGATTTGATAGGCAGGCCATGTGCTTACTGACTTGGAGCTCCGAAAGAGGTTAGAAAACAATGTGAACAGCAAGCCCGAACTAGTTTGCATTTGGCAGGGTATTACAGGAAAGAAATGGGCTTAGAAAAGAGTTGGCCACTTTGCAAGCAGAAATGAGAGGGAACAGAAAGAGTCTAAAAGTGCGGGCCATCAAAGGTCTGCTAATGTCTGTGGCTTCCTGATCCGAAACAGTGGGTGATGTGATCGAGAAGGGGCTTTGTGTGACCAGAAAACTTCTGTTAAGCAAAGTGACTGAGTCTTGCAGCAAAGGTCACCTTAATAGCCATTTTTTAGCCACCATAAAATTAAGACAAAACCAGTGGTGTAGTTAGATAATAAAGTCAAACTGATTTCAGACCAATGTCTGGAAAGCATCTTTGGCTGTGGCTGCAGGCACGTGGTACTTACTGCCAGCAAATGAATATGAAGCTTGGTTCATGAGGAAACTGCAGGGCATCTGAAGCCATGAGGGGGGCCTACGGGGGCTTGTTATTAAAGAGCATTAAAATAATCTTCAGAAAGACACTGGTCTGTCAAAGCTCTGCAGCCCCAAGGGAGGCATAACACACTTCAGCTGCGCCATGGAAGAGTCTTGATTTTATTTCATTACCGTGCATATTTATCATGTCAAAACAAGAAAGGAAAAGTGAACTTCAAACGGTACACTTCTAAGGCACAGCGGAGTGTGGATTATGTTGTCATCAAATTAGGTGGCGAAGCGCTGTGCTTTTGATACAGTGACCTTCTAACTGTGGAAGCAAAACTTTCCAACCCCCTCCCCACCCAAGATCTCCTCATCCTAATCCCTGGAACCCGGGACTATGTTACCTTACCCGTCAAAGGGACTTCATAGAAAGTTCAGGATCTTGAGGTGGAGAGATATTTTTAGAGTTTAATCTGGAAGAGGACTTCGTTTACAAATATTTAGGTGAATAGCATTTTGTTACTTCAAATGAAGAGTGCAGCAGTCTCGTGCATCCTGTCAGCACCGCAGTAGGACCCACAGAGGTAACCAGGAATGGGGAGCTGCGCCTCGACAAGCCATACCCTGTAGTGCGGCTGCTCCCGTACATGCCGACGGTGGTTCGTTTGTTCTGTTTTTGCAAATATATGCCCACGCCAGCCTGTCCTGGTCCCTGGGTGAGTCCCCTGTGACACTGCAGTGCAAGCAAACGAGATCACTGTCGTCTTCAACCGAATGCACCAATCTATTCCAGGAGGCTTGCTTTTAAAACCATTAAAGACAAAAATAATGGTGAGGCCACAAATTAACCAAATCCTATTTTCTGCACATTCCAGTTTGGGTTTTTATTTAACGTTGACTATATAATACTCTGCTACTACCTCGTGTTTGCCGCCCAGAAGGATGCATTTTTTACTTTAGCTGTCTGTAGAGAGGGATTTTAAGTGTGTATTTTAAACACAGCAGCGGAGCTGAGGCCATTTACATAAAACGTTGAGGTTTACCTACCCTACTTCAAAGAACATCTCAATCCATAGCCTGAACCATAAACTCAATTAGAAATCAATGAACAGAAGTGAAGAACATACATTTGTTGTCTAAAGAAATAAGATTGTTTCCCTGGAAATATAGTATCTTTCAGTGGCCAGAACACGTAAGTGCAAACTAATAACTTACTTTGCATCAGCAGAAACATTGAAATGCCATTAGAAACACTTCCTTTTTATAAAACAATATATGCCAACACACCATAAAACAGCCTCTCCTACTAAGAACGCAAAGGATTTTGAACTGTTTCACTGTGGTGTTAGAAATCCACAATTTAAAATCCCTTAATAGCAGACCTGCTGCCTGGCTCTCTGGCCCAGAATCTCACTGTTTGAGGAAGCCACTGGGACGGACGTTGCTACCCTGACCCGCTGGTCTCAGCACAGTCACAGCGGCCCTGATACAAAGAGAAGTGGGAGACCCAGAGGAGAAAATGGGACAGTGATATCAAGCTGTTTTATATACTTTTTATGCTATGAAGTTAAACAAAAACCAAAATCTCCATCCCGACACAAATTTACCGTGATGTGTTTGCCCAGTTCAAACTACTGATCCAGCAATGTTTTTGGTATCTCCAGGCAAGTACAAAAGAAATTTCCAAATTTCAAATCCACATTAATTGTTCAAAACCCATAGTTGTCTTCCCAATCCTCAACTGAGAGTGGTTGGTCTGCAATGGAATGACAGGTTAAAATGCAAGAGAAGAATCTAGCAGAATCCTGAAAATACCTTCCAATATGGTCAATCAAAATCACACATTCATGTATTGATATTATTGGCAGAACTTATCCATGTGGGAAGAGGAAATATGAAAAAAAATCTTATTATAGATGAGTATGAACTGATGACCATTTACAATCATTTTGATGATAAGGAAACTAGTTTTTAAAACTCAAGAAAAAATGGATCTCCCAAACAAAATAATTCTTTCTTTTTTACATTAGGAGACTTATATTGCAAAGAACTATACTTGGGTTTTGTTTTGAATTTCATCAAAACAATATTTTCTGAAATGTTTTCTCTCAGTATGTAACTACCTAGATACTATCTTTGATTTTTCCTCTTAACTGGCAAAGCCTAAGATATTTACTATCTGGCCCTTTACAGAACATGTTTTCTGCCCCTGCTCTAGAAGATGGTGGAGCCATTGGCTGCAGGGAGGCTGTTGATCACTGAACGCTCAACGGGATCATGACATGAATGAGAAATTAACCTCTGGTTCGGTAAGCCACCAAGAATTATGGTTGTTCGTTATAGCAGCAATATTACTTGTGATGACTAAAACAATCTCTTAATTATATGATTGAAATTCACATTCAAGGAAACCTCAGAAACCCCGAGTATTTCCAGGAAATATTAAGTCATTTTAGGAAATGGCTAGAGATGAATTATCTTAGCAAAGAAAATCAGCACAGAATTCATCTTTTGTTAAATTAGCCAACATTGTTTAAGACACTGTGAGCAAGGTTATATGTAAGGTTGATTTGATGTTTCTCTTTGAATTACAAATTCCCACTTAGTTTTGAATTGAGCAATTTAATGCATTTGAATCAACAAATCACCAGAAGCCACATGAGATCATTTGCTCAGTGGCAGTTTTTGCTTAGATGAAGAAAGAAAATGCATTTTTGCTCTCCAAAATGAGGAATTTCTCTTCATTTGGAATGATGCAAAAGTATTCCTTGCTTGCAAACTAGAAAAAAATTAATTTCGAGGTCTGAATGGGATATGACTTTGAAATATCCCCAGAGAGAGTACTAGGCAAACCCCTGTAACAAAGTGCAGTCATCTGTCAATATTTGTCAGTAACTGTCAATATTTATCCCACTTAGCTGAGGAACTAGAGACAGAAAAATACCGAGAGAGGTTTTTTCCCATCAGGCATTGTCAAGTGAGTAATTATCTGAGTTGATCAGCGCTTCACTTTGTGATTAAGACTAGAATCAGGTCTATAAGATTAGATTAAATTATGTAAATGAGGCTCAATGTTTCTCTTCAAAATCTCTTATTTAAAAAATATTTGCTAGTTTTATGTAATGTGTCTGTCTATCCCAGATCTCACCATGATCATTCTTATTAATGTTTTCCAGTTGTTCCTAAACATGAGAGTAACTGATTGACCCTGGGCAGCATATGATTGCCCACTGCTCCCCTGCCCCCCACCACACACCAGCCCCCCATCCGCCACAGACACACCCGTCAGTGAGTCCTCTGCGGGGGGCCCTGCTTCTCCAGGTGGGGACCGGCCTTGGGTCATGACCACCCACCTTTCTGCGAGGGCTAGTAGCATGTGCTAGATGAGGGAAGGAAGTCATCAGAATATAAATTTTATACAGGCACATATCTTTGCTTTTTCTTTTTTTTTTTCAATGCTTTAATCACAACATCCAAAAAAGTGCCTGACAATTGCTTGTCATCATGTAAGGCCTGCAGTAAGCACTCAGGTAAGATGTGTTGAATAAGGAATTCTTCTGAGACGGTCTAGAGGAGTTACTGCCTCTCACCAAGGGAAAGCTTCCAGAATCTTGTCTTGCCTCAGGGAGAGACTGTCTCAGGACTTAAAAATGACTGTCCAGGATCTAGAAGCCAGCCTAGGACCTACGTGGTCTGGAATTTTGCTTACCGACCTTCCCCTCCAGAGACCTGTTCTCACCTCTGCGCGTTGCCGCCTGGGCGGGCCCCAGGCGTGGTGTCTCGGCTGTGGCTCTGAATCGGAATCTGCCTGCTGCCCGTCTTCCAAGTTCTGTTCCAGGACCGCCTCTGCCACCTCCCGTCAGAACGCCACGCCTACTCGGCTCTGTGTTGGTTTTCTAAGCCTCTTACAACCGGCCGGGTGTCGAGGTGGAAGCTCTGCATCGATAGTAAGAACAAAATCTAATCATCAAAAGCAGCGCCACATTCAGAGCCGAGGTGTCATCAGGTGGCTTACAGCTCACGCCCAGCGCCCTGGGCTGGGACGGACGACTTCCGGCCTCAGCTCGAGGCTGACGCCGGAAACAGCGGCGGTCGCGGCTGGCCGGTGTCCACGGAGGGGGCAGTCGTGAGGAGTGGGCCGTGCGGATGGAGATGAGCTGTGCGTGGGGATCTCATTTCTCCCTTTGGATCAGCCTTGCTTGAGGTACAGCCAAACGTGGCGTTCCCCGGCTCTGAACAGAGGGGAGCTCCTGGACCGTTTGTCTAAGCCCGTGACTAGTGTTTTTCTGCGAGGTTTACACCCCCCCAACCACCACCACCGTCATCTTCTTATATTGAGCGATACTTGTACATTTTAGATTAATAATCAAGGGTCAAGGTGATTTTTAGGTAGTTTGCATTTGTTTTAAGTGTTTTAAATCTCTTTGATTTCAAAAGAGTGACCCTACAAAACACACTTACCATGGGTGTGTAGAGTTTTGAAAGCTGAATCTTAATATACAGATTCTGTTGACCAGAGGATTTCTAAATTTCAGCAGATCAGGAATGCATAATTGCCAATTCTATTAATTCGCACCGAATATTCTCTATACTGTTTAGTATTTTTCTTATTTTCTATAACAAACATAGATGGCTTCATTTTTTTAAAAAAACTTATTTAAAAATAATTCTCATAAATTTTCCTGATTTGGGGGCTACGTTTCTTCTGGATTTCTCTACCCATGAAACCATTGCACTAGTATCTGCCAAGGCAAAGGTGAAGGGTTTTGTTCCAAGGAACCGTGTGGATCCAATCACTCAGGTGTTCTTGAAAGCCTTGCATCTGCCGTCAGCACGCGCGTGACCTCATTGGAAGAGGGACCCCGGGAATTATTGAATCTTATTCCCTCATTTTGCTGCCGAGACTCAGGAAAGAGAACCGATGCAGCCAGGACAACACATTCTCTTAGCTCATGGCAAAAATGGGAATAAGAGCCAGAATTCAAGGCTCCAGTTTTAGGACACTTCTATTATAACCAGCTGCCTCTTTAATTAGCTATAAAATAATAAAAGGTCACTTTTGAAATAAAAGTTGTAAGTGAAAGATTCTTTATTTTACCCCAGATATTTAAATACACCTGTGATGCATTATGATATAAAATCCCAGTTTTATAATGTAGGATATTAGAGAAAATTTCCCTTAACATTAGCGCTTGATTTGAGTGCTAAGCAAGGTAGCATGTAACTTTAAGTCAGTGTAATGTTCTAATAATACATGATTGTAAATCTTTTCAACCAGTGAGCATTTTCTGAACATTCCTTCTTGCTGGGCACTGTCCCGGCTTCCAGGGAAAACGATTGGGGAGGTTGAAGATGATTAAAGAGAAGAAGTAAAGGACATGGTCTTTATTAAATGAAACCTTCAGTTAGAAGTGGGGGGTGGTGGGGAATGTGAACAAATAAAACAACTTTCTTACTGATTTTTCAGCTCTTCCCAACTAAGATCTGGTGAGAGAGGGAACCGTCCTTAAATTCTCTCTCTCTCTTTCACGCAAATCCCATCCTAGGTATAAATGTCATGCCTCTGTCTTAAAACAGTTCCAGAATCTGATCACGTCTTCCCATCTCCACCTTATGTAATAAAGACTCCGACCCTGTTTTTGGATGTTTGATGCTCAGTTTTAAGCTCTCCTCCTCCCTCCCCCTGTGCCCTGAACTGGGAAAGCTGAGGGGAGAGCCCCACCCGCCACTGGCCCGGGGGAGGCACAGCCCTGCAGGGACCCTCAGTGCAGCCCCGCTTCCGGGTCCCTTGGGAGGTCTGTTCTCACCAAAAGCCTCCTTACCTGAGGAATGAACTCGTTCCTGCCTTCTCGGCGTGTGTGCATCTGAGGGACGCCACCCGTCTCGACAGGGGAACCCAGTTTTGGATGGAGGTGCATTCAGCTTCTGCGCAGGGGCCACGGCACTTGTCCTGATGGCCGAGCTCCTGGCTCCCTGCCTGGACGGCCGCGATGGCCTTCTGTGCTTTTGTGTCCCCCCTCCAGCCCTTGTCCCACTTTTGTGTCCTTCCATAGGGCAGCCAGGACGGCAACTGTAAATGTAAGTCATCTCACGTCACTGCCCCTCTAAGGCCCCCAGCGGATCCATTCACGGTGAGAGCCAGTCCTTCCCATGGACAGCGAGGCCGAGCGCCCCCCACCCCCCGGGTCAGGGCCATCTGTCACCGTCCTGCCCTCTCCCCTTTGTCCCCACGCTCTGGCTGCCTGCAGCCACCTCTCTTGCTCCCTGGACTTGGAAGGCTGCTCCCCTCAGCCTCCTTCTGTGCCCCCTGCCGGACTCTGGTCCTCGGCTAGTCCTCCAGGGCTCTGGGAGGCGGGTGCCCGCATTTTCCCCATTTCTGCTCAGGGATCCCCTTACCCCTGGGCCTCCCCTGACCACCGCAGGCAGTCACCTCGCCCTCTGACACGCCCGTCTCCATTCCCTGCTTATTCGTCCTTATCACCTTGGCCACCACACACCCACCCCCGCAGCATATTACATATTATGATATGTAAGGATCATCTGTTTTCAAGTCGAAATTAAGCTCCCTGAAGGCAGGGACTGTGTTTTGTCCACTGTTATGTCCCCAGTACTTCTTGGTGCCCAGCATAGAGTGAGTCCTCGATATTTGTCAAGGCACACACACACACACATGTACACACACACGCACACACGTACACACGCACACACACACGTACACACACACATGTACACACACACACGGCTGATTAGCTAACCCTGCCTTCTGTCTATACACACACAGGTATACGATGAACACCCACGGTCTTTCCTTATTCGTAGTTGAGACCTCCGTCCTCCCTGGGGTGCAGACAAGCAGGAATATGCAGGCTCAGAGAGTTACATGAAAGAGAACTTTGTTTTGTTTCCTGATCTTATTCCAGTCATACTTTGGCTACAAAAACTTTCAATTGGCCTGCCATTTCTGCCGGGACTATAAGGCCGCATCTTCACCTGAGAGAGCCCTGGGCCTTGGTGTTCAGGCGGACAGAGACGGGGGGATTCCGGAGGCATCTGGGCCTTGTGTACATCAGGCACGGTGGTGATTAAATGGAAGATTTATTCTGCCAGGCATTTTCTGAAGTCCCCCGTGTTCTCTGCAGTCCTGTGCCCTGCGGTTTCCACGTGGAGGGGCGAGTGGGCAGGGCGCTGCGGCTCCCTTGGTGCCCTAGAGCTGACTCGGCGCGGCCGCCCTCCGGAGGCCGTGGGGGCTTTGGGTTTGCACCCCCCACAGGGATGAACAGGACCAGGGGCTCAGTGGGGCGCAGCCCCCCACGTCGTCCACCAAGCGAGCTGTGCCCGTGGAAAGCTGCACGCAGTGAGGGGCTCGTGGAACGTGCACATTTTTACTTCTTGGTCTTCTACATATTTCTTTTGTTAAATCATCATTTTAATAACCGTATCTCTAACTATACTTAAGTGCAAGGATCAAGGGTGTGGGATACCCTCAGGGCCCACAGAGCTTTGACCTCGTTGCATTTTGACCCTGTGGCCATTCGGGCGCGGATGTGCGGTGGAACCTGGCCTCCCAGCCCGCGCGCCTCTGAGCGTGGTGTCTGCGCCGCGGCCCTGCCTTGTTCGTCCCTCCCTTTACGCCGCCTCGCCTCCCGCGCCATGTGTCCTTTTACGTCTCCCATTCTTACCACGTTTACCGTGACCTTGCGTTTTAGTCACGTTTACAGGCTGGTTTTCCCGAGTGTCAGACGCTTGAAGGCAAGGAAGATACTTTGTGTCATCGCCTTAGCCTCAGGCCACGTCCTTCCCCAGGAATCAGAGGGTCTGGATGTGATTCAGAATCTCGCTGCCTAGCGTCACTCAGAACCCCGGGTTTCTTGGCTGCACCCCAAGCTTCTAAGAAATAGTCTAAAAAATATAAACAGGATAATAATCTTTAGCTCTGCCTTGATGTCAAAGTAGCTCATAGCAGGGGCAGTGAGGACCAAGACTTCGAACAGTGGTGTCCAGACCCCACAGTTCACTCTGGTCCCATCAGAAACTTGTAGTCAGTGGGGTCCAGCCAGCACCCTCTCAGGACAGGCAGTGGTCTGTTCTCACCATAGTATTGGATTCACAATATATTTAGCATCCTAGTAAATTCCTGGTACATTAATATTTTGCGCTTATGGAATCTGTTCATCTGCAATAATGCCTCTTTTCCTGTAGTCTTACGGTGTCTGGTGGGGGTCCCATCACTGTTAGTTGAGTGTTTTTAAGGTAGATTTTTTCCTGCCTTGTGTTTGCGATCTCATGTCCAATGCATATTTCTAGTAAGCAGCATATCCTTGCTTTTTCCTTTTATGTCCATTAAGAAAACTTACAAAAAAAAAGAAAACTTACAACACTGTAACAAAAATAATCACTTTTTCCCAGGTTAGCTGTGTTACGACCTCAGGATCTTTGATCTCCCTTCCCCCACCCCTCCCGTATTCTGTGTCATTCATTTTTGTGAAGGACATCACCCCATCGTCTTCCGGCGTCCATCGCTCCTCTGCTGCATCAGCGCAGCTAAAGTACGGCCCTGGCTGTCCACATGCTTCTCTCTTTGTTCCTGAGCCTTTGATATGAGGGATCTATGTGTGGTTTACTGTGTATTGGGGTCTGTAGCAGTTCTTGAATGAGTGGCTCATGTCTTTGATCAGTTTTGAAAAAAGTCTTGTCTATCATCTATTTAAATATTTTTAGCACAAGGCAGCTCAGTGGTGGAATTCTTGCCGTTCTCTTAGTCCTTTCCTACTAAAACCCCATAACATAATGTTACCTTTAAGCTGTTCAGTGCCATCCCAAGGTAGCCCATTGCTCCTGAAAAGAGAGAGATGCAATAGCAGCCATGGCGATGGCCACAGTTACACAAAGCCAGTTACTGACTGCGGATGGCTCGCTTTGCGACAGCGGGCGGTGTGAAGGAGGTCGTGTGAATTGTCACTACTTTGCAGGGCTGTGGTTATCCTCTTATTACGGATGAGGAAAGCGAGCTTTAGAGAGCATAAATAACTCAAATTCATCCAGCCTGACAGTAGGAGAGCCTGGTCTCTGTCCTTCCCGGGTACCTCGGGTGGCAGAATGGGGCTCCGAGCAGCCCAGGGGCCTCCTTGGGGCCTCTTTGCGGTGGGAGAGGACTGAAGGGCTGCAGCCCAGAGTCCCCACAGTGAGGGGGGCACAGGTGAGACCTGGGACTGAAGAGCATGTGCCCCACCTCCTCTGTGCCGAGTTCCTTGTTCCCAGCACTTCCTACCACCCTGCACTGTGCCAGGGGGCATAGTAAGGCTCTTCCCTGCACCCATGCCCCCATATTTCTTCCTCTCTCTGTTTCCTAACTCCTATTCTGAGTCCCAGTCTTAGTTTCAGCTGCTAAAGTTTTTAATGATCACTTACGTAGTTCTGAGGTGGGAGGAAAGGCAGCCCTCAATTCTTTTCTTCAGATTAGAACAGAAGCACCACAAATCATCTCAGTTGTCATGTACTCAGTCAAAGGAAAGAACAATAGGATTTCAGTTAGGATTTTTAGTTGTAAGCAACAGAAATCAACGTTGGCAAACTTAAAGCAAAAAAAATTATTGTAAGGATTTTGGAGTCTCACAGAATCCTTGGAAAGAACAAAGAACCAGACTTAGAAAACATACCAGAATCATGAAGCCTTGGGCGCAAGAAACAGTCTGGACCCACCGTTCGATCCCGTTAGAGCTTCTGTGCAGCCTCCACCAGGTGAGCGCTCCAGACGGCCACCGCGGCCTCGCTTCTCCGGCACGTCAGCTGCCCGGCTCGCTCAAGGTCCACAGCCTGAGACGAGAACACCTGCCTGTCCTCGTCCAAGTCTCAAGAGGAGAGGGTGTCTCAGTCCTCCCATTTCCCAGTGGGAGATTCTGCATTTTCACCAAATGGGAGAATCCCTGTAATCAGAAGGAGTTCAACTTTTAGGGAGGCAAAGAATCTGTTGTGAAGAGTCAACCATTTCCCAGTTCATTTAGTTGCTGGGCTAATTTCACGGCATCCTATGAATTCATCAGACTTTCTTTTCTCCTGGACTAACTGGATAAATGATGAGTCTGGTTCGTCTAGAAGTCCTGGCCAAAGGGGACAGGGGTTTTCTATGGGAAATACACATGGGGGAATAGTCTCAATAATTAGAGTACTTCATTCTCAAAATGATTCCATGCCTGAATGGCCTTAAAATCTAGAGGAAAATGGAAGTGTTAACATCACATCATTGGGAATTAGACCTGCTATGTCTGTTAGTTGCCTGGATATCTCTAAGGGCAGCTTCTGTTTGGTGTTTAGTTTTGCATTAGACCCTGTGCAAAGCTATGTATATGTTACCTACTTCCATTGCCACTGTTGTTACCTTTATTTTACAAATGACACAGCACATGTAATGAGGTTAAGTGACTGGTGTGGGGCTGGAGGGCCAGTAAGTGGCAGCGCCCCCAGGATCCTGGTCCTCTGGAGGGAGCCGGGCGGCAGGTACTTCCTCAGACCTGCCCTCTGCTCCGTGCGCCCGGGAAATGGCTGCCGCCACTTTTATTTCAACGCCATCATCTTTGAGCTAAGTTTTATTATTATCATCAATAGAAATGCGTCATGGAATATGAACAGAACAGAAACTAGAAGTTGTGCCTCTTCCTCTCCATCTGGATCTGCGTTCTCACAGTCTCCGCACACCCGTATTTTCCCTCCTGCGGAGGCAGGGAAAGCTGAGCGGAGGGACGCGACCGGCCGCAGGAGGGGCTTGGCCGGGGCCTGGGCCCCCCGCAGGCAGCGGCGGGGAGCCTCCACCTGCGTATCATTTACAGAGAGAGGCGTTCCACGTGCATGAGCCCGTTCCTAGACAGAAACTTACCTTGGAAAAGAAGCCATGAGTCCTAGAGGGCTTAAAAAGAAAGAAAAAGTCGACAGTTGCTAATTGGTTAATTAGTGCGTAACTCAAACGACTGTAAATGAGATCCCGGACGAACAGCGGGGAACAAGAAGGGAACAGACTTAGGGGCTCGCCGTGGAGGGCCCGTGGCTGAGGGTCAGCAGGCGGCCGGCCCACGGCGCCTCATCCGCCCTGAAGCAGCACGTGAGAGGCAGAAGCCTGATAGCAGTTCATTCGCACCTACCCCCGCCCCCCCATTCCGTCTGCAAGGGAGGCTCAGAGCCGCCTGGTCGCGCAGGGAGCGCACGCGCACATCCATTCGTTGCGGAGCATTTGCTGGGGCTCTGCTGTGTGCACCGAGCAAAACGCCGCGAGAAAGCAACAGGCTTGAATCCTCTCCCACCCCAAACGGGCCCCAAGGAAGCCCCAGGGCGCCTCGGAGCCCCATTCTACCACCTGAGCTGCCTGGTTCCTGCTCCCACGCGACTCTCGGTCTTGCCCAGGAATGGCCTCTCCCTCGGTGATGACATAACCATCTTCCTGACGTTTGCCCTGAAGATAAAGGGACAACCACTCGGGCTCCAAGGCGTGGGAAGGAAGGGTGTGCAGGACTGGAAGTCGGCTCCCTTTTCTTCTTCCTGCCTCCTTCCTCATCCCACACCTGCCATAACCCAGCAAGAAATGAAGACCATGTTTCCATGACCAGGAAGCAAATGAAGAGGCATCAGTAGTGTTTGCAGAAATCGAGGGCACCTTGCCCCGCTCAGACGCAGACCGAAGCCTCCGGGAAAGCTGGTGAGGCGTTCCGCCCAGTGGTCCTGCAGGGCACGGGCGCGCAAGGCCGGCCCCTTCCAGGGGCCTCATTCCCAGGGAGGGTGTCCCAAAAATAGGCCAGCAAGGGATGTTCGAGACAGCAAAGGCCCTTTAATGGCTAAAGGATAATGGGGTTGCATGGTTCCCTTATATTCTCTGTGTCCTTAAGTCTCTGTGAGGATTTTTGGTCCCTAGCTTTGAAGGATATTCACATCATGAACAGAGAGGCATGTAAGAAGCACCTAATACTTCCCGGCAGCTGAAAACTCTTCTTAATAGTAGCTAACATTCATTAAGGACTTACACACCCAACACATTTCAAGCCTGATCCTTTGGAGGCATTATTATCCTGCTTCATGCTGTAGTCAAGCCAGGACTCGGGGGTTTGAAATTCAGTTCAGTTCCTAGGAGCTTGAATACTACATTTGACACAGAATACTTCAAATCAGGATCTCAAAATTATATTAAATTTCAGGGCAATGCTTTTTACTCTGCCACCTGGGGAAAGTTATTCAGCCCCTGCGTGATGGTTCTTAAAGTGCAAGGGCTCAACTTACAAACTCCAAGATCTTTTCCAGTTGTGCCATCTTTCTAATGCCACCGATGAATCCTGCCTTCTCCCTGGGAGAGGGTGACGGTCAGGACCAGTTCAAAAGCATTTGCTGCCCTATTTGGGAGAATACGTGGCCAGAAAGAGAAAAGCGGATTTTAATGACACCTAGACTGAAGCAGTATTTAGTTTCATTTTTTTCCCCAAAAAATGTTTTCTAATTCCCCATGGGTATTCTTTATACCTGGTTAGATGGGAATTTCAGAAATGAAATTTGAGTCCTTTCCAGTGAATCTAAAATGAAATCCTAATGAGAGTGTGCTCTGTTTATGTAGGGTGCGAGTTGGGTGGGGGACAATTTCCCTACCACATTTGCAGTGAGCTTTTGAAAAATGGCAATTTAGATATGGCTTGTCAGTCTGCCCACAATGGCTAGAATTCAACCCTCAGAAAGTTGGAAATGAGTATTGTCCTCTCAACCAGAGCGTAGGACCAAGCTCGATTTTCTGCTCCTCCTGGATTTCTATGTAATCATTTTAAAAAAAACAATCTTTATAGTGACTCTTGCAAATGTCTCTGCCTCCAAATAGAGAATAATAAACTATTGCAGGCCTCCACAGAGAGCCGTGAGGACTCATTTTTGCTTGTGAATATTAATCAATGATAGGCATGGATATCTGCAAAGTAGGGCTTCTCTCCAATTTAAAATTGGCCAGGTCACTGACTGAGGTCTGAGTGAGCCTTGCAGCTGGAGTTTGGCATGTAATTTGGTGCCGTTATTCCCTTTGCATTAATCCAGACCTTGGCCGGAGCTAGAGGGCTCTCTGTGGAGACGGTGCCTCTAATGATCTATTTACATTCTGACCATGCTCTCTAATTACGTAAATATTCAATCACCTCTATGCTGGCTTGACTCTTAAGATATTGAGAACATTTTCTATATATAACATTTGGCAGTTTCCTGGTCTGTATGCATTAAATGCTACAAGAAAATATGTGCTGTGGGGAAAACAGAATCAAGCTGAGAGCTTTACAATAATTCATCCTTCTTCCAAGGTAAAAAACCCAGCCCTCACCTTTCGAGCACGACCCATACACCTCACAATGTCAAGATTTCTTTTGCAAGAGCCGGACGTGCCGTCAGACTGTCCGTTTCTTCCAGTGTGTAGTGGCTGTGAAGTTGCAAGGGAGGTACCGCGCATCTTGGCTGTTCCGGGCCAGATGTGCCCCCCTGGGTGTCGCTGTACCCACAGGGGGTGGGTTGGGGTGGTCACGTCTTCCCGTGTGCAATCCCAGGAGGAGGGAAGCAAGCCTGAGCGAGCCCTGATTGCCTCTCCTCATTGCACCCCAAACCCTCCGATCTCCATCTCCTGAGACTCCCCCACCCCCGCCCTCTGCATGGCAGCTGCGATGGCTTCCTTGCTGTCCTCTTCATAAGGACATTAGTCATATTGATGAGGGGTTCACGCTCCAGGAGGGCCTCATCTTAACTGATTACATCTGCGATGGCCCCATATCCAATTAAGGACACGTTTTGAGGTACTGGGGGTCAGGACTTCTGCATAGGAACTTTTAGGGGATACAATTCAACCCATAGCACCTTTCTTCAAAGCCTGGAACCAATGTAATTCCCTCTAAAATGCTTGCCCGACGATCTTAGTGGGAGTCCCTCTTCGTCTGTGTCCCCACAGTGCCTGCTTCTATCTGTCGGTGCTCTTCCTTCTGTAACACCTGTTTCACTAGCTCATTCACTTACCTTCCCTGTCTAAGAGTGTGTGCTTCGTGTTTGGGAACATGCGGTAAATAGAATGTACCTTCTGCCCTCACAAAGCCCCTAGATTCATAGGAGTAAGAATCTCAACTCCAGAAGGGCGGCAATTCTCATCTCTTGGAAGATAGTCAGTGAATTTTGGTTGAATTCAATAATTACTCTTCAGTGTAATATTGTCATGATAGATACATATGAAGGAACAATGGGTAATAAAGGAGACTGTTTCATCTGGAAAGATCAATAGACGTTTGACCGACCAAGTGGGGAACCATGGAGATTTCAAGCAGAGGCGGCAGTAGTTCGGGGAGCACAGAAGGACAAATTGTAGTGGAACGCTGCCAGCAGCCGCGGGCACCTGCAGTACAGGAGTGGGGAGCAAGGTGCAGGGGTCAGGGGTCATAGCCCGGTGTGTGCCAAGTCATGATCAGGAATGCAGGTGGCACTTGGTGTTGAGTGCAATTCTCATTCCCTCCAAATCTGCCTGAAGCCCCCAAACTGAGGGCAATTGCTGTCAAGAGGAGCGGCAGATGCCTTATTAGATCTTATGGAGTCCAAAGCAGGCCTCCTCTTCCCTGGCCCCCCTCTGGCTTGTACAAGAGTTTGGTCTGTTGAGGAGGCATTGCCAGGGGCAGTGGGTTTGAGGGCTGGAGGGGGGCTCTCGCCTTCCCGGCTGCTTCCCCCTGCGTCTCTGACGGGGAGAGAGGCGCACAGAGAGCCTGAGGACGCCAGCGTTTCAGCTGCAGACACTTGAGGCCCTTCCTGGGGAGCTGCCAGCCATTTGCCCGGACCCAGAGGTTGTTTGCCCGGACCCAGAGGCTGCCTGTGCTTGCTGACTGGAGAATCGTGAGGGCGAGAAGCAGGGCAGAGCTCTGTGCCCAGCAGCAAGGCCAGGGCTGAGCGGCGCGGAGAGGGGTCCTCTGGGCATCACCGGGCCGCGTGCGCCTTGTGCGTGGGCCCCAAGGAAGGGCCGGCTCCTGGGTGAGGACGCCGCAGGGGAAAGGCACTGCGGGCTGAGTTACTGCGGCAAGAGCTAGAGGCAGGGCTGGGGGTGTGGAGAGTCCAAGGCAGGCCCAGCAGGGCACACTGCAACCCCCACATGAGTGGCCCGGTGGGGAGACCCTCCAGGGAGCGCAGCGGCGCTGGGGCCGCCCCGTTGGCTGGGAGAGAATCACCCGCAGTGCCATCCGGGTGGGCGGCTCGTCTCTCTTTCTCCCTTGGTCCCCCATCACTCGCCGGATCCCAGAGCTACAAGCACCAGCACGAGAGGGCATCAGAGGGAAGTCCGCGGGCAGACACGTTCTCAGCCCTGCCCTGCGGCTCTGAAGTGATGCTGAAGTTTGAACTCAGATGAGGCTGGATTGGCTTCTACGTCTGAGCTGCAACTTACTGCTGCCGTCCGACCCCGTCCACTGAATAAGCTGTTACACAGACACCATCTACAGGGGACGCAGAGCTGCTAATGGGTTTAGGCCCAAGACACCTGTACTCAGGTTATCCTTGTAGAAACAGCAGTGAAGCCGTGCCTTTCTCCCGCCCTCGCCCCCCCACGACTTGCTAGGTAAGCCTCCTCTTCACCCACTGACGCTTCTCTCTGCTTCTAACACCACCCTTAGAGCACGACTCGCCTCTTCAGAGAAGCACAACTGCTTTTCCACTTACCTTGGCCTCGCCGATAAACGCCTCTTCCCACACTCACGTGGGGGTTTAATGGGAATCAGAGCTGCCTTGCTTTTTCTCTTTTTTTATCCTTAGAGCCTAGCAGTTTCTACATAAAAATACCTACTAAGTAAAATAAGAAAAAAGGCATACATATTTTTATGATTACACTAAGTTCCCTGAAAGTGATCTCTATGTCTTACTGGTATTTATATTCCTGAATTTATCTAGAATAGTTCTTGATTACTCTTTGTTGAAATGAAGTTAGTTTTAAGTTACTTTTAGTGACTTTGAATTCAGGGTGCCCGGGGATTACTAGGTGATGCCTGTGCCCTCTGGGTGCTCCGATTGTCTGTTCTTTCCTGCTGGTGCCAGTCGTGCTGGCTTATCCCCTCGCAGGTTTTGTCATATCATTGACTCTGTGTGTGACTTGGGTTTGCAAAGATGTTTCTAGAAATAATCTGAGGCATAGAACAATATTATATCTTCCTTCTACATGTACCCGGCAGCAGAGACATTCAGAGATCATTTTAATCTGATTTCTTAATGAGATTGTTCTGCCTGATCCAGATGGTTTGAAACCAGGCTGCAGTCAGAGAGGCTGGTATACTTCCGGGGCACCCTTTCTCCTGACATACAGCCTTGATCTCCTGATCCAAGATTCAGCTCACTTCCAGACTCCATCTGTGACCCCAGCCCCCGTGAATATTCTGTTTAGTCTTCAGCGAATGTCCCCAAGGCACCAGCAGCCATAAGGAGGAGTCTCTTTCTCTTTAGGGGCTGGGTCAGTGTCCCTCATTGTCCATTATCTCTGGACCTCCAAACAGAGGACTTTCTCTCGTGCCCATGTTTCCTAGCTGTGCCCAGTGCCCAACCTCATGCTGGTCCGATTGCCTCGTCCGTTGTTCGTGGGTG
The DNA here is from genome assembly GCF_030020395.1 of Manis pentadactyla. Taxonomy (NCBI): domain Eukaryota; kingdom Metazoa; phylum Chordata; class Mammalia; order Pholidota; family Manidae; genus Manis; species Manis pentadactyla. The sequence goes on along the minus strand of NC_080032.1, from coordinate 89,876,148 downwards.
TGGAAGTCTTGAGCATCATAGTGCTGAGCTGAGTTCGTGGTTTTCTCTAACTTTAAAAGAACGACCATTGGCTTTGGCAGATTTTAAATTAACCAGAGTAGGATCCTGGCTTGTGGCTTGACTGCTGGGCAACAGTTTGAAAGCTACCAGAAAATGTTAATGAAATATCAGCATCTGCGCCTCCCCAATTTCAGGCCAACACAGAATGCATTTAAACGTTCATACAAGTCCGTCTTGATTCCCTATGAATCTGTTTTTCTCTTGGTTATGATAAAATGCAAGCAAGCATTAACATCACGGTAATGTAAATGGCTTCCACAGAGAGCCCACGGGCCACCGGATCCATGAGCAGGCAAGAGAAACAAAACAGTGATGCCTGACAAATCAGACGCAGGAGCAAAGCTTCTTTCTGTGCTGACTTCAGGGTTATTTATGAATTGCTTCATCGGGCATTTATCTGCCCCCCAAGGTATGTCAGGGACGATCAGGGTGCTGGGAAGGAGGGGGTACAAAATGTGGAAAGAAGCCATGGTTCTCCCCACCCAGTGGGCATTCCTAGCACCTGCTTAATATAGTATTTCTCTAGAATCTGTCCACCACTCACTCAGGGGTGTTCTATTTGTTCTACTGCCCAAACACGTTGTGGGGGTCCCCAAAACTGGCTTTGCCTGGCAACAAAGACGTGACCCTTAGCTGGGAGCAGCAAAGGGAAGGGAGCAAGACTTGCTGGCATTAGGAGAAGTGGGTCTTCTGCTATGCCCGTTGGATGGGGTGGGAGGAAACTGATGGGAAAGGTCACCCCGAAAGTTGGCTCCTGACTCTCACCGTCCACTTCACCATTGCCCCTTGTGTTGTATGTCTGCCTCCTGAATGAGAACCCCTTTCTCCCATTTACCTCCCTTCCCACTGTGCCCAAAGCAAAATATGGTGGTGAGATGTGCTCAGATGAATTCGTGGCTGTCTAGGGCGAGGCCACAGTCAAGGTACAGCACAGTTCCCACCACTTTAGTAGACCAGAAGCTTGAATTAAAAGCCAACAAAGAGCTGAGAATGTACAAATTCACTAAGTGTCCACTCCCTAGACTCTGTCTGGAAATTTCTAACACTCCTTAAAGGAAGCAACTGTTCAGCAAAGTGTCGAAGAGAATTAGCAAATTAAACAGACTGGCCAAATACTGTGGACACTACCCAAGCTCCTCATATCAGCTCTTGTGCTAACATCCAGGGCCATGACTAGGAAGTCACAGTATTTCTCTTCTTTCTCCATTGTAAATCATTCAGCCAAAATGACATCCTGGTGAACTCAAATATTTATGAATAAGCTGGTTGAACAAACCTGCCTTGTTGAATATGGAAACTAAAGATAAATGTATTAACATTGTGATTTGACAGACCTAGAGAATAGCAAGTTGGAAGATTGCAAATGTGAAAGCTTTGCAAATTCAAGGGCCAAAATATGAAGCAAATCCTACTGCATTAACAGTACAATAATTCACATTTCCTAAGGAAGCTGATCTGATACTGGCAGTAATTGTACAATTACTTCTAAAAAATTAATTGTAAAATTGCACTGTTTTTACTGTTGGTTTTCTAGTATGTTAATTAATTAATTAATTGAAACTGGGCTTGATTGTCCAATTAAAGTTTAATTAATATATAATTGGAACCAGGCAGGCAAAGCATTGCTTACCAGCACCCCTTTGGGACCTGCTTTTGAACAGATCAAAATGATTTATAATTAGGTGTCAATTATTTATATGTAGATTGTATTGCTCCAGGGCCTGATAGCATCTTGAAAAGCTTATTCTCAAGAGGTCTGAACTTCTTTCTCACCTGTAATATTACTTATGTTTATTATTGATTTTCTTAGCCTGACAGCTTCACAGAGACTAACACCAGACTATACACAGCTTTTTCTTTGCTTGTTTTAAAAATTCTAAACTTACGGCCAGTGACTTAATAGAATTTTCTTATGTTCTATTTAGTTTAGTTTTTCAAAGAGGACCTCATTAGTGGACAGCATTGCGTGTTTATTTACAAGAACCAGTTTGACTAAATTTGGCTTAAATCTGGATCTTTTTTTTTGAGAGGGGACGTGTCATGAATGAAATGGATTGATTTATCTTCCCTTCTTCCCCCTTTTCCCTCTCTCCCTCCTTTTTCCTTTTTGCTGCTTTGCAGAAAGGTCCTGGGCCTTCATGTTTGTGTGTGGGCCACACTAATCCAGTGTTTGCTTAATGTAGTTCTCATCAAAGATATTTTACATTCATTTAGAACTTGCATAAACAGTGTCTCCTTTAATCTTCACAAATGTAAAGATATTTAGAGATAATTATGTTTTCCATTTTTAATATGGGAAACTAAGTCTCAGGAAAGTGTTAGAATCCAGACCAACAGTTATACTAGGTAATGGCCTTAATCTTATTACAAAGTTAAGATGTTGTGTATCATAACATCCCAGAGTAAAATACCTATTAAATGTTTCATGATTATGCCACAGGGAGATGTAACTGAATCAGGTGAGCTGGGACTCCTCTGTCCCCTCATTCAGGGCTCTTTCTGTTCAGAGGCTAAGAGAACACCAGCATCTCTGTGTCAGATAAACTTAGACCCCCACCAGTTCTCAAGCACAGAGTCCTTTGAAACCTCATCAGAAAACCCCCGAATATTTTAAATGGTTTTCTCACTTTTTAATTTTGCCTACAAATGTTCATTTTTGGCAGTAGGTCTAAACTTCTTTTATGTCTCCTGTAAGACTTATGTCCTTATCCAACACTTTGTCCATGAACCCAGACAACAGGGTCATGCAATCCAGACATAACTGTGACCTGTGATGCTGGCTAATGTATCTATGTTGGACCAGTGCCACCTTGCCCGTTAAAATTTTACATTTGTACTTATGCAAATGCTCAGAACTAAGCATTTTTCATTTTTAAAAGTCTACAGCAATTTTCTTTAACAGGAACATGGTCTCTACACCTCTTTCACTAACCTTTCTGAAAATGTTAAAATTACCTAACTTGATAGATTTATGAATTTAAAAAATAATCAGTCAAACAACATGACTTCCATTAACCTAAGATGAAAGTGGCTCCTCCATTAAAAATAAAAAGTAGAAAAAAACTGACAATAACGTTCCATGGATATATTTCTAAAGCCAAATACAGTCACTATTGAAAGCCAATACAGAAAATGTAGCATATGATTTTTTAAGACTTATTTAAATATATATTCATGTAGGTCTAAGTAAAAGATACATTTAAACACATGCATGCAACTAAAATATATAATTCAGTATATATATGCATGCATGTTATTTATGCATGTATGTTATTTATGTATATAATATACACATGCATCCATGTATCATAACGAGCCAGAAATGCTCAAGGACTATGCCATTTACCCTTAGATAAACAATAAAAAATAAACATGTTGGCTGATTTACTTGGTAATAGGTGAGCAGAAGATGGAATGTTCTTAGTAAGGTTTCTACCTATTGCTTTACTGCTATATCTTCATTTTGTTATTCCTATAACTGGTTGAAGCCCTAGTAGGAGAAATGAGCACAGGACCAGCGGGTATTGCAGGTCCCTGGAACTGCACGGCACTAGTGGATGTTGGCAGCTGAAGATATTAACACTGTTACTAAGTAACCTGAGGACCAGTGGCTGTAGGAGGAGGTCATGGAGAGGATGGGACTCCTGGTTGACCTTCGAGCTGGACTGGAGCAATGGGAGGCTCCTGTACCCTTCCTGCCCTTTGAACTGTTCCTAAAATGAGAGCCCTTTTCAAGGACGCAGCCTTGACTATCTGGATATGTGGCTGCACCCAGTTAAGGTTTCTACATAAATTTGTAAGATTATGGTGGCAGGTGTGGAGATCTACTCATCTTTCTGCCCTGCAGGACAAGCCTTGTATGGAAGTTCTTTTGCTTGTTGAACCGGCCGCCGGCCCACCTAGAGTGGCCTGCCTCTTCCTTTGGCCTCTCCTTGCCCCCCCGTGTATGGGGCCAGATTCCACCTGCGAGGCTCCCAAGATCTCAAATCAAGGGGCATGGGATATGGGCTGCGTACTTAGAGGTCCTCCCTCATCTCCATTCCACCCTCCACAGTTCTACATACTCCCTGCACGGAAACTAAAACAGGATAAAATTGAATCTGTGTTTCCCAGACATCTCTAGCTTTTGAGTAGAGATGAGGTTATTATTTATAAAGTTAAAACTTCTTACTTATAATAATAAAAACAAATGAATTGCTCCTGCACCCGCTTGAAGAATAAAGTGCCCTGCTCCTGCGATATTCACCACCACGTGTTCCTAGAAGACACGGAAGGCTGTCTCACCTGTTCTCATGAGTGATTACAGCCCCCTGGGGCTCCACTGTTGTCCCATTAGGTTCCACAGGCCCCTTTGGGCCCCATGATCTCCTAGGACCAAACTGCTCCCCCAGCACCATCGCCCAGGCACTCAAGTCCATAGTGGATAAAGGGGCAGGGGTGGGATTCCTCCTCCTTTGGTGTTATGATTTATCAGCAGCGTCCCCAAGAAACACTGCTTACGTACTAGCATTTTCAGAGCTTTGGTTCTTAGTTGGCCTTTAGTTGCCCTCTTGGTCTTAATTTTCTCTTTCTCTGAACATGCATTGGGCTGGAGATGGGTTTGAGTGACAGCTCTATATTGTACTCAGAATTCTCATTCTCCTCCATTGACAAAAGCTTTGTGATGAGTGTGTCATACCTGCTTTTACTTTCCTTTTGATGAATATTTTCCCGGGAGCTTCTCAATCCCTGTGAAAACAGATTTGGGCCAGGAGTCGCCCAGCGTGTCCCAGGCGCGTCGGAGTGTCAGCACCGGACACAGCCTGGACTAAAGGCAGGTCCCCGCTGCAGAACCGAGAACGTGTCTGTAGGCGAGCAGGACCGGAAGGTCACTTGCTCCTCTGGTGTTTCGTTCAAAAAATGGAAAATTAACAGCAATTTCAGAGGAGTCATTCATTTGGGGGCAAGAGTCTGAGTGAGAACTGTGAGGCAGGAGTCGGCGTGGAGCCCCAAAACAAAGCCCCCCAAAAATAAGGAGAACGATCCTGGGATAGAGGCCTGCTTTTCATGTATTGTTTGTGACATCCCTTTTTAATTCTATTTTTTTTTCCTGGCCTGTAAAATGGTACATCCTAATAGAATAGGGAGAAAATTATGGACTTGGGCGCTACACTCCTTCTTGGACAAGAAACCATGTAATGACGTTTCACTCCCTCCCTTCAGTTGGTGAAAACATATGTTTTTTGTTTTCCTTCTTAACGTGAGAATTTAAAAAGTATTTTGTAGAATACCCTTTTCAATGTATGAACATCAAGGCCAGGTCATTCAATATTTTACAATCACGTTACTTCTACAAGGCGGATAAGGGCCCTTTTTGACCGAAGCCCTGTGTGCCTGGCTGTCATTTTCTGCCGGCGGTTCCTCGGGTCAACCCGCCTGGGCCGTTCAGGGGCCCGGCCTGAGCCGAGGGGGGGAGAAAGGGGCCCACGACGCCGGTCGTGTCTCGCTGCCTTCTCCGCCTCCCCCTGGGGTGCTGAGGGTGCCCCGGGAGAGCGGAGGGAGGACGCCCGAGTGCAATTGTCTGCATGTGCTGAGCCCGGGAGAAGCTTTGCCCTGAAGCCCTGCGTTTCTCAGTCTAAGAGGAATCAGGGGGTGAGACGGAGTCCACGGTTCTTGCGTCCAGGTTCACGGGCCTCTTCCTCTAGAACCCAGACTTGACCCCCGCGACGGAGCTGCTGCGGGGACTCGGTCTGTACACCGCGAAGCGCTGTGTCGCTGGTACCGTTGTCGCCATCTGGGCTGCAGAACACCGCGCTCACCCCCACGGCGGCCGGTTACTGCCGGGACGGACTGACGCCCAGGGAGACCGAGGCCACACCCTGGCCGCATGATGCCGAGCACATCATCCTGGACCTGAAACGTTAATGCCAACAGCAGAACCAGTTCTGCGTTCTTCACGAGGCACCTTAACTAAACCCATGTCGTCCCAAGGGACTTTGGGGAATATTCTTGGCTGCAGCGCGTTCTCATTGTTATAACGATTGCTGCCACGGAGTCCAGAGATGAGCAAAGTCATCCACACGGGGCATCCTGCCCTGTGGGGTCTCCATCCCAGAGGCCCCCTGTTCTGATTTGCCCCGGGGCTGCCGGCCACTCTGCCTGCAACCAGAGCTCTAGAGGGGAAATCCGCCCTTCAGTGCCCTGCGGGATGCCCTTGTCTTGGGCTACAGAGAAGAGGTGCTTGCTGAGCCCACCGCCTCTGCAAATCCTAGTAAAATAGCTTTTTAAGGGGCCTTTGGATTTTTGATATATAGAGAGTTTCCTCATCTGAGTAAAGAAAAAAGATAATGACTGAATTTTTAATGTGATATTTTAAACCCAAAAGTTACTTCATGTCCCCCCTCTTTTTTCCTGCATTAGGATACTGTTTTCTTCTAATGAATAATGCATCAGTGCCCCTAAAATGATCCTGTCTTCAGTGATTTTTCTAAAAGAATCTGGTCTCAGAGGTGCAATTTATTTGCAGTGGAGGCACTATTAATAGTCAGCCTGCTAGTTCAGCATTGAACTTAATGACAGAATAACCCGATATTTGGGACACACACCTGTAAAGGTTCCCTGTGATGACAACCTGCTCTGTGTTCTGAGCAGTGCTTGCTAATTATTTCTATGTGTTGTCAAAACTTTTCCAACATCTCATTTTTATAGCAGAATAATCTTAATCAGCTTTTTACTGGGCATGTATCTCTGCTAGCTTTCCTCAGCAGATTGTATGGTGCAAGGAAAATCAGTAGCTCATTTTTAACAGCGGTGAAGGGCGGGAGCCCAGGGGAGCCGCACACGGCTTTGCCTCCGCCTGACAGGGAGAGACGTGTTTTTCCTATTTCAAGGTGCACAGTTTACAAGCAGCAGCTGGCAGTATCGGGCGCTTCCCAAGGCTGCGGCGTGTGGCTCCTGAAGGTCTCGCTGAGGGTGCTATGAATGCATCTGTAGCCACGTTCAGTTCTGCTGAGCTTCCAGCCCCGAATGTGCTCAGTAAATGGCGAGGTAATAGAAGAAAGCTGTCAATCACCTGCAAAGCCAGGTGGTAGTTCAACAAAGAGAAACCTGGACACTCTCCACTCTCAATGGTCCAAGGTTAGTGTGATTGTGTTTTTCATTTCAAATACCATTCAAGGGTAATATGAATTGTAACCTACTTAATTTTGTGGTTGTCAAGAGAAAGGAATAATGGGGAGTTGATTTAGTCAGAACTTGGAGTCTTTTGTGATCAGTTGAGCATAATTAATTCAGGGTATATTCTGGTAGGTATAGGGCTGTGACTACTTTTTAAAAATCAAGGTAGAACATCACCTAGGAGCTACATGGTAGCCTTTATTCTGCTAATCATGGTAGGATGCTGCTTTACTAAAAATCACGACTCCGGCACAGAAGTAGTAATGGTAGCTACAATCCGGAAGGTCATTAGAATGAACCCTGCAGGGGGTAAGCAGATTGGAGAGGAAACGGGCTTGAGTCTCACCTTTCCAAGAAGAGCCCCATTCACGGTTCCTTACTGTCTCTCTTCTCCGAAGCACCCAGAGTGGTAGCTCTTGAACCACATTCCCCCCCATAACCACTGACCTCGTAAGGTCTCACTGACAGTCACTAGGAGTGGGTCACACACTGTGAAGAGGGTCTTTTTCACTTTTCAGCGTGACCCTTCAGTACGGTCCTTGGAATTCCTAGTGCGCAGGGGACACAACGAGGCTCGGGGCCACGGTGAGCCTGTGTGACCCGGGAATGGGGAAGGAAGCCTGGTGGGAGGGGGTGCTGCTCAGGCTGTTTCTGCATGTGTGGGTCTGAGCTGCTTGCCTCTTAGCTGTCTGGGTACTTGTTATGAATGCTGATTCCTGGGCTCCATCCCACAACTCTGGAATCAAATTCTTTTGCAATAGTGCCCAGAACTGCTGTTTTAAATAAGTACTGCAATTCCAGGGAGCAGTCAGTTTGAGAACCCCTATATCAGACTGTGACATCTCTGAGAAAATCACTGTGTATTTGAATTCTGAGTGATTTTTTTTGTTCATTTAATATATTTCATTCTCAGAACAAACCAGGTCATTGCACAGACCAAGTGTTAACTTTCCCTCCAGTGTCTCTTAAGATTGAGAAATGGACACAACGAGGGGGAAAGTGATTGGCCCCAAGTCATAGAATAAGTCCCAGATTTGAAAGCACTTGTGCAATTTAAATATAATACCACTACTGGAAATCAATTGAGTAGGACTGGATTTTGAAGGGCGTCCACACTAGACGTGCTGTCGGGGACGTCCTCACCTGTCAGTAATGCTCAGCTCTGTGGTGCAGTCTGTCCATGGCATACATCGCAAATGGAATGCAGATTTTAAAATGAGGAGTAAGGAGCAACTCTTAGCAGAAAATTCAATTCTGTCCTTTGAGAGCTCATTTCCCCTCCAAGTTTCAATTGATGGTATTATTTATTTAGTTCTCCAAAGGCCTAGTAAGAGAGCTGAGGCAGTAAACTCCGAGCCTCTGTGAGGCTCAAGGGCACGTTGCCCTTGGGCTGTGACTGCAAGTCAATGATATTCCCGCTCAGACGGAAGGCATGGTCAGTCATCGGCCGATGGTCTTCTCCAATTTCAGTGTTGCTTTGACCATTTTCCATCTGTGGCTCTGAGGTTTAAGGAAACCATGGGGCAGCCACTTAGGACTGTGTTTCTCACTTTCTGCAGTAAATATTGGGAAGAATGACACAGCAGGTTGCTATTGAGAAAGGCCAGTCTAGGATGAAAGTATGAAAAGATGACGATGTTCTTTATTGAATCAATCTGTGGCTCATTCGCCTATCACCCCCCCTCCCTCACCCTCAAGGCCAGGACCCTTTCCTGCAGGGCTCAAGTCCATGTGCCCATCTGGGGTAACCTAGAAGGGCCCTCCTAGCTCCAGAGCCCCCTGTAGGAGGGGGGAATGGCTTTGGGGTAAATTCCTCATGGTTTGACTTCTCCCTGTGTCCCATCTCCGTCTCTCACCCCTCACAGACCTGTAAACTCCCATGAGACCCCCCAGGGCATCTTCACCAGTGTTCCCCAGTCTGCTCTCCGTGCCCAGTGCATACACTCATTTCTCTCTCATCCAAGCTCCTCTCCTTGTCTCTCCTCCCAAATCTCTCCCTCCCAAACCTTTTAGATTTTCCTTAACTCCTCAAGGAGAGTGGTTTAGCAATCTCTCTGTCTGACTCGGGCATCCCCCAAACTGCCCAGCAATTTAATTGATTAGCTCAGCTGCTCTGCCGTCTTGGACCCAGCACCTCTTAAAGTATCTGACAAAATTGCAGAGTGTTACCCCTCATTTTTATTTATTGTGTATTTGTTTTATTTACTCAAAAATTTTTGATGATGCTTTCAAGGAAAAAATATGTTATAAAGGGTAGAAGACCCCTAGGAACAAAACAGCAGTGGAATCACAGAACCCAAGAATGGACTAACAGGTACCAAAGGGAAAGGGACTGGGGAGGATGGGTGGGAAGGGAGGGATAAGGGGGGCGTGAGGAAGAAGGTGGGTATTAAGATCACCATGCATGGGGGGGAGAAAGGGGAGGGCTGTACAACACAGAGAAGACAAGTAGTGATTCTACAACATTTAGCTATGCTGATGGATAGTGACTGTAGAGGGGTTTATAGCGGGGACCTGGTATAGGGGAGAGCCTAGTAAACATAATATTCTTCATGTAAGTGTAGATTAAAGATAACAAAAAAAAAAGGAAAGAAAGAAAATGGGGATTACTCCATGATAGGATATAACTAACTGTAAATCAACGATTAATGCATGCTTTAAATATCCTTAATTTTGATCACTTAAAGGGTGTTAGATGATTGGCTATGGAGGTACACTTTTCTGATAATATTCCTTTCTCTTAAAAAAAAAAAAAAAAAGCAGTTCCTGTGTGGTGACCTCCAATGAGTTCTACACAAGGGTATAAAGGGCATATAAAAGTGTAGGCAAAGGGTCTGTTTGCGTTTATACAGAAGATCAAAGCCCAATTGGGCTACCACGAAAATGAACTAAGATACGATATGAAAGAGAACTTCCAACATCAGCACTCTCTGGAAGACTCATGCCAGAAGATGATCATCAAAAAACCCCAACAAAGATCCACGCACTGCTACAGCTGTAGATGCACTCATCCCACCAGCTCCTGGACTTGCCATGGGAATGAAGGAGATATCTAAGCTGGCCTGTGCATACAGTAAAACAACAAATTTGACTGGATCTATACTGTTGGAACTCAACCAAGAATTAGGAGAAGTGCAAATTGTAGCGCTCCAAAATCTTACAACTACAGGCTATTTACTGTTAAAAGAACATAAGGGATGTGAACATTCCCCAGGAATGGGTTGTTTTAATTTGTCTGATTTCTCTCAGACTGTTCAAGTTCAGTTGGACAATATCCACCATATCATAGATAAGTTTTCACAAATGCCTAAGGTGCCTAACTGGTTTTCTTGGTTTCACTGGAGATGGCTGGTAATTACAGATATGCTTTGGTTATGTAACTATACTCCTATTATGTTAATGTGTGTGCGCAATTTAAGTAGTAGCTTAAAACCTATTCATGCTGAAGTTACTCGACAAGAAGATATGTCAAAGAAATAATCAATCTTCCCATGTTTTCTTCCGCCTGCTACTTCTATAGCTTTTCTTCTTCCTTCCTAATTACAACCCTTAAATAGAATTCGTGCCTCGTATCAAATTTACCGAGTATCATAATTCCTCCAAGTGGTAAAGATACCTCAAGACAAATGCTGGGCATAGAAGCCACAGGGCATAAATATGCAAAGAAGTAAAAAGCTAACCTTTTCAAACAATAAGGCTTCTCTCTCACTTACCAACTTCACATTTCCCTGTATGGCCCTGGAAGATGACTGGTTAGCCAGAGACGGGTAAGATTCCTCAAGGGAGGAACAACCTAAGACAGGTACAGTCGCAGGGGGGCCATCAGGTGAGAAATTGGGGATCAACAGAGGTGAGGCTTAGAACCTCACCCCCCCGTTCTGAGAGAAATCTTCTGCATACGTGGATGTTTTATTGCCCTTGTCTAGCTTGGATTAATGCATAGTCTACAGGCACACACCTGATCATCTACATTTGCTCTCTTACAACACTAAACTATGTTTTCTACCTTTATCTCGTATCTACCTACCACTTCAGCATTTTATTTAAAAAAATAATAACAATAATAATAAGGGAGAAATGTGGGATTCACATATAAATCAAGTATAAAAATCAAACGAATATTCATATTTGACCTGATTGTTTATAGTTCATAATGCATGAGCAAAACCGAAAGTTTCTGTGATGACTGCCCTTGTACTGTTCACCATGTAACTTATTCACTATGTAAGAATTTGTTCTCCATGTAAGAACTTGTTTGTTACGCTTCAGAAGATTGGAGACTGATGAGAATTAGGCTTGGGGTGGATTAATGATTGTGCATTGAGCATTGACTCCCCTATACAGAATTTTACTGTTGTTAACAACCATTTGATCAATAAATAAGAGAGATGCCCTCTAAAAAAAAAAAAGGGTAGAAGACCCCTTACATTTCAGAAATAAAGGGATCCAGTGTTAAGGTACTTAGGATGATTTGATTACCATGATTAGGCCTTAAATTTGGCTGAATTAAATTTCTTCACAGTAAGAAGAGAAGAGAAGGCATGAGAGTTATGAAGTTTTGACTTTCTGGCAGAAGAAAACATTTAAGTTTGTCAGTAGAAAAGAGTAGAGAGAGTGGCCCCAGAGACACAGGATGGGAGGGAGGGGCTGAAAGCTTTTCTCATAAACTAAATTCAAGCGTGAATTTATTGCGTAAGTCCTTAAATAAAAGATGTTATGACTTTCAAAAGACACATAAATGCTGTCAGAATGGACAGCTCTCGTACTGACATCTATAAAGCCTGAGGGAATTCTAGGGAATAGTGGAAAGCACGTTGGACCTGGAATCAGAAGATAAGAGTTTGAATTCTGGTTCAACAACTTTGGGGGATTCTGTAAAAGCTTGTTGATCTCTCTGAGCAGCATTTTTCTTATCTCTAAAGAATAACAACCTGCTTTGGAGTCTTTTTATGGAAATAGAATAATATATATGCAAGTGCATAAGTTTGCCTGGATCAAACTTGAAAATCATTAAATCTTTCTCCAATTTTAATCTTGGAAGAGGAAGCAATGAAAATATATGCATTTATCGACTACACATATTTTTTCACATGGCATTTGACTGTTCTTGCATTTTTCATATATAAGTTTCCTTCTCTCAGCAATCTTGTTCCCATTTTAAAGTGAAAATGAGGGTCTGGGACTGAGCTTGGCCCATAGAGATCCACTGACTCTCAACAAAGGAACAGTGGGTGCATTCTGCCTGATGGGTCTCAGGGGGACCTGCAGGAAACCGTGCCTGCTGAGGCGCTCCGGGGCATTCCCCTGAGGGGTGAGCCCTCCCTACCCCTGAAGTCGGAGACTAGAGGGCTTGACAGCTTGATTGGCAACTAAGCAGAGCGTTCTGGAGTTCCATTAGAGACGACCTTCCATCAGCTCACAGCAACAGAATGTGCACTCATCGATGATGCCTGCACATGGGGATCCTGCACCTGGGGACCCTGCACGCACCCGCCCCGCACACCCTCCCTGTGGCTCTGAGGCCACTCTCTCTGCTTGTGGTATGAAAAATACTTCACTCTCGGCTCTCCAAGGACCTCACTCAGCAACTATCTGTTATCTTTCTCTCTATTAAATCATGTCTGTCAACATACAACAGAGAGTAATATTCGCATCCTAAAATATTGGTCTTACGACCGGGCTTTCCCTTCCTACCTGTGCCTCACCCTCCTGTGCTCCCTCACCCCAGAGCCCCGCTGAAGAGCTCTAGAAGCCACTTCTCTGCTTCCTCCTCCACATCCCGTACACCCGCTTCAATCAGGCCTCCATACTCATTCCTGAAAAAAGCTATTTTCCAGGTCACACACGGCCCTGACCTTGCTGAATCCAGTGGCTATTCTCAGCCTCCATCTCACTCAGCCTATTGGCAGATGGTGCATATCAATCGCTCTTTCTTGAAAAGCTATCGTGATTTGGCTTCTGGGGCACCGCCTTCTCGAGTCTCACATCCCCCTGGCCGCTCACACTCAGCCTTCTGCCCTGGTCCCACGCAGGCTGACAAAGAGACAAAGACAACACTGGTAGAACATGGAGACAAAATGCAGTAAGCTGAGCAGCAAGAAAGCTTTATTTAAAAGTATGCGCTTAAAGAAAAGGGAAAAGGGAAGTGAGGGCAACTTCAGAGAGGAGGTGAACTAAAAGGCTGGGGATTGTCTTTTTAGGATTTTCAGGAATGTGAAAAAGGGCCAGAAGTATAGACGTGTAAAATGGTCTCAGGATCTCCTGTGGGACATTAAGTCTCCTCTCCTCCATTATCAGTCCTCCAGGAAATTCTGAAAAATTAACTTAACACAAGAAATTGATCAGTTCCTCTCCAAGATAGGGGCTTCTCTGGGAACACGTCAGTCAAGACCGCCTGCCCTGCCCCCAAGGTGAGTTGAGTTATTGTCTGCTTGCCAAAGAATATGTGAGGAATCTTACCTCCTAACTTCCTGGTTCTTCAAATGGAATCTTAGCTTTAAGATGGAGTCCCTCCAGTTATAATATATATAAACTACACTATTTATATCTTGGCATTTTGGAAAATTAATCATGATGCCTGTCTCCTGTCCCTGCCCTATACCACTTGCTCAGTAAAACTGTGTCTAGCCTCTTTCTCCTCTTGCTTCATATTCCCTGTCCAGCGCTCTGGAGGAGGGGTGGGAAAGACCCCTCCCTGGGGCAACAGCAGGGGCAAAGAGACAGAACGCTGTGACCCGCACCGGGAGCCCTCTCCCGTCTCTCCCTTCTAAGCCCGCTGCTTCCTTCCACCCTGCTGCTCGCCTGAAGTCTGACACAGAGCCCAAAGCAGGGCTACAATGTATCTGTGCCTCGTTAGGTGACTGATAGATCTGTGAACCAGGTGCCCCTCGTTTGAATCTAGCTACACCCTTTCCCGATTCTGCACCATTGTCCAGATTCCTCAACTGCTCTTGGCCTGTGTCTTTATCTGTAAAAAGGCGATAATAATTGTATTGATCACAGAGGTTATGTGGGGAACAAATGCCCTCATGCATGTGAAGTGCTTAGCAAAGGGCTCAGCTCACAGAAAAGTGCTCAGTATGTTATGGAAAATACTGGAAAGACCTGGACTGGATCACTGATGGAAGAACCAAGCGGCACTTGGGAGGTCTTGGAGTTTTGAGGTTTATTTTACACTGGCGGGATCAGAAGGGAGTCATCTCCCAAGGTCTGAGCCCCGAACAAAGGCAAGGGGAGCAACATATACCTTTCTGCTTCAGTATGTGCAACGTTTCTACGTGCACAGCAAACAAGCAAGCAAGGGGGAGGGAGTTTAGGGAGTGAGTGCCCGGCAGAGCAGGGAGTGCAGGGGAGGCGAGTTAAGGGAGTTTCTGCTGTCTTTGCTCCAAAGAGCAGCAGAAGGGAGCCACCTGGACTGGACTGCTGTCCTTTTAAGTTTTTCCCTATCAAGTACACATTCACACTTACTCGGTGCAGCATTAGGAGAGACTGAACCCAAAACTGTTGCACTGAGAGACCTAGCTCCTGCCCTTGCTTTGGGTGAATCCATGAATTTGCGTTGTAGCAGGTCCCCTGTGTTTAGATAGGAGTTGGCTGAACAGTTCTTAGTTGTAGGAAAGTTAAGGCTGATTTCCCTTGAGGAAGAAGCAGGACTTTGGGAAGCCTGGCACCGGAAATCCCACTCAGCACCTCTTAGAATGTAGGGCAGAGTGAATATGGGGCCAGGACACCCTCTGCACTGCAAATTCTCTTTTTCCAATGAATAAAACAGGCATGACTGAGGAAGGAGGCCTCTGTCATGGCTTTTGAGGTTGAATATTATGGGCAACTCCAGGATGGACCGCCATGATTCTAGCCAATCATCTGGCAGAAAGGAACAGGAGCCGCAGTGGGGTGAGCGCCCTATGGAAATGCAGTCTAGGCTCATCACCAGGTCAAACATACCCTCCGGGCAGGGCTACCTTCAGTCCATTGTGATGCAAAGGCCAGAGAGCTGGAAGGACGGGCCTTGCCCACCGCACTCTGCTCTGCCTGAAGACGTGCCCTGCAGGTGAGGGTGAGCACAGATCTCCCTTTGGACCCAGGGGTGAGGTGAGGCAATTTCCTTTAATGGTTCTAAGTTCTTAAGGGAGTCATTTCATCAGTAAGAAACACCCCAGGTGACCAAGAGAATGATTTCTGACACCCACCCGTGAAGGCATATAGCAGTGAAGGGGTCAATACTGACCAATAACCGTAATGCACCTGCCCGGCTAGCATTTTCTCTCAAATGCAGATAAAGTTGCGTGGCTCCTCTGGTCACAGCAGCAATGAGCACAGCTCAGGAAGGTGTTACTAGGTTCTGGAAAATTTGGGCAAACCAGTTTTAAGAGATTAGTTAGGAAACTAAAAAGGCCTAAAGCCATATACTACGTAAAGCTGTGCCACCACTTACATTGCATCCATCCATTTCTTCACTTACTTGTTCCTTGATTTATTCATCCATTTACTATGTACTTACTGAGAGCACTGTTTACACTATAGAGCTTTTATAAGACATGTTTCTTGCCACGAAGGGGCTGACAGTTGCATCAACCGGACATATTTCACGGGGCAGCAGAAGGAGGAATATCATTACATTTGTTGTTGTCTTGCCAAGAAACACTGAATACTCAGAAAACCCAGTCTTCACCTCTGCAAGGGTCCTGCGGCGGCGGCTCACTGTGTGGGCGAGGGTGCGCATGTCGTTCACGGGCTCCTGGAGCGACAAAGGACTTACAATGGCCTCTGTTCGGTTCCAGCTCAGTTGACTGCCCTTTTGGTGTGGATGTTTGTTTCATGAAACAAAACCAAAACTGCATAACACACAACTTGGAGAAAACTCCAGAAAGTGTGCCCTGGTGGGGTCTCCCTCATCCACCGATGGAGAAAATTCAGCAGGATTGGGCTCCCGTGGGAACACCGCTTGCCTTCTGTTCTGAGGACCACGCCGGGAGAGGCCTTAGGGAAACAGCTTCATCGCCACCTAATGAGTGTCCCTCCGCCACCAGTCAGCCCTTGCGACTCTAGAGAAAATGAATTCCTGCCTGTCATGGATCATCTGATAGTTCTGCATCTGTTCAACGAGGGTGATATAACTAACTAACAGTAAGAACAGGACTGTGTGTGTGCATCTGCCGTCTTGACCCTTGGCTGATGTTCTGTATTTTGCTGGAATAAACATGTTCTCTGGGTGCAGGAAGACATCTGATCTGGTATTCCTTAATTAATGTAATCTTAGGCATCTTAGTATCCTTAGACAGTCTTTGAGCACCTGGGCAGAATGAGGCAAGAGCTTACTGTGCTTATTCAAAAATTCCTATCACAGCAGCACCCGCGGAAGTATCCTAATCAGCTGCCGGGCAGCCGGTGCCCCGCACTCCGGGCAGCCTGAGGCTCACAGAAGGACTGCGGAGAGGGTCAGGTTGACAGATCGTTTCTGCTGTCTTAATGAGCACACATTAACTGGTTTTGCTGGAAAATCTCTTTGGATTATGACAGCAAAACGTCTTTCCCAACGTGGTGCATTTTTAGTGGGTGGCTCTGGTCTTCGTGTGGAGGCTGCCCGTCTAGCCGGCCCCTTCTAGTCCATCCCGATTCACCTTCAGCCTCCGCCAGCCCCTGAAAACACGATAGCTGAGAAAGCAGAGGCAGAGCCTGCCATGGTTCCTTCCCCAGGGTGTCCGGTCATAGTGGTGACGTCGGGCTGCCTGGTAACTTTGGCTGCTGGTCGTTTAATGCCTCTTTTATGGCGAATGCTTTCTTGTGAGCATTAGCATATGACACAGAGACTTCACACCTTGTGATCACTTCCCTGTGTCATTCATATGCTTGAACAACCCCCAACTGGCCTGCCAGACCCCTTGTTACAGCCCATAAGCCCACAGAGTCTAACCTTGAGTTACTCCTCCCTCCACAGCGAGTACGTAACCAGGTAGGCCAACCGAAGGCCTGCCCAGGGGAAGAATTTCTCTGCGTCTCTGGCGACCACCCATGAATGGACACAGGAGGGCTGGTGTCCACTTTCACTCACACCCAGGGATGGAGTCCCGCTGCCCATAGGCCAGGCTTTCCTCCCCACGGGTTGGGCATTTGGGATCTGCCATACGCCCACAGGTGTGAGCTGGACGGAGCAGCCATTACAACAGAGGAGGACACCAGCTGCTCTAACAAAAATACCGGGCCCTGGGGGACTTGGACAGCAAACACTGGTTTCTCACATTTCTGGAGGCTGCGAAGTCCCTGATCAAGGCACCAGCAGTTTTGGTGTCTGGGGAAGGCTGGCTTCAGGTGCGCAGACAGCCTCTTCTCTCCAGGTCCTCAGGGGGTGGGAATACTGAGCTCTGGGCTCCTTGTCTCCTTTAAGAGGGCCTGCACCCATTATGGGGTTCCAATCCCCAAAGTTCACCCAGACGCATTAGCCTCCCAAAGTCCCACCTACAAATGCCACCCCATGGGATGAGGCTTCAATGCACGGGGTCTGGGGGCACACGGACACTGTCCGCAGATGCCACGGGGTCTGGCCATCCTGCACACAGGCTTACTGTGTTCTCTGGCCTTGCCTACGCTTGGCACCACACGGCCCACGTTCTTCATACAGAGGACTATTCTTAGGCCTGCCCAGACTTATGACCAAGATCCACAGGACCCAGCCCATAAGGTGAAGTATAGGTGGGGCCGGAGGAAGTCACAAAAAGCATAAAATTCTCTGGGGCACGTGGCATATCCTTACTCCAGGAACCCAGGGGCCAGTGCGGTGCTCCTCCGGGTGGGGGCACAGCATAAACCCCACTCAGCCTCTTTTGTTACCATGGAAACCTGCAACACTGTAGGGTCTGCACCTCTTACAGCCCAAGAGGGACAGAGCTGCCAGCCTGCATCTGGGACCCGCTGCAGAGCCCTCTCCTGCTCTGAGCTGAAATTCACTTAAACCTGGAATCCTTGCACGTTGCCTGGCGTGTGTCTCTGTATGTGGATTGTATGCGCCACCAGACATTGTGCTTCTCTTTTTGTGGCAGGATGTCTCAGTGTGTCAGTCACCAGACCCCTAAAAATGTCACGGGTGTGTCAGGCTCCTGAATTCCTGAATTTCCTCAGGCCTGTGTCCTTCCCCATAGGGCACGTCTGTCTCCTAAGGCCTTGTGTGTGCGAGCCAGCTCACACTCATTTGCTCCTATAAACATGAAATCATTGATGTACTGAGTCAACGTGAAGCTCTGTAGGATGCCAGCTCTTTCTGTGGACTATGTTTGGATGAAGGGCTCTACAGCTACCTTGGGTAATGCTATAAATAAATATTTTTGTCTGATCCATGTGAACAGAAATAGCTTCTGATACTCTTTTATGATTTTGATAGAATATATTTGTGCTGCTCCAAGGAAGGGCGTGCCCTGCGCAGGTGGCTCTCGGTGGCTGAGGCTGCCACCCAGGCCCTGACAGGTGGGGCTGTCCCCTCACTGACACCCCAGAATTTTCAGGGGACCTGGTCAGCCCATGTTTATCACAAGTCACTAGGGGGCTTTTATTGTTATTGGTGCAGAAGTAAGGTTTTCTTTTTCTTTGAAACAAGCAGACCAAAACTAGAACTGCTCACCTGATCACCCTTGTACTTCGGTACAGTATCTGTGCTTGCAAACCTGATACATCTGCTTCTCTGTTTCCCTGTCTCTAGGCTCATGTTAATACTTGCAGAATGGTACATACCTGCTATCACTGTGTGAGCTGAAATCTCTGTGGGTAATCTTCCAGTCCCTAGAAAGAGCTGAGTTGCAAGAGCCTCCTCTGGGTCCTTACAGGGGATGGCCCAGCCCCCGTTTGCCACCATTCCCTGCTGCCTGCGGTGAGCGCACAGCCTCAGAACCCCAGTTAAAACAAGCTCTGTTTGTGTGTTGTCCTCACATAATCAAGTGCCAAGCAATTTTGTCCAATTGTGTAAAGATGACTTTTTACCTTTCTACTGTCCCACAGCCCCCAAGCCTTAGAGCTGGTGGGCCTGTGCCTCACAGGTGAGGACCTGAGGTTCCAAAGCGGGGTGGTAGTCGAGCCAGAACTGCCCGAGGGCATCTGTCCACAGCTGCTGAGGCCACATGCCCCCAGGCCCGTCAACCATAACGTGCCCAAGTGGGCACTGATCCGGACGTTTGCGGTGAGTCAGGCCAGGCCATTGGGCTGGTGGGGGCCTAGCAGGTCACCATTCAGTAACATAAATTAAATTAGATCTTATTTAATTGTTTTATTATATTTTATAATAGGTCTTGACATCCATTCTTTGTCAGAGTGATTTCTTAAAATATGCTCTAATGATAGCATTTCCTACTTAGAATTCTGTAGAGGTTTCCCATTAATTTCAGAAGAAGGTGCAAAGTCCTCAAAACGGTCAACAAGGTCCAGGCATGATCTGACCCCCGCCCACCTGTCCATCTGAGAAAGGCACTCGAGACAGAGGAGTGGACCTCACAAAGGACAAGGGCGGTAACCTTACACACACGATCGCACAAGTGGTCAGTCACAGTCACAAGTTCTGCCTGAAGGTCGTCTGTTGCGAAGACACATGCAATCTCCCCGCGGGGCATTACTCTATGGATTGATTGCTTTTTCTTTGCACAGGAATGTCACTGCATCTGTAGGTTCAGCTTTATTCCGTCACCCAGCGGCCCCACCCAAACCCAGCACCATCCCTGAGCCCGCCCTCACAGGGAGCTCCCTTCCCAGGAGGCGGCTCCCGTTAGGGGGGCGGGGGGCTTAGGGTGTTACTTCCCCCCAGGCGTGTCTGTGAGGCAGGGCAAGAACCCGACCTGCTTTCTTGTCTGTAGCTCGCTGGGGACCCTGCCCTGAACCCACACTTGGAAGGAGGCCAAAATGTAAGCTGGCCCCTGTGCCCCTGTGGGGCTCCTCCAGGCTGCTGGGGTGACTCAGAGCCCTCAGGAACCGTGACAGCATCGCGACAGCCTCCGCAGGGCCCGCCGGCACACCTCCCGGTGGATGAGCCAAGCAGGGAAGTCAAACCCATGACCCTGGCTCCTGGTTCCTCGATGCCCAGATTCATTACTTTGTTTTCAGGCTTGGGCTATGATACATACTTAGGCCCTTAGGTCTCAAGAACACATCTCTAGCCTGTCCTTTAGAAAGGACAGTGGGCGTGGGGTGGGGGTGAAGTAGGAGAACAGCTTACACTCACCGCCTTGAGGTGAGAGGGGACGCGTGATAAAATGGCAAAGGGAAAGACAGGACGTGGGACGCGTCTTCCCTCGTGTCTTGCTCCCCTGCAGCCGTTGTTCTGTGCTGGCCGCCAGGCTGGGGAGGCCGGCCTGGGCGCTCACGCTCCGACCCCACACTGCTGATTGCCTTCGGGCTGCGCGCCAGTTTTCCTTCCAGCCCACACAAAGCTAATCAAATTAATGGCTGCTGCTGGTTCTCATCAAATGCCGTTAAAATACAACCATTTCATGAATAATTCTAAACACTGACTCAAAGCGATTGATTATAAGAACTATGTATTTCAAATGGGAGGAATAATTGATGTTTTCAACATGGAAGTGGGCTTCTAAGGAATTCTGAGCTGTACAGCTCTGAGCACAGTTCATTCGCACTTACAAGCTTCTGGGTTGTGTGTATTTCCCAATTCTGGCTTTCAGAGAACAGCACGTAAAACCCCGCAGACCCGTTTTGTCTTCTGTTTATTCTGTCCCAGGCTGCCTGTGGGCTCCCGGAGTGCTAGGACGCTCACGGGGCTGCAGTCTGCTCGCGGTGCTGTGCAGAATGACTAGTATTGGCTTCTTTGTCTAAAAGACTGGCCTTTCCGGACGCACAGTCAGTCATCGCGTAACTACGGCTCCATTCATCACAGTCCCTATGCCGATAAACATAGGGGTGCATGTGTCTTTTTGAACGAGGGACTTTGTTTTCTTTGGGTAAAGTCCTAGGAGTGCAGTTACCAGCTCCCCTGGTCCTTGACCATTCAGACTCAGACAGGATCGCATCACTGCTCTCTGGGTCTCCAGCTTGCAGAGGGTAAATGTGGGGCTTCTTCACCTCCATCAACTCATGAGCCAGTTTCACATAATAAGCAAATAAACAAATAAATAGGGTATATCGATATATCCTATTGGTTATCTTTCTCGATAAGGGGGAGTGAGGGGTAATATAATTTTCCTGCCTCTTCCCTAACTTAAAGGATTTGATTGACAAAGTCTATTTCCCCTACATTCCTCATGGAGGAGATCAGAAAGTTTGAGCATATTATGCTCCATAAGTGAGACAATTCTAAGTATGTTCCCTCATTCATTATACAGTTATTCATTCACATCTTATTGAGTTAGAAATTGTGATAAAAAGATGATTAATGTAGAATTGCTCCCTCACCTCAGGGCTTCAGTGAAGGCAGGGCTGAGGAGTCTATGACCTAGGAGAAGGTACAGACCTGTAAACATGCAAAGGAAGAAAATAATAGAAGATACTATAATACATGAAAGGTAGGCCATGTGGGAGCATAAGGGAGGTCAGTTCTACTTTGGAAGGTGAAGAAAGATTTAATAAAAGAGAGGCTGCTTGGGTTCTTCTGGTCATGGTGGGAAAGGTGGTTTCAAGCAGAAGACACCGAGAGGAAGCAGGTGTGAGTGGGCGGATCCATCGCTCTCCGTGGCTCATTAGGAGAGCGACACGCGGTCAGCTTGCCTGGACGATTAGAACCCACTGGGCATGGAAGAGAAAACCCGAGTAGCAGTCAGAGTGCCAGCCAGAATTTCACATTTCATCAATGATTTCCAAATTAATGTTTGTTAGAGAATTGTCTATGGGACTTTTAAATCTCAGTTTAGCCTCAATTCCGTCCTGAACCCACTGAGTTAGAAATTTCAGGTGTGAGACCCACTGGGTATATATTTTGCAAATGCACATCTGACTACAAATTCCCCAAATTGTTCCCTGTCCTTTGTGGACACAGTGCTGGATGGCACCTCATGGCATCCCTTGCAGTGAGGCAGGCACTACAGCAGAGTTCTAGAAAATGGAATGCAGAAAGCGATGTGTGTCGAGATTCAAGATGGTGGTATGAGAGGTGAGACAGAGAACTCCTCCCCAAATAACAGATAGTGTGAAAATATAGTTAATACAACTAACCCTAAAACTGCAACAGGGAAGAAGGCTGCACCAGACCACACACAGACCTCACGAAACAGGGTAACGGACGGAAGCCTTGATCCAGCAGGACCTGAGCCCTTCCCCCACCCCAGCTCACCGGCAGGAGGAAGAGAAACGGAGCAGGGAGGGGGTGGAGGCCTGGGTCTGCTGAACACCCAGCCTGGAAGTCTGCTTTGGGAGCAGAAACCTACACTGTGTGGTGCTCTGGAGGATGGGGAGCTTGGGCAGGCGCAGTGCTTGAGAGACAGATGCTGGCCATTTGTGGAGGATGGGATCCACACCCGGCCGCTCTGGGTCAGAGGAAAGGCAGGCGGTTTGAGAGGCTTCCTAGCAGCAAGAGGGCCGCTGAAGGGGCAGGGTTCGCATGGAGCTTGCTGCGCAGGGGAGGGGAGAGCTGGACAAGGTTATCTGGGCGTGCTCTGCCCACTGGTTGGGAACTTTGGGGAGCTTCAGGTACTCCATCCCCCTGGCTGGCTGCTCAGCTCCGAGGCCCCCCACTGTGACACGTGGCCTGCTGCGCCTTCCAACACCGGTTCACAAACCTGCAGTCACTGTGCTGGCATCAGGCCAGCCAGAGGGAGGCCTCGCCTACAACAGCCTGAGACACAAAGCGCAGAGGCTGACACCTGTGTGCTCCGCCCACCGGCTCTGACACCGGACACAGGCACCGCAGATGGAAATCAGGAAACAGAGATTCCTCCCCCCAGGCACCAGCTCCACTCCCCTATGACTGCCAATCTCACTCTAGGGTCTGAGCAGCTCCAGAGACTGGAGTTTCTGGGCACTAGCGAGCACCACACAGAAATATGAAATGTCAAAAAAACATGGTTCAGACCAAAATCTCACAAATCCTAGAAAAAGGGCCAAATGAAACAGAACTCACCAATCTTCCTGAAAGAGAATTCAAAATAAAAATCATAATATGCTATGGAGGTACAGAAAAATATTCAAGAACTCAGGAACAAATTTAAGATGGAGATTCAATCATTAAGAAATTCCATATCTGAAATGAAACATACAATAGAGGGATTTAAAAGCAGATTAGATATAGTAGAAGAGACAGTAAATGGAATAGAAATTAGAGAAGACTACAAAGAAGCTGAGGCACAGAGAGAAAAGAGAATCTGTAAGAATGCAAGTATATTGAGAGAACTGTGTGACCAATCCAAATGGAACAATATTCACATAGTAGGGGTACCAGAAGACGAAGAGAGAGAGAAGGGGATAGAAAGTGTCATTGAGGAGGTAATTGCTGAAAATGTCCCCAATCTGGGGAAGGAGATAGTCTCTCAAGCCATTGAGATGCACAGATCTCCCAATACAAGGGACCCATGGAAGACAACACCAAGACATATAATAATTAAAATGGCAAAGATTAAGGATAAAGGCAGACTTTAAAAGCAGCCAGAGAGAGAAAAAAGATCACATACAAAGGAAAAACCTATCAGGCTATCATCAGATTTCTCAACAGAAACCTTACAGGCCAGAAGGGAGCGGCATGATGTATTTAATGCAATGAAGCAGAAGGGCCTGGAACCAAGAATACTGTACCTGGAAAGGTTATCATTTAAATTTGCAGGAGAGATTAAACAATTTTCAGATAAGCAAAAGCTGAGAGAATTTACCTTCCACAACCACCTCTACAGTACATTTTGGAGGGACTCCTATAGATGGAACTTTTCCTAAGACTAAATAGATGTCACCCAAGGGATAGACAAAGAGTACAGAATATGATTCATAACTTACAAGGAATGGAGGAGGAAGAAAAAGGAGGAAAAAAAAGAATCTTTAGGTCGTGTTTGTAATAGCATATGAAGTGAGTTAAATTAGTCTGCTAGATAGTAAGGGAATTACCTTGAACCTTTGGTAACCACAAATCTAAAGGCTGCCATGGCAATAAGTACACACCTATTGATAATCGCCCTAAATGTAAAGTGAAGTAGTTTGACCCTATTTAGACTCTAGGAGGACAGTTCTGGTGAGAGGGTGGCAAGTGGGTTGCACTGGATGAGGTGAGATGAGGGAGGCCAGTCAAGACCACGTTGCAGTTACCCTGGCAGGAAAAGAGGGGGTCCCTGCATGGCAGTAAGCGATGTGAGCAGCTCCAGAGACTGGAGCTTCTGGGCACTAGTGGGCACCACACAGAAATATGAAATGTCAAAAAAACATGGTTCAGTCCAAAATTTCACAAACCCCAGAAAAAGGGCCAAATGAAACAGAACTCACCAATCTTCCTGAAAGAGAGTTCAGAATAAAAATCATAATATGCTATGGAGGTACAGAAAAATATTCAAGAACTTAGGAACAAACTTAAGACAGCAGACCCGGAGGGCACCGGTGGATGTGACCCACTCCCACCAAATGAGACCATTTGGGTATATAGGTGACAGAGCCTCCTGTTTTCTGGCATATTTGAAGCTCTAAATATTACTGTTCATATTCAAGAACAGTATAATGTGTTCAAAGGTAATTTTATAGTGATTTCATCATTATCAAATCTGAATGATAATGTAACAATTCTTTCCTGAGCTGGCATTGCGTCTCTCATCTTACACATTTGATTTCAGTTAAGCATGACTATTCTTAAATGCAGGTCTTGTCTAGTGTGGTGAGGTTGAAGTCAGCTGGACTATTTGGATAAAATAATGCATTCCAAGCAAGTAGGTCCATAAACTGAATGGAAAACCACGGTACTGTTTTAAAATGTCACCTGGAAAGCATCGTGGCTTGGCTGAGGGAAGCCCAGATTCCAGGGGGTCGTGCGGTGGGCTGTCCCGCAGGGCGAGGCTGGAGGGACACCCCAGTTCAGAAGGTTTCCTCGGTGGCAGGCGCACGGCCGGCTCCAGCCTGAGCAGGGCCTCAGGTGTGTGTCGGCTCACGTTTGACCGCAGAAGGCCCTGAGCTTTCACTTGGGGATTTATGAAGGTGGTGGATTACTGGAATGATGAGAAAGTCCTGATGGGAGAGGCTGGAAAGGCAATCGTACAAGGAAGGAAATAATTGCAGCACTCTAGGGCAGTGGAAACCTTGAGGAATAAGTCTGGCCCGGCAGCTCCGGGGATTACAGCCATTGATTTCAGGCAATTTAGCCACTTGCTTTCAATTTAGGGCTCTGAACTTCTGTTACAATTGAAAAAGGATTACACTGCAGTTTTTGGGGTTCAAAACACAGAGAGACAGCAATCGGGGAGCCAGCGGCCCTGCCATGTTCAAGGGCAGCCCCTGGCAAAGCCAGAGCTGCTGGGGAAGGGCACTGAAAGGTGGGCGTGGGGTCCTGGGGGCCCCACGGATTCCCGCACATTTGCACAGCTTGCCACGGGCCACAGAGTTCTCCCCCTTGCGGTGCTGGGCGGTACTGTTCCAAACCGTGCGAGGTGTTTCCATTTGGGGCCTAGGAACTAAGGCTCCTCGTGCCCAGGACCTCGTGCTCACGCTGCCATTGGTCCTGTGCCGACGCAGCTTGGTCACCTTGATAAAGATGTTGAGAAACAATAAACTGGATGGTTCCTTCAAAATATTCAAGCGATGCTTTCTAAAACTGGCCTTTAGCTAATCATTTTTTCCCCTAGTTTGAATATTCATACCTCTCCCTTGTTCCCCTGACACAGGCCTGGGGGTGTGTTCAAAACCCGGAGCATTGTTCCTTCCCTTCTTCTGAGGAAAGTGAAATCGTAAAAGAAACCAATTTCAATGCTGGAAACTGCATTGAGACAAATGTGCGTGGTTGGTTTATAAACGTAGCTTAAACAGAACACATTTAATTCAACCTCATCTATTTCAATCATATGATTTAGCTTGTTAATTGCAGCCACACAGCTGTTGGAAATCATTAAACAGGTTCTGGAGAGAGAAGATTCACTAGAAATCAAGCGTCTTACGGTTTTACAGCTGCTCATCGGCTCATCCTCAGCAAGCATCCTGTTTGAAGGAGGTGCTATAGTTCGGATGGACCTCTATGAAGGATTACGGGCTCTGGAATCAAAGCTGGGTTCAAACCTTCACTCTGTTATCTGCCAACTTTGTGATCTTGGCAAGTTAACAAACCTCTCTGGGCCTTGGTTCTATCATCCGTAAAGTGAAATTAACCATACTTAGCTTCAACCGATAATGTGTGGATTAACTAGGATAATAATTTATTTGCACACAAAATACTCCAAGTGGTATCACTGATACAAGGATTGAGCAAAGATCTGGATAGAATGACAAAGTCACTAGGGTGAGGAACAACTACGAATTTGTTTTGGTGCTGTATTTCTCAGTTCTCAGTTACAGTGTTCCATCCAAGCATGCAGGTAAGCTCTCAAAAACTCCAGAACTACAATCATTTGATATTAAATTTAAGACTTTATGAAAAGTTGTGTTGGAGGACAGAAATAAGACTTAAACCAGTGAAATACATTACATATGTTTTATATTCTCTACAGTAAAATAACATCCCACACTAGATTAAAATATCAGTATTGTAAAAAATATTAGTCATAATATTTGCTAATTTTGTTTCTCACTAAAATTTTTGAGAATGTCTATCATAAAGTATCTGCAAGATAGTTTTGTGTACAAGATGTCAGCTTTTATATGCTGATAACCTGCTTGCAAACAGATCTTTGCACCCATCTTTGTTTTCCCATCAAGATGTTCCAGGTTCCTGAAGTGTTAAGTGCTGACTTTTGTCTCCCCTTCTCGAGTTGCCCACTTCCCCCACTCCTACCTCTGTAGTTTGTTTCATGGGACCACGTCTCCTTTCCCATGTCTCATCACAGTTCCTGGGGCAGACACACAGTAACTGGAGTGCTAGAATGTTTAAGAAACCACCCACCCACCAACATCTGTGTAACCCCTCGCCTCTGCTGAACAGCGTTTTGAGTCTCCTGCCTAATGGTTAGAACTACTGGACTCTCACAATAACTTCATGCTGAAGTTCCTTTTACAGCAGCCTCCCTCCCGCTCCCTGACGTTTTTAAGCCATTCACACTAAAACTGCCGTTTTTCACTGCAAGACTTCATTGCAGCAACTTCCATTCATGTCTAACCTTTTCCTTCCATTATAAATATCCACCTCTTTTTCCAATTATCTTCAGCAACAGTGACTTGTGAGCTGCAAGTATTATGTCTACACTTCTCTGGTCGTTCAAATTATAATACCCTTCTAATCCAGTCTAAATGGTAGTGAGCCAAACACTTATGACCTCCATGCTCTTATCTATATTGACTTCCATTAATTTCAACTCTATACACATAAGCAGTTTAGAAAGAAAAATTGGGATATACATATATATTAAAAAGTGCCAGTTTTTCTATTGCAAAACTAGTCGAGTTACTCTCGCCCCCTTAAAGGCGGGGCTGGATAACAGGTTAGTGCTGCGTCCTGAGAGACAAAGCTTAGAGGAAATCAGGCCAGATGGAGGAGTGGTATGTGTCATGGTCTGGGAGGGAGACAATAAATGCACATTACCGAGATTGGGGTTGCATAACCAAGAGGTTTCCTTTAAAATAGGGATCAGTTCGGAGTGAGGACAGAGAGGTGATAAGCGATGAGGGGGTGCCGAGGTCGCAGCCGAATGTCAGGTAACTCAACGGGCATCATCAGCCGCCAGTCGTGAGGCCGCTAAGAGTGATGTACCAGCATTATCTTTCCTAGGTTTCCCGTGGGGCTCTGTGGGTGGCCCGTGGGACAGCCAAACAATGTAACAGATGCCCGTGGAGCCCAGCGGTGAGGGTCACGTGGTGTGCATGCCCGCCTCCACCTCTGAGGCCGTGGCAGCCACTTCTTCCCATGCACTGTCCCCCGGGAGTGGTCTGGACCCTGCTTGTCGTGACATCTGATGCTGCAGGAGCAGAAGGAGATTTTGTGCCTGGCTGACTCAAGGCAACTGGAGAAGAAATAATTCTTAACATTTCCCGTAGATTCACTGGTGAGGTTAGATGTGCTGAGAGGTAGGTGAACACGATAAGTAGCCATCCTGGGGAGAATGCAATGAACTATGCTTATGTAATGTAAATGGGCACGTGCTGATAAGACTTATGTCCAGGCATATATTACCAGGCATAAATCCACAGTATTTATTTAATTTTCCATTTAAACCACTAATGAAGTGCTCTATAATGTAGGACACTAAAACTGTGTTAAATTAGTACAAATCTTGCCTGCACAGGAAATACTATAATTACTGAACAGTAGAAATATGATTGTTTATAGTCTTTAAGCATTACTGCAAATAAGCATCACATACTGCAAAAAAAGCATTTGTTATGCTTTTTCTAGAAGCTGTGGTTAGTGACTTTGAATCCTTTCTAAAACTCTTCATTTTCTGAGTTTACTATACATGTTATTTTTTTTAACTCCCTTGATAGTCCCAAAGCTTGGGAGTCCAAAAAACTCTGCCGAGTCATAGTCTGTTGGTATGTGACTCAGAATCCAAGACTAAACATGAATGGATGTGATTTTGACTTTGTTTTTATTTCATTTTCGCATTTCTAGTGATGTACGTACAAACGGGATGTACAATACCCAAAAGAGGTGGCAGAAGAAGACAGAAGGCCCACCATAGATAAAGAGGCCAAGATTGGCACGTGCAACTGATGTCTAGAAGCCTTCAAAGGGTCAAGTCTTGTTGACTACTAAAATGCCATTCCTGGAAATTACTCCACTGGGTTCTAAAACTTAGGGAAATTTTAAGATATATTTTCATATTAGCTAACAGCCAGCTTCTCCAGTGAACCCCTAGAAGCACATATACACTGTGCTCCAAGATTTGTTACTTTTTTCCTCTCTCTCTGCTACCTGGATTCCCTCATGGGAGCACTTCTTCCTTAATACTCACCTAGAGATTCCCAAGTAATAGTTGCAGAAGGACTGTCTACCGATAATAAACACCGACTTTCTAAATCAGCTTCCTTCTTCATTCTACAAATCAATGACTTTCAGAATAAATAAAAATATAGTCACAGGTGGTATTATTTGCTGGTCCCAGAGCCAGAAAGTTTAAGGTTCTATGCTGTGCAAATTGAGCAATGGCCAATGTTGCCACATGCCAGAGATGATATGGTGTCTTTGGACAGAATGGTCAATGGATTACTATAGTGAGTGTGATCTCTGCATTTCCAGCATCAGAAGTGTTCCTGATTTCAGGTAGCACCATGCATGGCTATTAAAGGTAAAAGAAACAGCAGGGGCACAGTTCCAATTGCTTAGTAAACAATTCAAGGAAGGAGTTTATTACAGCCGGCTCTCAAGTGACAGATAAATGCATAGTTCTATTAGGGATGCTAAATTCAGCAGGCTGCCAGCTTCAAAGCATGTAGATCAAAACAAGGGAGATTTAAAAAATCATAAAGACAAAATACAACTATGTCAGAATGTGACAGGAACATAATTTTGCCTTAAAAGTGACCTCTCCCAGTTCTCTCAAGAACATGTAAACACAATTTATGGAACAAAATTGAAAGCATGTTGGAAATATTCCATTTTTTAATGTGCCTGGTATTGTGCTAAAAAACCCCAGCATTTAAATGGCCTATTTTTAAACCAATATATAGTTGAATTCCTGTATTATGAACAAAAAGCTATATCACATAATTATTGATGTATAATTCTTTATTAATGTGCAATGTTTAATTCTTAAAACAAAAACCAAAAAAAAGGCACACACAAGCCACTACACAGATTCTTTCATGCACCCCTTTCTCTACCTCACAAGTTTTGCATGTGATTTTTAGAGGACTTTCCCTGCTCAGGGTTGGCACCTGCCTTTCAATTTTCACCGTTCAGAGCCATATTTATAGAAAGATGTGCAAACATTGTAGACGGCAGACTGCACAGCCCTCACATGGTTAAAACCTCAGCCCCTTGGTTTTCTAGGGCTTTACATAAATGCCAATAAACGAGAATTCGCCCAATTGTGCCTCTTAACCTTAGTTCCCAAAGGTGAAGGGCAAGGTTTTTAATCAAGTAGCAATTTATCTTTAATTAGGAAAACATAATTAGGCATTATCACCTGCCTAATTGCCATTACTGGTGGAGAGAGTCACATTTCGCAAGTAGTGACCCGTGCTGGATTATCATTCTCCTACGACTGAATTCTGCATCTGCATTTGTACATGGCAGACGGCCAATAAAAATTCACAGGTAATCACCATGCCCCTCGGCAGTCTTGCGTCAAAGTCCCCAACTCCACCGCTGAGTAAGAAACCAGGAGAACTTCCTGAGCCGCACCCGGGCCATCCCTTTATCCTGCTCAGACCTCAAGTGTAGACCAGAAGAACCGTACACAGAGGCCCCCACATGAAGTAGGTCAGAGAACGGTGCCACTCTTTCTTTCTCGTACCGTTAAAAACAGTTTAATGTCTCAAGGCACCACTATGGTCAGACATCAGACACACGGGCAGTCGGCTTGTCGTCTACTCTGCTGGGAAGTCGGCGAATAGCTTGGGCGGTTGTGAAAAGCAATCTCTAGAGGACCACTAGCTACACAGTAGGCACGTGGATCATAATACAGATAGAAAACAATGAGTCCTAGAAAAAGCGTGTTGAGCACCGTTGTGGCCTTGCATGTTATTTCTTAGACTACGGAAACCTCACCTGTGCAAGAGGAGAGACTAGCTCGTTAAGGCGACGCTCAAGGCCGCCCCCGGGCTGTCGCCGGGCTCGCGGCCCCTGTCGCGGGTGTGCTCTCGGAGGTCGCCGGCTCCGGGTCGGCTTCCGCCCCGCTGGCGGGCTCCTGCAGGTGCGAGCTCAAATTCTCCGACGTCAGGTGGGAGGCCTTGTAGACGATCTCGTTGAGGTCGGACCTGATGCAGACCAGGGCCGGGTCATTCAACGGGTCCTCCACGGAGGCCCCGGTGTTTTCTCGGGTGAGTCCCATGTCCTTGCTGTGCTCTGACGGGGATTTCCTTTTCATGCGCGTGTACGTTTTGTCTTGGTTCTCCATGCCTTGCTCATTTTTCAAAAACCGTCCAAAGAACCAAATGAAGAACCCAAACCACACGAAGGCTATCAGGCTCGGGACGAAGGCCAGACACTTGACGTCAAGACTGGCCCCCGTGAACCTGCTGTGCAGGAACATGTCTCCCTCCACATACGTTTTATTAGTCTGAGGGTTGGTGTGATTGGACCTCCACTCCCAGGAAAGCTTGGTTCTGTTCAAATCCTTTAAACTTTCGGAGTCTTTCACTGTATATATTTTCTGCCCTGGGCCAATATATTGTCCGTATTCATGAGGTTTGTAAAATATCTGGTTCTTCCACATATTAAGATCCAAAATCAAGACAAGAAAGATAATTCCATAGTTAAACCATTTACCTGCAGTAAAAAAGAAATACTGCATATTAGTCAAAGACCTATAAAATTGCGATAGGGTTTTCTCCAAAACAAAAATTGGAGATAATGATATACTAGTATAAATTGTTAATGTTTCAGGCTTGTTAACAATGAGCTTTTTGAAAGTGCTGCCACTACGTGAGTTGGCACAGGGGATTTCCTAAATGGACTCTAGGCCCATGAAAACATGTGGGGGCCTGAGTCAGTCATTTATGGCACTTACATTAACCAGATTAAGTCTCCTTGTTTTATAGGCACCACAGCTATCTTTAAATTGGTTCCATGTAGGTTATTCTCAGAACATTTCAATTAATGTTTAAAAAAAATAGTTCTAATGAAATTCTTAGAAAAGTTCAATGTATGATTGAGCATCTCCTACAGTTTTATAATTATGTCTGGGCAAGAAATAAATCACTTTACAATGCAAGCCCCGTAGTATATCAATTGAATTCACATTGCTGTTCGTAGGTGACCTGTTGATTAAACCATTGGCTGATGTGATTCAGATCAATAATCCCTAAGCATTCATTTCAAGACTTCAAAAATAATTGCATCAAATTCTCATTGAACAGAATCCATTTATCAGACATATAAATATAAACAAAGCTAGTAAATTGCTTGAAAAGACTTGCTGAGATTGCAAGGACCACATTTTCTTTGTAGAATTAAAACTTTTTATATAAATAGGACATCATGTAGAGACATATTATCTAGTGGTATCTTTACATCTGCAAATGGAAAGAATGTGGAAACCCTCTTGAAGGCTACTAGATTCATTATGATTTTTGTAATAATCATAATTTATTGTAAGTTTTACAGGATTAAGTATATCATCATAATACCACAAAGCCCACCTCACAGGTGTATAGTAGCAAATTAGGTAATGGGCTCAAAAAGGTCAGTGTTAAGTATTGTATGAATTAGGTAAAAAATTACTTTATTTCGTATTTTAAGAGAGTGGTACTGCATGCTAAGTTACTGCTTTCCATAACTACAGAAGTCTTAGACAGGAGAGAGAGATGCTCAGGCAAACATCAAGCCAAAGCCAAGAATGAGAAAAAGGTATTTTGCAATATGTACTCTATACAAATATAAGTTTTGATGAGTTTAGGAGAGTATCGTTACACATTTTCAAGGTCCTATTATTATGTGCAAGATGGAAAGGTTTTAATCCTGGCTTCAATCCTTCTTAGCTATGTGGTCTTGGACTAGTGTTTAAAACCTCTAAACCGCAGTTTCCTTACATGCAGAAAACAGCAGTACTTATTAAAGCTGTTAGCATTTCATGAAGTTATTAGATTACTGGATGCTAAACACAGGGCCTGGTACATAACAGATTCAGCAATGGTTGCTGCTACTAGCATCAGAGGCTTGCCTGTGCTGTGGGGAGGCCTTCATCTGCATGGGGAGGTACAACTTCTCTGTGAATATAATTTATATAAAAGATTAAGAGAAATTATAACTCCGTCTATTCCGAAATTGTTCACCTTCACAGAGTTCAGACTATTGCAATGCGAACTCCTGCCCAAATGCTTTATTCTGTACCCCCAAACTGAAAGCAAAGGTGAACCTTGGGAATACTGTTTCCAGATATGATAGAATATTTAAAAGCCGGCTCTGTCAAGTTCAAACCACTCCCGCCCTCCTGGGTCTTCCAAACTAAAACAGATTCACGTGAAGAATCAACCGTAAAACAAATCCCAAAAGCTCAAGCTTGTGTGACTCAGCCAACCGCGGAGGTGAGCGTCAGTCCCGACCACTTGCTGTTTCCTCACGGCCTCTGCGTGGGGCGCCTTGCAGACTCCCTGCCTTCCAGGGAGAAACTGATCATCTTGTTGGGGAAACAGGACAGAGCCCTCAACAGATAACTGAGAATAAGAGGTCCCTCTGGGGAGGTGCCGACGGAATGGTACAAACCATGAATGCTGAAGATGTTGAGAAAATGGAATAAAAATTGAGGGCTAATTTATGCAGGAAGGATTTTTGGAGGAAGTAGCAATTCACGTGGTCCTTGAATGAAAAGTAGGACAGAGAATACTTCGGAACAATTTGCATTTCTTTTAGTTTCTGTTTTCATTATGCTGCAGAAAGAATGGCATACAGACTAAGATCAGGTGATATGGGGGGAGAGAGAAGGAAAACAGTGGAGAACATCGGGGGAAAGAAAGGCAGGCGAGGAATGAGAGACGGCGCGGTGAGAGGGGTCCGGGGGTCTCCCGTTTCAAGGGGGCGCTAGCTCGTGGCTCCTGTGATAGAAGCACATGGCGGGAGGGGCTTGGGGCTTCTCCGCGGCAGGATTCGTCCTCATTCTCTGGCATAAACGGCGTGTATTACGAAGCCAGCCTGGAGGGGGCGGGGAGAGGTCCTGGGCTTGCATGACGGGCCAGCACCTTCCTGGCCCACAAAGGTCCCCTGGAGAAACTGGTTCCTCTCCAGGTCCTGGCTATAAACTCGTGAGTGGGGCAGGTGCTCGCCAAGGGGTCCCAGTTTCTAGGGTAACAGGAAATCAGACACTGAGCATAAGCAGCGCCATAGGATCAGGGAAGCGAAGGGAATGCTTGTGGAGTTGGAAAAGGGGCTTTGCTGATGGAGAAAAGGTGCTCAGGGAATGTTGGCAGACGGGGAAGAAGATAAAATCAGAGAATAAAAATGGGAGGGAATGCACACCGACCCGGCTAAGAAGAAACCCCGAGGAGAAGAGGAGCTCCTCCCTCCACGTCCACTGTGTTTTCCTACCAGTCAAGCTGAAGGAAGGGCCCTGCGTCAGTTTAATCCCTGAACTTTCCCACTAAGATCCACTTTATGTTATTTCTCCCCTGACCTGGGGTCAGAGTTACTTAGATGAGATGGAGGAGGAGCAGTTAACAATGTGTTGACTGACGCTGGTTATGGGCATCTTCACCCTGCTCTTCGCATCTTTACTGGTTTGGGGCCGGGAAGGCCATAGTCACAAACCTGCGGGCTGGAAACCAGCAGGCGAGTCACTCGGCTCAGTGCCACGGCCTGGCCGCCTGTCGGGCCTCTCCAGACCTCAGCGATTTTATTTTCACACTGAGGAAATGTTTGATGCATTCCAGTTCTAGGATTCTGTCCTCTTCCCCCAAATTACATTTGCCAAAAATGTAGGGGTGGTGTTATTAATTTCTTTCTTCTGCTCCTTCAATTCAGTTAATACAGGGTCTTGGAGAGATAACGCGGGGGGGGGAAGAGCGTGGAAGGGTCTGCAACACAGGCGTGCCCTACACGTGACCACGTGCTTCCGTCTGGATAGAATAGCATGAATTACCAGCACTGACACCGAAGGGTAGGTATCAGCGGACCATTCAACCAAGAGCACCCAGTGTGTAGCTGCCTGTAAATACGCTCTGTGAATCCACATATCTGACATGTTGAAAATTCTTAGCCATCGGTAATGTGTCTACAGCTTGCAGTAGGTTGGTCCTGAGAACAGGTCTCTTACATATATATGCACATTCTGAGGCTAAGGAATAGGAAACGTTGTCTCCAGCTCCCTGAAAGCAGAGAGGTCATCTGGGGGGAAATGTGCAGAGGGGAGAGAACCCTGCTGACGCGGTATCTGGACGCAGTGTGTCCCCACTCCGACCGTCACAGCCACCCAGCTGAAACTTGGCGCTGTTGAAAATGTAGAAGAAATGGCTCTTCTTATTTCTTGTTTGTTTCTGGCCCACCTGACATAACCTATGGCCCATTCATTCATTTGTACAGAGGAAGACCTTTCATCTTCCTCTGTCACCGTCCTTCCATTACCCTGCACCATGCTTTGTTTCCTTGGTGATGACCTCGCCTCTTCGGGAAATTACTTCTGTCCTAAGAGATGCTGCAAACCAGCAAGCAAAGCCACGCGGGACAACTCAACCCCGAGGTTCTCCTCTGTAAGGCGAGGGAGTTGAGCTAGAGAATCCTTGAGGTTTCTTCCCAGTCTTAAAAAGTCCTTTTGATGAGTCCATGAAAGAAACATCGCCTAAATTTAATGTTTTATGATGGACTAGGAAACCTCGCCATTAGAGCAAAAAAGATGAATACATTTCATTTTCAGATGGAGAAAGCTTTCCTTAAAAAAAAAAAAGATTGTATAATCTGAGAAACACTGCTTACCATAAAAAATAAATCTGAGGCCCTGAAATGATTCACACAGAAAGGATTAGAATACCCTTTTCACAATAGAAAAGAATAGAAGTGCTTCTGTTGCTGTTTCCCCATGTGCTGGGAGTGAGCCGTCGCTACAGCAAGAGGCCTGGCGTTTCAGCGTTAGTCATACGGGGGATCCAGCCTTTTGCCTGCTGTTCCGACCACAGAGCATCACGGAGATCAGCAAGGAGGTAGGCTAAGAACATGCACCATCTCTATTAATCTCCTGGTTGGAGGATCTCACCATCGCCCCTAATGAGAAGTCACTGCATAGTGTTGGGTGGGATGATTTCTTCATGTCCCATGTGCTTTTAGTGAATCTTTCGGGGTGTCAAAAATGATTTTATAATGGTAATTTTATCTTTCTTACCTTGTGGGAGTTTATAGAATCCTGGGCCAGTTTTAAAAGGATTCTTCATTAAATAATACTCTCACTTAGCAGAGGAAATGACAACAATTTGGGGGAAAATATCATTTTTTTCAACTGCAGAAAGAGAGTATAAAGTGCTAGTATTTCTACCATTTAATGAACCTTTAATTATTCAAACATGCAATTATGATATTTTAAAAAGTCTTTTACTCGGTGGAGTTGCCAATTAGCAGTGACACTGAGCTGTGCTGCGCCCGCTCTGGATTAGACTCCGGCATCCAGTGCAGACAGTCAATGGTCAGGCTCCACAGAGGTGTTCAGCATCACTACAGGACAGCAAGAAACCACGGCCCTCGAGAAGATGAGTTTTGGACAATTAAAGAAGTAGCATTGGCTGTAACAAGCTTCTTGGCCATATTCAATGTCCTCTCACACCAGACATGAGCAGTGAAAACAGGGCTGAGTTAGCTTCTCTTTACCCCTCTCCCGGGTAATTTAGGGGTATCCAGAAACTACATTAAGTGCTTGGGCCACGAGGACACTATTTAGCAAATTGAGGATATTAACTAAATAATTTATGAATTAGTAAGAGTTCTTCCAGTCAGTAAAGTATCTTCTTAAGACTTAAAAGCAAATTAATAGAGCTTCTCAAAGTGCCCATCTGCTCACTGCTGCTTCCTAAGTGGGCAACTATTCCTTTAGGACATAATCCAATAGGATGAGGTAGAAACTTGTGGTGACGAAAAGAAAAGGCCAAGCAGCTGTTCTGAAATGGATGATGGGTAGATTCCGACTTCCCTGGGCTCGGGGGTGGTGCTGTGCTCATTTCTCCATTCCCTAGAGCCTCGCTCAGTTTTAGACACACAGTAACTCAGAAAATGTCTGCTAACCAATAGGTAAACTCTGAGATAATGTGTCCAGAAAAATACAAGGAATGAAGTTCTAGTCCTTCAAATCAAATATATGTATCACAATGACCTGGTGAATTCCGGGTTACTGCTAGAACCAGATGTAACTTGGAAAACTGGGAAAAGCAAAACCTTCATGTCTCTAAGATTATGATTCATTATGAATTTCAAATCTTTCTTCTGGCGGTAAAGACAATTCTTGGAAAGTGGGCCAGTTTTATTCCAAAGTCCTCACACATATATGCACATGGGGGGAGAGGACCCCGCTATTTGCCCAGGGCGGACTTGCTCCTGGGTAGCAAAGACCAACAGGCTATGAGCTAAGCAACCAGGGACTTGAAGAAGATGAGCTTTGAGCAGGTAAAAGGAATTGTTGCTTTATGGAACTGTAAACATAGCTGCCTCTTTGAGCTGTACAAATATGATGAAAATGGAAATTGCTTCAGGAAAGCTTAGAATAAGCGACAACTGAGAGAATAGTGAGAGGTTCTTGTGCATTCAGCATGGATTCGCAGCCTCTGAGGATGCCGTCGTGCAGCGGATGCACCACACGTCCGTCCCTGGCACAAGCCCCTTGCTAATTTTGTCAGACAGAATATTCTGCAGGATGGACGGACCGTCGGCCGGCCCTGGCGGGCCCTTCCCACGAACTGACCAGCACAGGGGAGCTCTGTGAAAACACTCTCTGGGAACTCACTGACCAGAAGCCATGCACCTATGGAAATAACATGAAAGGGCTTCAGTCATTATTTTCCACATTCTCGGTATTGCCAGGCACCTGCGTGTGCCTCCCACCACT
The DNA here is from genome assembly GCF_030020395.1 of Manis pentadactyla. Classification (NCBI taxonomy): domain Eukaryota; kingdom Metazoa; phylum Chordata; class Mammalia; order Pholidota; family Manidae; genus Manis; species Manis pentadactyla. The sequence goes on along the minus strand of NC_080032.1, from coordinate 89,838,235 downwards.
GGCAGCCGCAGCAGGACACAGAAGCTGCAGGGGCTTGTTTACTTCCCGCCTTCCATTTTTGCCGGAAGGGCCTCCACAGGCATCGTTGTGCCAACAGCGTGAGTCCGCTCCTCACAGATGCTCAGGCCTTCCTCCAGCCTTTCCCCCAGCCCCCTCCTAATTTACTCAGAGGCTGGCCACCACTGCGACCCTCCCCTGGGCTGGCTGCGATGACAGATGGCAGAGGTCCCACCGGGCTGCCATTAACAGGACTCAGAGGAGCCTTGGGAGCCATCTGAGAGGCCATTCCTCTCTTGCCCCGGAGCCTTGGTGCATCACGTTGTGAAGCCATCTTTGCGCTCACCTTGTAGGTTAAAGGGGAGAGGGCAGAGGAGGCAGTCATGCAGTGGCGTTTGGCGTTTATGTTTAGGAGAACAATGGCCCTGGACTAACAGCGCCAACGTGACAGAATCACTAACCATTTCTCCCCTTCGTTACCTAAGTCAAAATTTCCAGAAAAAATATTTTAACACACCCTTGGATAGAGATAATTTAATTTTCATAAGCTGTAGCCCAGCTTATACAGTGAAAGCTCGTATCGCAGTGAAGCATCTGTCAAAGCGGAGCCAGATGAGCCACACAGATGTAACAATTCAAGTTATTTCTGACAGGCATAAATGCAACTAGCTTGGAATCAGGATAAAAACAATACTCAAATCTGAAATGCTTTGAAAATGTCCAGGGAACTCATCAGTTTCAGAGAACCTTCTCCATACAGAGCATTTCCTTGGGAGAGAGATATCCCCCCCATTCTTAGCTTTCTCCTTGGGGACACAGAACAGTAGATAACTAGAGAAATCAGAGGAGTGGATAAATAAAGGATGACGGCCCTCTCTCAGGCTGCATGATGCTTCTGAAATAGGAAACCAACTCTGGATGGGTGCAGCTGTAGGTAAAACTTAGTGAGTGTTGACTGATTGCTTCCTACTTGGAAGGCAGTGTTTTTAGTGCCTTGTACATACTGATTGGTTTGATCCTCATGGCAACCCTCTGGGATCAATGCCCTTACTTCCCCCATTTAACAGACGAGAAAACTGACCCTCCAAGAGGCTCAGGAGCTTGACAAGGGCCACAGCACCCGTCGGAAGCAGCGCTGGGGTCTATGCACCAGACTCTACGTTCAGCACGCACTGAACATCTTCTCTCGATCAAGAGGAATGACCATTGGGGTGTCACTGGCCATCCTTGGTGGGGCCACCCTTGGCCTCGGGAGAACCCTCGTGCTCCTGGTCCAGATTCTCCTGATGCAGAATGAACGCAGGCAGAGAAAGCACCAGACAGAGCTGTCTGGGGGCCCAAAGGACCCCTCCTCCCACTGGCCCCACCTCCCTCCGAGGCCACCCAGACCCTGCCCCAGTCACTCTGCCTGGGGACCTCCTCTTTTGGCCCCAGTTGTGAAGTTTCCAGGTTCTAGGCAGATTCTACCATGTGCCTTTCTCACCTAACACCCCATTTCTACTGAGTCTGCGTTCTGCCCGTTGTCTTTCAATTTTAAAGGCTGCCTATGAACGTGAAGCGTGGTGAGAGGAGTTCAGACTGCAGAGAATACTGCTCAGCAGCCGTGTTCCCCAGGCGCTGGGCTCCGCCTCGTGCTAGGGCGCCCGGCTCCAGGGGCTGACGGGTAGTTGGACGTGCACTCCAGGCTACTCCTGTAAGCAATGCGGTTTGAGAACCTGCAGACTTCATCAGTGTGCAGTCACCATAACAAAAACTTGGCAGGTACTTCCTCCTTATAAAGTTTTAGAAAATAAGACTTAGTGGGATAGGGGTTTTTGTTTAAACCTTAACCCGGAAGCTAATGTCACAGACGCCTCAGGGACTCCTGTACGCACAGCCCCTTCCAAGGCGCTGAATGTAACTGCGTGTTGTAGTGTTGCACCACGTTCCTAAACAGAGCATTCCAGATTGTGTATGCTTTGGGCGCCCCAAAACCTGAATTTGCCCCATCGACAAATGACAGCATACGTGACAACACCATGCAAGGGGACCCCACATTAAGGAGCTTTCACACGTGCCTTTTTTCTTACGTATGGGTTCTCCAAATCTTTTCCCCCGTTGTGAATCCAATATTCTGCCCTAAAGCAGTGTATTTCTCACAGGGATTCTGCAACTCTTTCAGAGACAGTATTAGTGTCCTGGTGGCATGGGACAGGAGCTGATAACAAGAGCGGATGGTCCAGGCAAAAGCCCACATAGGGGGATGTGATGATGCTGCGTGTGTGCAAGCTGAGAAGGCCGTGAGGCCAGCAAGCTGCAGAGATTGGGGGGCGGGGCCCCAAAACTGCACTGTGTGACCTGAACTCAAATTGACTGATTTACCCAGTGAAGCTAATAGGTGGGCCTCCTCCATTCTGAACAGGAAGAGAAGCCAGCAGCCTCTTCCCTACGCATGAGCTCATTCTCCCATCTAGGAAGGTCGTCTCCTGCCCCAAGCAAAGGGCAGCCTTCAGCCTGAACGCTAAGGGCTGGGCAGAGCCCAGATGCTCACGGCTTCGGGGCTCGGGCTGCTCTTGTCAGGTGGCCCAGATGGCGGCGTGAGCCGAGGTTTCTCCAGCAGTTTTTATTACAGCAGGTGTGGGATCTCAGACTATTGTCCTTAAAACACGCACACAGCCACTACCTACCTTTGACCAGCTTGGGAACTAGCACCATCCCATACGTGGCCGTGTGGCCTTCTGCTTTTTTTATAAGGAGAAAAAAGGGTAAAATGCAATTCCGGGAGGGCTTTTTTGGGTGAGAATGACGGAGATGTCATGAGAGAACATTGTATCATATTTGAGCCATTTCAAAAGCTGGGCCTAGCTAAACGTGAAGTCATCTGAAGGCCTCGAGAGAATCACCTGGGCCCAACAGCTCTGCGGCAGGGGCAGGGCTCGGCCGGCCCGGGAGAAACGGTCCAACTCCCGAAAGGCCCAGGGTCGGGCTGGGGCCAGGACACCGTCGCTCCGATCTCAGCAGCAAACAAAAAACTAACATGGAGAGTGTGAATTCTGAAAAAATACACTGGGCTGTGTTCTGTTACAAAGAACAAAGCACGGTGGAGCGCGACGCGGGGAACGGCAGCCGGCGAACGCTCCACGCCGAGGGCTCGGCCCCGCCTCTGGGGGCCCCCGAGCCCTATGCCTGCCGCCCCGGGGCTGCGCTGCCTGTCCTCCGGGCCCCCCGCGGGGACCTGCCCAGTTACCGCCAGCCGCATGCGGGCGGAGGCGACACGTGTCTTCTCCAGCGTGGGTGGGGGCGGGCAAGCCGCCGTGACAGTCTGCCTGCCGGGTGCGGAAGAGGAAGCGGTCAAAGCCGCCGGTCGTGTGGGTCCCAGAAGGCCAGTCGGAGCGTCCACCCGACCTGGAACCCCTTTGAACGGCTGAGTGAGAAATAAAATTGTATTTACACAGGCCTCTGAATGTGACTGTCGGCTTTCTTCCTATAGCAGCTACATTACTCTAACGAGGAGACAATCAGATCATGTTCAAAGTTGTAATATACCTGTTATGTGAATGTGATATTCCTCCTTGAAGATCTTCTGGAAGAAAGGAACCTTGAACTGCATGTGAGGAGTGTGCAGTCCAGGGAGATTCACATCAACATCTCCCATGAAATGTGGGAATTCCCAGTCCTGCCAGAGAAAATCAACATTAAACACATGTTTGTGATTGGTTTCGTTCCTAAGCAGCAAAACACCCAAAATTGACTTTTTTATAAGCCCTTATTTTAAAATCATTTAAATGCAGCCAGCTGTCGGGTGCATCAGTTTTGTTCTGCGATGTCTCTTTTATGTACTTTAGGCAGTGATATGCATTCAAAATCAAAATTAAATCATAACCTATATCTTCAGATTTTTCTCTTTAACATGGTAATAAGAAACCAATATAGAATCGATTTGCATCTGTACAAGTTTATCTCTTTCATTCTGGAGAACTGATCTTGCATTTTTATAGGAAGGAGGTGATCCATATTTCATAAATATGTGGTAATTTTGTTACATTTTGTTTCACTGCTTTTTAAGAATATGAGCCCTATAAACAGCGTGTTTTGTGTAAGAAGACAAAGTAAAGAGAATCTGATTTACTTAACCAAGTTCTTCAGTTCACACCAAAGGACTTTTACTAGGCCATCTCTGCGAGCGACTGCACGGAACGAAGGCATCCCCGAGAGCGCCCGGCCCCTTGCAGTTCAGCGCCAGCTCGACCCGAACTACGGGGACCTGGCACATGAGCACGAGAGGCGGATGGCGGGTTAATGCCCAACCGTCCTAGTCAGTCCCTGTCATCAAGGCAGAACCAGAGCATGAGCCCCACCCACATGGAAGGGAAATAAAGGCAAATGAGGGCATTTTTGGTGTTTCTTCTGCTCCTGAGTTTTGGATAGAGGCACCAAATTAAAATTCATAACTAGCTTGTGAAGAAAGAATTTCTAACTTGACTTAGCTCCACAGGCATTGACACACATATTTTCACTTTTAATAAATAAATAATCACTAAGTTATCAGTCCTATATTTACTGAATATATTAAAAAAGAACTTGAATATGAAAAAGTAAGGTTCAAAATATTAATTTCAGGTTTCAATCCATTATCTCTGCATTGAAAGTTAAATGTTCCAGACTCCCGCCTGTGCAGGTGACGCAGAGGGCTGAGAGTGGAGCGTCTGAGGAGTCCCCAGTCTGTGCCACTCCCCTGTTTGCTGAGAATTCCGGGTATGGGAGAGGAAAGGGGGAATATGTGAGTGGTGTAGCCTGCAAGGCTGTCAGCGTCTATTAATGTCCTGGTCATGGATCACTTCAAGCCCCTAATAAGAAAGAAATAAACAAGAAGAAAAATGAAATGAAAAGAAAAAAAAAAGAAAAGAAAAATCGTCCTTTTCTATCGAAATATCTTCTCAGTCTCACCTCCTTGTTTTTCAGACATAACAGCAAACAGACATGTCATCTGGGAAATTCAGAAAACCCAAAGCATAAGCTGCATGAACTTAGAATGCTTTGACCTAAAATATTAGTGGAAAGGGGATTGGTAATAATCCCTGTGAACTATTGTTTTATTATGTAAGCTCATTTGCCTTTATTTTTCACTGATACTATCTTGTTCTTACTCTGTTACTTGGAGGACTCTTGCAAAGAGAACTGAAATTGAATGTGGTCTTTTGCTAAAATATAACTGACCTCTCCAATGAAAGATCACGCATGGCACATCAAGGGACTGATACCCAGGGCAACTTTCCCATGTCTTGGACAAACAACGCAGAGCATAGTCTATCGGTGGAGCAGTTCTCTTTCTATTTCTTGATTCAAGAAAGAGGCTACTTCCTGGCAGTACCTGGGCCAGTGTGCTTAGCGTGACCTTCCTCTTGGAAAGACGACCTTGGACTGTTTGCATTTAGCTTTTCATTCCATGAACTGAGGGTTTGCTACTGGGTATGAAATTGGTTTTAGTGTGAAAGTAATCTCTAGAGATTTCTTGTAGCCTGGGATCAAAACTTCTTCCACCAAAAAATAGTTCCTCAATCATTTCCCAGTGTACTTTGGGCTGGAAAGACAGATCTGGACATGGAGAGTAGATGACAGAGGAGAGGAGGCCTTGCTCTTCGTCTGGAAGATGCTGTTACTGGTCCCAGGCTTTTGTTTTTGTTTTTAAGAGGGCATCAGGGGAGGGAGTGGGGCAGGCATGTGTGACAGAGTAGCTAGTGCCATGTAAAAAATTTCAAAAGAGGAGGATTAATAAAAAAGAGATGATATATTAATTCTCTACATTCTCCCCATCTACATTATTTTTTATAATCATCACATTTTGGTTTTCAAAACTGGTCCTTGGTCTTCCAGGAGCTTGTTTCACCCCCATCGGCTCTCCGCCTCCAGGGGTGCGTGTCACTCCCTACGCTGCTCACCGCAGGCTCTTCCTTGATCACGGGGACTCTGGCCTTACCTGCAGGCAATGGGAGGGTGAGCCCAGTGACCCCGACTGCTGGCAGGATGCTTGGGGCTCGCCGCAGTGGGGACTGGGCGCCTGAGGCTGAGACACCTGCTCACAGGAGGCGGAAGAGGAGGGGAGGTATCTTGAATCCCTGGGATTTCAGTGTCTTCATCTATAACTGGGGTTAAACATGTTAATCCCCAGGCTTCTGGGGGGGAGGGGATGCCCGCATGGCGATGAGCACGTTGCTGGACACGGAGGGAAGATCCGCAAAGGGCCAGCAGCCCCGGCTGACTTCCAGGCGTGACCGCAAGGTCAGGCTGCCCCGTGGTGAAGCGAAGGAAGTGGACAGGTCTGTTTACAGGAGGGTCACTCCTAGGGCTGCGTCCAGGTCCAGCGACGAGGATGAAGCCTGGTTCTCCTCTGCGCCCGCCGCCTGCACGGGGCCCCCGAGCTCTGAGCTGGGACTTGGGCCAGAGCCCGGGGCTCCGGGGGGACCCGGGGGCAGTGCAGTGGGGGCGCCTCCTGACATGTGAGGCAACCTTGCAGGAGTACACTCTTCTCTCTCCCATGCGGGTCACGCTCGGGAAACAACTGGGAGGCTTGGGGAGGGGAGCTGGGGGCACGTGGAGGACAGAGCGCCAGGGAAACCTTGGACCTTCGGCTGTGAATTATTGAGCACTTCCCGCATCCCAGTGTCATCCTAGGCTTTCTCTCTGTCCATGCTCACATCCAGAAGGGGTGCCTGCTACTATGAACCCCTTTTACAGACAACAAAGTTAGCCTCCAAGCAGCTGGGGCAGAGCCCAGCCCAGAGGGTCCCTCCTCTGCCAGGCCAGGGCTGCCTCTGGTCTCATTCTGGACCAGAACTACGTTTACCTGGCATGTCTGCTCCGACTGAGACTCACTGGGGGCGGCCATCTGCTTGACTCTGGGAGGAGCTCTAGACTTTAGACTTCTTTCCTCCCCTCCCAGGGCTCTCATTTTTATTTGACCTGAATATGAACAAGACCAGCTGCACCCTTCTCTACTCAGCACTGTCCGGAGAAGGGCTGGCTTCTAATCAGATGGATGAACAGGGGATGAGACCACCGGGTGACTGACAGCAAGTCCTGAGACTCTCCTGATGTCATGACTACGGGGATACAGCCAGTTTCACACACAGATTATATATAATGTTCTGAGAAGCACGGTTTCCTCCCTCTGAGTAAATGTAAAACATATATTTTAAACACAAGAAAATGAAATGTTGAAAAAGTTGAATTAAAGACAATGAGGAGACCAGATGTGTTCATCTCTTAAGATCAGAGTATGACAAGCTGATCCTGTGATTATGCATCATGACATGTTCATCTATTTTGCTCTTCAAGAAATGCTACCAATAGTTACAATCCCAAGCCCCCTCACTGCTGTCTGCTATCAAGTCTAACAGTAAGTGCGGAGGCCTGTCACGTCTATGCTCGGCGATGTGAGAATTACGTAGGCGAATCATATACACATCATTCCTGTTCTTATCATTCACGGTGAGGAGCAGACTTCCACCTGTATCCTGCTTCATATATAAGCAAGTCGATTTTCATTCTGATGGGCTATTTCCCATATAAAAAGAAATGAGCCGAGCCATAGCATGTATCTCATCTTATTTCCTACATACTATGGTTTACTCTGCCTATAAAAAGCACATTTGGATGCGTCATTTGAACTGATATGTCCAAATCTGATCCCCTCCGAATGGGGCCCTAGCAGTCATGGGCTACATTGGATAGAATTTCAGGGCAATGTGAAGTATACAGGCAAAATGGTCTCAGAATATCTTGGTTTCATCATTTCCTCTTGCTGAGACATTGAGACGCATGCCTTAGGGCCCAGAGAAAGAGCTTGGCTCGATGAGAGGAACTCAGGCTTGAAACCGACACTGTTTTGGACTCCCTGACAGGCATGCAGTCTCCCAAATCAAACAAAAAGGCCTCATTTCTATTTAGAGAAGCATTAGAGGATAAAAATGTAATACCACTGATTATTCTACCCTGCAAAACTAAAGGCATTGTATCAGGACAGAAGTTCTATTTCGGGGACCAAAAGCTGACCCCTGGATTTTGATGCAATTAAAGATAGATTAAACTTTACTGAGTACTGTTGACAAGCATTTAGAATAGAATTGATGATGCATTCTTAATGTTAGTAAAAAATACCAATACTTTCAATGTCATCTTATGTATCTCTTCTTTATAGGCATCAGATTATTAAGCTTTAAATGATTTCAAATGCCGTCTTTACAGATATGCTCCCTTCTCTTTGTTAATCTGTCTTCCTCTTCCTATTTCAGGACAGAATTTAGATCTAGGAATATCAGAACATCATTTTACCAAAAACATCTCAGCCTGTGAAATGTCCTTGCTTTTCTATGCTTAACAGCATCTTAGTAACAGGATTTTAGATGCCAACAGGCAGAGGTGGGCTGAAGGATTGTGCTCATGCTTTGGGTGATACTCGTTCCCTGTTAAGAATCTCGAGTGCCTGCTTTCTCTCCGCAGCCCTACGCTGCTTCTAATTGGCACAGCTGCCAACGCATCCCTTGGCTGAGTAAATCCTTGGAAACCTTGACATGCTGTAGATCTGCGGATCTGCTTATTTACTGCCTGCCTCGCTGTTGGGATACTTGCTCCAGGGAGCTTACAGGATTTCTTCTTGTTTTGTTCACTCCTGTATTCGCTATACCAGAAATAGGGCTCGGCAGGCAGCAAAATCTCAAATATTTGTGGAATTGATGAATGGAGCGCTCTAAAAGTGCAAGATACAAAAATCCCTTTTTGGTTTCTTGTAAATGGAAACAGGAGGTGATTTTGGTAAACAGAGACAACACACCAAATTCTTGTTTTGTAAATAATATTATACCTGACTGCATGACTATGAAAAAAATGGCTTATTTTCTTGCCTATAAACTATGTATACTAGAATCATAGACACAGTAACCGAAAGTTTCAGCCCTTTGCTAAAGACCACAGAGGAAAGGAGAGAGCAGAAATTCAGAGAAAGAAAGTAGGGCTAAATGCAGACACTGAGATGAGGCAGTGAGCGTTGGGGGCAGTAGGGACGCTGATTGGGACCATCTGATACCCCTTTTATGTGAACGTAAAGATCACGGGACATATCTGGGTAAATCAGAGAACAAGGCAAATGCAAACCCACATGTGACTAAGAAGAGGTGGGGGACCACCTCCCACAGTGGGTGGTGGCCAGGCAGTCAAGGTGAGGCTGAACACTGGAGATGCCCAGTGATAAACTGAACAACGGACAGAAGAGAAATACAGGCGGTTACTTCTTAGAGGTCCTTAGACAGATACCTTTTTCTCCCACATTGTACTCTCATTTTCTCTTAAAACTCACTCTTGTTTTCTTCCCTCCAGGGCAAATGAATTCCATAACCTTTAGGGGTGTTCTCTCAGGAGGCATACACACTATTTAAAAGATTTAAAATCTTTGGTGAAAAATCTTGGCTTTCTGTTCAAAGTAGACTTTTGTCAATAAGCAGTAGAGAAGGCAGATTTCGTTTGCCACTAAACCCAAGTCAGTCTGGAAATCCTCAGTTAAAACGCTTAGAAAGCAGTATGGAGGTTCCTCAAAAAACTCAAAATAGAAATACCATTTGACCCAGGAATTCCACTCCTAGGAATTTACCCTAAGAATGCAGCACTCCAGTTTGAAAAAGACAGATGCACCCCTATGTTTATTGCAGCACTATTTACAATGACCAAGAAATGGAAGCAACCTAAATGTCCATCAGTAGATGAATGGATAAAGAAGATGTGGTACATATACACAATGGAGTATTACTCAGCCATAAGAAGAAAACAAATCCTATCATTTGCAACAACATGGATGGAGCTAGAGGGTATTATGCTCAGTGAAATAAGCCAGGCGGAGAAAGACAAGTACCAAATGATTTCACTCATATGTGGAGTATAAGAACAAAGGAAAACTGAAGGAACAAAACAGCAGCACAATCACAGAACCCAAAATGCACTAACAGTTACCAAAGGGAAAGGGACTGGGGAGGATGGGAGGGAAGGGAGCGATAAGGGGGAAAAAGGGGCATTACGATTAGTACACATAATGTAGGTGATGGGGTGGGGCACGGGGAGGGCAGTATAACACAGAGAAGACAAGGAGTGACTTTATAGCATCTTACTATGCTGATGGACAGTGACTGTAATAGGGTATGTGGGGGGGACTTGATAAATGGGAGGCGTCTAGTAACCACAATGTCACTCATGTAATTGTACACTAATGATACCAAAAAAATAAACGCTTAGAGAACTTGACTCTTTCTGTGGTTTTGTGTATTTTAAGATACCAGTGAAATCTCAATATTGTTACCTGAACAATCTAACTCATCCCAAGGGCCTATTTTATAGTACTGTTTAATGTATTTTCTTCATCAATAATCTTTTTTACTTGCAAAGGCCAATATGAATTTCCCTGGCCAATGCTGAAGCCAAATGCCTCAGTACGAGCAGTGGTTTAGTGCCTAAAGAAAACTCAAACAAGTCAAGGCCAGAGCAGATTTGGAGAGCAAGTATCGTTTGTTATTTTAAGAGACCTTACCAGTGAGGCTCTGGTGAGATGGTGGTGGGCTTTTGAAACAAGCTTTGTTACATGTAGACACCCAGATGTACACCCAGAAAGCATCCTTTCTTTAAGTACCAAGGTAGAAGCATGCTGACGAAATGCACCGGGCCTCATTTACAGCTGCTTGGCCCTGGCAGGCTGATGTGATACCAACAGTGTGCAAGTCAGTCTTGGAAGAGCCCACAACTAAAAAAATGCATCACGTGGCATCTAGGAATAATGGGAAACCAGTATCCCTCCCTAGGGTGACACAGATCCCTGGTACACAGGCTAAGAGAGCTTGACAACCTAGAGACCCTGGGTGGGGAGATGGGAGGAGACAAGCCTTTGGTGCACGAATCGTGGGTAAAACTGAAGTTAGTGCAAAGGCCAAGGAAACGCGTTGTTCCAACTCAGTAAGTCCCCGGGATGAAGTCTTCCGTTGGTTACAAACAGTAACTGGCCCTGGTTTGCACTTCCTCAGAAGAATGAGTTCTAACTGTATAATAAGGTGGCATATTTTTTACCTAAATGAGAACTCCTAATAACTCTTCTCCTAGTAAGGACAGAGTCATCAGTGCATCTATTGATCTAAAGCCACAGAACTGGATAAATCACCTGGAAAGGGAATACAGAAAGCTAAGAGACGAGGGCCAGCAATGGGCGCTGAGGCACACCAACACTGAGCAGCTGGGGGAGGAGATGCCAGGGAAGAGAACGGGAAAGGAACGGCACGCGCTTCGTGTTTCAAGACAGAAGTAGTGATTAACTACGTTGACTGTGGCTGAAAGGCTGAGTAAGGAGTGGGTGCAAAATTAACTATACGAGAGCAATGACAGCATCTGGCAATGCGGGGGCTGCTGAGCCCAGGGAGACCTCTGAGCTCCAGAGGAAGCTGATATTGGGCATCAACACCGATTTGACGTGCGAACTAGAGTCCGTAAGCACGGAACTCTGATGAGGGGCTTTGCTGTCAGTGGGAACGGGACGGGGACTCAGTAACTGCAGAGGGACCATCATCTTAATTTCAAATGACTTTGTCAGTAGAAAAGGAATTCAACACTGGTAGGTAGGGTCCTGAGAGCAGGGTCTCTGAGTCCCAAGAGCCCCTTGGTATATTTTCTGTAGCATCTGCAGGACTCCTGTCTGCAGCCGGTGTGCCCCAGAGCAGCTCTACATGCCCGTGGTCTGGGTGGGTGCCCACTCTGACTGGTCAGGGTCTGCGCTGGACACTTAGAGGTGCTGCCCATCACTCTGTGTGGGGGCAAGACGGCTCTTTCTCTGTAAAAACAAAGCACTGCAACACTGTGCCAAGCCCACTGTGTCTTGAAGCCACAGCCTTGCAGAGACAACAGGCTGGATCCTGGCTGCCCTGCACCCAGTGTGGCTTCCTTCTGTTTTCATCTTTCCCAGTAAAGACTTCAGATCCTGGAACGATCCCAGAGTCTGCGCCTCTGGCCCCCATGGACCACCCAGCGGTAACACGAGTGGAGAGTGCAGCCTTCAGAGCAGAGCTCTGAGCGGGCGGACCCCCCAGGCCTTTCCTCAGGGAGGCCTAGGTCAGGGGCGTTCCTCCCCTGAGCTCCCAAGAAAAATGACCAGCCCTCAAGTAAGAGAAAAAAGGACTAAAACAAGATCTACAGGGGCAGGGTAGAGGGGTGGAAAGAATAAAATGCATTCTGTTATTTGAAAATTATACCCTCAGTGAATGGAAACATTTTTTGAAACTATTCATAGTCCAGAGGTCAATGGCCAAGAAAAACCTAAAAAGTCATTGTTTTCCTTGTTGGGCTCCTATGGGAGGGATATTCTAGCACCTCAGGGTCCTTTAGGAGAGCAAGTTTACATTCTGGGGTAAAGAAGTCTTACGTGCACGTGAGAAGCCGCCTCACTTGGTTGACACAGTCCATCCAGAAAAGCCTGAGGTGGCTGTAGAGAACCCGTCACTGACCCCACATGGCACTGGCAGAGAGGATGGGAGTCGGCCTTTCTTGCAGAAGTTCCAGTAACACACTCGACTTTCCCACAGGAGGGCATCACGCTATTATTCAGCCAGTAAAACAGTTATTCAATCCCCACTATATGCGAAGCATCCATTCTCAAAGACTTAATGGCATTAATCAATCAATCAATAAACTCTTCCTATTACAGTTACAGTGAGAATCAATGAAGTTATGGGACTCCACCCACGTCCCCCAACAGATGCTGGTAGAGAACACACCAGACGCCATTTAATCAGTAACCCCTGAACTATATTTCATTACATTGCCCTTATTGAGAATTTACTTAGGAGAAAGAAAACACTATTTAGGAGATCGATGATATTTTCACATTCCATTCATTCGTCATGAGCTTGCTCTGTGCGGAGCATCTGATCCGCTGTAAACCACAAGCAAACACATTCGGCAGGCCAGCTCTCTGCTCACTTCGTGCGGGAGCGGCGGAGGCTCCGCGGGCAGTCGGGCAGGCTGCGCGCCTGGTACCGAAACGACCTGTCCCCAGGTCGGCCTGACTCCAAAGACACTTCTGTACACCAGATCAAGCTTTTTTATGACTTTTTTCAACAGGATCTAATACTGCAATTACCTTCCCACCTAAAAGCCAACTGTCAAGCCAGTATGTGTTTCTGTTTGATGTTAACTTACATTTGTGATGAAAGTTCTCCTCATAGTGGTAATGCTACAGGTCATCTTGAAATACAGGTTCCTCAGAATTACTTTGCTCCCTGCCACACGTGAGGAGGTGACCCTGTCTAACCTTCTCTGAGAGAGAAGAAAGGCTGTGGGTCGGTGTTTACACTGTAAGTCATGACAAAGCCTGAAAATATGCAGGTGGAGATGCACACTTACCTCCAGATGGTTACGACCATCTTAGAATTTTTACTTCCCATGCATAGATTTTGCTCTAAATTTAGAATATTTCTAGTAATGAAAACCACCTCCCCCGCTTGTTTGCCCTTTGGTTTTCTCACCAGAGGAGATTTTTCACCAGGCGTGGTGCTCTGAGGGCAGACTCCTATATCACTGCGTGCGAGAACAGGATGGATTGGGGGATGATTTAATGCCCGCTGGTGATGCCTATCAAACTTTGCAACACAACTTTTATGTTCCTTTGGAACTTGTATGACAGTAATATTTGTGTTTGTCACATATTGCAGTTGCACATATCACTAAGTGATAAAATTTTATATTGTGTGGGTGATGAGGCACAGCATAAACAAGAAAGAGAACTACAAAGATAGTAACATATATATATATACATATGTATTTGCATAGCAATCTAACAAACTATTTTATTTGATCTTAAGTCTTCCTTGTTTTGTATGTCAGGGAACCGTTTCAAAGTCTGTGTTCTTGGGGGTCCCTTACTCTAAGGATTAATCTTTCCTGTTCATAATCATAATCAGAAGATGCAAAATTTCAATAAATATAATATTATTAATAATTTTATTGAAAGCTCTTCTTGATATTTGATCTTAAATAGAATTATCAGTATAACCAACATTAACAAGTACTTCTGTAATGTTGAGGTTAAAGCTTCATATAAAATATCTCTGGGAAATATGTTAGATTTCCAATGAAATGTGTTATATTCAGAAATGTTACAAGCAATATCCTTAAGTGTATGTGGAAACAAAGTAACAGTGGACTTAGGAAAGGTGGTAAAAAATACCAGAAAATAATTTTAGGCTACTTTAGGATAACAGCTCATAAAATTTTTATTCATAAAAATTGGCAAGCCAATGGTTCTGAAAATTGACTTTTAAGGTCCGGAAAACCTATATGAAAGCAATTAGAAAAAGTAAACATAAAACCAAAATTTTGCCTCAAGCATTGGACTGGATTTGGTGAGCCACAGGGAAATGTGAAATTATTACATCTGCCTGTTGCCAAAGGCTTTTCTTAATGGCTATCTGCAACATGTATAAATAAATCAATTAGTATGCTCTTTTTCCTGTATAAACCAGGTATACTTGATTTATTACCTCTCGCTAGAGGAGAAGCTAGCAAATGAACATCATGAAACTTGTTCAGGCAATAGACTGTATAGAGAAATTAGTCTTCTGGGAAAGGTTCCACACTGTTTTTCAGAGATACAATTTGCTGACTGACCCCTACCCCCACTCAGACGCCTGCACTTTTAATATTGTGATTCTTTTTTAAGTAATAAATACACTCTTTAACAACTACACACAGATTAAACTCCAACTAATCCTGTATCACTTGCCTTTTAACACAGATACATGAATTACTTTAGCCAGAAATAGGAACTTATTTTAATTTCTGCTTTGGGAACTCTACATACAAAGAATATTTAGGGGTTTTAATGTAAGCACCTGTCAGGTATGCCAGTTAACTCAGAACCAGTGGAAAATTCCTTTAGTTGTACATCCTAAGCCTCGACTACATACAGTGTGAAAGAATAAATATTATAATTAACAATTTTTCTGTTTTCCTTTTTCTTTTTTTTTTTTTTTTTTTTTTTTTTTTTTTTTTTTTTTTTTTATTGAAGGGTAGTTGACACACAGTATTACATTACATTAGTTTCAGGTGTACAACACAGTGATTCAACATTTATATACATGATAATTCTAAGTACCAGCTATCACCATACCAAGTTGTTACAATATTTTGACTATATTCCTTATGCTATACATTACATCCCGGTTGCTTATTTATTTTACAATTGGAAGTGTGTACTTTTTCTTGGTTGTTGTTGTTAGGGCATCTCTCATTTTTATTGATCAAATGGTTGTTAACAACAATAAAATTCTGTATAGGGGAGTCAATGCTCAATGCACAATCATTAATCCACCCCAAGCCTAATTTTCGTCAGTCTCCAATCTTCTGAAGCATAACGAACAAGTTCTTACATGGAGAACAAATTCTTACATAGTGAATAAGTTACATGGTGAACAGTACAAGGGCAGTCATCACAGAAACTTTTGGTTTTGCTCATGCATTATGAACTATAAACAGTCAGTTCAAATATGAATACACATTTGATTTTTATACTTGATTTATATGTGGATACCACATTTCTCTCTTTATTATTTTTAATAAGATGCTGAAGTGGTAGGTAGATACAACATAAAGGTAGAAAACATAGTTTAGTGTTGTAAGAGAGCAAATGTATATGATCAGGTGTGTGCCTGTAGACTATGTGTTAATCCAAGCTAGACAAGGGCAATAAAACATCCACATATGCAGAAGATTTCTCTCAGAACAGGGGGGGTGAGGTTCTAAGCCTCACCTCTGTTGATCCCCAATTTCTCACCTGATGACCCCCCAGCGACTGTGCCTGTCTTAGGTTGTTCCTCCCTTGAGGAATCTTACCCGTCTCTGGCTAACCAGTCATCTTCCGGGGCCACACAGGGAAATGTTAAGTTGGTAAGTGAGAGAGAAGCCTTATTGTTTGAAATGGTTAGCTTTTTATTTCTTTGCATATTTATGCCCTGTGGCTTCTATGCCCAGCATTTGTCTTGAGGTATCTTTACCACTTGGAGGAGTTATGATACTCGGTAAATTTGATATGAGGCACGAATTCTATTTAAGAATTCGTTGTAATTAGGAAGGAAGAAGAAAAGCTATAGAAGTAGCAGGCGGGAGAAAACATGGGAAGATTGATTATTTCTTTGACATATCTTCTTGTAGAGTAACTTCAGCATGTATATATTTTAAGCTACTACTTAAATTGCGCACACACATTAACATAATAGGAGTATAGTTACATAACCAAAGCATGCCTGTAATTACCAGCCATCTCCAGTGAAACCAAGAAAACCAGTTAGGCACCCTAGGCATTTGTGAAAACTTATCAATGATATGATGGTTATTATCTAACTGAATTTGAATAGTTTGAGAAAAATCAGACAAATTAAAACAACCCATTCCTGGGCACTGTTCACATCCCATATGTTCTTTTAACAGTAAATAGTCTGTAGTTGTAAGATTTTGGAGCGCTACAATTTGCACTTCTCCTAATTCTTGGTTGAGTTCCAACAGTATAGATCCAGTCAAATTTGTTGTTTTACTGTATGCACAGGCCAGCTTAGATATCTCCTTCATTCCCATGGCAAGTCCAGGAGCTGGTGGGATGAGTGCATCTACAGCTGTAGCAGTGCGTGGATCTTTGTTGGGGTTTTTTGATGATCATCTTCTGGCATGAGTCTTCCCGAGAGTGCTGATGTTGGAAGTTCTCTTTCATATCGTTTCTTAGTTCATTTTCGGGGTAGCCAAATTAGGCTTTGATCCTCTGTATAAACACAAACAGACCCTTTGCCTACACTTTTATATGTCCTTTATATTATTGTGTAGAACTCATTAGAGGTCACCACATAGGAACTGCATTTTTTTTTTTTAATCATTAATCTACACTTACATGACGAATACTTACGAATACTTTGTTTACTAGGCTCTCCCCTATACCAGGTCCCCCCTATATACTCCTTTACAGTCACTGTCCATCAGCGTAGCAACCTGTTGTAGAATCACTACTTGTCTTCTCTGTGTTGTACAGCCCTCCCCTTTCTCCCACCCCGCTATGGATGCTAATCTTAATACCCCCCTACTTCTCCCCCCCTTATCCCTCCCTACCCACCCATCCTCCCCAGTCCCTTTCCCTTTGGTACCTGTTAGTCCATTCTTGAGTTCTGTGATTCTGCTGCTGTTTTGTTCCTTCAGTTTTTCCTTTGTTCTTATATTCCACAGATGAGTGAAATCATTTGGTATTTCTCTTTCTCTGCTTGGCTTGTTTCACTGAGCATAATACCCTCCAGCTCCATCCATGTTGCTGCAAATGGTTGGATTTGCCCTTTTCTTATGGCTGAGTAGTATTCCATTGTGTATATGTACCACATCTTCTTTATCCATTCATCTATCGATGGACATTTAGGTTGCTTCCAATTCTTGGCTATTGTAAATAGTGCTGCGATAAACATAGGGGTGCACTGATCTTTCTCATACTTGATTGCTGCATTCTTAGGGTAAATTCCTAGGAGTGCAATTCCTGGGTCAAATGGTAAGTCTGTTTTGAGCATTTTGATGTACCTCCATACTGCTTTCCACAATGGTTGAACAAGTTTACATTCCCACCAGCAGTGTAGGAGGGTTCCCCTTTCTCCACAGCCTCGCCAACATTTGTTGTTGTTTGTCTTTTGGATGGCAGCCATCCTTACTGGTGTGAGGTGATACCTCATTGTAGTTTTAATTTGCATTTCTCTGATAATTAGCGATGTGGAGCATCTTTTCATGTGTCTGTTGGCCATCTGTATTTCTTTTTTGGAGAACCGTCTGTTCAGTTCCTTTGCCCATTTTTTAATTGGGTTATTTGTTTTTTGTTTGTTGAGGCGTGTGAGCTCTTTATATATTCTGGACGTCAAGCCTTTATCGGATGTGTCATTTTCAAAGATATTCTCCCATACTGTAGGGTTTCTTTTTGTTCTATTGATGGTGTCTTTTGCTGTACAGAAGCTTTTCAGCTTAATATAGTCCCACTTGTTCATTTTTGCTGTTGTTTTCCTTGCCCGGGGAGATATGTTCAAGAAGAGGTCACTCATGTTTATGTCTAAGAGGTTTGTGCCTATGTTTTCTTCCAAGAGTTTAATGGTTTCATGACTTACATTCAGGTCTTTGATCCATTTTGAGTTTACTTTTGTATATGGGGTTAGACGATGGTCCAGTTTCATTCTCCTACATGTAGCTGTCCAGTTTTGCCAGCACCATCTGTTGAAGAGACTGTCATTTCGCCATTGTATGTCCATGGCTCCTTTATCAAATATTAATTGACCATATATGTCTGAGTTAATGTCTGGATTCTCTAGTCTGTTCCATTGGTCTGTGGCTCTGTTCTTGTGCCAGTACCAAATTGTCTTGATTACTATGGCTTTATAATAGAGCTTGAAGTTGGGGAGTGAGATCCCCCCTACTTTATTCTTCTTTCTCAGGATTGCTTTGGCTATTCGGGGTCTTTGGTGGTTCCATATGAATTTTTGAATTATTTGATCCAGTTCATTGAAGAATGTTGCTGGTAGTCTCATAGGGATTGCATCAAATCTGTATATTGCTTTGGGCAGGATGGCCATTTTGACGATATTAATTCTTCCTAGCCATGAGCATGGGATGCGTTTCCATCTGTTAGTGTCCCCTTTAATTTCTTTTAAGAGTGACTTGTAGTTTTCAGAATATAAGTCTTTCACTTCTTTGGTTAGGTTTATTCCTAGGTATTTTATTTTTTTTGATGCAATTGTGAATGGAGTTGTTTTCCTGATTTCTCTTTCTGTTGGTTCATTGTTGGTATATAGGAAAGCCACAGATTTCTGTGTGTTGATTTTGTATCCTGCAACTTTGCTGTATTCCGATATCAGTTCTAGTAGTTCTGGGGTGGAGTCTTTAGGGTTTTTTATGTACAGTATCATGTCATCTGCAAATAGTGACAGTTTGACTTCTTCTTTGCCAATCTGGATTCCTTGTATTTTTTTGTTTTGTCTGATTGCCGTGGCTAGGACCTCTAGTACAATGTTAAATAACAGTGGGGAGAGTGGGCATCCCTGTCTAGTTCCCGATCTCAGCGGAAATGCTTTCAGCTTCTCGCTATTCAATATAATGTTGGCTGTGGGTTTTTCATAGATGGCCTTTATTATGTTGAGGTACTTGCCCTCTATTCCCATTTTGCTGAGAGTTTTTATCATGAATGGATGTTGAACTTTGTCAAATGCTTTTTCAGCATCTATGGAGATGATCATGTGGTTTTTGTCTTTCTTTTTGTTGATGTGGTGGATGATGTTGATGGACTTTCGAATGTTGTACCATCCTTGCATCCCTGGGATGAATCCCACTTGGTCATGGTGTACGATGGTTTTGATGTATTTTTGAATTCGGTTTGCTAAAATTTTGTTGAGTATTTTTGCGTCTACGTTCATCAGGGATATTGGTCTATAGTTTTCTTTTTTGGTGGTGTCTTTGCCTGGTTTTGGTATTAGGGTGATGTTAGCTTCATAGAATGAGTTTGGGAGTATCCCCTCCTCTTCTATTTCTTGGAAAACTTTAAGGAGAATGGGTATTATGTCTTCCCTGTATGTCTGATAAAATTCCGAGGTAAATCCATCTGGCCCGGGGGTTTTGTTCTTTGGTAGTTTTTTGATTACCGCTTCAATTTCGTTGCTGGTAATTGGTCTGTTTAGATTTTCTGTTTCTTTTTGGGTCAGTCTTGGAAGGTTGTATTTTTCTAGGAAGTTGTCCATTTCTCCTAGGTTTCCCAGCTTGTTAGCATATAGGTTTTCATAGTAGTCTCTAATAATTCTTTGTATTTCTGCGGGATCTGTTGTGATTTTTCCTTTCTCATTTCTGATACTGTTGATTTGTGTTGACTCTCTTTTCCTCTTAATAAGTCTGGCTAGAGGCTTATCTATTTTGTTTATTTTCTCGAAGAACCAGCTCTTGGTTTCATTGATTTTTGCTATTGTTTTATTCTTCTCAATTTTATTTATTTCTTCTCTGATCTTTATTATGTCCCTCCTTCTGCTGACCTTAGGCCTCATTTGTTCTTCTTTTTCCAATTTTGATAGTTGTGACATTAGACCGTTCATTTGGGATTGCTCTTCCTTTTTTAAATATGCTTGGAGTGCTATATACTTTCCTCTTAAGACTGCTTTTGCTGCGTCCCACAGAAGTTGGGGCTTAGTGTTGTTGTTGTCATTTGTTTCCATATATTGCTGGATCTCCATTTTGATTTGGTCATTGATCCATTGATTATTTAGGAGCGTGTTGTTTAGCCTCCATGTGTTTGTGAGCCTTTTTGCTTTCTTTGAACAGTTTATTTCTAGTTTAATGCCTTTGTGGTCTGAAAAGTTGGTTGGTAGGATTTCAATCTTTTGGAATTTACTGAGGCTCTTTTTGTGTCCTAGTATGTGGTCTATTCTGGAGAATGTTCCATGTGCACTTGAGAAGAACGTGTATCCTGTTGCTTTTGGATGTAGAGTTCTGTAGATGTCTATTAGGTCCATCTGTTCTAGTGTGTTGTTCAGTGCCTCTGTGTCCTTACTTATTTTCTGTCTGGTGGATCTGTCCTTTGGAGTGAGTGGTGTGTTGAAGTCTCCTAGAATGAATGCATTGCATTCTATTTCCTCCTTTAGTTCTGTTAATATTTGTTTCAGGTATGTTGGTGCTCCTGTATTGGGTGCATATATATTTATAATGGTTATATCCTCTTGATGGACTGAGCCCTTTATCATTATGTAATGTCCTTCTTTGTCTTTTTTTACTTTCTTTATTTTGAAGTCTGTTTTGTCTGATACCAGAATTGCAACACCTGCTTTCTTCTCTCTGTTGTTTGCTTGAAATATCTTTTTCCATCCCTTGACTTTAAGTCTGTGCGCGTCTTTGGGTTTGAGGTGAGTCTCTTGTAAGCAGCATATGGATGGATCTTGCTTTTTTATCCATTCTATTACTCTGTGTCTTTTGATTGGTGCATTCAGTCCATTTACATTTAGGGTGATTATTGAAAGGTATGAATTTATTGCCATTGCAGGCTTTAAGTTTGTGGTTACCAAAGGTTTAGGGTTAGCTTCTTTACTGTTTTACTGTCTAACTTAACTCGCTTGTTGAGCTATTATAAACACAATCTGATGATTCTTTATTTCTCTCCCTTCTTATTCCTCCTCCTCCCTTCTTCATATGTTGGGTGTTTTGTTGTGTGCTCTTTTTAGGAGTGCTCCCATCTAGAGCAGTCCCTGTAGGATGCCCTGTAGAGGTGGTTTGTGGGAGGCAAATTCCCTCAACTTTTGCTTGTCTGGGAATTGTTTAATCCCTCCTTCATATTTAAATGATATTCGTGCTGGATACAGTAGTCTTGGTTCGAGGCCCTTCTGTTTCATTGCATTAAGTATATCATGCCATTCTCTTCTGGCCTGTAGGGTTTCTGTTGAGAAGTCTGATGATAGCCTGATGGGTTTTCCTTTGTAGGTAACCTTTTTTTTCTCTCTGGCTGCTTGTAATACTTTGTCCTTGTCTTTGATCTTTGCCATTTTAATTATTATGTGTCTTGGTGTTGCCCTCCTTGGATCCCTTGTCATGGGAGTTCTGTGTACCTCTGTGGTCTGAGAGGCCATTTCTTCCCCTAGTTTGGGGAAATTTTCAGCAATTATTTCTTCAAAGACATTTTCTATCCCCTTTTCTCTCTCTACTTCTTCTGGAATGCCTATGATTCTTAAATTATTTCTTTTATATTGATCACTCAGCTCTCTTAAAATTCTTTCATTCCTGGAGATCCTTTTATCTCTCTCTGCATCAGCTTCTCTGCGTTCCTGTTCTCTGTTTTCTAGTCCATTAATGGTCTCTTGCATCTCGTCCATTCTGTTTTGAAGTCCTTCCAGAGCTTGTTTTATTTCTGAATTCTCCTTCCTTAGTTCTTGCATATTTCTCTGCAAGTCCATCAGCATGGTTATGACTTTTGTTTTGAATTCTTTTTCAGGTAGACTGGCTAAATCTATCTCCCCAGATTCCTTCTCAGGGGAAGATGTAGCAGATGCCGAAGCTGTCTGGGTTAGTCTTGTCTGAATCATATTTTTTTGCCTTTTCATGTTGACAGGTGCTATTGACTGTCAGCTGGGAGGGCCAAAATTTTCACTTACTACTGGCCTTTCTTTACTGGGGCAACTGCGACCCCTAGTGGCTTGTGTTGGGTAATTGCGTGTAGAGTGGGTCTTTGTGTCTTGCCTGGCCGGAAGGGAGAAATTTCCCTTTCTGTGGGCGGAATTTGTCTCAGGCTGCTTCTCTGCTTTCGCAGCGCCCGGTGGGGTGATGGATGGGGGGGCTGCTTGACTGTTTGCCTCCGTGAGGGGTCTCAGAGCTGTTGCCCAGGGGGTTAGTGCACCCGGTTTTCCCTGTAATTTCCAGCTGCTGTACTGTGACCTGGGTTGTTTCCGTCAAGCTGTTAAGTCCCTGTCCCTTTAAGACTTTCAAAAAAGCCCCCGCTTTTCTTTGTCACAGGGGCATCAGCTTCAGCACCCGCTCTGAGGTCTTACCCCCTGTTCTCCCAGTATCCAGGGCCCCCTGGGCATATACTGTGTCTGCGCTCTGGCCCGGATGGCTGGGGCTGGGTGTTCGGCAGTCCTGGGCTCCGTCTCCCTCCCGCTCTGCCTATTGTTCTCCCGCCGGGAGCTGGGGGGAGGGGCGCTCGGGTCCCGCAGGGCCGGGGCTTGTATCTCACCCCTTTCACCAGTCGCTGGGTTCTCGCTGGTGTAGCTGCAGTCTGGCCACTGTCCTGCGTCTTCTGGTCTCTCTTTTAGGGCTAGTTGTGTTTGTTGTATTTTCAAAAGTATATATGTTTTTGGGAGGAGATTCCCACTGTCCTACTCACGCCGCCATGTTGGCTCCGCCTCCTTTTGGTGTTTCTGTTTTCCTTTTTCAAGTCAGTGGTTCATGATTAAGTGTGTCCACGCTGACAGTTACATAGCATAACCAACAGGTCACTCATGGCAGGCTCCAAACTAAAGAGATGACCTCTAAAGTTATTTAAATGAAAGGAAATGCATTTCACTTCCAATATCATTAGCTATTCTGCTGGCCATTCCTCCAGGCGGGCACTGAAATTGATGAACTGTTAAGACAACAGCCACCATTCAAGGAGCTAAATGAAACAGGCTCTGTACCAGGCATGGCTAGTTACACACATTTCCTTATTTTATCTTTAAAACAATTCCATGAGGCAGGTTTTGTTTTTCCCATATTGCAGGGGTAGAAGTGGGTCCAGAGAAGGAACCTGGTTTGCCCCTTATAATACAGCTAATAATGGAGCAGGAGGCAAGCCGAGGTCAGCATGGCCCCATTCACACCCGGTGTTGTTCATCCTACAGTCACGAAGGGGAGCGGGACCTTCGCTTGTCCCGGTTCTCAGTGACCCATTACGGTCCTGCTCTGACCATCACTGTTTTTGTCCCGCTTGAGCCCCACAAAGAGCCACTGAAGTGCCCAGAGATGTTTGCCCACAATTGTCGCTTGTATCTTCTGCTGATCCAGTCTTTTATTCCACTGGACATTTCCCACAGAAAGTAGGTCCTGCTTCAGTCACCAGCATTTCCAGGTTAACATCTGTTTTGCCGTCCAGCTAACAGCTAATCTTTCCTTTGCTTTTTGCAAAGGGCATTTATCTTGCTTTGCCTTTCATGCCACCGTCTTCCCTGAATACCTGCACAGCCAGCGTGTGCTTGTGTCGGCCCCTCTTCCAAGTTTGGGCTTGTGACCAGCGCCTGGCAAACTGCAGTGAAGCAGGCAGACCGGTTCTGGGCTCTGCCTTCGTGGGGTTTATGGATTCAGTGTGGCACGAATACATAAGCAGAATGATTTTGGAAAATGACCAAAGAGATGGGATGGCTGGTTGGCAGAAGCTGCTTTAGATAGTGTTAGAGAAGCTCCCTGTGAGGACAGACCTCTCGGGAAAGTGCAGGTGCTGTGACCCATGCACGGGTGCAACAGGGACCAGAGCAGGTCGGCAGGGTCCCCGCCACCAAGTGGCTTACAGCAAACAGGAGCAAAGGAAAGGAGTAAGAGGCAAATAGATCAACAGGTGGTGATTAGCACTAAGAGGGACTAAGAAAGGCAGTGACGCAGAGCCCTGGGGAGGCATCTTGGCAAAGGTGCCGCCTGAGCTGAGAGCCGAGGATGGGAACAGTGCCCATAGCGAGGGCCAAAGATCCTGCTCATGCAGGAGCTCTGCCGGGTCCCAGGGACACGCCAGGGCACGAGCCCCGGGGCACCCTGGCCCTCTGGAGCTGACGGTCTCGGAGGGGGGCTGCACAGGAATAAAAAACCAATGGAAATAGACTTGCTGCTTCTGGGTTAACTCAGACAGTCATGCCCACCCCTCAGGCACCTGACCGGCACAAGGCCACTGTTTTTGGTCCAGGAAACTCCTTTCTGCTATTTTCCTCAGCGCCAGTACTGAGTCCCGAAGGCTCTTCGGTTACAGCTCCATGATGAACCGCTTCATGGGGCTCACTATTCACAGTATCTGTCCATTATATGACTATATGCTCTGTAGTATTATATGCTGCACCCAGTTCTTAGCAGAATGCTCAACATATATATATATACAGGAGGAAGTAAAGATGATTCAATTGTTCGATTGTTCATCATATTTGCTAAGATCTTACTATGTGCCAGAAACAGGACAAAGGCCCTGGGATACTAAAGATAGAAACCCAAGTCCCTGCCTCTGAGAAACTCAGACTCTAATAGGTGAGGTAAACAAGTGAAACGGTGCTTGTGGGATAATAAGGAAGCATCATAACAGAGGCATGAAACAGGTTTCCGTGGCCTAATGGGGCAGGAGTACCCCACTCAGACTTAACCAATCATTCTCTGCATCCCATTTTTTCAGGGACACGCAGGCTCTGACATGTGGATCGCCACCAGGCTGTAGGAATAGGGTGTAGCCATATACACGCCACATCTTTGTCATAATTTGTGGAGTTGGTGGTTTAAACACAGGTGAAATGGGCTTTTTCCAGTGAGTGACTTTGGCTGATCTAACTTAGGTTATACAAGGTCGTCGTTCATAGGTCCATTTTTCTTTTAATATTTTGACTTAAGCCCTGTTTTCCCAAGACAGATCCTGCTTACTAGAACATGCAGTAAAATAGAAAATGTGACTCACAGAATTGCTGCAGTGCTCAGGGCACACCATGTGGATGCCGTTGCTGAGGCAATACAAATGGAGATGGTGTGCAAAAAGTTCAGTGAGCTAGTAGAAATGTTTTTGGCGTTCCCCATAACCTGAGTCAATTTGCAATATTGCTTTCGACTATAAAACAGATAAAAATGGGCCTATGACTTAGATCAGCAAGCATGTTGTTGAGAAAAGCAATTAAAGCCTTGAGACCCCCAAACCCATGGCTAAGGCTGCACATCCTGTTCATACTAAAGCTGGCACTGACGTCACGCCTAGGCGCCATCTGGACTGACTGCCAATTGGAGCAGCATTAACCAGGCGGTTTTCTTGGCCACTATTTACATTGCACATCGATATTTTTTCATGTTTTCCTTGACCAAAGCCAGTGTTTTTTATCCTTGACTCTTGAAGTAATCACTTTGGTAAATGGCTACGGTATAAATCAGACAGGCTGTGTAAGAGCTCACCACTGAAAACAGTCACACACATATCATTTCCCTCCAATGCCTCTCTGATTAATAAGAAAACGTTACAATCTCATTTACTTCTTGAAACAGGATGTCAAGTATTGGTGTATGCACACATACTTTCCAAATTATTTTCAGAGAACATTCAACAATGCAGATTAAAATTCAGAGGGTAGAGAAATTACCTGCTCCATCTAAGTAAATCTATTTCCCTACGTCAGGTACAAATGTGTGTTCTGAGTCCATTTTTTCTTTTTTACCTGGTTGCACACTATCAAAGGAGTTGAATTAAATGAAGATGTGAGATGGAAAATAAAACCAAACCACTTATTTATGCATAGACAAAAAAGTGGCTTCCTTTTTCACTTTTAAGTAGCTGATTTGCCAACTTAGAAACACAGTCTTTCGATAGTCATATTCTTGTTTCTTTTTATCACTTAGGTATTAATTTTGGACTTTATGCAGTCATGTTTTAACATATATCCATATCAACTGGATAATTTTACATAAGGAAATCTCTGCTAAAGAAATAATTCAAAAAATGAAAAATCCTCTTGTATATAGATTTTCACTATATGGCTATTTATTATGGTAAAAAGTGAAAACTACCTTATGATAGAAGAATGAAACAAATTATGGTATACCATTCCATGGAAAATCAGACAGCTTCTCAGAATTATGCAAACTTTATGATATAGTGTTAAGTGAAAAGTACAAAATTGAACATATGCTGTCATTCCAAGTGGAATCTGGTAGATGCACAGTAAAAAAAGAAAAAGCCTAACAAAAGAAATGAAGATATAACACCAAATTTGAGTTCATTCTGTTATTATAGTAAAATTACAAAAGGTCTCAAAAAGCCCTTGCTTCTCATGTTTCTAAAGTGTTCATTTATTATTTTAATTTTGTACATACAAATATTTACATACATGTTGTAGACTTTTCTGTTTTCAGGGCAATTCCTTCTTTTTATAGCTTTAAATCTCTCTTTACCTTTAATATAGTCAGTTTCTTCCTCTAAACTCTAACCTTATATCCTCTTATAAACCTTGCTTTTATTCAATCTCGCTTTTATTTACTTTTGGTTGAAGCAATTTTTTCCAGCTCTGGGTTCAAAAGGGTTATAATACAACCTGCATTCTTGCAGGGTCCCCAGTGTGCATGAGATTAATGGGATACCATCCATGCAGCACTTTATGCTCCTTAGAGAAAGGTGCTATATAAAAGCAATGCATTATAATAATCTATGCTAGTATAAAACCCAGAGAGATATTAGAGCTACAATTTAGCACAAGCAGACAGGGTTGGAGTAAGTCCAGGTGCAGGCTGGGAAACGTCCCTAATGCCAAGAGAAGGAGTCGTCCCAGGAGCGGAAGTGAGCTGCTACGGGAACTTCGAGTCCCACACTGCGGATCCCAGGCCCTCTCAGTCTTAACAAGGTATCTTGGCGTCAGTGCACAATCCTCTACGAATGCCAGCGTGTCATTTACGTTGACCTGATGTACCACGTCCGCCCTCTCTCTTTAGTTCCAACTGAATACATTCCCAATTGTTTACAGGAAATGACCGTCCAGAGGCAGGTATCACTGAATATAGAAATCGTCAGATGACCCTAGGGGTTGTGTACCAGCGAAGAACGCAATTTCTGAACTGAATTAGAAGTCATTTAGTATGGCCACCTTATGGACGAACCCCCTATCCAGCTGCTGACAGGTGGCCAACGGGTCTCTGAGCATTTCTGAAGAGACACTTGAGACTTCCTAAAAACAGGCTCTGACATTTCAAAGTTCTACTCTACATTCAGACAGACCCTGTGCTCCTGCGCTCTGCCTCCTGGAGCCACACCGACAGGCACGTCTCTCTGCTGCTTCACGCTTCCGTTAGGCAACGCTTATGCCGTAGCCAGTGCAAAGCATCCCGTAGGGCTCTGGGGACACACAGAGGGTCGTGACACTTCTCTGTCTCAGAGGACCTCACGATCTAATGGCAGCACAGATACCGAAGAGAGAAAATACCAGTGCAGAAAATGCACTGCAGGCAGGAAGTGAGGTGCTGGGGGCAGGGATGAAGTGCTTCTGCCCAGAGGGCATGAGGGGCTTCCTGGTGGCTCCGGTCTCTGTCGGGAAGAGGATCAGGATGGCCGGGATTCTGCCGGCTGGAGCAGTGGCGGAGGGCAGAGGAGAGCGTGCCTGCAAGCACCAGGGACATTCGGTGTGGCTGAGTCAATGGCAGGCACGGGACCGAGAGGCCAGGGCATAGGGCCTTTATTTTCAATTTTTACACGATTGGACATCATGCCACATGCAGTGGGGCCAACAGGGACTCCGGAGGGGCAAACGGGGTGATCAGATCTGTCCATGGGAAGACGATGGAAACAATAACGCAGGTAGATTATTGACGAGAGTGGGGAGAGTCTTGGGTTAAGAAGCTGTTGCAAACGTCTAGGCAAGATACAGGGAGGACCCGCAGGCCGGTGACAGGCAGACGGGCGGGGGAGCTGGGAAAGCAGTGACAGCTCTGACGTCAACGTGCCGCGTATGGGAACCGGAGGGGCGGAGAACCCTGGGAGGTTGAACAGACGGATGGTGACGTCATTAACAGCACTAAAATCCAAGGGGCGGGGAAACGGGGAGGACGGAAAGGTTTGAATGGAGTTCTGGCTGCTGAGTCGGAGGCCTGCAGGATGGTCCTGTGGCGACGGCCAGAGGCCCCTGGAAATGTGTATCTGCAGCTTGAGCAAGTCAGACCAGAAAAAAAATCCGAATAAAACAAACAGAACAGAGTATTTCGGTTGGACACCTAGCGAGGCACTACTGTGAGCCCTTGATTCTGCTAATTCTGTTATTTCTTCCTAAAATGCTATTGACACCATGGACTCATTCAGAAGACAGCGCTTTATAAATGTACAGCAGCTAAGAGGAATTTAATTTATGCTTCGCTCCTTTATAATTTTGCATTTGGGGTTAGTTTTGTTATGCTTTGACAAGTGAAGTTCTTAATCTGTGTTACGTGTAATCTGGTAATTTGTTATTTTTTTCTTATAGTATCACATTTATCTATCTTCCCCAAGGTAACCTCCAGGGAAAAAGTAATTTAAGGCACTTTAAACTTTATTCTTAAAAAGCCGCCACACCAGCCCAAGCACACCCTGTTTCTCAGAGGTCACACCGATGGTCTCTCAGTCGCATGTGAACTTGATTCTCTCAGCACCAAGTGGCTTCTGCCCCTTCCAGGAACAGACACCGACCACAGAAGACAAGGGGTGTGAAGCAGTGGGGAAATGCTGGAGGGCGACTGAAGGCTCTAATTAGCTTTGGGGGAGTGTCTCCTTCTGTGGCCACAAGTGCTGACCCATGGCTGAGGGACCTCCTAGTCGGTGGTAGGGCCTACCCAGCCCCCTGCTGCAGGTGTCCCCTCCGTGTGCCCCATTCTTCTGGGCCACAGCATGTGTTCTGCCGAGCTTCTGTTCTGGCAGGATGGACCACTTCGTAGCTCCTCGGTCCATCCTGCAAGCAGACTTGGGGCAGGCCGACCCCGGGGCCTCTCCATCCATATGGCTCATATCCCACTCAAGGCGAATACCCGTTGGGTGGTCATGGGTGACACCGCACACCTCCAGTGCCACAACCAGGATAGAGTCAAGGCCACCTCCAGAAGCCAATGCAAAGGAATGCCAAGTCAAACAGAGCTAAATCTTTGTATGTCTCCAACTTTCATTTTGAGAAATACTCAAAAACACTATCTCACTATTAAATTCAAACAGAAATATGA
Organism: Manis pentadactyla; assembly: GCF_030020395.1. NCBI lineage: Eukaryota > Metazoa > Chordata > Mammalia > Pholidota > Manidae > Manis > Manis pentadactyla. The sequence continues at coordinate 89,808,781 of NC_080032.1, read as the reverse complement.
TCATTCTAAAGCAATATCAACCAGAAGAGGGCTAGACTTCTAAACAAATACATGGAGTTGAAAAGGCCAAATTGTATTAGAAAAACTCATTTTTCAAATTATTGTGCACCATTTACTTTTTACAACATCATGCATGAAATTTTAGTTACCTCAGCCTTTGGAAATAATAATAAAAACAGTACCATATATCCATTTACGCTGGGTCTGCTGGTTTTATTATTTTTAATACCAATAAAAAGTTACGTATTATAAGTCTTCTGGTCAGATTAATTCTAATTGCATGCTTGTCCCAATGATTATGGTTCTGCACAGAGTTTTCAAAAGAATTGAGAAGACATAAAATTTCTTTCTATGACTAATTCTCTTTACAACTTACTACTACTAAAGATGGTTTCCCAGATTAAAGAAAGCACTTTCATTTCAGTGAAAATTTCTTTTTACAACGTCTAGCTACCATGAGTGTACGTCTGTCTTAAAGAAGAAACAAAAGGGACAAAGGCAAGAAAAGTGAGTGAAATGAAAGGAGCCAAATCTGGGCACCGGTCTCCTATCTGACCCCTGGGCACTTATTGGGGGCACCGGCCTCCTGTCTGACCCCTGGGCACTTACTGGGGGCAGCTGCCGGGAAAATGAAAGAGTTCCCTGTGCAACTCCAATCAGATTTTGTGCCCCTGCCCCCCATTTCCTTACATTGACATTTGAAGGTCACTGTGACCTCCCTGGGAGCCCATTTCCACCTCTCCTGGCCAAGTTGGGCGGATTCTGCATCGGCCAGTTGGCTGCGTGGACTTCATCTGCCTGGGTTGTAATAGCTTGAAGGTAAGGCCCACGTCTTATGCACCTACTAGATCTCAGCGCCTGACACAGCGTCCAGACATAGTTGAAGGATTAAAAGAAGTTGAAAGAGCAGGTGCATGAATAAATCTACTTCTCCATTTTCCTAAATGAGGAAAAACTGACAGATTAAGCCCTTAGGGCAGACTGATGCTACTTTAAGAGTGCTTAGCAGTCCCGTGGGGCCTAAACTGACGACTCCAGAAGGAGTCCTCCCTGGAGGGACAGGCCAGCAGCCAGCACCCCGGGGCTGACGGACGGGGACTCAGTTCCCAGGCTGACCCTCGGAGGGGCAGCTTACTCTGCTCAAACCAGCTCCTACCGAATGAGCCGAATCTCCCCCCTTACAAACTGCTAGACACCCAGACCCCCTGATCCAAGTTTTCAGAGCTGCTCAAATAACTACCTCATTCAGCTTTTACTGAACAGGTGGCTTTCTTTCAATATGTGGTTGTATGAAGAAATTATTGTTTGTTTAAACACTGGAAAATAATTTGTGTGCCAGAGGCCCCGGAGAACGAGCTAAGTCAATCTCTTCTCTTTCAGTTTCCACAGCAGAAAAGTCAAACGTGGACTTGCCAAATTTGAAGACGCACATTGTTATGGAAGCTCCTGAGGGTGATACAATGTATCCCTGGTACTCGTCGGTAGCCTCGGAAGAGCGGCAAACTACAGTTCCTCTGAGCTGTGCGCCAGTGCGTTTCTGGTGAACATTTATGCTGCACTGATCATGATAATATAGTTTCAATACTTGCTGTGACTGGGAAAGGCTTCCAACCAAACAATGTTGTTTTCATCACCTCGCTGGCACAGGACTGAAACCTGGACATGCAGACGAGGGCATGCAGGACCAGCTCTCTAACAAAAGCCACCCTCTACGGATGAGACCCTTGCAGAGAAAAATAAACTCTGGTGGGTGCAGAGGTCCATTCTGATGGTTCCGTCCCTTTACCCTCAAACTTCCAGCTACGCTGTGAGGTTTTCTCAGGTTGTTCCTTCCACATGACCACACTTTACCCCAAAGGTATGGATGCTGCCTCTTAACACAAAGACAGAACCTCAAGTGAAACAGAATGCCTGTCCCCTTGGTCTCTTTATTGTAACTGGGTCTAGCATTGACTTTCCAAAGAAAACTTAAGAAAAAATTTGAGATATAAACACAGAAAATGATTTTAAATGTATGCTACTGAAACTACAGGAATGAATGCCATAGCCTGTGAGGCACTAAGAAATGATTATCTGGTGTATTCTCTTTAAAAGTCAGCCTTGGTAATTTCCAAGATGTTATAAGTGTTAAATAATGTCCCTGTTTTAGGATAATCTCTGTGAAAACAGCTTTCATAGGCTGAAGTGCAGCACAATCTACTCAAAGGTCCATATGGTTTTTATCACAACACCCAGATAGGATTTGAACTGGACCCTGAGTTGAATCCTTTCTATTACTCCACTGGCTGCTCTTTGCGAGGAACCTTTTTTGATGAAGCATAAACGAACCCCTCTAACGCTGCGGGCTCAGTACTGACTCAGGAGATCCCAGCTCACAGGGCTTTCTCCTTGAATACTTAAAATGTTAAGTGCCCTTCCACCCATGAGTGTTCTTGGGAACACACCTGAGATATACTGAGATATTTATGAACTTATCACAGGCTGTGAATATTCTGGAGCTCAAATTTATTTCTACATCTTTGTAGCTTAAGTAGAGGTTTAAAATGCAAGGCTTTTGAAATCCTTCCAGAATCTGTTGCCTGTGGGAAAAAGAACAAACTTATAATCTAGAAGACTCGTCATGAAATAAAAGATTATGGGAGAGGTAAAATGGATTAATTTACAAGATTACCCAATGGAAAATGGTTCCTTTAACCAATATGTGTGTGTGTGTAAAGATAGACTGAATAAAGATCACAGTGGAGAATATTTACAAATAAATTATATTCAATTGTTTAAATACATGACAAATCATTGTCTTTATCAGGAAAAAGCAATTAAAATAAATTCACTGGCCCAGGAAAATGATCTCTACTCACATGCATTATTTGCAATGATATGCTTAGCTTAGTTAATACAACCATTGCAAAGAGACAACCATCACACCACCTCAGTGAGCTGAAGATTTTCCTTATATTTGGTCTATGGCATCTCTTCCCCTGGGTGGGACACGTCAGTTAACATTCATGTGTGACCCTGATGTAATGGTCAACTTGCGTGTCTGCCAAACTCAGTCGGGATGATGGGGGAGTCTGGTGCCCAGCGTCTCAGAAATATCCCAGAGGCCATAGTGCAGCAATTGAAGCAAAACTGTGGATTTTTTTATGCCGGTCACTAGACTATTCTCTTGTCTATGAATATGACTTATCGATTTTAACTTTAATTTTAAATAATGATGAAATAGCATAAAGTTTACCATCTTAGTCATTTTTTAGGGAAGAGCTCAACAGCGTTAAGACATTTACACTGCTGCACAGCCTGATCACCATCCACCTCCAGGACTTCTGTCATCTGCCCAAGCTGAAACTGGACCCACAGAAAACTCCCCTTCCCTCTGTCCCGCAGCCCCAGGCAACCACCATCCTCTTTCTGTCCATGAATTTGACTATTCTAACCTCCTCACATAAGCAGAATCACACCACGCTTGCCTTTCTGGGACTGGCTTATTTGACATTAACATGTAAATTTTTCAGGTGAGTGTGTAGAACTGGAAGAGTCCCTTTAGGAGCAATTAAGGGACAGCCACTAAGTTCCGGAGAATTTGCTCACTGCAGTAGGAACACAGCCGGAGAGGAACAGCTGGGGCCGCCTTGTGGGCGGGACCTGGTTTGTTCATCGCCAATTTCCGTGGCTGCTAAAGTCTGTCTCCTTCACTTTTTGCTTATTTGCAAAGAAGAATGCTAAAATCCTTTTAAGTCAAATGTCTCGATCTAAACTTGCAAATTGGACTGTTGCTTAGGTTATTAGTCACCAACCCGCAGACTCTCCCGTTATTAGTTATTTAGTGAATCTTTTTTTTTGACGAGTCAGCACCTCATTTCTGCTTATTTATCCTTGTTCATCCTTTGTACTGGGAACGCCTTGCCTAGATATGCAAATCGTTGCAGGTTGACTTTGATTAATGGTCTTTGTTTGCTCAATTTAGATTAGTTCAGTAATTGGAACAGAGGCCAGGAATATTCCCAAGGGCAGTAAACACTGACTTTGAGGACTTGGTCTGCGAGGGAGGAAAGGTCAGACCGAAGTTGCTTTCCCGCCTCTGTCCCAAGGTCATGCCCGCCCGGCTGCCTACAGGCAGTTGCCTGGGATCCAGCAGCCAGCAGCTGGCTGAAAAGAAGGGGGCTGATTCCCTGGATTTTCCTGGAAGCTGAGATGAGGTATAAGCTGGCGAACCTTTACAAGAAGCAGAGAGCAGGTGGCTGACTTACGGTTTTATAACCTATTTTAAGTTTGTTTTATTATATAGAACTATTCCCTTTAGTCTTTTAAAATGTCTGGGGACAGTGAGTACAATAAGTATTAGGAGAGCTTCTAAGAATCCCAGAGTTTGATGCCTCTCTTCTTCCTTTCTTCAAGCTGACAACAGGCTCAGTTCTGAACAGCTCTCACGACGGGGGGCTCACTACTTGCCAGGGCAGCCTCGTCGGAGAGCCTCACTGCTCCGCGTTCTCTTCTTCCGTCACCCAAACCGCCTCGTCCACACCCTCCCCGATGCAGCCAAATCCCTCCAGCCTGTAGCCGACCCGCTGCAATGTCCTTCCAGCCTCTCCCCCCAGGCACCTGCTGTATCTCCATCCCCACCCCGTTCTTTACCCGGCCGTACAGCCCACGACTGCAAGTTCCCTGGTGCCACGGCTGTTCCCTGACACGTCCCAGCGGGTGCGCAGACCCTCTCCGAGCCCAGTCCCAGGTACCTTCCCCACCTGGGCAGACCGTGACTGACGCAAGCCTGTTCTAGGGGCCGCACCTCTCTTAAAATGTGAAAATGTTCACGTGGTCAGAAATGCAAACATCCTTTCTCCTCACCCACAACCTCCAAACCCCATCGCTTCCAAAGGCGACCAGGTGTCTTTTCAGAAAACAACTTCTTCACGTGCACAGTAAGTTGTTAGATGTTAGTGATGAGAAGCTTAGTTGTTTCTTCCCCAAGCCCCATATATTTTAATTAATATTTTAGTATTTAATATTTTATTTAATATTAATATGATCTATTTAATAACTTTTATAATAATTTTAAGTTTTATTTTACATTATTAAATGCTATTTTAGTTGTTTAATTATTTTTAAATATTTTATTTACTATTTTAGTATTTCCTTTTAGAGGGAAGGACCGCTAGAGCTGGAAACGGGCTGGAGGGTGAGCAGGCTGGTGCCCCTGGTAACGGAGTGGCGGGCACGCTGGCCCACCTGCCCAGAAGAGAGCAGAGTGCTCGCAGAGGAAGTCCACGGCCCGTGGATGTGAGAGGTAAAACATGGTTGATCTGCACTTTGATCTCTTTTCCCGATTACAGGTGAGGCTGAACCTACTTTATACGTTTATTAGCCAATTGTATTTATCAACCATCTCTTCATCATTGTTTACTCATTTTTCACCTTCATACATTTACTTCATCTGGAAGTGATTTTCTTATAAGGAATTAGGTTGTGATCCAACTTTATCTCCATATACCCAGCCAGTTGTCTCAACAGTTATTGAATAATCTGTCTTTCCCCCACTGATGTGAAATACCACTTCCATTTACCTTATGTTACTTCTGTATGTTAGATGTGGTCCAAATCTCCAGTGAACTGCCTAGTCCCTCTTAATGAAGAAACTATTTTAGTTGTGGCTTCATGATGTGTTTTAATATCTGGCTCAGATATTCATGGTACATTTTGCATATATATATTTTTTCATTTTAAATGTAGAATTATCAGGTTCAAAAAAAGTCACACTGATTTGGGAATATATATATATATATATATATATATATATATATATATATATATGTGTGTTTAATTTAGGGAAAATAAATACTAGTAATACTGAACCTCCTGTTCAAAGCAAAGCATGTCTTTATGTTTGTTTTCCTTAAACTCCAGCAGGAATTTTCAAGGGATTCCTCACATAAAACCTACACATTTTTAAAAATTTTCTGCCAACTAGTATATCTTATTCACTGTGGTCATTGTAAATGGAATAACTTCTTTCATTGCATTTTCTAATTGGTTATCAATGATAGGAAAGCTACTTAATTTCTATATATTAATTTGAAAACCAAATATCTCTCTGAAATCTATTGTTTCTGTGTTGTGCTAATTCTCTTGCTTTTCTGAGCACATGACCGTATCAACTGCCAATATGACAATTTTGTTTCCTACTTCCCACTTTTTATTTCTTTCTCTTAACTAATTGCATGGGCTGTCACTTCCAGAGCGGTGGGGCAGTAACACAGCAGATGTTTCAGACCGTGTCCATCATAGCCATTTCCTTTCCCTTTCGGAAGGGCGTATTGCCTGCTAGGGACTGGAAAGCTAGGGCTGCCCTTCCCAGGACTCTCCCGGTAATCTAGCTCACACGGAGGTGCCCCACCTGAGACCTGCAGGGAGGGAGGGAGGCAGCTGGGCTGTGCTTCTGCTCCGCTGATTCTGTGAGCCAGAAGCATCGTGGCACAGGTCCGGTTTCCTCAGGCACGCAGAGACCTGGTGGCTAATCTCCAGTTTTATAGGTGTTGAGAGGCGCAGGCAGGGTGTTCATGTTGCTGCTAGAAGGTGGCACCTGAGATGGGGTGGTCGTGGACTGAGCAATGGGGCAGTGGCTTCTCCTCTTCACAAACTCAAGACGGCAGCAGTGCCCCTGGCAGGTCAGTTCTAGGCGACATGCCTGGAAGCTGAGCCTAGAACTTACTCCTGACTCTTGCAACGCCTGCAGGATCGTCCTGCCTCGGGGCCCTTTCTGCCTTAACTCACTAGGACGGCTTCTGTTACCGGCAACCAGCTCTAACCTGACAGCATATCCTTAGCTTATGACTAACTTGAAGGGAAATGTATTGAGAATTCTAATATTTCAGTAGTAAGTACGATGCTGGCTTTTGAAATGTGTGTGTAGAAATATATTTGCATAATGCTTTTAAAATACTTTTGAAATTGTTCCTTTAATTTCTTCTATATCCATGGTTGTTACTCTTCTCCTTTCTAATTTTATATTTCTTTTTCTCCTTGGTTCCATTAGCTTCTGGCTTTGATAGCAAATTTACAATCAATGGGCATCTACTATTCACACACTATTTTACAAATGGTTTCATGCATGTTACTTTTAAGCATATTTTCCACCATCTTTGTGTGCACATGTGTGTTTAAAGGACAGGACCCATACTTTCTGTTAAATTTCATCTTATTATATTTGGCCTCAAGTTTTATTATCCAATAAATTATTTATACCTTCCATCTTTATTTTAATCTGTAAATTTGACCAGAATATAATTTATGTAATTTATTTGAAAAGAAAAAGTTAAATAGAATAGCATTAAAAATAAAAACTTGCTGCAAACCTTTAGAAATCACTTTATAGACTGACCCGGATATTTTAATTAGCATTTTTTAGTCAAAATCTTCAATCAATTCTGAATCCTCCAAATGATACCCACATTTATCCCAAATTTCATCTTCTTAATTTAGATAAGGACATTGTGTTAAACCTCTCAAATAATTCAACAACTGCCTAGAAGGTCAAGATCTGTTTTTAGAAATCTTTTTTAAACTTTAAATAATACTTCATAAAATATTTTAAAAACAAAACCCTGCAAACTTCAGTTCTAATAAAAAGACTATAATATCCCTTAAAATCAGAAATAGTGCTTTTCCCTTTAAATGTTCAGCCAGCATTTCCCCACCACAAGCCAATGGTTCTCTGTCATTCACTGCTGCCTTCTCTCTTCCATAGTTTGCAAAGGAAGAAATGTTGTTAGGCTATATTTCTTAATCAACGCTTGATTTACACATTTAATTAGTCTTCATTCCTTAATTCAATTAATGCCAAAATACTCTGAATGAATATGTTTTTTTTTGTGTGTGTATATATATATGTAAAATGTACGTGTAATGCACATATATATAGCATGTATTTATATGCAGTATATACAGTGTATATATCAGGATATATATATAGAGAGAGAGAGACAGACAGACAGACAGACAAACACAGACCAACACAGAAATCGTTGTTGGCATGAAGTCAGTCTAGTCTCAGTCTCTCTTGGAAGAAAAGTGCCAAATTTTTTCAATTCTAAAACACTATAAATTACTAAATACACTAGCAGTCAATTTAGTTACCGTTTTGGGGACAAAAAGGAAATAGAGCTAAGGTATCACACCTATTCACCGACTGTGAGGCACCTGGATGTGGAAATGTGTGTGTCACTAGCACGGATGGCACCTGTGCCATCGGCGCCTGAGGGTCTCTAGCACGGCCGGCGGCTCTCATCTCAATCAGAAGACACATTATTTACTTTCCTCCTCAGCAATGTGTACGACGGGGCCCTTTGGAGGCGTGGAGTCCGGTCTCCAGTCGCAGCAGAGGGTGTCCCTGGCAGAGGGAGGGGTGATGCACAGAGGGGGCTCACCCCCCATCCCCCTGGGCCTCTTCACCACCCCCAGCAGCTCTGCCTTATTCTCACCCACTGGATGCCAAGGCCGAGGGCAGCATGAGACGGGAGGAAGGGCAGGGAAGAAAGATCTAGATTTAAACATTTATAAAGCATTTGCTCTGGTACCATGTTCTACCACAGAACTTATTACAAAGAAAAAAAAAGCTCTATTTTACAAAGAAAAGCCTTTAAAAAAGAGCTTTCTGGCATTTTTCCAATGCCTAATGAATTGCTTTAAAACATAAGACCAGGAATCCAGGAATTATTTGTTTCTGGTTTCCAATAAAGCTTCACAAATCACCATAGATCACTAAAAAAATCAGTAAAATGTCATAAAAGCTTGTGTTCCATTTTCCAGTAAACCTAATGCTGACACTTCTACGGTCAAGGGTTAGAAAAGTGAATGGATTAGAAATGTTCTAAAATACAAATTAGTAGTTCATGGAAAATAGGAAATATATGTATGTCTGCGACTCAGTATAAAATATACACATAATGGTGGTTTTGTGGCATGAGAACTTTTTATTCATTACCATAAATTCATTTTGAAATTCCTGATCTACTTTAAAAGGATCATAGGTAAAATCTACTAAGTAATATTTAGAGGTTAAGCAACTTGCATAAGAAAACAAATTAGTAAATGCGGGGTGGGGATGGACGTTCTACTCTAACAAATCTGTCCTATTAAACACAATCCTACAGCCTGTCCCTCCAGAACATTCAGCAATAAGTGATCACATGTATTATTCAGTGGCCAAAGAGTAATCAACTAACAGCACTCAAGAAATTACTTGTTACATATGTTGACTGACGTGTTTTAAACCTGCTGTATCTTTGGAATACATATCATGTCTCTTTTAGAGAAAAACCAACCTCTGTAATAAATCCCAGTTTCTTGTTTTATTTCTTATAAAGTATTTTCCTTTAAAACTATAATATAACGTCTATGCAGTTTCAATGGCAAGGATTGTTTCCAGTTTCTGATACATAAGCTGAATTTACACACTTCACTGTTGGAGTTCTGTGCCACTGCAGTATTACAAACTTGGATTTACCCACCAAAATCTGACTAATGCTCTTCAGTGCTACCGGGTGGGTTTATAAACATGCATGTATTTATAACCTAAAAGCAAAACACCCTCATGAACAAAACCCTCTACACCTTTTCACCAAGATTATGGTAAAACAGAGATAACATATGTGGAAAATGAACTATACACTTGCTACCATTTTAATAAATGTTAGTTTTAACTTTAGTAACAGAGATTTGAAATTCAAGAATTCTTCCTTTGACTCCTGGGCTCTGCCATTAATTAGCTAGATGACCCTGAACATGTCATTTAACCTCTCCAAACATCTTTGTCTTCCTTTGTAAATACAACCCTACCTGCTCGAACTTCCATGGCGAACCACGAGATGAAAGAAAGTGAGTTAGAAATGAAAAACTTCACTTAAAAATAAAATGCTTTCTAATGATTTTGTCCAGAGATTTATTTCCTTTTGACTTGGTTTATTTGCTAACATCTACCCTAAATTTCTAGAAACCTTATTCTGAGCACATCAGGTTCGTGTTCAGTGACGCCAGTTGCTGTGCATTCCCAGCCCCATCAAGTCCGCAGGGCCCCAGGGACCCCCCCACTCTGACTCCCGGTTGCCCGCCTGGTGTGAGCTCCTGCCGCCGAACACCACGGGCTCTGCTGCCCTGTCTCACCCCCGCAGGCATGCGGTTCCTCGTCTCACTCACTGTGCTCCCTATGGCATGTTTGTTTGTTTTTCTACTCAGTGAATTCTCTTCCCATTTTGAAAACCCAAAACTCTTCCACAACCGTCCCTGGAACCCCTGAAAAATGTCCTGAGAACACCTCACTTTATGACTCCCTTCTTATATTGTCTGTTTTGTATGTTTTACTCTTGCCCTCCTCAGTGACAATCTTGTACGTGGAAGGCCAGGCTGTCTACTTCCTCACAACAGTTTTCTTGTGTTGAGCATGTAGCTGGTGATGTTCTTTTGTCTTAGATGATACACCAGATACTCACGGCACAGCATCTGGTAAGTGTTGGGCCCGGAGCGAGGTGAGAGCTCCTATGAAGAATCATTCCTCTGCACATTCAACAGAGCTGAAGGGCTCTTCCTTAGGGGACCCAGGGGAGTGGCCACCCCCTAACCTTAGGTAGTCGGGGCAGGTTTCTCAAAGGAGGTGACTCGTAAGCTAAGAATTCCAGAAAGACTAAGAGTCAACTGCGTGAAACAGGCACTAATGTCACTTTCTAGCTTCAAAGACGATGGGGCTAAAAGGGGGTTAAGATCACCTGAGGCCCAGAGCAGCACCATGTTTTCAAAGACCTCAGGTGCTGTCGTGTTGTCTGAGCTTTTAGTCACATGGCTTTCCTAGCCAAACTCGTGATATGCAATTATGTGTGCTATTTTCCCAAAGTCAATGAATCCATTCCCTTAATTAAGCTACTGGTCACACACTTGACTGGAAATGAAATGCCCTCAATCAGTATTGCCTCAGCAGGTACAATTCTATATCATAATCACTTGTCTTTTGACCTGGGTAAGATTTGAAATAATACTGAAGAAGAATACAACTTTATTAGCATTAAGTAAAAGTTTGTCATCAAAGAAGCAATGACACGAAAGGATGCTATTATTTACAAAATGCACACTATGTACCAGCCACTAACAAATCTATTTTCTGGTTTTCAAGAACTCTATTGAGGTAAATGCAATAAAGTTCTTCTGCAGATGAGAAAACGGAGGTTTCAGAGAGTGTAAGCAACTTATCTCAGGACGAAGGAGACCGACTCTAACCTCAAGCTAGTGCTGTCCAAAGCCCAGGTCCTTTCCCTGCATCGCCCTCTGGGTGCCTGGGCAGAGCTCTGCAGACCAGACCAGGCTCTTCAATATTTTCACATCTCCCTGCACTTTTCCATGAGAGAAAATGCCACAGCTCGTACTTACATATTTATTCTGTGCCCCATTGATTAACATCTCCTTCTGCCACCAGGTTCTAGGCTCCAAAAGGGCAATGCTATTTTTATCCACCACATTTTATGCCCAGGGCTTGGCATATTGTTGGTTTTTAGTAAGTACTTATCAAGTAAATGACATTTATACCAGGCAGGCTGAAGCAAGAAACTTGGGAGAGGCTGATGAAAGACGGCTCTGGTAAGATCAAGACGGTCTCGGAGAGGTGCAAGGTGTGCCGACTGGGCAGTTTTGATAACACACCTGTTGTTTATCAGTTTTGAAATACCAAGAAACACTCTACATTTATTGATAAATTGATTAGTAAGTGTGATGCCTCTAGCACAGAGCTGGTACTTGGTATTTACATAATTACTGGATAAATATTTATTATTTTAATTCTATTTATTTTTGGCATCAAAGGTGAAGCCCATGTGCCTAAGTTGCTACGAATAAAAGTTTTCCTTATTAGTCAAGAGTCAGCAAGTGTCATTGGCCTGGGGTGGGGCAGGGGACCCTGGGGAGCTGAGGAGGGGCAGCATGGAGCTGCTTCCGAGGTGGCAGGGGAAAATCAGCGCCCAAGAAAGGGTATCCAATGCTCTGAGCAGTTAAAAATGGTTGGACTCTACCGGAGGCTGAGAGAGGTAGTCAGTACTGTCCATTAAGTTCCCATGACTCTCACAGCATCACTAACTCACGAACAGTCACCTTGTCATCCAAACTGTCAACATCTAAGCTTGGCCTGATGACAGCATCCTTCTCAATTGTTTAAAGGCTCTTTAACTCTTTGGTGTGTAGGCTGAATACAGACAAACACCTGGGAATTCCCAGGAGCCCTGAAACGCTTGAACTTAATGGTTATCGGTGTGGGCTGACCCCAAAGGGGACTCTGGGCTTAAGAAACATCACAGTTACTAAGGTGACAAGGATCTCAGAGGATCTAACGTCTCACGTGACAATTCCTGATTTGGCACCCAAGGTGCCTTATTTACATTGTAATGCGGTAACTGTGCAGAGATTGAAAAGACGTAAGTGATCAAAGAGTTTGAATGGTGCCACCTCTGTGACTCCGGGTGCTGGAAGAAAGGACAGGGAAAGAAAACCAATTTTTAAAGTGTCCCAATAGGAGAAATAAGAGAGCTGATTGAAAGGTCTTTACTTGGTCCCCAAGTCAAATATTCAAGTGGTCCCCTCTATATACAAACTGACTAATTCATAAATAATGTGATTCCAAACCTTTTAAATATACTGATCAGCGGTGACTCAGCATTTGTGGTTATTCAGACTACCTGAATAATTTTCACTATTATAGTTTAGCTGGAATACTGTGAGTTTTTTAAAAATGGGTATACATGCGGTCAATGCATGGATCTTGGCAAGGAGGCAACACGCCTTCACCCAGGCACAAGCTGCCCACATGCGTAGGATTCCTGCAAATCATGTATTGGCCATTGGTTGTTCTTGCCTTAAAATTTCTCATAGCATTAATGAGTGTTTAATTAGAATCAAGATCTTAGACCTGTCCAATATGAGCACTTGAAATGTGGGTAGTCATGACTGAGATATATTATAAGTAGAAAATGCACACTAAAAACTTGGTATGAAAAAGAATGTAAACTATCCTATTAAGATTTTCATACTGACTACATGTTAAAATGATAGTATTCCAGATATATTAAACATATTATTAAAATTAATTTTATATGTTTCCTTTTTTTTAACGTGGCTACTAGGAAATTCAAAATTACCTCTGTGGATCATGTGGTATTTCTACTAGACAGAGCTACCTTACAGAGCACAGGAGTTTAAGAGGACACACACTCCTATGGTTATGAGAGGCAGAGCTCCAAATAACTTAGAAATAAATGTTTTGTTTTAACTGATATAAAAAGTTCATAACTTTAAAGAAAAACAAATATGGCTCATTATTGGGGAATTAAAATTAAGACCACAATGAGGTATCATTTCACATCAATTACCAGGAACACAAAATAACAAGTGTTAGGTGTGGGGGATATTGGAAATGTGGAAAATGCTATGGTAGTTCCTCAGAAAATTAAAATTAGAATTACCATATGATCTGGCAATTCAAGTATAAGTATATACATAAAAAAATTGAAAGCAAGGTCTCAAACAGGTGTTTGTAATCCATGTTCACAGTAGCACTATTCACAATAGCCGTAAGGCGGAAGCAACCCAGTGTCCGTTGGCGGATGAATGGAGGGACAGAAGGTAGTACAGCCACATGGTGGAATATCACTCAGCCCTAAAAAAGGAAGGGCATTCTGACCCATGCAGCAATGTGGGCGGACCTTGCAGATATTATGCTAAGTAGAATATGTCAGATATAAAAAAAATAATCCCATATGATTCCACTTACAGGAGGTATTCAGACTGGTCAAATTCACACAGACAGATGTAAAATGGCAGTTGCCAGGGGGAGGAGGGAATGAGGAGTTACTATTTAATAAATGCAGAGTTTCAGTTTTTGAAGATGAAACAATTCTGGAGGTAGGTCATGGCGGTGACTGTGTTAAGAAAAAAATATTCTGACACTTGTTAAAATGGTCAGGAAGCCGTTACTTGGATCTATCGCCGCAGACGTCAAGATCCCCATAATAAAGGGGAGATGGGCTCAGCTCAGACAGCTGGGGATCTATAGCCGTGGGGCTGCGTGTTGTGGGAGGGTCAGCCCCCACGGCGGACCTGTGGAGACTGGGGTTCTGGAGACACATGTCTGTCTTGAAATACTAAGATACGTTTTCTTATTTCCGATTCATATCAGCACCCATAATTCTTTCAGCAACTCACCCTGATTTAAGAGTCATTGAGACAAGATGCAACAGGAGATGTTTTAAATTTATATGCTCTATCTTTTAACAACTACATCTGACTTCCCCTTTACCTCATTACATTGGGCTTTTTAATGGCCTCTGACCTCCCTGGAAATGAGTTCTTTCTGCTACAAAAAGATTCTAGAATTCTCTGTGAACAAACAAGTTGAAAGCGAGCCACCATTTAAGGTGGACATTGGGGGAAAACAGCCCAAATCCCAAAGAGATATTTTTTAGTTATAAATTACAACACTGCTTGTAAGATTTGCTCTGCCTGGCTCAATTGTGTTACTGTGTCTGGGCTGTGACAACCGTTTTCCAAAGGTACTGAGTGAGTGAACTGTGATTGCTACTAGCTCTCTGGTGGTGTTGTTTACCTACAGGCAGAATAAAATGCACTGTTTCTTAACGCTTCAAGCCCTAACTAGATCTGAGAGTGCTGACAGTGCTGAGATTGTTGACGGTTTTTACCATCCATGGCAGACGGAGGTAATCAACCCAGCGCACCCTTGTGGAAACTCTTCCTGCAACGCACTAGCCAGATGGTGGAGAGACTAAGAAAAATATGACAGCTCACGCCTCCAGGAGCTACGCGTCTAGTGGATTATGCACCGTTTTGGGTCTTGCAAAGGAAATCAGCCTTAGCTAGTACAATTAGCATGGACTGTTGGGATGTTGTATAGTGAAAGAATAAATGGGTTATCAGTCACCTTGGGAAAAAGCTCAGGGTTTTGATCAACTGGAGAAAACGTCAAACAGCATTTGGATGACAAGTCTACTACTTAGAAATTACTTAGCCGGCTCACTGCCCCATGGAGAAAAGCACATTTGAAAGGCGTCTCGGAAAGTCCGGGCCTGGCTCTGGCTGTGAGTCATGCTGAGGAACGCGTTTTCCTTAAGGGGCATTCCACGTGGTTGGCCAGGCAGCTCTGGAAGTGTGCGGACACGGCACCAACCCCGGGGGGCTCCGGGCCTTGGCGGGTGCGGGGCTCTTACTGGCCCAGGACTTCAGCTGCTCGGCTCCCTGGCCTCTGAACGGACTGACTACCAATCAGTGCCCCGGAGCCGATTCGCTACTAGAAAGACCACAGCTCCTTCAAGTTGTCGTGGGAAATAAGAAAAAAAAAATCCTCTTCTAGACAGTGGAAGAGAAAATTATCCATTACTGGCCACAGTGAAATATAAATATGGCAGATGCTACAATACAGAACAGTTTCGCTATCCCAAGACATTCAGTGCTGCACATTTCCTTTTGTTATGCAAAAACATGCAGCCACTTTATCGAACATTTTAAGGATTCCTAAGCAAGTAAAAATGAGCATGTCTTTCAGTTAACATGCTGTGTAACACCAATCAAATTTTCAATAGAAGCATAAGCATTTTCCACCTCATCATCTTGGTAAAAATTATGCATTTGGCTCATAACAATCCGCCACTCCTCTCTGTAACTCAGGCAGGTTTAATTTTTCATTCTATTCATCCTCTTAAATGTAGTTTTATGTCCAAATGCTTTATAAATGTACTTGAATTTCAATCAACTATTGAAATGTGAATTGTAATTGTGATCCCCTCTCCAATTTTTAAATGTTCACTAAGTTTTGCCATTTAGCTTTCATTAATTCTTCTCTTGTGAGCTGTTGAGGGTCTTAGAAAAGAGAGGGTATGTATTTCACTCGTCTCTGCAGCCCCAGTACCTGGCTTGTAACTATGGTAGTAACTACACAGTAATATACGTAAGTCCGTGTAAGTACATCATCACGCTTTTCAATGCCTTATGCTCTGGATAACGTCACACTGGGGAGCTTCCGGAGAGAGGGTCATGGCAGGAGCTGGGCCCACGGACTCACATCTGGGCTCCCCGAGCTTCAGATTCTAGAATTCTGTCTTGACCTTTCACATCAACTTTTCTGTGGTCAGTGTTCAGGGTGCATTAAACACCCCTCCACACACACCCACACACACCCTACACCACACAGACCCACACACACAAATGTCAGGCAATTCTTGGGAAGCTGGACAACAGCTGTTGGACACAATCTTAATAACAAATAAAACTCAGAAAAAATGTTGATAATATATACAGCAAGAGAAAAGGTAATATCTTAAATGTTTAAAGAGCTATTACAAGCTAATGAGGAAAATATTAAGGATCCTAATAAAACATTGAGCAAAGGATAGGAACAACCAATTCACAATTTAGACTTAAGAAATGATCACTTTCACTACATGTCCACCATCCCTTATCCTCAATTTTGTAGTAGGAAAGCTCTGAAAATAAAGATTTCCTAGAATTCATGCAGCAGCAGGCCTAATCCAACCTGTGCTTGTTTGGCAGCAACGATCTGATGAGCAGGGGGCACTGACGGGCTGTGCCCCCCTTGGGGTGGACGTGCATATGTCTCGGGAGGGGGGTCGCTTGCTTATGGCTTGTTATGCTGCTGTAAGCTCCCTGCCGTGGTTACACTGTTCTGTTTTATTTTGCCAAAAGTCAGAAAGAAATCCAAATTTTGAAAGAGTTGTTTACCTAGTGACCGTGGACATGTGTAATTAAAGAAATGTTTATCAAAGTGAA
Organism: Manis pentadactyla; assembly: GCF_030020395.1. Lineage (NCBI taxonomy): Eukaryota > Metazoa > Chordata > Mammalia > Pholidota > Manidae > Manis > Manis pentadactyla. The sequence goes on along the minus strand of NC_080032.1, from coordinate 89,791,960 downwards.
ATACTCTGCTTTTTGCTAATCAAATGGGAAACTATCAATACAAATCCAATATTCATTGCTGGTGAGAGGAATGGTTAACCATGCCACACTTACTGCGGAGGTAAGTAAACACCCTTGGTGTGAAATTCAGCTGAGTGTGTTAGGAGTCATTACAATGTGCAGCCCTGTTAACTGAACAATTCAACATTCAGGAATTTATCTCAAGAAAACAATCACTGTATCACGTTCATTGCAGTATCATTAATAGTAACACAATGGAATCAAATGTTTGACAATTGGGAGTCTGTTAATACTGCCACAGATGAAATCAGAATACATTAATTAAAACAATCTTCTGACATGGAAAGCTGTAATCACATGTTGTGAAGTGAAAAAGCACATTATAAAACAATAATAATGTAGGGGATGATTCTGTGTTTGGAAAGAACCATATGCAATTACGTGTATAAATTAAAGTCCACAACTAATAATGGACTTAACAGGAAGACTGTATTATCAATGATTTCATTTCTTCTTTATTCTGTTCTCTAATTTCCAGAATTTTTTTTTTCAAAGAACTTGTCATGCTTTTGTAATTGAAAAAGTGAAAACAGTTTTAATGTAATGCCCCAAATTCAACATAATTCTGCTGAAATGTTCTGACTGTGATGACCGTAGCAGGGGGCTAGTACTTCTTTAATCCTGGACACTTCTCTTAATACTCAAGTTGACATTACAAAAGACAGATTAACAATGTATTTACGATTTGGTGTCGTGGAAGCACAGAAGGCATCATCATGAATGGGGTAGTGGTAGGGGGACACCCATGAACATCCCAGGGGAATCCTGGACTCCAGTGACGTCACAGGGACCGGAGCTGAGGCGAGAAGCCCCACAGGCCCAGGTCCCACCTCCTCCTCCTGCCGTGGTTACAGGACTGGCTTATGGACACAGAGGCTCTCTGATATGAAAAGATGAGGTGTGTGTGGGGGGGTGTTTCAACCTCAAAAGAGCAGTTTGAGATAGTATATTTATGTTCCTTTTCTCTCTAAATGACACTGAGATCACTGACATAATACAAAGTAGGGGTAGGAATGAGGATGTGTGACGGGCACAGGACACTACGGAGGGCACCAAAAATGGTCCCCGTACGTTTAACGATACCAGAGCACAGGAAAGACAGAGTTTCAGTTCGTTTCCAGGACCAACATGATCCTGATAAAAATTAGCAGGCAGAAAAGGTACACATATCTCACTTATACACACAAAACTGAATTCAGCAGTACATTAAACAGTAATGCACGGCCACAGCGTGGGACAGACGCTTGCTGTGTGAGGATGGGTCAAGGTAAGACACCCATTCTCATAGTTTTTACATTAATACTTTAAAGTAGGAAACATACTAAAAGAAAGTATGTGATCATCTCTAGCAATGTTGAAAAGTTGCTTCAATTCTATATAAATGCAGCATGAATTCCTGATAAAAATTTAGTAAGCACTTTTAAAAATGTGTTAGACACCCAATAGCAAAAATGATGTTTAGTGCTCAAATGGGCTTGAAAAAAATAATCCTGAAACATCAATAATAAAATAGGATCAGTGCATGGGCTGGATGTTCACGAAGCCATTTTATTAACCTCCATCATGGAGCTTGTATAACAAAGCATGTGCAAACTAACAAATATGAAAAATTGAAGAGCAATAAGATCTTTTTTGACTGTGGGACTGGCAAAAGATTTAAAAGATCAGTTAATATACCAGATCAGCAGTGATGCAGAGAAACCCAGTTGTATTAGTTTGCTATTACTGCTGTAACAAATTGCCACAAACTTCGAGTCTTAAAACAACAAAAAATTATCCTCCTACCGTCCTGGAAGTCAGACGTTCAGAGTGGGGCTCACTGAGCCGACCCGAGGCGTGGCGGGGCTGCGGCCCTTCCGGAGGCCCGCAGAGAGTCTGTGTGTGGCCCTCTCCTGAGTGCAGCTGCCGCCTGCATCCGTCCGTGGCGGATCCCCCTTCCCCTGCCGTCCAGGTCAGCATACTGGGCCATGTCCTCCTCAGCTTCCGTCTCCCCAGTCCTCTTCTGCCTCCTCTTTTAAAGACCCTTGTAATTGCATTGGGTCCCCGTGGGTCACCCAGGATAATAGCCCTACTTGAAGATCAGCTGATTGGCAACCTTAATTCCAGGGCAAGCTTAATTTCCCTTTGCCATGTACGGAATGTACTTCCAGGTCCAGGGGTCAGGATGTGGATGTATTTGAGGGGAGGGGGCATTATTCTCCCTGCCACATCGGGTGTTTTCAGTCACGGGTGCTGTATATAGTGTCACAGTCCTTCTGGCATATTGGCATTCAAATGTCCCCACAGGTTACTGTGCCTCATGGGGCTGCGGTTATAGACTAATTAGAATGTCAAGTTCCCTTTTTTATAGCATAGCTTTAGGTCGCATCTCAAAAGAAGTGTTGAGATTATTTACATTGATGCTCCTCCCTCAAGTTCAGTGATCTACTCTTCCTGCCCTCATAAGAAGGTGATAGTCTATTCAGAGATGGGAACAATTTTCTAAAACATTCAAAAACGAATCAGACATTATTCTTACTGAGAGCAAAGGGAGTCAGACAGCCATTCAAATAACGAGATGAAGCCTCCCCTGAATCTGCACAGAAATAGTACGGGTGTCTAGACATCTAGAGCCCTGGGAATCGATCACTTTTAAAAGATGTTCCATTATTCATTTAAATATTTGTCTCATTGGGTCAGTCTCAAGAAAATACACACTGAACTACCTAGAGAATCCTTCAGGTCAAACAGAAAATGTTTCAGAGCGACTAACCATGCAAATGCAGACGGAACTAACTCCCGGCCATACTGAAGGGGGATGGCTAATATCTGATCCATGACAAGGCTTGTCTGATAGAAATTACCAACTCATTTTATTCTAATCGAATAATGCCCTTGTTCATTATCTCCCCAGGTCACAGAGCTAGAGATTTTTTTCAGTTAAAAAAAATGTCCATTTGATGAGAATCCCTGTTTCAAAGTTCTCCCACCAATTTCCTTCCTCTCCTCACCAAAATAAACCATAACTTCTCATTATTTTATTATGAAATTATAGGAAATACATGGTTGAAGGTATATTTGCCGCTAAGCTTGAACCCTTGAGTGATTCTATATCAAGATGCAAACTAGTATTATTACTATTAATATCTAGGAGTTTACAGTTGAAAATGGATGGTTGTTGTTTTTATAAATTAATCAAGCATCACACGCTCTCTATGACTGAATTTAAGCTGTCAGCTCTTAAGGTTTTAATTCGTGTGGTGTAGCTTTCTCACCCATAGCAAGATCTTACTCCTGCGGTGCCCGTCCGTGATGGGTCCCGCCTGACCCCGCTCATGCGTACGCGCCTCTGGGCGGGCGTCATCGCCACTCTCTTGCGGGCAGTGATGGGGTGGGTCGGGTCTCTCTCATAACATTCTTACCTCTTTCCTTCTCCCAGGGATTAGGAAAATACAGCAGGGTCTCCCATGCTCAGAACCTGTTCCTGATGACGTTGTAGCCAGAATTTTCCTAGCCTGTTTCATTGTACAATGAGGAGCAATCATAACCCCAGATGGGCATTAGTTTCAAACAGAGAAGTTTACCTGAGTAAACACTGGGCTCAGGGAAATACGTGGGGAGTCAGAACTAAGATGTTACTCTGGGTCTGTGATGGTTACGTTCGGCAGAACATGAAGAGAATTCAAGTAGATGACAAATATTTCTAGAGCCCACACCAAATTTAATTCATAAATCATCTAATATCTATAGAACCTTAAAGAAACCTTGTAAAAACAAACTTTGGTTTCTGATCAATACAAATATGATTCTCACATAGAAAATTTATAATAAGTAGCTCATACCTGTACACTGATCTCATAGCTTAAAAAATAATAGAATTGTACCATTTGGGTATTATGAAATCTTTCATTTAAATATACCTACTGAGTCCCAGTGGCCTGTCATATACTGTCCTCGGTGCTGGTCTGAGTTAACCAGCATCTGTTTAATATTTTCTTCATTTGACCTAAACTATTCCACATGATTCTTACAAGTTTTCAGTGAGATAGTTACATACATGTAAATAAGTACAAGTAATGTAACAGGGGAATAAGTATCACTGAAATTCATAAAAGTTCATGGACATATAAGAAAAGAAGTCATTACATTTATCTGAGGTAAGAGATGTGTCTCCTCAGAGATGGAGACTTCAAGCAGGGCTGAAAGACGGCTGAGGATGGCCACACCTGGACATAGAGGAGAGGCTCTTTATTGTGTGTGCGAAGGCCTGCACCATGAGAAAAGGCATTATGACCTGGGTAACCAACAGGTATTTCAGAATTAATGGAGTATAAAATGCCAGGGGTAGGGGTCGGGGAAGGAAGGGATGGTGGTGGCCAGGCAGAGGCCGGCAGGTAGGGCCTGGCGTGGCATGCAAAGGGATTTCTATTGGAAGAATTTTGAGGATCCAATGTCTCTATTAAAAATATTACTTTGGAGAGATGGGGTAAGACTAAAAGAACAGGAAAAGTATTGTACTCATATAAGTGAGAGCTGGTAGTAACCTGAACGAAGGCAGAGGTTATAAGGGTCTAAGGGAAGAATAGGTTCAAGGAACAGTGCATAAGCTTGGCGATCGACTGGGAGATAAGTGAGAGAGAGATCTTAGAGATCCAGGTTCTTTCCAACTAGGGCGACGATGGGGTAACTGTCTGAGGGACGCACCATAGGCTGGTTTTGGACAGAACCTCAGAGGGCATGACGTTTGAGGGGCAGTTAGAGGAGGGGGATGAGACAAACTGGGTTGGAAAGAAGGTGATGTAGTTTGGCTTTGAGCTAATAAACAGGTAGTTCCATGGAGACCAAAAGAGGAGAGGACTTCAAACGCTGAACTCAGGGGCGGCCATGAAATAACAGGAATGCACCTGCCACCTTATTTCACCCTCACTCGTTACATGTTACATGCGAGGGCCCAGCAGCCCGCATATTCGTGTCCTCGGAGTGGACCTTGGCCTCCATGACCTTGGCCTTCCCCTGACTCTTGCCCTGAGCCCATCTTGAATTGAAAAAGGAGGAAAATGTTGCCAAAAGAATTAAGGAATGTATTTTTTAACTGAAATGTTCTTGGGAACCAAATGTAGGATATAACATTGCACATGATAGAGCGAAACTTTTCAGAAAATGCTTTCTCTCAAGTTCTATTTGCAATGGCATCTGCCACCTACATTTTCTCTCCTTTTTTCCCTCCTAACAACTCCGTCTGGCCTCTGGTCCTACTGTCTTGCTGCACAGGCACGAATCCCCTTCCTGGTCCGAGTTTCCTCATTTTGCACCCATCCTATTGCCCTATTCAAAGGATATTCCTTGGCACCCACCTTCTTTAGAAGGCCCAGGAGGGCATGAAAAGAATTATAAACAACTAATTTTCATTTATACAGACACACATTTTCTGTGTAGTTATTTTGTTATAAAACTGCAACAGGGTACATATCTCTTTGCTTCGTTCTATTTTGTACCTTAGATCTCACTTGCCAGATAAATGTACTCAGCTATTGAAATCAAACAAAGATAAAATAAGTGAAAAGCATCTTAGACATAAATACAGCTTTTAGCAAAGGGATATTTATAAAGTATATTTTCATCTGAAAATAGAGAAAAAGACACCAGGTACATATTTGGTTTTAATTGTTCAGCTTTTCACAGTATGCACCACAGGAATGATGTTTTTATAGAAACGCAAAATTCTGAGCAATTCCGCAGACTTCACCAAATGCAGTAAGTCCCGAGTGCCATGCGGCAAACTGGAATTTCTTGGGGTTCTGTGCAGAGCCACTTCGAGGAAGTGCCAACAAGCCTCACTTATGATCAGGGTACCCCGCTGGGCAGTGAGCTTTGGAGAGGCTGTATCTGGGCTGCAGAAGAGCATCTGCACAGACGAACCCTTAGAACTTCAGATGCCCCAAGACGGAAGCAAAGACCTGAGAGTCTGCATTTTCACCAGCACCCAGTAGAGTCCGGTGCAGGTGACCATGGGCGCGAGAATCCCCTGCACCTCCTCCTAATTCCCAGGTACCACCTCACACTTACTAACCAGAGACTTCTGGCAATCTTCCAACGGTCAGAGAATTCATGTTTGGGAAGAGTTTGGGTTATTCTTATGTTGTGCCCAAAGTCACAAATCCCAGAAGACAGCCAAGGAGCCAACACCGATGCAAAAGCAAAGAGCCTTTATTCGAGCTAGCTCGAGCTCAATCTCTCATCTACACCAACGCAGTGGCAAGATGCCAGAGAAAGAGAGCGAGTTTCAGTACCACAAAGGTTTTATGGGGTTCTAGGGCAGTTGGTGGGGTGATGGTCGTGGCTCTGGCTGATTGGCTGGATCTAGGGGTAGTTGGTGGGGTGATAGGTCGTGGCTCTGGTCAATTGGCAGGGTCTAAGGGTGGTGGGTGGGCTCCTTGCTGACTGGAGAGGAGAGAGACCAAGCTCCGATTGGGTGAAGTAGGATCCGGGTCCCAATTGGCTGAAATAGAATCTGGGAGCTTGCCCTTTCACTTACAGTCAGCAAGGGTGAGAATCACCCACTCCGTGTGCTCGGCCACTAGCTGGTCACGGCTACAGCACACGGCCCCCCAGGCCGCAGCCCCCTGATGCCCCTACATCATTGCAGATTCCCTTTGCTCAGATCAAAAGAAGCCTCAGCAATTAATTGTATTCAAACCCTAACTCTGAAATGCTTTCTAATTAACTTATTTTCCTCCATCTAGGTTATGAAATTCAGATATGAAAAATGTCATACTTGAAGAGCATTATTTATTTTTATATTCTTCCATTCAGATTATGAAATTTAGATATGCAAAAATGTCTTACTTCAGGAACATTTTTTATCTGACTATCATATAAATCTTGTACCATGGGTCAGGAAAAAACTGTCACGCTGTAGATGAGAACACGGATTCCTAGAAATGGAGTGACTTAACCAGGGTCACACTGCCACTAAGACTTGGACCTGTTACAGGAGCCCCCGTCACTCACTGAGTGTCCTGCCCCAGCCACGCGCTCTGCTGTGTCATTGTGCGGATTATCTAGTTGACACACACAACAGGACTACAGGGTGTGAGAAAAGTATGGGCTCTGGAGTCAGACAGATCTGTTTCTAACCCTCATTCTGCTGAAAGCCGACTCTGTGTACCCCGGGAAATTCTCATTTTCCTCCTTAGTAAAAGTATGGGCGATAATGATATTCATGTGTAGGGGCTGAGAGGGTGAAATAAAACGGCGCACCCGAGCCCCCCGCAGCACGCCCAGCACGCGGTGAGAGCTCACTGAACGCTGATGTCTCCTGTCTTCCTGCCTCTGTCTTTCCATCCGTCCCTGTCTTCCCTGGGGTCCAGGTGTACTTCCACCCCTCGCTCTGCCCCGCTTACCAGCTTGGTCCTCGTTTCCACTTTGAAGGGTTCTTGCTGTGTCCCTGGGCATGGGACCCACCCTCTAGCCTTGCCAGGCAAGACTGGGCTTTGAGCCACTTGGTGCACAACACCCTCCAGAGCCCCTCCGTGTGTCTGGCTCCAGAGCTTACGGCTCAGAGACGACCGGCTGGGTGGTGGGCTGGGGTCCAGAAGACCCTGGGCCCAGCCACTGACTAGTTACGTGACCTCAGGCGAGTTATAAAACCTCCCTGAGCTTCGGCGTGGGTGTGGCCATATGTAGGGTCTTGAATGGTTCTCCTATGATTCTATGATTCTAAGATGTCATTAAACTTGCCTGCTTACCAATGGCTGCTCTTTTCTTATTTTAGGCATGAGTTTAAAATGAATGTTCTGAACTCCTGGGGACCGGGGCACTGGCTTCTGTGATTCCTCACTGCCTACAATATTGCTTTAACTTGTTCTTAGCTTTATCATAGTGTCTAAAAATACACTGGTATCATTGTATCTTCTCTTAAGAGAGAAGCCATAGAAATGCTTCCCGTCCTGACACTCCAGTAAGAATGGTTACAAAGCACTGGCCCATTTCTTCTGGGGAGAGGAAAGCTGAGACGAATCTGTTCTCAGGGCTTACATTTAGCATCACTTACAAAATTTAAACTACAAGTTTGAAACTTGCCCCAGAGGAGTCGGGGGCCCGATGAAATGCCAGGGTGCGTGAGTCTTCAACAACACACTTGAAAAAATCGTGTTCAAGTCATACAAGGGGCAGCTGCTACACACGGGAAGTACCCAGGGGCCACTTGTGAAACACACACACACGACAGGGGTGTGGGCGAGGGTGGGACATTCTTTCAGAGTGACGATCAGATACTAACTATCCCACAGCACCTGGAAACAGTGATGCATCCACTGGAAAAATGCAAATTTGAAGGAGTTCGATCTTCAGTTTTGCTGCCTCAGTGCGGCTTTGCAAAAATTACCACTCATGTGCAATAGCATAGAATTTATATCTTCCCAGTTTTTTAATCATGTTCTAGCTCTCTTTTTAAAAAATACCTCTGAGACTGAACCATTTAAGTTGGGATAAAACTTGAATGTCTCTATTTTCCACTTGCTTAACCAAATCTTATAATTCCTTCAAGCTACATTCTTCCCACATTATCCATAAAGACTTGAGTGATCCCCCCTGCTCACAATAATCCTTCATAGAACTTACTGCCAGAGATTGTGTCAAAATTATGATCTACATCATGTGCTCATCAGATTATTAGTTTCGTGATCTAGGGAGTGTGTTTGCCACTCCAGTGCCCATGATTGAATCCTAAGGTTTTTTTTTTGCCGGAAACCCCAATGCATCCAGTTCACCTATTACCTTCTGCCAACTTCTCCTGACACTGTAGGTCACCTGCCAGGCATGTTCTCTGGCACCTGCCCACTGCCCACTGGGCTGGACTGCTCCACGTTGCATGGACACGAGTCACCATGGTGAGTTTTGCACTATTTAGAGGCCAATCTACTAGTAAATATATTGAGGTTCTTCTCCACCGTTCTCCTTGAAAAGTCTGTCTTCCCACTGGAACAACAGTGATATCAGAAGCACAAAATGATTACAGTAAATAAAGTTGAGATTCAACCCCTGAGCATGTATCACGAGGAGAGTAGGCATTTATGGTCAATCCAAGGATTACTTAAACGATATGCCTGTATTCCATGTGATGAGCCTCTAACAGAAATCGCCACTATTGTGCTTTCAAATAGCACTGTAACCCTTGAGTAAGGAAAATGAAGATGTAAAACAATCGTGAGGAGGAGTGTAACATACTTTGAGAAAAGTTATGTGAAGTGTTCCCAAAGCTGAAGAACATGCTGAAACTGGTGGACAGATGTTTAAACAACCCTTTCTTTCTAAGTAGCTGGCAAACTAAATTGGTTGGAATATCTTATTCTGAAAATATACACCAACTGTTAAAACCACCACAGCTATTTAATCACAACAGGTTCATGCCTGTTGCTCTGCCCTGTGTCCCGTGGGACTGACCCCACTGCCACGAGCTATGACCTCAACAGATGCGCCCTGCTAAGTCGGGCAGTGCAGTTTTAAAACGCAGTCTCCCAGGATCATAACGTCTATTTTTAAAAGTAGTCAACACGCTTCTGAGAACCACACACAGAACGGAGGACAAATACATTTTAGATGTTACACAGTGGAATGTTTGCAGAATGCAATTTTCATAATGATTTTTTTAGTGGATTAAGAATTACTTTTCAGTAAATATCACTTCTAAGTGCTTTTCAACTAGACCAAGGAATCTTTTATAACACTTAACTGAACAATTTATTCAGATTTTTATGTGGCTATTTAATTACAGTAAGAGCATAATTCAATGAAAACAAGCTAATCTAATATTATTGATGGTTCATTCTCCTGCTGTTGGTAAACATTTTGCTTCTTGAAAAATTTCATGTTCTCTGGCTTTTTGGAAATAATGTTATGTGCATTCCTTTATTTATTCTTTCATTTGGCAAAATATTTATGGTAAGACTGCAACGCACTGAACATGAGCCAGTTGTGGGAGTGAAAAAAATGAAAGAAACCCATTTCCTCTCCTTGAGGAGCTCACATGTTTCAGGAGGCATGTAGGTACATGGTACGAAGGAAAGGGGCACGTGTGTAGATAAATTACAAGATAGAGAAGTGCTAAAAAGACCTACCAATCCTGTGAGGATTTGCCAAAATAGGATCTTTGAATCTTTCTCCTTCTCATTAAAAGCCTCTCTTCTAGAGGGCTTTGCTCATCTCCTTGAAGCTCATAGAGCTAAGATACTACATATGTAATGTGTATTTTATATTATGTACCTATTTATATACATAATCTAAGATATACATACACATACACAAGGTGAAGAGAGATGCTTTCTGGAGGAGAGAAGGTTAAAAAGAGCGAAGGTCCAAGGTTTTATGTGGGTATACATGCAAAACTGTTCCATACCACCCTATAAATTCCCAGCAATTTGCTATCTCGGGGCTTCCCCTGCCTCCTGAGCACTTTATTAAGCAGACGCGATCTTGATGCCAGACTACACGGATCCCGCTGAGAAGCTCAACAGGCTTTTAATCTTCCCGACGTGAATCCCCTAGAGTTCAGTTATGAAAAGAAACAGCAAGACAAAGAATAGATGGAGACTCAAGACCAGACACGAGCCCGTCAGTGTCCAGGGTCTTCGCTGCTGCCCCATCCCGCCCGCCTGCGCCCACCCACCCATGCGCCAGGGAACCCACTGGCTCCGCACCTCGCCCCGCTGCATCCGTCCTTCAGGAATCCTCGCCTCCCCTCCTCCCCGACCCCCTCTTCCCTCTCGCACTCTCTCCTTTCCTGTGTAGTAAAAGCACAGTGTTTATCTTATGGAGAGACTAACCTTTCTTTTCCTTTGCTTATGCTACATTTTGAATTCATGTATCTTAGATACATCTTATCTTCAATCTAGCAGAGGACATGAATGGGTGGGACCTAACTGCAGATGAAATACTCAAGCAATGAACTAAAGGAGCATATAAAAATCAGATGGCATAATTACAAATATTAAACAGAATGGGAGATAAGATTTCCTGGGAGGGAAGTGTTCTTTGCAACTTACTGCTCGTTGCTGTGGGAATGTGAGATGTACATGTGTCAGCCTATATCTTACTGGCGTCTGTTTATGCCTTCATTCTGGAACTTTAGTAGAGTTAGAGAAGACGTGATACAACAGATGGTTTTCACAATACATGCAGAAAAATGGCATTTAATGAATATTCATAAAAAAGTAACTATACTTTCTCTAAAAGTATTCAGAATTGACCTACTAATTTTGTTAAAATAAAATCTTTACAGCAGTAGTACATTACGCTAATGGTTTCTTTTCTTTCTTTCTTCTTTTTTTTTTTTTAACCAAACATTAAAATATCTTTTAATAGTGTAAGCTGAATTTTCCTTCCATTAGAAAAGTCCTGGGTCAACTGCTTTTAAATCACTCAAATAATTCTAATGAGGGCAAACCTTTTAGTCAAACCACTCTCTCCATTTCCACTAATTTTGCTACTTATCTATTTTTCTTTCGTCTGAAATATGTGAATAGCAAATGGATTAGACTACAGTTCAGTTGGTTATGGACTTGCTAGGACATTTGTCTTATATTTTTTAAATGTCTTGGATATATGTGCCTTCTGAGGCTCTGTTTCCTTAAATTTACCCTCTCACGTCAGGCGCCAGTTCCTGTAACAGCAACGTGATCCTCCCAAAGGGGTCAGAGTTTGCATGAGGCTCGGCCTGACATGCCACCTCTTCCCATCGAGCACTTATGACTCCGGGCCTACGGCTGCCCACGTGGGGCTCTGCGCTACAGGAGCTCCAGGGACAGGCAGTTGTTCTAAGCTACGGCTTCTGCTCTACAGAGCAGGGAACGTGAATGCTGACTTGCAGTTGAGGTAAAGCGCTGCAGGAGTCTGGGGAGGACACAGTCCTGTGGCCCTCGTGAGGGGGCTGGGGTGGTCTGCAGCTGCGGCAGCTCGGCGAGAAGCTCTGGGGAGGAGAAGGGGGCTCGCGGGCATCTCGCAGTAGGCATGCAACAGTCCGAGAGCGAGCAGCGGGCCCCCGGGCCTGGGGGAGAGCTAGAGCGCAGGAGCCACGGGAGGAAATGCAGCCACGGCCAGATCGCGCGGGGCACCGAGGCGGCCCCTGGAGCAGGGCTCCCGTCTCGGGCACTGAGGGGTCACCGGCAGTGTTTCTGGCTGAGAAGTGACATGTACAGCATGGCATTTCAGACTGAAACATCGTGGGGGGGAGCTGGACAGGGCGTGTGCGACCAGGCAGTGCCTGGAGGCAGAAGGTTCCACGGGAGATCATTAGCAATGGTACAGGGGGCTGCTGGGACCGGAAAGGGGCAGAGAAACAAGACGGGACTAGGCCACAAGAGTCACGGCAGAAGATGATCAAGAGGCCAGGCTGGCCGCCTCGGGGTTCCGGGGGAGAGAGAGGAGGTAAGAGACCTCCTTCGGGGCCCTCACTGTTTGCTCCTCTTTAGGTTAGACACCCATTACTTTGGCTTTGGGGGCCCACCGTCTGCCCAGTCAGGAGGCTGGGACTGGGCTGCTGGGAGCTGTTAGCTGCGGCCATTTCCTTCCCTGGGAACTGGGAAGCTGAAAAGCCCGCTTTATGGTAAAAGGAAAAATGGAAAGAGAAGCAAACAGAAAAAGAAGATGAGAAATGGAGAATGAGAGGGTCTGGGCTTCCTGCTACCCTTCGGTCGCTGTTACACAGGCCCCTCAAATGCCCTTGCACTTCTGCTCCTTATTCTGGGGGCCATCCTTACCACAGGGACACAGCCCCACTTTGGCCAAGTGGCCTGGGAGGGTTACTGGTTCATGGAGGTAAACGGTGCGAACGGCTCTGCTCCTTGGCACGGACCCTCCACCTCCAGGCAGCAGGCCCTCGGCCACTCTCTGGACACTGGGCACTGTCCTGACTCCACGTTTTCCTGCCCTGCCCCTCACCCAGAATGCTGTCCCCCGCCCAGTCCTGCTGACTGTGCTGCACGATCCAGACCAGCCATCCTTCCCTCTGTCCTGCTTCGTGAGGCACTTTTTGAGTGAGCCCATAATGCCTGTAAATTGTAATACGACATTTTCCCACTTCAATCCTTGATTTTAGTTAATTTACTGGAAGATTAATTAAAACCATATATAGAGGATAGGAGGTGATGGACAGTGGCAGGAAATCAGGAAATCTATGCTCTCACATACACAGATTGAAACAAATTCAAGAGACAATGGTGGGCTTGCTGCTGATACCTCTGACCCCAAGGGGGGAACGCAGAGGGTGCTTTACATAACGAAGTGTGTAAGCTCGGAGATTAGATGGAAAAGGAGAAAACAGCCTCCAACCGAGTATCGCAGGATGCGTGAGTGCGTGAGTGCTGCAGGCGCGATTTGCGGACCGCCCGGAGGAGCCCCTACAGCCAGGGAGGGACGGGCAGGAGCCCACCAGGCCTGTCTCACCAGAGCCCACGGCCGCTCTGCTCGACTACCCCACAGAAAATAAAAAAGGAACACATCAGCTTTTAGATGAGGGTGGAAATCGATTTTATATCATTTTTTAAAGACAAGAATGTAGTTTGAATTGTCATCCCTTACAATAGGAGTATACGCTAGGAACCAGCCAGACCCTGAAGCCCAGGCTGTGCTATAGACCGGAAACCAAAACAAACCAGACTTCTACTGCCCCGGCGACTCGGCCGCCTCGGGAGGGGAGGGCCCAGAATTGCGCCATGACAGCAACTAGAGAGTGTCTCGCAAACGGATGGACACGCGATGAGCGAGATGAAGGGCCAAGAACAGCTGACGTCTCTCTGCGCCCCACTCAGAGGAGCGCCCCGAGGCACCTCAAGGTGCTCACGGAGCATCGCACGGGTAACGCCAGTGAGCGCGGTGCTGTGGGACGGACATGCCGGTGCTGAGCAGGGCGGAAGTACCGTTCACGTGAAAATGGCACGATCCCCGGTGAGCACGGAAACACCATAATTTCCATAAGCAGAGAGAGCATTTTTACATCATTGCACTTCGGCTGCTATAACGCCCTGAGTCGCTCTGGCAATCGCTGATCCCTGCTTCGCCGGCTTTCTATCATCCTCATCTCTGCAGCTTTTCACTGACTAAATGACAGGGGTGTTTTGTTTGTTTTTGTTTTGTGTTTCCCCAAAGCCAAGGCAGAAAACACCACCCTGCTCTCTGTTTTCTAGAGCCCCCCTTGCAATACTCACACAGTGACGTGTGGTGCCCTGCTCATAAAAGTCCAACTGGCTTGTCTTTCCAGTAAAATTGCTGAAAATATGACCAGAGAAGGTTCCACTAATGGCAACTGTAAACTATGCGCCCCTCTAGCTTTACGGGGCTTTTCACTGTACAGGGCTCACTCGTTATATTGAGAACAAAGCGCAGGGTGGCTTCAGCAAGAGGGAGGCGGGGCAGGGACCCAGGACAGGCATCATGGTGAACTTTTCCTGCCTGTGGTGAAAAATGCCGAGATATAAACAGTATAGTAACAACAGGAGGGACTCCATCGTAAGGTTAGATTCTATTTTGAAAACCGGGCAGTGAGGAGGTAAGATGCCAAACATACTCTTTGTTGATCAGACAACAACCCACCCGATCTTAGGGCAAGGCCAGCAGTCCTATCTGATATATTCCCAGTGCTGGAGGGTCACCACTATCTTGGAGAGGAACCAGATCAATAAACTCCCCATGTTAAGTTTATCCTACAGAGTCACCCAGAGGACTGGCTACAGATGAGGACGGAGCGTCCTTCACTGGAGAGACCTCGTGAGACCACAGGTCAAGCCTACATCCAACAACCACCTGCCCCAGCCTTTGACCAATTCTTGAAAGCCTTAGAAGACAGAATCCCCAGCCTTTCCGTGTGCCTGTCTGAGGACGCCCACAATTTCCTTTCTGTAAGTGTGTACTTTTCAAACAACGCTTTCTCACTGCTCAAATTACTGCGTTTTGTCTCTTTGCTATTTGATTCTATTTCCAAGTCTTCACTCTGTCTCCGTTTACTCCTGGCAAGCAGGGAGGGGCTGCTGGGAGCGCTGGTTTGGGCCTGCGGTTCCCGTCGCCAGGGGACCCGGACGGGACCTCGGCTTTAGAATCTGCTCTGTGGTGAGTAGCCTGCATGAAAATCTCCGTTCTTTGGGGAGTTCTCAGAACATACTCTCACTCCACCCATGCTGCACGGCTCCCCCAAACCCTGGGGTGGTGGGGGCTCATGTCCACGCCGTGCAGATCCACGCGGACACGGGACGCCAGGTGACCCTGGCTTCGGGGGTTGGCAGGGGAGCCTGCCCTAGTCCTCTGCCCTTGCCTGTTGCCAGCTGCCCTTTCTGCTCTCACTGTGATGAGTTCCTCCCCCACCTGCGCTCGGCCGACCTGCTCGAGGGCCCTTCCCACTCAGAGTCAGGGGCCCTCCGCCGCCTGGTGTGCAGGGAGGGGGCTCCCCCGACGCGGCCGCCTGCAGACACGGCAAGGGCACCACCAGGACACTCACCTGCATCACGATGAGGAGGTCGAAGACCAGGATGAAGGAAGCCAGGAACGCTCTGGAAACTTCGTCACTGGGCAGAAATCCCCGGTTGAGCTTGTCCCAGCTGATCCAGTCGGTGGTGATGACCAGGACGACGGCGGAGGTCAGAGT
Organism: Manis pentadactyla; assembly: GCF_030020395.1. Lineage (NCBI taxonomy): Eukaryota > Metazoa > Chordata > Mammalia > Pholidota > Manidae > Manis > Manis pentadactyla. The sequence goes on along the minus strand of NC_080032.1, from coordinate 89,776,290 downwards.
GAGAAGAACCGTCCTGCCGGGAACAAGACACCCGTAAGAGGACGTGGTACGGGGCGGCAGGGGCGGCGGGGCGCGGGGCGTCTGTGCTGCACGGGTGTCGGCCCCCTGCCCGGTGCCCACCTGGGGCATTTCACCAAAAAGAGGGAAAAGCAGCCCGTGAAGTGCCTCCTCTCAACAGCGACTAGAAAAGGTAAGACGGCAGCGCTCCCAGGACTTCCCCTTAAAACACTAAGATCATGATTACAGAACAGTAAACAACAAAAACAATACGAAAGATCTGGTCAGTGCAACGCGGCGCGTCGCCTCATCGCATGTCCACAGCTCACCGAGGGTGATGGGCGCACCAACGCAAGACTTCAGGCAACTGGTGCCCAGGGCTGTCCCCGTCCTCTCAGAGGGGCAGCAGGCCCGGCCGTCGCAGTCCCCAAGGCCTGAAGGGTCCGCAGAGGGACGAGCTCTGCTCACAAGCGTGCCCCGCCCTCCTAGAAGGCCCCTGTCGGAGGCAGCCGCCCGCCTCGTCACCCCCAGTGGGGTCCCTCATGCTATTATGAGGTACTGGGGCCTGGGGATTTCCCTCATACATCTTTGTGACCCCCATAAAATCTTGCATGATCATATGCAGAAAGAATTCAATGAGTGTTTGTTGAAATTGCGACAAATACCAATTAAACTTTTTATGCAAACCAAAGAGTCACATGCATTAATTAGTCTTTCGCATTGACATTCAGAGTGAATCTGAAATGTGCTCACGGAGAATGTCCCCTGGCAGAGAACTGCCCGTAATGTGGACAGGCCTCTACTTTCAGAGCTATTTTGGTATCTGGGTATTGTTCTGAATTATGAGGAAAATAAAAGAGAACAATTATTTTGAAAATAATTTTACTCTAAAGGAAGAAAAAAAGAAAATTTTAAAAGAAGAAAAGAAAAAAAAAGGAAAATGGGAGAAAAACCATGGATGTGGAATGAGACCTAAAGAGAATATGTGCATTTGGGCAATTAAACTGTTTCTGCCCTCAAATGTCTTATAATGGTTGATACTCAAAAAGTAACAATACAAATCATCCCAGAATTGTCTTTTCAACTAAAAACAAAGTAGAAATTTATAAACCAAAATCTTGGGTTTCCTTTTTACAACTTCTTATTTGGGATAAGTTTGGTTTGATATAATGAATATAACAAACACTTCCTTAGATATTTTTGCCCCTCATAAATAGAAAAGATTTATTATCTTTTCATTCTGGAAAATAAAAATTTCTAATAAGATTCATTTACTGTATTCAAATTGCAAACTCAAAATAATTTGACTCATGATCTCGAAAATGTAAATTACAGATTGTCTTCTACTACTTTTAGAGTATCTTTGATCAATTCCAGAAATTCACATGGAATAAATGAGCATGGGGGAAATCCTAAGTAATTATAGCAACTCAATAGAAAAACACTGCAATATCATATAGCCAAACATGAGAATATTGGGATTTTAAAGACATTTTTCTCCAGATTAAGTCAATTTGTGGTTTTGGTTTTGCTTTTTTTCTTTGAGGGTGAGACACTTTAAGCAAATCTGAATGAAACTATCACAATTTCTTTTGCCAACACTGAGTATAACAATCTCCATGAAGGATAGGTAAATACTGACCACTCTTTAAAGCTCCCTTTGATAATAAGGGTATTTCCTCTTCACTCTCGGCTTTACAGACGTCCCACAAGGATGCAGTGAATATATATACGTCCTCAGGATGCACTGTATGCTGAAGAGGTTGGTGAACAGTTGGGGGCCTCAGTTTCCCCAAGCTCCTCCTTCTTTGCTTCCCCACCCCCTCCACAAAACCCCCCACCTCGCTGTTACCCATGCGATGTGAAGCCCTGGGGAACCAAGGGCACACGGGGGGCCTCGTTCCCACCCCGTGGGCAGCAGCCACTCTGCGGTCAGAGCCTGCGGTCTACAGGCCAGTATTTCTGATACCAGCCTTGCATTGTTCCTAAGAGATGCCTGGAGATTCCTCTTGTGAGGACAGCTGACTGCCTAGGAATTCCGGCTCTGATGTTACTCCACTGGTCTAACCATGCACGCCAGTACTGTAAAACTTCTCATGCAGAGACACATTTCTATGGGTCAAAGTCTGGGAGTTTGGAGTAAGTGTCTACTGAGTAATCAGAAACCTCATCTATTACAAGATCTCCAAAGGAGTTATTCTTATTTGTGTTAACTGATCTCAATGTGATTAAAGTCACTAAAATTAATTGTTAAAAAAACTTTTGGTAATTGGAGTTTATCATAATACCTGTTGTATGAGAGCTTCCAAATCTGTACTGATTCATCTCTCGGATGTGTGCTTTATTTGATACATTTCACTTATCTACTATATAATATTCTTTCTAAGAGCTTTTTATAGGTGCTCCTCAGGCTTTATTAAGTACTTCCATTTTGAAAAAGAGTATTGCTACAGATCAAGAAAGAAGTCATTGGCAATATTTCATTACTCCAAATGGAAATTAAAGAAGGTATTCAGCCTGATATTCAATATTTAATACTACAAAAAGAATAAAACTGGCAGTGAATTAATATGAATACATATGGCTGAGAGAAAGAGCCCTCAAGCACAGCCCTAGAAGAGACTGGGCCAAGCAAAGGAGAAGGGGGACCAACCCCCCCTGACTGGCCAGTCCACCTGCAGAGTTACACACGGTGCCTTATTTACATACAGCTGCGGACGCACATGTACAGCATGCAGCCTGGTTTTCTGAGACACTTCTTGTAAAACTGATAGACTTTACTGCACTACGGTAACTGAGTCAAGGCTGCAGTCTGTAAGGGCCATGACTCGGTTAAGGTGGGCAAAAACAGTCACTCTTACGTGAAACTGCTGAGAAGGAAACAGTAGTAATCACCAGTCACTGTCACAGTCCTGTGCCATTTCTAGTGAGCCAGGTGCTAGTGAAAGTGCTTTATACACACTGCCTTGTATAATCCTTATGCGGCCCTATTATCAACACCCTGGATGTGCAAATGCAGAAAAGGAGTCCCAGAAAGTTCCAATCACCTGACCTGGGCTACAGATTTTGGAAGTTCCATAAAATATAAGTGATAGAAGATAATTCAAACCAGGTTGACTCGTCTGGTCATAACCGTCATACCCATGGCCCACCTGCATATGACCCCCTGTTACTATGTGTGTAGCTAAGATTTCATTTGCCTTTCTTTTTCATCATATATATAATATTGGAAAATTATTGTCCAGAAGTACTTAACAATAAGAAGTAAACTGAGAGACTGACAAAGATCAGTTAAAACTGAGAGGGAACAGTTAAAAGGAGTGTTTCTGTAGCAATTCAACCTCATGGATGCTGGCCATCAATGCGACACCTTTGGGTTTTTACCCAATCAGTATGGCTGGGAAGGAGTTTACTCTGGACCATGACTCTTGGGGAGTTCCAGTATCTTGTTTTAAGTAGCATCCAATTAAACGGTTACTGGTCATTTCCTCTCAGGCTGCCCCCAGTGTCCACGGGACACACCCGCTCCTCAGTTCCATGGCCATTGGTCTCTGGACACCAGTCAAATGGCAAGAGTTCATACATAATTATCAGCTTGAATCATTAGTCTCACTTTCATGTTTTCAAATTTCCAGTTCGTTTGCTTTTTCTCAATTGTTGCTAATTCCTCTTAGATTAATAGGGATTAGAATGTGAGGCCTAGAAGGGTTCACAGAGCTTTTCTAATCCAGTGGTTCCTAACCTCGAGGGTGTGCTCTTGGGAACCACAGAGTTCTTGCTAAGCAGGTGTAAATTTACATGAGCACTGTGAGCTGTCAGTGAAGTGAACAAGTAAAATGCTTCCAGAGGGGTTGGGGGTCACACAGACTGTCAGGGATACGACTACGAGACCTTAGATGTACTGACTCTGAGAAAGACTCACCCGGTAGTAAACACTTCCTTTCTTCAGCTAAAAACCTTATAATAAACTTAATATCATCTTGATCTCATCTGGAAACATACTCATTTTATAATCTGCTCAAATATCTATTACATATGGTGATCAGAGACAGAGTCGTATATGCAAACCGATTCAGATAATGCCCCAAAACATAGTTTAACTCAGTCTTAACTATTCCTTCACCCTAACTTCTGGATTTTTTAAAATACTGAAATTCATTTTAAGTAAATAAATTACTTAATATTATTTTCCTTCCTCCCTTCATACCCACTTGGAGATAGACTTACTGTAGAGTCAAATAGCCTTGAAAGTAAGCATTAAATCGAGAGAAGAATCAGCATTAAGTTTTAAGGGCCAAGTCACTTAGGGTTAATCATCACACAATTTTGTTTCGTGATTAAATCAGGTAGCTAGAATGTGCAGAATCTGCTAATGTAAGCTGAGGCAAACAAAATTGCCAAAATCATGTTTTATTGCATTAAAAATAGCAATTTCATGTGATTCAACATAATAAATATGCTTTTATGTGTTTTAAGATAGTAACTATTATACATGCTCTGAAGTGTATATCATCTTTGATTCCAGGCATGAATATCATATTCCCTTCTGATCAAACTGCACAATTATTATAATGTCTAAAAGGAAATCACTTTTACTTCCTTTTGCAATTCTTGTGTTAAGATGTTGGAACTCTATCAAAACAAGCCAGATCATGTTTCATACGTACTCATAGCAAAGTAAAAATCTGTGAAGCCTAATAAAAATTAAAAGTTGCAGGTTACCACTACAATAAAAGAACGCATGGATCAATATAGCAAATTTAATTTTACAATTCGGTTATGATATAGTCTCATATTTCAAAGTGCTAAATAGATGAGATAAAATGTGACATAGCAATGGGATTTTAAATGATTTAATATCAGAATTTCTGACCAGAATTTCTGAATTTAGAGGGAAAAAATATAACAAGCGGGCATAAATAAAAGAATGTCTTCCTTTACTTTTCTTTGCAAAACAGAGCCAGTTCAAACGGCTAGTTCCCCTCTGAACCCCCAGCGCCAGCGCACAGAGGTCACAGCCGGCCGTGAGCGAATGCCAGTGCCCTCCTGGCCTCCTACGCTTGCAGTCAGGAAGCCCCGACGGAGCACAGAGCCACGCTGGCTAAGGGACGCAGTGAAAGAGCACAGGTTCTCTGCATGGCTCTTACTAAGGAAATGCCGCTGCCAGTTCTTGGCCAGACTGAGCACATTTGTTAAGAAAGGATCCCTGAGGAAGGAGATGCCATCATTAAATCGTCTAGGTGTGGCTCCGTTGAGATCTGGGGTCGTAAAGGAAACGGACTCTGATGTCCATTAATCTACACATTCACATGTTATTTACCTTTCCTTCTCTGTTACGCCATGAAGCCACGTGCTCGGAACACAGCAGGGGCTCCAAAAGCTGAACATGTTGAATGAGGAAAGGACTTGGTAACTCTTCTCCCCGAAGGGCCGCGCAGAGGCGGCTGGGAGGCACCTCTGAGTCGGGGCGCCTGGCCAGGCAGATCGTGATTTACACGGACGGCGTCCCGACACCTCAACCTGCGTGAACGTCATCCCCTGGAGCTCTGCAGGGCCCAACCACTGCCCCCGTGAGTGGGACCCTGGGCTGCAGCAGTCCTGGTATAAGAGGTGACAAATGAGATGACCTTTCTCTTTTCTTAAAAGTGGCTTCGATTCGTCTACCTACGTCAGAGGGCTGTAGCTTCCCCAGAGGTACGTTGACAGCTGCTTGCTGGTCTAGAGCGCAGTCAGCCTGATCGGGGAAAGCATGCTGTGGGTGTGCTTTGTGTTTGCCTTTCACAGCTTTAGATGTGCAGTAGAAACATGTTTCAGGAAAAATAATACTTAGTGGACTACAGGGTCTTTGGGATTTGGGCTGTGCCATCATTTCTGATGACCAATGACTGGCACGTTATTGGTCCTGAAAACATAGCTGAATGAATAGACGAATCTCGTTCACCTGAGGAAGCTAACGGCATCCCCCACCACACTCAGCTCAGATGCTCCCATAACTGGTGTTACTCCCCCTGGGGTCTCTAAGGCCCCTGCAGCGCAAAATAAGGTTGGACGGACAAAGCAGGAATGTCACTCCTGTGCATCTCTCAGCGAACTCACCAGCCCAATTTTTCTTCCTAGTGAATTGCCCTGTATATACAAAATAATTCGCCAGTTCAACAGAACGAGACATACGACATACTCTACTAATTATTACCTGGGGTGTAAAACATTATCACAAGTTCAGTAATGAATGGTAATAAAGATAAGGCTATAGGCAATTGCCCATGAACTACAGGAAATGCCACCAAGAACTATGCTCACTACTGGGTCATGACAATGAGCCGCAGCTCTGCTCCTCCGAACATATTCTGAGTTTTAAAAATGCAAAGTGGAAGTTTTCAACTAAACCGAGCAAGTTACATATTTTCCTATGGTTAAATGTGCTTTAAAAAAAAATAAGAAAAAATTAGGGTCTTGTCAAGTAGAGGTGAGCAGGATGAAAGTGTGCTTTGTGTGATTTTTGAAAAATAGGATGAATTTATATACTGGGTTAAAAACAAAGGTTTGGATAAAATGTTGTGATTTTGTTGAAGTCAAGATGTTTACATAAGTCGAAACCAAGGTCAAGAGTATATTTGAGTTTCGTCTCAAACATCTCTTGGAGAGGATATATCATCAGGAGATTGTCCCCTGGAAAGAATGCTTTCAGAACTCTTAGCAAGTACACCCCAAAAGAAAGAGTCTTTCCAGTGGCCTTGGGTACATGATGCAACAGCTAGGAACATAGATATTATGAACATAAAATACTTTTCTTTTATGAAAGACTATAAAACAGACAATAGGAACAGAAAAATTCTCTGAAGTCGTACACAAATATTCAAAGGAAGGAATGTCATGTCACAATGGAAGATCAAAAAACAGCTATCAGGATTCAGAAGAGGCACACTTGGTTCCTGAGTTCTCAGGGAGGAGATTTTAGAAAACACATAAAGCTTTACTACTACAGATTCACATTCAGCTTCTCTTGGAAAATTGTGAAGAATCCTTGATTTATTTAATAATAATTCAAGACAAACTGGAGAAAGATAAACACTTCCTCACTCAAACACAGGGGAGGAGCCTGCTGGGACTGGTGGCCACGGAACTGACTCATGTTGGATTTAATTAGAAATCGACTGTTGGCATTTTAAAGGCAGATCATCAGCTTTATCTGGTTGATGCAGTAGAGAATTTTGAAGCTATATAAGAAGTGTAATTTTAGTAAGAATTAAGAAAGCCTCTTGGAAGAAAATTCTACTTCAGGTAATGTACAAGATTGAAAAATAGTATTGCTTTTTGACTGAGAAAGCCACAGTGTTAATATGTGCAAGAGCACAGAGAATTCGAGGAACGTGTTTTGAGCACCCACCCTGCCAAAGGCACACAGCTGAACTGAAGGGACACAGAGGGACCTCTGCCCTTAAGGAACTGGTCGCCAGTATATGCAAAACAATCATACCCACAGTTGAGTGGAAACCATGATGCTATGGAAGTATATATGATTTATTTTATTCAGGTATGAAGGAGGGTAGCTGGGAAGTTTAATGAAACGGGACCTAAAAGCAGGGTCTATAGATTTCTACAGTAGAAGGACAAAAGACAAATTTAAAATAACACATGGAAATGGCAGTGGGTGGGTCGTGAAGCATGGGGAAAGAATGGCAGAGGTCCCAAAGGTTCTAGGTCATGTGACTAAAAGATTTGTGAAGCCATTAACTGAAGTGGGAAATATGAAAAAGTAGGAATGAAATAGTATGCATTCAGGTTTGGACTCCTTGTTGAGGGTAAGAGGCTGGCTGGACATCTAACAGGAGTGAATAACAGTCAGCTGAAGACAAGGAAAGGTCAGGTTCATCCACGTACAAGTACTTGTTAAAGTCATGGAGACAAGTGAAAATTTTCAGGTTAGAAGAAACATGAGAAAAACAATAGGGAAGATCAAGGACGGAATCTTGAAAATCACCTCTTTTGATGGCCTATCAAGAGAAGGATGGAGACCGATAAGGCTGGTGATTTATGAAGTGATACATGAAGAGATGCAGGAGAAAACAATGCAACGGAAGCCAGAGAGAAAGATAATTTCAAGAATGAACTGGTGGCCAGAAACTCCAAACACTCCATAGAGGTTTCGTGGGGTAACGATTAAAGACGGGACATGCTGAAGATGCTTCTTTCTTCAATACAACAGTCCTCTGAAAACTGAAGAATTGGATATGAACATATTGTCAGATATTTTCTCTGTAAACTCAGATATGGGTCTGATTTGTGTTCTGCTCCCAGGATCTCTATTAGTAAAGGAAGAGAAAATTGAGGAAATTATTTGGATAATTCAAATGAAAACCATTTGGCCTCAATTGAGCAAGTAATA